>NC_135719.1:101992217-102647733 GCF_964656455.1 Halichoerus grypus
AAAGCACTACAAATTTCTTCAAGATTAGTGGTACACTGCAGTCATCATATAGATAATGTGCCCTTAAAAGGCAGCCACAGAACATGCCCAGTGAAGGTAGGAACTATCTAATTTAAAAGAACAGATAATATATGTTGTGAATTGAATCATTTGCCCCAAAAAGATAGGTTGAAATCTTAACACCTGGTAACTCAGAATGTGACCTTATTTGTAAACAGGGTTGTTGAAGATATAATTAGTTAGGGTGAGGTCATACTGGAGTGGGTGGGCCTGTAATCCACTATGACTAGTGTCTTTATTCAAAGACACATACACACACATACATGCACACACACACACGTTGACAAAGGCACGGAATGGAAGGATGCAGGTGAAAGCCAAGAACACCAAGGATTGATGGCCACCACCCAAAGCTAGAAGAGGCAAGGAAGAATTCTATGCAGAATCACAGAGGGAGTATGGCCTGGCTGACACTTTGATTTTAGAATTCTAGCCTTCAAAACTGTGAGAGAATAAATTTTGTGGTCTTAAGCTACCCAGTTTATGGTACTTTGTTTGGCAGCCCTAGAAAACTAGTAAGATACACAATCATGCAATTTAGGCACCTGTACAATTTTTGGAATTAGGGACCCTTTAGGCTAATATTAGACATTAGCTAATGTAGAATTTATATATCTCATAAAATGTGTTTACAATGCATTTTATATAATAACACACGTAATGCTCCTATGCTATTTGAGAAAACTCCTTCCAAAATGATTGGCTATAATCCATCTTCTTGATGGCACTGTGAAAATTTATTCAAAATTGTCAGTTGTTCTAATTATATATGGTATCAATGCAAATGATCACTTAGATTTGACACTATGCTGCAGACCTAGATGACTAAAAGTTAATCTTAAAAAACACAGACACCCAACAGAAAAGGCACTAATTAACTAAGGATTTTGCTCTGCTCAAGCTTATCCAACATCATTTAATGATTTCTGCCAAAGGCAAGTAAGAAAACAAGAAGGTGCCAGGTTGTACGGGATGTTTCCTCATGTACCATGAGAAGCAGAAAAAGGAAGAAATCAATGTTTGCTGATGGAAAAAGATAAAACTGTCAAGAAAATAAATGTTATTTTAGGTTTTTGTTAAGACTTTGGCATTCAGAGAAAATCAAAATAAAAGATTAATAATTCCTAAAAAAAGAATTGAGTCATTCCTAATAACTGTTTTCTCATTTTTCAGTCCTGGAAATACTCACATTTTACAAGCACTTTCCCTGTGTAGTTTAAGTTAAATTTTTCAGATCACAGAAAGGTTTTTATTCTTTATTGGTTTTTTTGAAGCATCTCTGAGCATTTCAGGGAAAGGCAGTGACAAGCCTAATTCAGAATGAATATGTCATACTTACAACCAGCACTGATATAGATTATTAACTACCACTGACAGGATATTCTTTAGCATAGAAATAGATGGGGGGGGATCTTTCTATTATTGTACTGAAATTATTAAACTTAAATTTGAAACCTCAATGTATTAAAGTCAATTTAAGGAATGCTCTATTAGATTGGAGTTTGAAAATTTAGGTAAATCCAATTCTCTTAATTGGTATCTTTATGTCCTAGCCATAAGTGCAGAGAATATATTTCATTCAATAGGATCACAAGAAGACAACTACTGTATTTGTTTACATGCTACCTTTTGAAAGTAGTAGGGGTGGATATAACTATAAATGACCATTTACAATATGTTGAACATGCCCAAATGACTCATACTTTGTAAATTTTTCTTTATCTGTACATATATGTAAGTACATATACATAATAAGTGTGTGTGTGTATATATATACATATATATGCAAACTGACAGCATGTATGTAATATGGACTCAAAAATAGATCAATTAATTTGATTGTCATTCCACCATGAAAAAAAAATTCACTTCAAAAAAAAAATTCACTTCAGATTATGTTAAGGTTTGTGAATTTAGATTTGTTGACAGCTCAATAACTACTAGGAAAAAAGATTTTAAAATCTGAGGGGAAAAAAAAACTATTGTGGGATATCTACCATTTGGAGATCACCTCAGTTAAATAAGACATAACTGAAAACATGCCAATAGGAGTGTTATGCTAATAATAAAAATACAAAATCCAATTCATCAATGTGCATTTAATTATTCAGAACTTCTACAGTAAGAAACTGCAACTGTTCAACTTAAAATGATACATTTCAACTTTGAACAACACAACCAACAGATTCTCAAATATATGTTAATAGGCAGTATTGATTTCCTTCTATCTCCTGGAAATGCCCTGATAATTTTAAAGTACTTATTTTATGTTAACTACTGTAATAAAATAACGGCTATGATCTTAGCACTCCTACTTATGATACTTTTCATTAAAATATGTAGATTTCAAAAGAAGATATCTAATTTCAAACTTCCACATGATTTGTATAAATACAATTTTGACTGTGTTTTGAGATCCATTTTTTGATCTCTCTGAGGATCAAATTTTGACCATGAGAGGTAAAGCTGTCATAACCAAACAAACCCTCAGTCTGTATTTATAGTCAGTCACCATCACATGAAATTCCTTGTGCATGGACTTGCAAACTTTCACTGCTTAGATTTAATTCAAGTAAAAGACGTATTTTTTTTTAAAGATTAGGAGAATAAATTATGAAAATATGGTCTATACCCATGCTAATTATGTTAATAAATGTCCTAAGAAATAAAAGTAAAATTTGATTGAACATCATACCTTTACTAATGACTTATGGCTTTCTTTTATAAGTATTCAGGAAAAGTAGAAGTATAATAATTCTGATTCACAATTAAGCAACATAAGGTCAGCAGCAAGGATGAAGAATCTAGGGTTAGATGTGTAAATGTAGGCCTCATTAGGTTTGAGTCCAGGAAATGGGTACTGTCTTAAAGAACTGCCCTGGGGAAAGAAAGCCTGAGATAAAAGATTACAAGTAGATAGTTTATTTTTGCAATTAATCCTGCGGAAACAGAGTAGAGAATTGTGAATAGCGTCATAGAGAAGGAGGAGAAATCATACAACAAGCTGTTGTTGTGCTAGTCTTTGCAGAAAGTGACTGTGGCTCCATTCTACTGGGGCCCTCTGAGGAACCATGTAGAATGTGTCACAGAATGGCCTGACCAAGCTGCCACATATCAATTGGACCCTACTCCCTACTGACAGAAGAGCCACTTTTCAAATAACAATTAGTACTCTGCTGTAGAAAGTTTAGTCTTGTTCCAGAATCTAAAGTTGTGTGCTGTGACCCTCTTCTTAGGACTTAAGGAATCCACACAGCATCCTCATCCAACACCAAGTCTGCTAGATTGTAGGATTGCGTGAGCAGCAAAGCAGTTTACACTAGATCCTGGACTTGCTGCAGAGCCCTCTCTTGTTCTGACACTGATAACTTTTAAAGTTATCCAATAAAGTGACTTGGAACAATGTTCCCAAATGTAATATATTCAGCCTCTAAAATCCAAAAAAGCCTCCACCATATGTTGGGCCTCTTTCTTACAGGAATGGCTGTGAGAAGCAATAACTTTTTTATAACCTTAAATGGAATGATCCTAGCATGCCTCATTGGACTCCAAAAATCTCTACCAACTTGACAGTTCAGTAAAATTTGGAATACTTTATTTCTCACCCTCAGGCACGTTTCTATCTTACTATGGCATCCAAAGTACTTGTTACTTCCTTTTCAGAAAGTCAAAATGACATGATGTAATCAATATAATGTTCTGTAGATGACTGAGACGATCAAGTTCCCTGTGCACTATTATGTTAGATTAGAGAGTGAGAGAGTTAATCTTGACCTGGGGCAGAGTAGTACATGTAAATTGCTGTCCATCCCATGTAAAAGCAAACTTTAAAATCTTCTTTTTTTTTTTTTTTTTAAAGATTTTATTTATTTATTTGAGAGAGAGAGAACGAGAGACAGAGAGCATGAGAGGGAGGAGGGTCAGAGGGAGAAGCAGACTCCCCGCCAAGCAGGGAGCCCGATGTGGGACTCGATCCCGGGACTCCAGGACCATGACCTGAGCCGAAGGCAGTCGCTTAACCAACTGAGCCACCCAGGCGCCCAAACTTTAAAATCTTCTTGATGAGAACAGAAAAGCATCCATTTGTCAGATGACGAGCTACATACCAGATAATTTTCTCCAATGAAGACACAGCAGCAGTGTTGATTTGATTGTTTACCATGGTCTTGCATCACCTGCCATAATCCACCTGGCTTTTTAGGTTTCTCACATGTGAAAGAAATTGGAATGTGATAGAGACTACCACTCCTTCCTTGTCAAAGCTTGCATGGTCATACCTAACCTCTGAAATTTCTTCTGGGATGCAGTACTACTTCTGATTTAATATTTTGGTTTGGGAGGGACAATTTTACAGGATTCCACTGAGTCCTTCCTACCATATTGACTCTGACTTACTCCACAGATCAGGTAACCAAGGTGGGGATCCTGCCCACTATTAAAGATGTCCCTCCCAATTATGCATTTGGGAGTCTGGAGAAATAACCATCAACCCACTTCTCTGGGCCAGGACTCCATTTATCATCTGGCTTCTTAAGCCTCCACTCCATGTTAGTATTACAGATCTGTTGATTTCAGTGCCGACTCAATCCCTGTTCTTTGAAAAGCCCTCAAAAAGTCTTGGTATTTTTCTTTCTTCAATGTAAATTACTATGACAAATGGCCACAAATCCCTTTGGGGAAAGATACTATTTTTAGTGTAAGATTGTAGTGATATTGGTAGACCTTTCCTCAAAGAAACCTAGCTTCCCTTCCAAACAATGAGTGTTGGCTCTGTGAATTAGCTTAGATTAGGAAACCAAATGAGTGATTGCGACTTTTTATTATAGTGGAAAATGTCAACCTCCCCCTTACCTCCTTTTTGTCTATTAATATGAGTCAAGTACCACTCTAGTCAGCTACCTCTGTTTAGCCCCTAAAGCCACCATAATCTGTCATCCATTACAAAGCCCTGTAGATAAAGGCAACCTGGTTGCTACTCCAACCTTGCTGTTCATTACACTATTTATATCTACACTGAGTCTGTTGGTGAAGTGTTACCACCCAACCTCTGCCATTTTAGAATCCTATCATCTTGCTGATTTTAGAGATCCTACTTCTATAGCAGCATCCCCTACTGGTCTCCCAAGGACAGTCACCCTTGAGCTTCTCAAAGATGCCAGTGCCCATCTGACCAGTGCATTTCTCATAGTAACAGGAGTATCCCTTGGGAACTCTCTAAAAACAAGTCTCATATAATAAATCTATGCTAACATTCCCATCTCCCCAAGCTTTCATTAAGTACATTAACATTTTTTGAGTAATTATCTGTAATGTATGATAAATGTTTCTTATATGCAGAAAGACTATCCATGGAATTAAACAAAAGATGAACTCTGAAATAATTGTAAACAGATTCAGATCTCGTAAGGAGCAAAAAAATGACTATTTGTAATGTAATCCTCATGTAATGAGGATTTTCATTGAATTTTTTCATTAAAATTTTTAAAAAATTCTTTGGTTAATGCTGATATACTGGGAATAAAAAAGTTTCAGCAGTTTTGGAAAGTGTTGAACCAAAAAAGACTTTCCACGTTTTGTATAAAAATCAATGGAAACGCTTTTTTGCAACGGGTTTGCCACCAGAACACAGGTGTCATGAAAACCACCGCTCAACCTAAACGAAAATGGGAAAGGAAAAGTCTCACATCAACATCGTCATCATTGGACACGTAGATTCGGGCAAGTCTACGACTACTGGTCATCTGATCTACAGATGTGGTGGGATCAACAAAAGAACTATCGAAAAATTTGAGAAGGAGGCTGCTGAGATAAGAAAGGGCTGAAAAGCTGAACATGAACGTGGTATCACCATTGATATCTCCCTGTGGAAATTCGAGACCAGCAAGTATTATGTGACCATCATTGATGCCCCAGGACACAGAGACTTTATCAAAAACATGATTACAGGCACATCTCAGGCTGACTGTGCTGTCTTGATTGTTGCTGCTGGTGTTGGTGAATTTGAAGCCAGTATCTCCAAGAATGAGCAGACCCGTGAGCATGCCCTTCTGGCTTACACACTGGGTGTAAAACAACTAATTGTTGGTGTTAACAAGATGGATTCCACTGAGCCAGAAGAGATACAAGGAAATTGTTAAGGAAGTCAGCACCTACATTAAGAAAATTGGCTACAACCCCAACACAGTAGCGTTTGTGCCAATTTCTGGTTGGAATGGTGACAACATGTTGGAGCCAAGTGCTAACATGCCTTGGTTCAAGGGATGGAAAGTCACCCATAAAAATGGGAATGCCAGTGGAACCACACTGCTTGAAGCCCTGTATTGCATTCTGCCACCAATTCGTCCAACTGTCAAGCCCTTGCGTCTGCCTCTCCAGGACGTCTACGAAATTGGTGGTATTGGCACTGTCCCTTGGGCCGAGTAGAGACTGGTGTTCTTAAACCTGGCATGGTGGTCACCTTTGCTCCAGTCAATGTTACATCTGAAGTAAGGTCTGTGGAAAAGCACCATGAAGCTTTGAGCAAGGCTCTTGCTGGGGACAATGTGGGCTTCAATGTCAAGAACATATCTGTCAAAGATGTTCATCGTGGCAATATGGCTGGTGATAGCAAAAATGACCCACCAATGGAAGCAGCTGGATTCATGGCTCAGGTGATTATCCTGAACCAGCCAGGCCAAGTCAGTGCAGGATATGCACCTGTGCTGGATTGTCATACAGCTCACGTTGCTTGCAAGTTTGCTGAGCTGAAGGAGAAAATAGTTCGTTATTCCGGAAAAAAAGCTGGAAGATGGTCCCAAGTTTTTGAAATCTGGTGATGCTGCCATTGTTGATATGGTTCCTGGCAAGCCTATGTGTGTTGAGAGCTTCTCTGACTATCCTCCTCTGGGCCATTTTGCTGTTCGTGACATGAGACAGACGGTTGCCATGGGTGTCATCAAAGCAGTGGGCAAGAAGGCAGCTGGAGCTGGCAAGGTCACCAAGGCTGCCCAGAAAGCTCAGAAGGCTAAACGAATATTATCCCCAATACCTGCCACCCCAGTCTTAATCAGTGGTGGAAGAACGGTCTCAGAACTCTTTGTGTCAATTGGCCACTTAAGTTTAATAGTAAAAGACTGGTTAATGATAACAATGCATCGTAAAACCTTCAGAAGGAAAGGAGAATGTTTTGTGGACCATTTGTTTTTTGTGTGTGTGTGTGGAAGTTTTAAGTTATTAGTTTTTAAAATCAGTACTTTTTCATGGAAACAACTTGACCAAAAATCTGTCACAGAATTTTGAGACCAACTAAAACAAAAGTTTAATGAGAAAAAAAGAAAAATCAATGGAAACAAAACTACTCGAAGGTATAACTTCAACCATCAGAAAGACTGTAAGCACTTCCTCCTAAATGAGCTGTGGTGAGTATATTTATTTACCCATGTAGCCATGAACTTAAAGAAGATGTAGATCTCCAGGAGAAAAGACTAGGTGTGTGTATAAGTCTGTGGGAGGACAGACTATGAAGGTAGTTATTGACATGAAATTTGTGATTAATATATTTTTGAATACAATAAATCCTAAAGCTTTTCCTATAACCTATCCAAAGAGTCATTGCAAAAATATTAGTTGTTTTAGTTGGAGAGTCTCTTACATGATGCAGCAGACAGATCTAGCCTAGATAGATTTATCATAGATGAAAAAAGTACACTGTATTGAATTCCATAAACCATGAGAAGGAAGAGATGTAATATTTGATGATCTCTGTTTAGATAACAGATTCCAATTCTGCCTGTTAATTGGACATAAATCCAAAAATCGAATACATTTATTTTTCATGTACATGCATTAATATTATTGTAAGAAATTTAACTGACTCAGAAAAAATATATGGAAATATGAACCAAGATGTACAAAATATTTGCAAAGGACAACACACAGATAGTAGTAATGGTTTCAAACTGAAAAACCTGTTATGAAGGTTTGCTAAGATTTTCATTATGGTAAGTTTATCACTTTAAAATCTACATATGAAATTAACAAGGATAAAAACATCAATAACTCAGCAACTGTCTTGACAGTTAAGAATACATTTGTATAGCAATCAAATGACTGATATGATCTCATTTTAAAATTGAGAAATAGTCTTACCCTAATTTTTTTTTAATTTAAAAAACAAACAATCTCTAAGGATGAGCTCTAATAAACTAGTAGACAATTTTAATGCTTCTTAGGGTAGTATTTTGGATATACATAATTTTTTCAAAGAATGATTTTCAAAAATATTTTAGTGATGAGAATATTCAAAAGAAATCTTACCCAAAAAGCCAGCATATAAAACACATAAATGTAGAGCTATTTTGGCTTGATGTACATTTTCGTATTTGTTTTGTTGTCTTTGAAAAGAGAAAGAAAGCCTCCCAAATATGCATACCCATGTTTGTTACTGAAACAAATTCAAAGACCTTTACATTATACTTATTACAATAGAACTGTCTTCCTGTTTGAGAAGTTTGAAATATTCAAAGTGTCCTACTGAGAAGTTCTTTGTAGAAGTTTTCCATACTTTCTACCACATGGTTTCATGGCAAGAAAAATGCAATGTAATTAAAATTTCAGCATTTATTTGGGTGGGAGGTGTGAAAAGCTCATTTTCAACGTCAAAGAAAAGAGAAAAATGCTTGAGGCCAATCAAGGAAATACTGAAAAACAACAACAAAGGAGTGACTTGCTTTCCTATATAGCAAAGCATAAAATAAAGCTATAGAAATTAAAATAGCATGGCACCATATAAGAAGGGATAACTAGAATGATAAACTAATGCAATTTTTGTTCATGATAAAGATAGAATTTTAAGAACTTTTAAAAATTCTTTAATGTTTAACATTAAACATTATATAATGTTAGAATGTTTTTAAAAGTTCTCATCACAAGATAAATTTTTTTTTTTTTTAAAGATTTTATTTATTTATTTGACAGAGAGAGACACAGTGAGAGAGGGAACACAAGCAAGGGGGAGTGGGAGAGGGAGAAGCAGGCTTCCCGCGGAGCAGAGAGCCCGATATGGGACTCGATCCCAGGACCCTGGGACCATGACCTGAGCCGAAGGCAGTTGCTTAACAACTGAGCCACCCAGGCGCCCCACAAGATAAATTTTTTATAACCACGTATGGGGACAGATGTTAATTAGACTTAACTGTGGTGATCATTTCTCAATGTTTACAAATACCAAATCTTTACATTATACACCTGAAACTAATATAATGTTCTATGTCAATTGTACCTCAATTTTTTTAAAAAAGAGAAAAAAATAGCATTTTAAAGATAGCATTTTTATTGTTAGAGTTATACTTAGAGTCTAAGTATAAATTACTTAGAAACAATAAAAATCCAGCATATGTTTTATTATGTAGGGTGGAATGTTAACTATCCTGTCTGGATTAGGGCAGAGGGAAGAAGAAAGAGAGAGAACACTAGACTAATATTCACACTATGGACAACAAGTTTCCTAATGATTAAATCATCAAGTATATAAGCAACTATATAAGCTGTTACTTAAAAAGAAAGCATACGATGTAAGATACACTGATATGAAAGAGATCTACTAAACTAGGGACAAAATTCGTAAACCAAAGTTGAAAAGATTAAAATGATTCATCTTTTAAAAAACAAAAATCTCTGGGTAAAAGTAACATAAACAATATTAAAAGACAAATATTGTCTGGTAGATAAAATTTGCAACATATTTTGCAGACACTGAATTTATTTTTATAGTACATAAAAAGTCCCCGCAGGTCCACAAGAAGACAAGCAGCTAACCAATAAGAGAAGTAGATAAAAATAATCAATAGATGAAGAAGATGAACAAATGATTGATACATGTGTGGGAATATGTTCAAATTGACTAGTAATTAAGAAAATGAAAATTTAAACTTCACTGGAATGTAATTCCCCTCTCACATCAAATTGGCAAAAATATTAAAGATTCACTTATACTAAGGAAGCAAGTAAAAGTCACTTTCAACTTTGGCTAAATTCCGTTTTGAAGAAGGAAACTATCCTACAATGATGCTGGCATACATGTAATAAAGATGTGCATAAACACATACACATTCCAGAAGTGTTCACTAAATTATTATTTGTAATAGTAAAAATCCATAAGTAATTCAATTTTGAACAAAATAGCAGCAATTACATATATCTAGTGCATGCATACAGAGTACAATTCAGCCTTTGTGAGGATAATGCTCTAAGTCAGTGCTTCTCAAATTTTAGTGTACATCAGAACTACCCAGAGGGCTTGTGACAACACAGATTGCTGGTCCTAACACAGGAGCTTCTGACATGATGGGCACAAGAACTTTCATTTCTAACCAGTTCTCTCCAGGGATCACCCATTGAGAACCACTAGGCTGGATCTATACTTGCTGATTTGGACACATGGCCAAGTGAAAAATTCTAGTCACAGAATAATATTTTTCATTATCTAATTTAAAAATGAAAATAAAACATTAACATATATAATCATATTTATGGAAATGCACTAAACAAGGACTGCAAGATAATACATACAACTATTTAATGTTAACTTCTGGGAGGTGGGTGGGAGAGTGATGGGGAATATTCAAGTTAAATACTTCATTGTTTAAGTCATTTACAAGAGAACTATATTCACAATTCATTTGGTATTAATGTGATAATATTGAAAGAGTAGAGAGGAAGGAAAGAAGGAAGAAAAGAAGGGAGAAAGGGAGGGAGGGAGGGAAAAAGAAAACAAGGAAGAGAAAGAGAGTGGGTAGCTGAATCCTGAAATTGTGGGTATCTAGAGGTAATATTAGGTTGGTAGGTTTACCAACAAATCTTTACCTCCCTTCTTTCTTATCTCTCCATCTATCTTTATTATAAACTCTCATTAAATGAAGTGGTTTGAACATAGTTCTAGTCCTTGCAAGCTAAAAAAAAAAAAAGGTAATTAGCAGAGATGTAAAGGCTCTGCAGAGTATTAAAACACAGAAATATTGAAATTTATTTAAATGCATCTAATTTAAAGTAGACTGTAAGCTAAGAACCATTTTTTTCAATCTACTTATTTTGATACTTACATATTCAATTCTAGACATTAGAGTCTAAGTATAAATTGCTTAGAAACAATAAAAATCAAGCATATGTTTTATTACGTGTCTATATAATGCTTATTACATGCCAAGTACATATACATGTATATGTATATATACATAATACATATACCTATATATTTACAATCTACATTTAACTCTCGAAAGGAGTCTATGATCTAGGCATGATGGTTACCATCATCCCTTTTATATAGATAAGAAACCTGAGGCAGACAGAGCCGAGAGGTTGAGGAACTTTCCCAAGGTCACACCAGCAGGCCCCGTGGATCCAGGGTTACATCCAGGCAGTCTGGTTCCAGGGCCATGCTACGAACCACGGCATTGTACCTTCCTCTCCTTCATTTATTTCCCTTGGATACAGTAGTACCCTCAGGCCATTACATATTGCCAGATGATATATTTTTGAAGAAAATTTCTTAAAATCTAGAAAAAAATGCTGCCTTTGAATACTTCTAGAAATGGAGACTTTATGATTCTCGTTGCCACAAGAATAGGCAACAGAGAAGTCTCCTGAAGAGTGCAGTGAGGAGCTTCTCTCTCCCACAGCATTCCCAACTATTATCATATTCACGTTAGACAAAGTGGCAAGAAAGACATTCCAGCTTCATGATACCAGCCAAGAAAACCCACCCTCAGGACCAGCTGCCACCAGCATGCCCTTTAGTGTTTGGCCGGGATGCCAGAGCACAGCTGTTCTGTCAGCTTTCCTTATACAGTTTATTGACAAAGAAGAGGCCCAGTTAATTTTTCAAACAGGCAATAGAAACTGAAACTGACTCACCTGCAAATACCTGAATTAACTTCTAGGAATGAAGAAATAACACTACTGAAATAAATTTTTCTTAGGGTCAGAACACATTGAAATTGTTCCAGCAATGGAATTGCTTAGAAAAAATAAAATAAGGTAATAATCTACTCCTTGTTCCAGAACTTATTTTGGATTGGCCAGACATCAGAGATTACACTCCAGATTGTGAATCGTTACAGAGAAAAATGTATGGAGAAAATAAGAAATTCCTAGCATTAAGGGAAGATAATTTTATTCATTAATTTTCAGTTAAAAGCAAATGTTATAATTTGCAATTTAAGCCACTGTGAATTTTAATTTTTAATATTTTTTAATAATAACTATTTTAATAACTATTTTTTCTAGATTACTTTTTACTAACAGTGTAGCATTAAGTTTTATTAAACATATTTTACCATTTTAGTTCTAGTCATGGTCTTATCTATCAATCTCTTGCTACATTCTGTGAAGTTCATATGCTTATTTTTATTTGTCGCTCGAGTCAAAATGGTAAGGTTGAACATCTTTTAGTAGTAAGAGTTAAGGATGGTAGGAGCAAAAGACAAGATTAAAATGATGAGTTCATAAAATCTCCACATTGCTCTTTACTTTCTTCTATGCAGTGGTGTTAGCTGGATTTTTTTTTTTTTCTTCCTGCAACACTAATACTTAAAATATGTAACTTTGCTACCAAATGAGACCTCTTTTCCATCGTAGTGTTTGTGTTGATTACCGGTGTATATTTTGAACTAGACAGGTTAAATATATGACAGTAAGAATTGGCAATTAATGACTAAGACATCCTGAATATTCTGTATTATATTGGAATTGAATTTTTACATCATAAATACACACTATATTACCTTCTGCCTAACCCTTTCTTTCACTCCTACAAACTTTTTCTCTGCTCGTTATTTATAATTTTAGTGCCCTTTGAAAAGTCTCAATTTCTGTTCCTGCTATTAAAGTAGCTTGTGAAAGCTGTAGCAGATGACTCTGAAAGTGAATGCATACACCTGCAAACATTTGTTTTTAAAGTTTTCTATGAATATAATGACTAGGAGGAAGGAAAGTACATGTGACCTCGTGCACCATATTCTTCAGAACAAATGCTTCTTCGGCTGCAATTATGTCATCATGAAATCATGCTCCACATTCTAAAATAAACTCATTGCCATATGAATTGTTATCTGACTGAGATATTTTTGTAGTTGTCTTTTAACAGCTTCGTTAGAAGTGTCTTCCAAATTTCTCACAATACCAAAACAAAAATTTCTTTCTTCATCTTATCCAAGTGAGTATGACAAGCATGAATGTTCAGCAATCACCACCCTTATCCTGCATTGCACACACACAATTACTTGAATTTCTCACACACAAACACACACACACACACGATTTTTTAGCTAAATCTTCTAAAATATACATTTTTGACTTCCAAGAAAGATCAAAGAGAGTTTTCCTCAATGTCACAGTTCGGGACTCACCTGTGGACGTGGATGTCCTGTGACCAGACAGGTCAGTTCTAGTGTTTCTCCTTCCCGTATAGTATAGACCCTTTCTGAGTAGCGCTCCTCTTCAATGTTACAGGCCAAGCCTGAATGCACAATACGAACCGTTGGGGGAGCTGTCAAGTCAGGAAGAAGAGAGACAAGATACATAAAAAAATAAGTCAACTGTCCTCCCATGAATCATCCTGGTTGTAAGAGCAATTCTTATTAGACTTTACCACAGTTAGATCCATCAGGCTTAACGTTTGAGCAACCCCAAGGGATTAAAGGTATTGCTGGACAGAAAGCTTCAAACTTATCTAACAGTCACCAAGACACTCTGAAAATGGCAAAGGGAAACAGGATGGTGGGAGAACAATGGTGACATAGGAAATCATCATTACAAGACTATATGATAAAATCTGAATGCTAAAAAGTGAGAGGTCCCTTTCTTTCGGAAACCCAAAATTTAATATAGTAAAGGATGCTGTTCAAATTCCAGGTAGTGCAAACTCAAAAGACCATTAGGGAAAAAAAAATTGTATGAAATACATTGGCATTTTTCTGTTAATAAGCCTTGTGGTGCAAATAGGGAGCTAACTCAAATAGGAATGAGAAGATTTGGTTATGAGGAACTGAAACCAACTTGGTTTTCAACATTTATAGATTCCTGTGTTGATATGAGCAAAAGATGATCACTGAATTAAGCTACTGAAGAAGGCAAGAAATCATTAATGCCCAAGTATAACTTATGGGAAAATTCCTTCTGGAAAAATGTGTGTTCTGAAAGTAACACAAAAGAAAGTTTCCAATATCTAATACTTCGTTTTATATAACCAAATGTATAGAACACTCACAGTATTTAACAACTGAAAAGAACATATTTTATTAACCTCAAGTTCAAGCAGAAACTGAAGGATAGAAAAGCCTATTTATGGATAATAAAACAACTGGGTATTTCAAGATTTTTCTGGATATCCAAGCAGATCCTGTTCAACATTCAAATTCAAGATTCCATTCTTCAATACACCGCATCAAATGAAAAGCAAAAATTTCCAAAAGAAGGATAAGAAGAGGAGGATTTAGTAGTTCTTACATTCACTACGCACAAAAAGCTCCCCAGAAACTTTCTTAAAATACAGATTTCAGAGGTATAGCCAGAAATCTGTTATGTATGCAGAAAAACCTAGGAATCTGCATTTTTGCCGAACCCCCAAATGATGACAATGCTAGTGCTACTTAGACCAGATTACTAGGAATAATTTTCTAAAACTTACAGGTGTTTGTTGACTAAAGGAAAATACTCCAAGGGATAAAATATCCTTTTCCTTTTAATATTTTCAAGTAAATAACTTCATGCTGTGCATTATTTCACTGGTTTGGAAAATAAAGTGATGCTCAAACAAATCAAATGTTTTGTTTGGTCTATAAAACCAATTTATCAAAAAAATTATTTTACCATGTCTTTGGACACTGTCTAGACACTATAATAATTTGTTTAGTTTTATGACATTAGAAATTTTTATCTGCAGTGTTCTTCTGGGTGTTCTGATATATTTCACACAATGTTTCCTACAAATCATTTCCTACAGTGATCAGATTTAAACTTCAATTTAGATAAGTAATACTAGAGAGCTACTTATTTTTAAACATCTGTCATATAAACTATACATATTATAGAGGTTAACAAACTGATGACGATAAATAAAAATTTGCAAAATATAAATAGAAAATATAGATTCATTACTTTGAAATTTATTTCTATGCCAAATTTAGCTTAATAAGTGATAGCACACGTTTACTAATACATCTAATTATAGAGTAACATGACATTTTTCCAGATTAATTTACATGTTATTTTTGTTTTAATTTCAAATCAATGAATAGCATTGTTATTTTTAAGCTATATCTTTCCAAAGCATCATTATGCAAATAAGTAGCTTTATTTAAAACATTTAAATTATACAGGAAGCACATTGTGTTCATTTACAAGGGTTAATTTTCTGCTATTTTCTTCTATATTTTAACACATTCTTGGAAAAGGTAATTGCCTATATATTGTAATCATTATGAACCTACCATCTCTCTTATGGGAGGGTGGAATATTCTGCCAAATTTTAGGAGTGGAAGGTGTATTTTTCCTAATATGCATTAAAATATATGCTGAGTACTTTTGCTGGTCAACGATAAGGTGAATATTTTGGAAGCTTCCAAGAACTCTTTTGGTCTGCAGAAAGCTCAACTGAAAAGGTCTTAGCTCATCCAGGTCATCGCTCTTATTTCCAAATTGAGGACATCAAGTGACCTGCTCACAGGCCTGTAGGTAGTTGTGGCCTAAATGAGAGCAGAACCAGCGGTCCTTTGTTCTTTTCTCTACTTCATGCTATTAAAACTATGTCTGACATAGTTAAATTAGGGTTCTAAGTAACTCCTAAACTAGATGTACCCTAGACTAGGGGAATAAAAAAAGACTGAGAAACTGTTCATGAAGTCGTTAGAGCACCATAAGTAGGTGAGCAATATAAATAGTATAATTGCTGCAAAAAATGAAATGTAACATTCTTTCAATTCACCATCCTGCCTCCAGTCTCTGCCAAACCCAGGAAATCTCACAACTGTCAAAATAATATTTTGTAATTCCTATTTTCATCATGTCCTTTTCCTGCCTAAGGATTCATGATGTCTCTCTACGACACTTCACAGAGTTTAATGTCTCTAGGTGCTCTGTAAATGTCCTCATACTGACTATACAACCCGAAATCGTACTTTTCTGTAACATCAGCCCAACATCAGTGGGAAGGTAAAGAGCACTGAGATTTTAAGACTTTGATCTCATACACGGACTTTCAAGCATATATTTATTCAGCAACTGCTATACATCTCATACGAGAACGTTTGCTCACAATATTCTCCCATCTAGAATTTCCAGACTGATATTTAGATCAATGTTCCTGACAACTTCTTAGATTATTTAGCAATGATTCTCTTTTCTTGTCTTCAGGAGATAGGCACTGCCCAGTGATTCTCCTTTTTCTTAACACATTAACTTTATATTAAGCACATCATTGCCAGGATGGAGCATCATTTTAGGCATCTGTTCCATACCACATGATTCAGAGCACAGAGTAGGTTTATATTTAATAATTTATTTTAACTTAATAATTAATCTATAATTTATGTTTTAGCAAATATCACTATAATGACACCAACATCCTGTTTTAGCAAAAATATCAACTATTATGGCACTGAATTTACTTACTGTAAATATAAATGCAATTTGCAGTACTATAACTGAAGCAAGTCATCTTTTATCCTCTGCCTTGTTGAAAAAAGCCTCAATTCATCATCCTGAAATTGGACTAAGGGTTATGATCCCCTTTGCCCTGTAGAGTCAGCAATGAATTAAAATGTTAAAATATTGCATGAGACTCATATTCATCCAAATTTGTTTGAAGTAAACCAAATCCCATTACATAAAATCTTTCCTAACACTAATCACATCAACTCCCTTAATTTGAGTAAATTGGCTTTGGGTTCAAAAGGTCAGCCTAAAAGGGCAAAAGAGAGACATTCTTTTATCTTGTTAGAGTATACTTTTGAAAGTTAAACCAAATTCTCTCTGTATTCTGTTGGAGAAAGAACGCAAATAAATTATTCTCCAATGGCAACAACCAGGAGCATTTGTAGGCTTTCATTCTCATATACAGACGTTCAAGCATGTATTTACTGAACAACGGCTTTAGATCAGGCATGAGGCTATGTTCTGGGGATATAAAACTTAATACTATGAGCTGTAACTTTTAGCAGCTTACAGCCTATTGGATCTGTCCAATTTAGAAGGAAGGAAGTTAGGAAGGAAGGTAGGAAGGAAGGAAGGAAGGGAGGGAGGAAGGGAGGGAGGAATGGGGAGAAGGAAGGGAGGAAGGGGGGAAGGAAGGAAGGAAGGAAGGAAGGGAGGGAGTAAGGAAGGGAGGGAGGGAAGAGGGAAGGGAGGGAGGGAAGGAGGGCGGAGGGAAGGAAGGAAGAGAGGGAGGGAGGAAGGAGGGAAGGGAGGGGGAGGGAAGGAAAGGAGGGAGGGAGAGAGGAGGGAAGGAAGGAAGGAAGGGAGGGAGGAGGGAAGGAAGGAAATAAGGAAAGAACAATTACAGTTGAACAGGATACATACTCTAACAGAAGAAAGTGAAGAGTAGTATAAGAGGACAAAGCAGAAGATGCCTCAATCTGCCTGGAGGGTTCCAACATGTTTCACAGGGTCAGTGACACGTAACCTAGGTCTGGAAAGATGCATGTGGAGGGAACAAAGGGGAAGGACATTCCAGAGAGAGGAAGCAGTGTGTTCAAAGGCATGTCTGTAAGAGACTGCCGGCCGTGTTAGGGAAGTAACTACATTAAAATGTGGTCCATGTCGTTTGTAACTTACTCTGAATTTTGACACTGGTGCCACTCTCTCAAGGTGCCATTATGTGTCCAGACACAGCAGAGACATTGTATGGTTCTGGGAATGGAAATGAGGACAGAGACCTACTTTAGAGGTTTTGCTAGACAGGAGTTGAAGATTAACTGAGTGTGGGATGAAGGAGGAGGAGTTAAGATGACACTGAAGTTTACACCTTGGTTAACTAGGTAAAAGATGAGTTTTTATTTTATTTTTTTTAAGATTTTATTTATTTGACAGAGAGAGATAGCGAGAGCAGGAACACAAGCAGGGGGAGTGGGGGAGGGAGAAGCAGGCTTCCCACGGAGCAGGGAACCCCATGCGGGGCTCGATCCCAGGACCCTGGGATCATGACCTGAGCCAAAGGAAGACACTTAACGACTGAGCCACCCAGGTGCCCCAAAGATGATTTTTTTAAAAGATTTATTTATTTGTTTGAGAGAGAGAGAGCAGGGGAGAGGAGCAGAGGGAGAGGGAGAAAGAGTCAAAAGCAGACTCTGCACTGAGCCCTTGGAGCCCGAGGAGGGGCTCAATCTCACAACTCTGAGATCAGGACTCTGAGATCACGACCTGAGCTGAAACCAAAAGTGAGATGCTTAAGTGATTGAGCCACCCTAGTGCCCTAAAACATCATGTTTTTAATAGAAAATGCTCTCTTGAGCAACTGGCTGGCTCAGTTGGTAGAGCATGCAACTCTTGATCTCAGGGCCATGAGTTTGAGCCCCCTGTTGGGCCCAGACCCTATTTAAAAAAAAAAAAAAAAAAAAGAAAGAAAGATAATGCTCTCTTGATCACTATGGACTCCACATTATTCATGCGTGGGAAAGATTTGAGATGAGGAGTTCTGAGCCAAAATCATGGAGGGCTTTGTTAGAGTAAGGACTTAGCTGCAAAGCGTTTTTGAACGAGACACCTTTCTCCAATAGCAGTCCGGTACCAGGCACTGTTTCTGAAGGACACATTGTTTTTAGCCAGTAAATAGGTTTGGTATTAGGAGTTTTCTCGCATCTAAGAACCCCAAGTAAGAGCTCTGTACTTTGGTAAATCCCTCAAATCCCTGATGCAAATACTCTCTGAGAATTCAAGTTGCCAATATAATCTTGACACTCTTCAACACGAGTCAAGAACACAGCTTATTCTTGATGTAGATCACAGATCTCCTGGGATAGGCAGTGTGGAGAGAGGGATGCTCAGTGGCCCCCCCTTAGAAGCCTTGGGGAAGACATCAGTGAGCCACCCTGCACCAGCATCCCTCACACACTCTGTCAAGAGACAGAGGCCCAGAGACACAGAGACAGGCAGAGAGAGAGAATGTCTCACACCTTACTGCTCTCATGCATCAAAGATAATACAGTTGACACTTAACACCATTCTTAGCAAGCATTCCGTTTTGCTTTTAAAGCAAACATAACAATAATCAAATTTCTTTCCATTTTTCTATTGATTTAAGTGATTACATGCTTTCATAAAACACTTCTTAGTCTTCTTTTTTTTTTTTTTTTAAAGATTTTATTTATTTATTTGAGACAGAATGAGAGAGAGAGAGAGCACATGAGAGGGGGGAGGGTCAGAGGGAGAAGCAGGCTCCCTGCCGAGCAGGGAGCCCGATGCGGGACTCGATCCAGGGACTCCAGGATCATGACCTGAGCCGAAGGCAGTCGCTTAACCAACTGAGCCACCCAGGCGCCTAACACTTCTTAGTCTTCTACATCTTACATTTAGCTAATTGAAATTGCCAATAATTGGCCTCTTCTGCTTATTTCACAGTCTCCAATATAGCACATGTGAGTAGTAATTCTAAAAATTAAAAAAAATGGTGTCTTCCTTTCTTATTTTCTGTCTTTCCTACCCAAGTTACTAGTTTAAGATAGTAGGTGAGTCTTCTCCTCCTTCCTTTTGTCACGATGATCTCCCAATTCAACTTTGAAATTAAGTATTGTGTCTATAGGCATAGTCCATAATTATCCCTCTTGTTGTTTACAACCCGTTGCCTAATATTTTTCTCCATAGGCTCACTATATTACATATTCTGATATCACAGACACAAATAGGGAAGAAGAGAATAGGAAGATCCGGGGGAGGAGATGAAGATCTCAGTTTCAGATGCTGATGGTGAGCTGACCAACAGCTGAAAAGTCATTGCTGGACACAAAAATTTAGAGCGTCTAAATAGTTGTGGTTGACACAAGAATAGGTGCAATCTCTAAAAGAGAGAATGTAGAGTGAGAAATTAGGAGGATAACAATAAAAAACATGAGTAGTATGAATTCTTAATACAGAGAGGCCAAGGAAAAAGACTTAATATGTTTTTAAAGTCAGAGAAATAGAAGGAAAACAAAAAAATGTGGTGCTTTAAAAGTTACATAAAGAGATGCTGAAGCATGGGGAACTGTCCAAAACTGTCACTTGCAAGAGTTGTAAATTAGGAGGATCACAGACAAAAGGTCATTGCTTATGACAGCTAGGATGGCATTGGTGAATTTTGAGTGAGATATGGTGGTAGAGTAGTGGGGTCAAAAGATGAATGAGATAAGGTTTGATTGAGAAGGAGAGAAGTCTTAGTAGGCCAAACTGAGCTTAGGGCAAAAAGTAAAACTGCGGTTGAGGTTTACCCATGTTGTAAAAAGGAATGGTAAGTATAAAATGGAATACTTTAACAATATTATACCACCATTTCAGGATTGCAAAGACTAATTATTTACATTATAAGAAACAAACCATAATGTTTGTATTTCCAATATAACTGATTTTTTTGCAATACCATACTATTTTCTACTATCATTCATCATTTTTTTTTTCATCAAACCTTTCAGTCAAGAGCCTTTATTAACATGCAAGTATCATTTGCCCCAAGATATACAGTTTTTCCTAAACTTTGTTCTATTTCAATATTTTAAACTTAAGGTTACTTCTGGATCTAACACATAGAGTAACCTACTAAAACTGGTCAAAGTTGAACTTTATTCTAGTTGTCACTTTGACCTTTAAGATCATCATTTAGGTTTTAGATACTATTTGTCAGCAAGTAGCAGAATATAATTGTTGTACTTGATAATCTTCTATACTAAAATATGTACCAGTATGTCTTGAGAAGTTACTAAAATATATGCAATTAACATATTTAATTGTTTTCAGTAAGCTGGAAAGTACAATGCTAGGTCTTCTTTGAGGAAAAATTACTTTTATAGATCTTGGTTGCTCATCATTCTTTTAAAATTAACTTCCCTAAAATCCCATCTTTTTTTTTCTTCCTTTTTTACTTTGTTTACTCTTTTCTTAAAAAAGATTTTATTTATTTATTTGACAGAGAGCACAAACAGGGGGAGTGGAAGGCAGAGGGAGAAGTAGACTCCCCACTGAGCAGGGAGCCTGATACGGGGCTTGATCCCAGGCTCCTGGGATCATGACCTGAGCCGAAGGCAGACGCTTAACTGACTGAGCCACCCAGGCACCCCTCTTGTTTACTCTTTTACAAGTTTAACTTTGCCAATTTTTGTACCACATATACAGAAATCTCTCAAAACTACCTACTCTCTTCTGTAAAAATGCAATCAAGGTTAATCCCCACAGCACATAATATGCTTACATGAACCCACATTTTAAAAATGGAGATAAAACAACAGCATTTATTCTCCCAACAAGACCTCCTCTCATCTTTCCTTGGCAGTTTAGTGATTAGAAATAATGGGACACCTTCTAAGCCATCCTTCTGCACCTGCTTTGCTGTCCTCAGACCACAAAGGCCTGGCTTCTGCCTATTGCTTGTATCTGTAAAAGAATAAGGCAGGAAAACAGAGGGTGGTAAGCTACTAATTTTTTGTCATTATTTTGATTTTCTACTTCTCCTTCAGTCTTAGTTTATCTGCCTTTGCTCCCATGAAACTATGAGGATCTTATGAAATTATACCTTACTGTACATTTCAAAACAATACAGATTTATTACATCTCACTAATATACTTCCCAAACTCATGAATATAAACACATATCCAAACATGTACATAAACAGAATGTTCAATTTGTATGTCTATTCTAATAATTTCCTCAAAAAATAGTTAAAATCCTTCTGTCGTCATTTAAGTAATCCCAAATTTAGCAATACTCTGATACAAAAACAACATACAGATTATTTTAAATCAGCTTTGAGCTCAATCAATCAATCAATCAATAAATGTTTAGCTTATTTGAGTTGTCTGATTCATTGGTTACTTTTAATTAGCTACTATTTCCGCATCAATGTGAACTTATTTTCCCTACACCTTTCCCCTCAACCCTTATATTTGGTCAACACAATATTCCCATCCAGTAGAGAGAAATACTTTTTCATCTTTAATTCAATGAGCTATAAAATAAAAGTACTAATCAAACTCAACACCCAAAGAACAAATGATCCAATCAAGAAATGGGCAGAAGACATGAACAGACATTTTTCCAGAGAAGACATCCAAATGGCCAGCAGACACATGAAAAAGTGCTCAACATCGCTCGGCATCAGGGAAATCCAAATCAAAACCTCAGTGAGATACCACCTCACACCAGTCAGAATGGCTAAAATTAACAAGTCAGGAAATGACAGATGTTGGCGGGGATGCGGAGAAAGGGGAACCCTCCTACAATGTTGGTGGGAATGCAAGCTGGTGCAGCCACTCTGGAAAACAGTATGGAGGTTCCTCAAAAGGTTGAAAATAGAGCTACCCTACGACCTAGCAATTGCACTACTGGGTATTTACCCCAAAGATACAAATGTAGGGATCCGAAGGGGTACGTGCACCCCGATGTTTATAGCAGCAATGTCCACAATAGCCAAACTGTGGAAAGAGCCAAGATGTCCATCAACAGATGAATGGATAAAGAAGATGTGGTATATATATACAATGGAATATTATGCAGCCATCAAAAGGAATGAGATCTTGCCATTTGCAACGACGTGGATGGAACTGGAGGGTATTATGCTGAGCGAAATAAGTCAATCAGAGAAAGACATGTATCATATGATCTCACTGATATGAGGGATTGTTAATCTCAGGAAACAAACTGAGGGTTGGGGGGTGGGAGGGATGGGGTGGCTGGGTGATAGACACTGGGGAGAGTTTGTGCTATGGTGAGTGCTGTGAATTGTGTAAGACTGTTGAATCACAGACCTGTACCTCTGAAACAAATAATACATTATATGTTAAAAAAAAAAAAAAGAAGATAGTAGGAAGGGAAAAATGAAGGGGGGAATTCGGAGGGGGGGGTGAACCATGAGTGACTATGGTCTCTGAGAAACAAACTGAGGGTTCTAGAGGGGAGAGGGGTGGGGGGATGTGTTAGCCTGGTGATGGGTATTAAAGAGGGCACATAATGAATGGAGCACTGGGTGTTATATGCAAATAATGAATCATGGAACACTACATCAAAAACTAATGATGTAATGTATGGTGATTACATAATAAAATAAAAAATAAAATGTTTATCTTATATTTGTAGAAATTCCTTTTATTAGACAAAAAAAAATAAAAGTACTAAGATCCTATTGATTATTCTGGATTTAATCAAAAGAAGGTCATATCTAGGGGCGCCTGGGTGGCTCAGTTGGTTGAGCGGCTGACTTCAGGTCAGGCCATGGTCTCAGGGTTCTGGAATCAGCCTCACATCAGGCCCCATGCTCAGTGGGGAGTCTGCTGGATATTCTCTTTTACCCTCTCCCTCTGCCCCTCCCCCCGCTCATGTGTGCACGCACTCTCTCTTTCTCAAATAAATAAATAACATCTTTAAAAAGATCATATCTACCTCATGTGACTTTGGTGATGGACTTTTAATATGAAAGGTTTTGAACATTTTGCATATTATGTATCTTCAGTACATGTTGAGCAGCACTGTTATAAATTAATTGAACTTCCCTGAAAGACTCTCCAGAGCCCAAGGTAAGGTAAAAAAAATTAAACCTTGAAGCCTTTAGTTTTAGAAAGAAGCTATTAATGTTTTCTAAATAATAGATGTTGATATGATTTTTTAGATTAATGTTAGCCAAGAATTTAAAGCAGAGTTTAAATTAAAATTTTAAACTTAACTGTTTATATGCAATAGATACTATTTAAGACAGAAGAAAGTTTGTCATCAAAAGAAAATAACCTTCAATAACAATGTAATTATGTGCATGAAATTTCTCTGATGAACATTGATGCAAACCTCCTCAACAAAATATTAACAAACCAAATCCAACGATATATTAAAAAAAAAAAAATTCAACATGATCAAGTGGGATTTATTCCAGGGATGCAAGCATGGTTCAATATTCACAAATCAATCAGTGTGATCTATCACATCAACAAGAGAAAGGATAAACAAAGGATTATCTCAATATATGCAAAAAAAGGTTTTGACAAAGTACAATATCCATTCATGATAAAGTCCCTCAACAAAGTATGTTTAGCGGGAACACACCTCAACATAATAAAGGCTATCTATGAAAAACCATAGCTAAAATCAGTGAAAAACTCAGAGCTTTTCTTCTAAGATCAGCAACAAGACAAGGATGTTCACTCTCACCACTTTTATTCAAAATAGTACTGGAAGTCCTAGCCACAGCAAATGGACAAGGAAAAAAAAGACATCTATATTAGTAAGGAAGAAGTAAAACTTTCACTATTTGCAGAGGACATGATACTCTATAGAAAACCCTAAAGACTACACCAAAAAACTACTAGAACTGATAAATGAATTCAGTAAAGTTGCAGAATATAAAATTAATATATAGAAATCTGTTGCATTTCTATTCATTAATAATGAAGTAGCAGAAAGAGAAATTAACAAAACAATCCCATTTACAAATATACCAAAAATAATAAAATAACTAGGAATAAACTTAACCAAGGAGGTGAAAGACCTATATTCTGAACATTTTAAAACACTGATGAAAGAAATTGAAGATGACACAAACAAATGGAAAGATATTCTATGTTCATGGATTGGAAAAGCCTATATTGATAAGCTATCCACACTACCCAAAGTAATCTACAGATTTAATGCAATCCCTATAAATACCAACAAAAATTTTCATAGAACTAAAACAAATACTACTAAAATTAAACCACAAAAGACTCTGCATAGCCAAAGTAATCTTGTGAAAGAATAATAAAGTTAGGGGTGCCTGGGTGGGTCAGTTGGTTAAGTGTCCAACTCTTGATTTCAGCTCAGGTCATGATCATAGGGTTGTGGGATCAAGCCTCGTGTCCAGCTCTGTGCTGAGCGGGAGTCTACCTGAGATTCACTCTCTCCTTCTCCCTCTGTCCCTTACCCCCCACCTCTAAAAATCAATCAATCAATCAATCAATCTTTTAAAAAAAAGAAAAAAAGAAGAAAGTTGGAGTTATCACAATTTCAGATTTCAAGGATATACTTCAAAGTTAATCTAAATAGTATCTTAGCACAAAAATAATCACATAGATAAATGGAACAGAACAAAGAGCACAGAAATGAACTCATGTCTATATGGTTAATTAATCTATGACAAAGGAGGCAAGAATATATAATGGGGAAAAGACAGTCTCTTCAACAAATTGTACTGGGAAAACTGGGCAGCTACATGTAAAAGAATGAAACAGGGCCACTTTTTTACACCAAATACAAAAAGACAATAGACACATGAAAAGATGCTCAATATCACCAATCATCAGGGAAATGCAAATCAAAATCACAATGAGATATCACCTTACACCTGTCAGAATGGCTAAAATAAAAAACTCAAGAAACAACATGTGTTGGCGAGGGTGTGGAGAAAAAGCAACCCCTCGTGCTCTGTTGACAGGAATGCAAATAGGTGCAGCCACTATGGAAGACAATATGGTGGTTCCTCAAAAATTTAAAATAAAATTACCATATGTCCATCAGATATTTCATTAATCTCATATTTTGCTCACAGAAAATTTGTGTGAACTAAGCTGGGTACCCCAACTTGAAGGTAAATATTAAGAGGAACCGCACTTTCCCCCTCCTGGGTAGGAATGTCATTCACTATATCCAAGTTCTTGGTTTTCTATTGGACCCTATGGTGCATTCTAAATTGTTTCCAACTAAGGGTTGAATCATGTCTCTAATTAGTAAATTTTAGAAAAATAAAAAATAACTATTCCAGAAACATTGGGGGCTAGGCCATAGACTATCAACAACAACAAAAAGCTGAGATGAACACTTTTGCTTTGATGGCACTGTTCTTTTTCTTTTCTAATTTAAATTCAACTAGCCAACTTATAGTACATCATTAGTTTCAGATGTAGATGGCACTGTTCTTTATGGGCGTTGAGTCAGTGTGGGGGCACAGTGAAGGAGACAGAGAAACTATTATAACACTTCAAGAGAAGACTGCATTTAATCCTTAAAACCTTTGATTAGGCCTTCTCCTTCTAAATCAAACTTGTGAAATGGCTTCCTCCCAATAATGTCAGAAGCCATGTATCATGCGCTCAGTGAACCCTCCAAGGTTCTTTGAACCACATCTTCCTTGCCTCTTATGAATTATCATCGTATCTTATGAGATCAGGACTCCTAAAGCCACAGGTACTGATTACATCATTTTTTTTTTACCCCTCCAACTGAAATGTATACCTAAATACACTCATCCTTCTCTGAAATTAAGAGCTTTTCAGCTTTCTTGGAAAGAACTTACAAAGCTACAGCAAATACTAACTAAAATGAAATTAGTCTCATCATTGTGCTGCAACCTTAATCACAAATTGGGTATATAGAGACAGGCATTATTTCTTCCAGTCTAGCTCATCAAGAAAACAAATGAGATTTACTACAGAATATGCCAAAAATGAAAACTTCAATTTGCTTCTCCAAGAGTGGCAATGGCAGGCAGAGAATTTTTAGGATCTGGCCTGCCAATTTCCCCATTGTTTCTCTCCACTGAGAAATCACTGCTGCTGCTTGTGACTAATCCCAAGAAGGACAAGGTCCTCAGCATGTCAGAAAAAATGCCTTTCAGACCCCAGAATGCAGGAATCAGTTTGACAGTGACCCACACCCAAAGTCCCTTTCTGAACAGAGCAGAAGAGTGATTATCACTAAGCAAGAATGAGTCAGACTTCACTAGGACAATACTCTCATGGATTGAGAATTTAGCAAACACCAGAACCTGTGTAACACATGTGATTTTGACAATCTCTAGTTCTCTCTAAAACCCGAAAATGTATATTTTTAATTTCCATTTAAGAAAATGAGATACCTTCAGTGAAACTTAGTAAATTTCAAAGTTTAGTTTTAACTACATTTCTACCTTTACCCTAAAAAACAAATTTTGTTGTGTTTCATTTTGCCATGTTGCATCTTCATTTTTAAAAGGCCAGACATTCCTTTATATCTTTGGAATTTAGGGGGAGAAAACAGAATACAGAAAGAAAATTATAATTTATATACCGATAGGCAAAAAGTATTTTTATTAAATTACTTGGTGCCATAAGAGCCAAAGTAAAAACATCTGTCTAAATCATACAATGTGAAACATAAGCAATTATTAGTAAATATTATCATCCACCTTATATTTTTTTAAATCTTAAGCTTTCAAAAATTTCAAAAATATACATACTTTGTTTCCATTCCACAACTGCACTAATTCTCTTAATCTCAGTGGATAATGGTGACACATGTCTGTCTGGACACACGAGGTTTGTTCCTATGAACTTAGAGCCATTTTATAAAATTGATTTAGAGTCTTCTGACTTTTATTAAATTATATTTCAGGACTTCAAATATCCCACCCTCTTCTTGCCTTGCCAAGTTTGTCTGATACACAAAAATCCAATGAATGACCAATCTCATTATGATTCAGGTCACCAGCTCTGTCTACCTTTCCAGGTCCCCTAAAATGAACCATCACTCATGTATCATCTTACACCCCTTTTACTGGCCCACTCTCCTAGGGACCTACTTCACCAACGTCAACATTACAGTTTTACATTATCAACATAACTTAAACCAATAACTAAAAAAGTCAAAAGTTTAAGCAAAGAAAAATGGTATTTATTCTTTCAAGAGGAACTTTTTGCCACAAATAATTTTCTCCCACACCTGCTTTATGTTATTGGTGAATAATGAACAATGAGTATATATGTATTCCTCTAATTAAAAAAGTTTCTAGGGCGCCTGGGTGGCTCAGTTGGTTAAGAGACTGCCTTTGGCTCAGGCCATGATCTCGGGGTCCTGGGATGGAGATCCATGTCGGGCTCCCTGCTCAGTGGGGATTCTGCTTCTCCCTCTCTCTCTGCCCCTTCCCCCCACTTGTGCTCACTCTCTCTCTCTCTTTCTCTATCACTCTCTCAAATAAATAAATAAAATCCTTATAAAAACAGTTTCTAGTGATAAAAGAATTGAATCTTTCTAATGATGCTAATTTAAAATACTGGGTTTGGGATCACCTGGGGTGGCTTAGTCAGTTGAGTGTCTGACTATTGATTTCGGCTGAGGGCATGATCTCAGGGTTGTGAGATCGAGCCCTGCATTGGGCTCGGGGCTGTACCTGGAGTCTGCTTGAGATTCTCTCTCTCCCTCTCCCTCCCCCATACGTAAGGGTGTGCATGCTCTCTCATTCTCTCTCTCTCTCTAAATAAATTAATAAATAAAATCTTTTAAGTAAATAAATAAAGTACTGGGTTTGAAGTTGGGTTTCCTGGGTTGGAAATACTAGCATAAAATCTTGGATAGTCTCACCTTCCTCATGTATAAAATGGGGATGATAAAACTTTTTACTTCATGCTGCTGCAGCAATCATATCAGATAATGTATATCTGAGGCAAACATCAGTGCCTGGCTCATAGCACTAAGCATTCAAAGTTTTAGTCCTTCACAGCCTCAAATCTCCATGTATGGAACAAACATTGAAGGAATAATATTATTGCTGATTAGTAAAATCATTACATTTTCTTCCCAATAATTTACATGAAATAAAATGAAAAAATCTGTAAAAATGACACTAGCTCTATATAAATTGTCCACATGATGAAATGATCAAATTTGTGAACAAATCTAAACTTCTCTTTTTGAGGTCCATTGATCAAGTTAATAAATGAAAATTATTGCTGAAAATTTCAACTGAAACTGGTGCTTTTCAAGGATAAATTACTTAGTATCATAAACCATTTTTAAGTAAATAAGAAAACACTTAGTGAATAACAAGTAGGTACATCTACAGAGAAGTATTTCAGATAGGCTTTTATCTAATTAATCACATAATCAGCATTCTTAGAAATATATTTTAATACTCAGAGTGCAAAGCATGTATTTGCTTCCCTACCATAATCTCAAAAAAAGAAACCCCAAACATTTGTAAAAATTTCAAAGACATATCCAAACAATTATAAAATGACATTTTCAATACTGAAGTTTCAATAACTAAAATGAATAATGGAGGAATGACACAAGCCAAAAATGTTATTATGCAGATGATGCCTCCATTTTAATTAAGGGCTGAGAACGAGACCTGAGGGTCTAAATCCAGAGCTATTTTGACATATATCAAATGTTTCTTAATTTCCAATTAAAGGCCTTTTTGACAGGTTCTCATGTCAATATATTCCTATTAGCTACCAGCACCTTTAAGTGCCGTTTTGTCACTGACCTACATTAATATATCAAATATGACAGCAAACTGATGGCTTCACACAATAATAATTCAGATTACAGTCTCTAACCAAACATTTAGAAGAGCACCTCAATAGCAATGAAACATGAATACTTCTGTTTCAACTTTATTTGATGAGACACTAAAGAAAAATTGAATATAATGATAAATAGCTTTAGTGATGTTCAAAATTTTTTTTTTTTTTTTTTTTTTTTTTTTACTTAGGATTTAGTACAGAGGCTACATAATTTAATTCTGGAAATAAACTTCCTCTTTAAATAAATAAAACAAAAAATAATTGATTCTGAGAAATCTATTTGATTTCTGACTGAGAAGTCTTTGATATATGTATGTATCTGCCCATGAGAACCTCAAATAAAAAACACATAACTCATGTTGACATGATATTTGTCCCTATTTTTTCTTCCTCATATAAGGTAACAGGTTAAAATATGTGACTTTTTATCAATCTTGAAGTGGAGACTGCTAAACGGCGTGCTGTGGAGCTAAGGGCTTTTATACTTTCTGAAAGAGTTTGTCTAAAGCTTCCAATTATATTTTCTCAAGAAAAGCTTCCTGTAGTGCTTATCAGCACTGAAGAAGTCTTCCCTTAGAACAATCTCATTTTCCATAAGCCATTTACATGGGGGAGGGGTCTCAATTTGGTTATCTAGGAAAAAGTGTCAAACACTGGAAGGTTGTTCCCTGTGCTATTCTGGCCTCTTCTCCTCCATTCTTATCCTAGAGTACACAAGCTTAATTAAGCTATGGTTTGGCCCAGGTAGCATCTATATGATGGTTCACAAATTCATACTGCCAACACAGACCTTGGTCCTGCCCTCCAGGTCCCTATAGCCTACTCTCTACTTGACAGTTTCTCTTGAATGTCTTAATATATTCTAATATATCTAAAATACATAATACGTGTAATATATTATATACCCATAATTCAACACCTCCACAATATGTTGCATATGTAATATATCCATAATTCAACACCTCTCTTTCCTCAAAAAATATGTCTTCTTTCAGCCTTTGCTGTGTCATTGAATGGCAAGACCATCAGAAAAATTGCCTGTACCAGATACCTAGACCTCATCCTTGACACCATTACCAAGAGCTGTTGACTTTACCCCCTTAATTGGCTCATTCTCTCCATCTTCAACACAAGCATGCCATCCCAAGCCACTATTATCTCTCACTCAAGACTACTACAAAATCATTCTGATGACCTCTTTCCAAATGCATCTCCAGACAGCACAGTAATATTTTGAAATGACCATATCAATACCTTACTTAAGAACCTAATACTTTTAAAATAAAACTGCTATTATTAGGATTTTGGAAACCCTAAACAGTTCTGCCCCTGCTTCCACATGGCATTCAAACTCTCTTCATTCTCCCTTCCAGTCCCTATAACTGGCTGGATTTCATGCTGGCCCAAGGCCTTTGCACATGTTGTTCTCTCTGGGTCCAAAGTCCTTTCCTCTCACCTTATCCTAGTTATTGCTTACTCACAACTCCTTCCAGTGTTTTTACCAGAGGAACATGTTCCCTGGCTCCTCTGAAGAAATCAAATCCCTCACTTATGGGCACTCAGCAACATGGGCCTCTTACTCATACTGCTTAGCATAGATACAATTTCACATACACTTCCGTGGCTATGGAAGTCAGTCTCCTCCAGTTAGAAGTAAACTCCAGAAAAGCAGGAACTGTGCCTTGTTTTATTCAGCATTATATCCCAAGCGCCTACCACTGTGTCCAGCATGTAATGTATTTCATTAAATAGTTCCTGAAAAAAATGTATGGATACAGTAAAAAACAACAGCCTATATAGGCATATAGTACAAAAGAGGGAGGAAGGGAAGGAAGGAAAGAAGGCCATAGGAAAGAAAGTACACCTAATTCCTGAATAGACACACACACTAGAAGTGTAATTATACAGCCTATGTACATGTCTATTTTCAAAAGTTCTACCTTTTCCTAACTGATTGTCATTCCCGCAAATGGGACTAATCTAGGTCCATATCTCTTCTGGTAAAATAATTTACATCATAACTTTCCTTAGCCTGAGGATACAGCCTTTTGTTGTCTTTCCCATAGTCTGTTCATTACATGGCAATTTCTACATATAAAATATCTTAGAATGTGCTGCTTAAAATGCATATTGTGATTTATAATATAATATTTTCACTAGGTGTCATATTACAGTATCCTTCTTACTGGTTGGCGGATCTTCAGTCATCTGTTATTCTGGACTGGAACGAAAGACGATCTACTTTATGCAGGCAAAGCCCAGATACTGACATTTATAAATAATATCCTTGGGGTTGACAAAATTCAAACAAACCATCTCTTCCCAACCAGTCTTTGAGATTGTACATTTCTGACTTGCAGACAAACTGCAAAACATCTATTATAATCTGCAAAATTCTATTTGTTTTTCAGATAATGAAATGGTTTCTACCTATAGTTAGACATTTATTGGTCTGTTAAACTTATGTCGCTCCTTCTAGTACACCAGTACCTTATAAACTAAAGGATTGAAAGCACACTCCATTTTCAATCAGCACATGCTACTGAACTCCAATTTTCAGAAAAAAAAAGTGTCAGAGGCATTTCATCTCTTCAGGTTCATCTCCACATTTTCTGTAGACCTGCTAAAAATTAGCAGAGGTTTATTTGCAATGATAGAGATACCCACTGATAGAGAGATGTCTTAACTACTAATTATGGAGGGAGGGATAGGGCAACGTTATACCCTACTACCTTGAATTATGTTGGTTTATGACAGCAGTAAGAGAACCATACTTCAAATGCTTTAAAAGTTTTTGTACTATAACAAAAAAGATATACTGTTATATACTGAAGATACTGAAAGATATTTGTTATATACTGAATGTGAACCCCGCAAAACCTGACCCCCAATACCTCAGCATGTGATCTTAGAGATAGAAAATAACAGAGGTAATCAAGTTGAAATGAGTGTGAGTGAAATTAGAGTGAGCCCTAATTCATGTGACTGATGTCCTTATAAAAGGGGAAATTTGAGGGGCACCTGGATGGTTCAGTTGGTTGAGCCTTTGGCTCAGGTCATGATCCCAGGGTCCTGGGATCAAGTCCTGCATCAGGCTCCCTGCTCAGTGTGTGTGGGGTTCTGCTTCTCCCTCTCCCTCTGCTGTTCCCCCTGCTTGTGCTCACTCTCATTCTCTCTCTTTCTCTCTCTCTCTCAAATAAATAAATAAAATTTAAAAAAAGGGGGAAATTTGGACACAGGCATGCACACCAGGAAAGCACCATGTGACTATGACGGCAGAGATTTGGGTGATGCACCCAGCAAAGCCAAGAAACACCAAAGATTGCCAGCAAACCACCAGAAATTAGGGGAGAAGCATGGAACAGATTCTTCACAGCCCTCAGAAGGAACCAATTCTGCCAATACCTTTATCTCAAACTTCTAGCCTTCAGACCTGCAACACAATATATTTCTTATTGTTTAAGGTACTTTGTTATGGCAGCCCTAGGAAATGAATCCACTACTGAACAACTAGTGAAAAAGATGAGGGGTTCACAGCTTGGCATCTCCCCTGATGATGTGATGATACAGTCACCAAAATGGATAGGTGATAACAACACAACCACCCATCTTTCCTTCCTTCCTATCCCCTTTTTTCCTCTCTTTTCCACTCTCCTTTCCCTCCTTTGCTATTTTTTCTTTCTGCCCTCCCTCCTTCTTTCCTTCCTTTCTTTGGATAGCATGATGAATGTCACAGTCTCAATCTCCAAGAACATTATTAAAAAGAAATTTGAGTATTCTGAGTGGAGAAGTCCATTATTTTGTACTTAAATACAATAAGAACAAAGGAGAGATGGTTATAAAATCTAAAATTTTTATCAAAAACATAAATTCCTCTGTATTTTTCCTGGAGGGGAATAGCCTGGATTTAAGAGATTTAAGACTGTCTTGAGTATTGGTACTAAAGTTAGGAGAAAGCCATCTCTCTCTGCCATTTACCCATCAAACACTATAAACCATATAAAACTAAACCAAAACTTATAAAAGTTAATGGCCAAAGGGGACATAAGAACGGATTTCATTGGCTGAAGAGTTCCAAGAACACCCTGTTGAATACTATGGAAAGGATGAGACCTTTCCAGGAAAAATACAAACCATATGTATGCCTGAAAATTTTATATTTGAAGGGGAAAGAAGGCAGACAGAGTAGATTGTGGTTCTGAGTGACTAGCTGGCTGTTCTTTCTTAGCTTGAGAGTGGAAGCACACACACACACACACACACACACACACACACACCCCAAAGTGACTTTTCAATCAGTTCTGGGTAATCCTTATACATTGGCTGTTGAGGTTCCCTCTTGTGTGGGGGCAGGCCTCGCCAAGGTCACGACAATAAGGAAATAGTCTGTTGGTATTTTTACTTTCTTTCAATTAATTGCTTTTGGCACAGCTTGTATTCAATAGAGCATTAAGATCACATGTAATAATAACTGCAAATTTTATTTATCAAAGGAAATGTCTTGAACAAAAGATGCATCCCACTGCTAGCTGCCATAGGCCAGTTGCCTTAAAGATTGTTGACTGAAACCCGACATCCAGCTGCCAGGCTTGCCAGTGTTCAATGCCTGTTGTCCTCAATCTGGGAATGAGGCTACCTTTTCCTGTGCTGTGGTTTCTTCTGTACTACAAACAGATCTTGCAAGATCTACTAAAGCTAACTAACCGTCATGTAGGACCCTGTGGTACTCAACTTACTACAGTTTTATCTGAGCCAGAGAAAAAAGAAAAATTAGCATACCATTGTAATAAGTAGCAGTTTAGCTACACAAGTTAAAGATGCTTCAGAATAGCACACAATGATCTTTATAAGGATGTAGTCACACTGCATTACTAAAATAAGCTTCCACAATTGCTTTGTCTAGAAAATTGATATGTCTTTCATTCATCTTCTTTACCATTAATAACTATCGATCACATATATTCAGAAAGAGAATAGCAATTATTTAATAATTTGTTTTGTAATGATTTAACAAGGCCCCTTTCAGTTCTGGAAGTTATGATTTTATAACTGCATGCTGCATTCTATTTGGACAGAAATAGCTTGGTTGTTTTTTATTAAATGCTAAAAATGACTTTTTTTCAAAATACTGAACTTCACATGTAATAGTAAACTGAGTGAAGAAAGAGAGAGAGAGATTCCAAGATATTTTATATAAAGAAAAGAATTTCTATTCACAGTATTCTATTTGGATTGATTCCCTATCACCAGAGACACAGACTGACCAGACAGGGGCCCATATGTCACAGAGCATAGGTTTTTAAAAACTTAGGGAGCAGAAATTGCCATAAATGGCAGAGTAACTAGTTGTAAGGGGGGAGGGGACCAAAGGGTCCTACATGTAAAATAATGTTTTCTCTTCCTTAATAGGTATTCTGCTGACAAGTTTGAAGTGTCAAAATTAGGTCACCCTCTGATACCCATCTTGAGAAATAGGTTTGCAAAGTAATTTGTTTACTGCTTTATTATTATTATTATTATTATTTTAGTATTAGTGATCTCTAGAAAGAAAACAACAAACTGAAAAATAAAGCTTACTGCTAAAATTTAATGAAGTCAAGCAACCTGATAAGGAGACACAGATCCTGGAGAAAGAGAATTCAATCTGATTTTATCCTTCAGGAACAGGCCTAGAATAGAGGAGGCAGGACTTTTAATGCAACACTACCCAAAAACATGACTTGCATATAAAAAAAGTAATTTCAATGTCATATCCCCATCTCAGATTGTATTCATCATCTGTGGGTATTCAGATTCTCCATTTGGATTGACAGAGTACAATACTTCTAGATTTTATGAAGAGTAGACTAGTATTATTTTTTTTTAATTCTGCTTATTTACCTAAAATCTGAATTTTTTTCCAGCACCATGAGCCATGATGCAAGTACACAAAATACTTCACCAACATTAGATTATGTCAGCTAACATATAACCGCCCCACCCTCCTCGCCACCATGAGTTCTAACACCACCACCACCTGCTCTCCAAACACATACATGTCTCTCCCCCAGGAAACCACTTAGTATTAATAGGAAGCTTGCAGTTGCCTCAAATAATAAATGGGAGAAGGTCTTAAGACTGTCAGAGAAGCAGAGGCACAAATTCTGGGGTGGTAGAAGATTCCTCCCCCCATTTAAAGACTAACCACTGTCTTGGAATGAACTTTGTTAAGTCATGTATGTAGCAGCATACAGTATATACTTCCAAATGACACTTTTGAGTGGCTTTATGCAAAGATTCAAAAAAAAAAAAAAAGGGCTCAACCACAGTTATTCTTGAAATGACTTGTGGCTAGATTCGATTAATAGATGTGATAACCAGTTCATTCCCTAAATAGGAGAAAAAGAAAAAAAGACAAAGAAAATAAAGTTGCCCATAACTACAAAAGAGTTACTAAACATTTTCAACTAGAATGGCGTCCTCAATTAGAATTAGTTTGCAATGCAACTTCGAAAGTGGAGGTTGGCATAAGCAGTGTGGGAGTGGGAGGAACGTAAAATTAACTAGAAAGGAACATAGTAAGAATAAAAGCATGAAATAGCATGAAAGAAATAGGCATAAGAAAAACTCAGTGTTAAATAATACCATTCAATTCAATATAGGAAATATTTGAGTAGATGCCTTATACAAAATGTATTTGTATTAAGATCTGTAAGACAAAAGTGTAAAAAACGTTCTTTCTTGCAGAAGGTCAAAGTATAATTAGAAGAGTCAAATGTATTAGTGTTGTCCATGGGCCTGCTGTACCATAATCACTGGGAATGCATGTTAAAAATGACATTCCATTAATCACTCAGAAAATGTCAAAATTACCTTTCATCTAGAGAAAGTCAGAATATTTTCTTTCTTCAGTGCAAATTAGTCCAGATTCTGGAATTCTCTGTGGACTTTTCTGGCCAAGAGCCATCGAACCAAATCATTGTTTTATCAAAATTATCATAAGACAATTTTTTCATGATTTTTTCCTTCCTGGTTCGCTTGAAAAATATGATGAACATGCAAAGGAAACAAATTTATTCATATTTACTTTTTGACCATGAACCTCCATATTTTAGATTCAGATGTAAGTTGTTTAAATTGTCATCTTTTATAGGTTGTTTGAAATTTTTAAAATGTGAAGGGTTTTGTCTTGATTTCTGCTCAATGGTTATCTTACCTTGGTGAGAAAGGAAAGGATGCTAAGTGCTATAAATGTTGTTCAGCATTGTATGAAGGAGTGAAGAAGAGAGAGCAGGAGGAGGAGAGGGAAATTAGGCAGCCTTCAGAGTAATTAAATCAAAAAGATGCAGGCTCCTTATATGACGTGGCAAACTTGGGGAAGACAGAGCAAGGACAAATAGGCACATGCATCTTAATAAAAAGCAGAATAGTTCTATTACAAAAGCAAATAACAGGGCATGACTACTCGGTCACAGCACAATTTTAGAAGTGGAGGCCAGCCTAAGCAGCAGAGGGAAATAGAACGAGAAGTAGAATGTGCTAAGAATGAGATCAGGAAATCACATGGAAGATACAGGTATAACCGGTCACAGATTCTGATTTGGGGGTTGGACGTTCAGGATCTGAACTGATTTCTCAAATTAACCTTAACTAAGAAACTGAAACGGAGAATTCAGCAATGCTCAGTCATGAATCAACGGTCACTGGGATGACTGCACCCATCCGCTCACCAGGGGGGGAAGATATCTCAATCATGAGAATCATGGCTTCACGCCAAGAGAAGGAGCTGTGGGGCTGGGTGACAGGCAGGGTCAATCCTTTTTCTCTTTGACCATTTATCATCCTAAGATAAGCATCTGCATTAAAACCTGCAGGCCTAAAGAATCTGAATCTTTTGGATCGGGTGATCCAAGAAGCTGTATTAATGACTGACACAATAAAATCTGAGAACCTATTTTGTAATACAAGAATACTTTGAAAAGTACTATAATAGATCTTCATTTAGCATAGCAAAGGGAAATGAGGGAGGGAGAGACACAACAAAAACAGGAGGAGGAATTCTGAAGGTTATCTCTCTGAGAAACTGGGACTTAGCTGACCTTTGCAGGATGAGTAGAACTTCATTGGGCACATGTAGGAAAGAAGGATATATGTCAATTTTAGGGATTCGCTATAACAAAGACTCAGAGGCAAAATAAATTAAAGCTCTTAAGGATATGTAAATATCTGATAATGGAAGAGAATGAGAAAATCGAACAATATGATTGTAGTAGGCCAAACTAGTGAGGGCTGTGAATTCTAGAGTCAGGAGTTAAGACCATATACTCTGGAAAAACAGGGAGTCACAGAAAGTTTCTGAGGATACAAAAGACTAAATTAGATTAAGTTAAAAGGAGGCCAATTTAGGTGAGATGAACTGCAAGAAAGATGTCCTTGGCCACTGTGGGGGACTCTACTGGGAATAAAGGGATCAATTAAGACACAGGTCGAGTGGAAGATCCCTCAAATGCATTTGGAATTCTACATGAAGGAATGTGCGTTTTATTTAGCTATATTTTGAGCATGAAGATGACAGCAACAGACAGTAATCTAAGATGACAACAATGTAAATTTGAAAAAAAACACAAATTTATGTGGAATTAACAGAAAAACTTAAAGATCTGAAATTTCTGCTAAATTACCTATCAGTGAATGACACCAAAAATCACATACTCCACCAAATTCTATTATCTGCAAGTCATCCCAGAAATGTTCTCTCCACCCCTATCCTGCATCCATAAAGATACTACTAGTAATATTTAAAGTGGATGTTATAGGCTTGCCACATGCCAGGAACTGTTCTATGTACATTACACATATCAATTTAATCCTTATAACAATTCTCTGATATAGGTACTCTTCTCCTCAATTTGCAGATAAAGAAAAAAATAGAGACTCAGGTAGAAGAACTTGCTCGGGGTCACAGAGCTGGTAAGAAGCTAACCATTGTGCTATCCTACCCCCTATGTAACTTCTAAATTATTCCTTTCCGGTACATTTTCCTCCCACTGACCTAGTCGAAGTTACTCTCATCTCTTACCTAAACTACACAACAGTCTCTGAATAACTGTTTCTGCCTTCAGTTTCACCCCCTCTCCGGCCACTCTCCACTATGCTGTTACACCTGCTGTTCTGAAATGCAAGCCACAGCATTCCTCTGCCCTTAGACGAATGCAATAGTACACAGATGCACACACTTGTAAGCATTTTTATAAACTCTTAATCACAGAGAGAGAGAAATTCAAGCAAATTGGTTACGGCTTGTCTTGGCTTTAGAAATAGAGATATTAAGTATTATTGATCCCTGGAGTAGAATAATATATTATTCCTTTCTCTCTACAGAGAAATCATTAATTTTGTTTCACTGATGACATTTTTATCAGTCAAGGTCCTGTCAGGAATCATATGCCACTTTCAAAAGGCGTGATTAAAGAGTTATTAATGAAGGGACTGTTTACCAAGGAAAGGGCAGAGGTAAGGAAAAAGCAAGGAAGTGAAAGACTCTGGAACTAGAGAGTGGGAAGCCACTTCACAACCAGGGTCTGAAGGGACAGGAAGTGTGGACCTGGCCAGACCAGTGGCCAGACAGGGCCACCAGACAAGAGCCACTGCTAAGCCAGAGGAATGGAGCCACTAACCAGCTGTGGTCTCCTCAGAGAGTAAGCGAGGAGAAGAAATTCTCAACCTCTTCTTCTACAAACCCATCTCACCCTTTGGTCTCACTGGTCTCACAGAATTAGAAGCTGGAAGACAAGGGAGCCCACTGGTGTCAGCCCACACAGGTCAGCCTGTCGAGGAACGGAGCAAGGGTGGAGAATGAAAACAGAAGCATAAATGGGGAATATCTAGCCATTTGTTTCCTGATATATACCTTGTCTTGTTCTTGACATGAAATTATGTAAATGCAGGTCTATGTGAATATAAGAAACAAGCATATCATCTGACACTCATCAACAGAAAGGCCTGCTGGGCTTCCGTTTCCCATTGCCTTACTGCTAGATTCGTCTTGCCTCTCACCTACCACAAAAATCAAGGATTTTTGGCAGGCAGAGACATGTATAAATGCTTATTGCCAACAAATAAATCCTAATGCAGAGCAAGACCAGATTAGTGTATCCTCTTCCAGAAATATCAGTTTCTTTACTCCTCATGGTTCTTAGGATTGCTTACCATAATAATTTATTCACAATGTATAATGTAAACTACTACACATAATGTAAATATAACTACACACATATACACATATATATACACACATATATGTGTATGAATGTTTCCAAGTTTTTAAATATACCTGGCTCTCTATTACATATTTCACATTAAATTACTCATTGACAGTTCATATAACCCTGGGTAATGTGTATCATCTACAGTTAGCATAGAAGAATCCTGAAGCTTGAAGAAGGGAAGTAAATAACAAAAGTTCACATGTTCAGGAAAAGATGGAAGCTAGAGTTCAAACCACAGGAATCTAATTCTAAGTTACACTCTTAGTCACAACGTTTTCCCACCTACAACTGCTGAATCACAAAGAGTAATGTACTATTATACATTTCTTTATGAGACAACAAACAAAGATACCTCTTACCCTATGATAACACAAACAAATTCAGTCTCAAAGCTCTTTCATGATCAAAGGATTGAGGTAATTATTTAAACATCACTTTACATGTATATAATTTTTTGGTCTGAGCCCTCCATGGTAGCAAAAGAAGATAAACCAAATCACCATCTGGAAGACAATGTGCATTTAGACACAAATTCCTGAGGAAATATAAAGGGAAAGATTTTCTCCACACAGTGTTTGTCACCCACTGTGAAATCCTATATTTCCACCAACCAGGGGAAACTGAAACGATCAGCTGAGGCAGTACAAAAAAGTATGAAGAGAGGAAAACTACATATTAGAGGATCTATTGTTTTTCTTCTAGAGCATACAACCAAAATATATGCTAACATCATGCTGCATTTTAAAGATTTTAAAAGATTTTGTATTAACAAGCTTATTTTTACAATGTGCACATTTTATGCGCTACTGGAAGAGTCTTTGTTCACACTTTGTTCACACTGTACATTCTCACTGCCTATCCTCCTGGAACAAATTGGCAAGTGTGAATTCATTGGTCTGTCTGAAAGAACCTTGTCCCTGATGTGTATGTATCCAGCTGGTTTTGATTTTTTTTAATTTATTTTGTTTTTATTCTTCCAGGTATCAGATGTGATAGATAGCAAGCAATCATCAAAGAAAAAGCTTTGCACAAAATATGTTACTAGAGTCATTTCCCATTATAAATGTAAGACAAAAAATAATACAGGCAAACAACCCCAGTGTTTTGGAAATAGAAGGATCTGCTGCCTCATTAATCAACTAGGATTGTGAAAAATGGAAATGTTTTGGAGGGTACTGTGTCCCCCCCAAAAAAGAAGATAAGAATTATGGCAACATTTGGTAACTCTCATATTTTGGATAAAGTGAACAGAGGAGGTGTTAACAAAATTCTTAATTTATTTTTGGTTTTGATCTTAATTGCTTACTTGATAAATACCACATATGTGATAGCCTATTAAACTAATCCATATTTTTTAAATTGTGTATATGATTTAAACTAGGGGAAAAATTCACAAGCCCAAGGGGACAGATCAGGTTTCATCTGCAAGAGATCAGGAGTTGGAAACAATAGGAAGAGAGAGATGGGTTCTGTTGAGAACCACAAAGGATAGGACCCGTGAAGCATGGAATGCAGGGCACAAGGGTGGGCCCTTATTCCATTCCAGCTGGTAGTTGCCATTGTTAATACATCTTTTTTTTTTTTTTTTTAAGAAAAGTGGAAGATGTATACGTATTTTTTTTGGGAAACCTCCCATATTAATGTTGGCAACTGATGGAAAAATGTTTGAGACACTGTATCCACAAGTATTCTGTGCTCTAAGTCAAACCCATATGCAGGTGGGCAATAGCCCACAGGCCCCCAACGGTGCCCTCAATTATACATAAAAGCCATCATTCTTATGTCTGCAACTGTCTTCTCTATCATTTGGTTGTTCTGATTTTGTTTGCTTTGCTGATTCTTAAGGTAACTTTCTAGGTTTCAGATATCATGCAGCAACAAACTCCCACAATCTGTTGTGGGTTGGTTGGTTGGTTTCCTCTCTGAATTAACAAATTATGTAACTGGATCAAATCATTTTTCACATTATTTACAGCCTAAGCAAGCAAAATTTTGCTGCTGTTATTGGATTCAAAGAGACTCAGTTATCATTATTTCTTGTACTCTTTATTCTATTTTAGACCTTCCTAAAGCCAACCTGCGTAGCATAGTTTGTTAGACTAACACTTGCATGCCAGGGGGGTTTGTTTTCTTAAATAGGCTTATTTTGAAAGAAAGGGCAGAAGAAAGGAGAGAGAGAGGGGAGGGATAGAAGGTGGAAGAAATGAAAGAGGAAAAAGGAGAAGAAAAGAGAACAAGAATATAGAAGAGGATGTCTGTCACCTAGAGGAGGATTCGAGTGAACCTCCTATACATAGTTCTTGGCATAGAAAAATAGGTGCTTCTGCCTGAGCTGCTCAAGGTGGGTGGTCTTCGAAAGTTTCTCACTTCCCAGTAATGAACATAGTACTTGTCCTGTAAGATTCAAGGGTGGTTTCTTTTCTTCCAGATTCAAAAGTAGAGGCGTTTGTAATCACTTAATAGGCTCCTTTTTCCTTTATCTTGTGACCTCTAAGAAATTTTAAAAACTATATAAGTCATGAATACTGGGTTGTAAATTCTCAAACTGTCATAGTAAAAATGATAGGTGTTGACAATTATGAACTAAGTGTTGCTAGTGAATATGTACAATCTGATATCAAAAAAGAGCCAGAAACAAACATAAAATCAAGAATCACAGAAATCTACTTAGCAATCATTGCATAATGAGAAAACTGAAGCAAAGAAAAATTAAGTGATTTGCCCAAAGTAACTCCTTTGGACTTGACAGTATAGACTATAAAAGTTAGTTCAAAATACCAAATAGGAGGTGAAAGAATTCCTCTATACTTACAATGAGAGAAAGAAAGCAAATATTTTAATGCCCAAATCAAATGTTTCAATACTATTCAAACTGCCATTTTTCTTTTTTCTTGAAATAGCTGCCAGGAAACCACTCAGGCTAGAAATACTAAAGCATAGCAATTTAAAAGGAAGAATAGTAAAATCAATGCATCCACATCTACGTGTATATTTCATTAATAGCAATTTTAAATGGGTTCAATTTCTCTCATTTTTATGAGTGAGTTACAGGTTACCTAATAAAAATTTTAATTTAGATCAGGTATCTTATATGTCAATTTAATTTATTTCAACAAACCTAAATCTAGAATTTATATACACTTTGGGAATTACTATTAGTCCTCTATCATTTGTGATACATTAGTCTACAATACAATTTCTACTAGAGGCATTAACTGTCATAGTTTGGGGTCTGTGACTATGCTTTAAATAACTGGAATATACAATGAAATACAGAGAAAAAAGGATATATCTCTCAAACAGTATTTACATGACATGTCTCATAACTCAACACAACATCAAAGGGAATAATCCACAAACATTTGGTAAATTTTAAATTGGAAAAGCAAAACTCTGATAGTGAAAAGAAGTCATGCCTCTGAAAAGAGAGGCTTAAAAGTACTATGTGTATTTCTTCCTCTAAGACAAGGTATAATCAGAATAACTTGTATTTCCAGGTCAATTTTAGTCATGGCATTAGGTAGAGAACCACATCATAATGATTCATACTCCTCTGCGGCTACCAGCAAAAAAAAAGAAAAAAAATCAAAGATAGGAGATACTTAGATCCAAAAACCTATGAAAATGAGTTCTCAAATAATTCCATAGAGGATATTTCCTTTGTGACCCTTAATATATATATTAGTGAAATGTGGAAACAATTCAAACAGTTCTACTGGACATAATTTTTCAGATTTTTTTCCTACCTAAATTCTCATCTTTCAAAAAGCAAAAGAAGAGGGCGCCTGGGTGGCTCAGTTGGTTAAGCGACTGCCTTCGGCTCAGGTCATGATCCTGGAGTCCCTGGATCGAGTCCCACATCGGGCTCCCTGCTCGGCAGGGAGTCTGCTTCTCCCTCTGACCCTCCCCCCTCTCATGTGCTCTCTCTCTCTCTCTCTCTCATTCTCTCTGTCTCAAATAAATAAATAAAATCTTAAAAAAAAAAAAAAAAGCAAAAGAAGATGGAAAGGCAGGTTTTATGAAAGAATTATATATTTCTGGACTATGTAATCTCTGTGCATGATTTTGTGAGATTTAGAGCTATAGCATTTACCCATTAGTACTGAACTTCAGACTGGGCTAACTTTAGAGGATTTTTTTTAAACAACTTTATTGAGGTATAGCTGATATACAAAGAACTGCACATATTTAATGTTTACAATTTGATGAATTTGGATATATGCAAATATCCATGATATCATCACTATGATTCAGGGAATAGACATACCCAACACCTCCCAGAGTTTCCTTGTGTTCCTTTGTTTTTGTGTGCGCATGTGGTAAGACCACTTAACATCTGATGTCCTATAATAACATCTTATGAAGTGTACAATACTGTATCATTAACTGCAGTGCAGCAGAACTAGAACTTATTTATATAGCAGAACTGACACTTTATACACACTGAACAATGACTCTCCATTTCTCCTAGCTACCCTATGATCCAGCATTCCCACTTCTGGATATACATCCAAAGGAACTGAAATCCACATCTCAAAGAGATATCCGCATTCCCATGTTCACTGCAGCAAAATTCACAATAGCCAAGATATGGAAACAACCAAAGCGTCCATCAACAAATGAATGAATAAATAAAATGTGGTATATGCACACAATGAAATACAATTCAGCCTTTAAAAAAAACACATGGATATACCTGGAGGACATTATGCTGAGTGAAATAAGCCAGTCACAGAAGGACAAATACAGTGTGATTTCACTTACATGGGATATCTAAAACAGTCAAATTCACAGAAGCAGAAAATACAACGGTGGTTGCCAGGGGCAGGTGGTGGGGGAGGAGGGAGGAAGGGAATATCAAAAATTCACCAACCTTGTTTTTATCAGGGTTTAAAAATCCAATTATTCTTAATGCAAGGTAAGTTTACTAATCAGAAGGTTTTTTTACGATGAAAGTTTTGTGAATTGCAGTACCAGTCCATGAAGTATTTCATTAAAGATCAATGAAAAAATGTTATGTTATTTTGAAGATAAATATGTATGGCAGCATAACATATATAAATTCTTTAAAAAATTAAAAAGCAACTGTTTTCAACATTAGAGCAAAACATATTCTATGAAAAAACACTCTTCTTATAAGATGACATAATTCTTCACTCAAATGCTCAGATTAGAAAGAAAATGTAATTTTCTGTATTTAGCCCTGAGCAGTTTGGTGTGAAGCATGAAAGAAAAATCAACAGAAAAATTACTATATATGTCATTATGCCAAGAAATAAAAAGGTGCTAAAATAAAATTTATACTGTAGCAACTAGAATTTAATCTACCCATACACAGTTTATTTTATAAACAGAGACATCTAAAAAAGTTCTCTTTCACAAAAATGCTCCTCTTGATAAAAAACACCTTATAAACTCTCTCACTTTCTCATATCATATCTCATGCAAACATATGTCCTTGCTTTTTCTGAAATCACTTGATATTATTCTGGGTTATTTTAATACTTTTCTGGAAATCTACTTAACACTGCTTGATTTTTGCTAAGAAATTAGTCTCTTGGAATTATAGAAGGGAGATGTTTAATAGATTATTTGATAATAGGATTAATAAAGACCATTAATAAATGCCTTATTTTGTATGTGCTTAGTAACCTAACTAGATCAGTGACACCTTTTCCATTAATGATAAGACTATTAGTGAACTTTAATTTCCAACTCTCATTTAGTACCTAGAGATATTTTGGCATAAAGAAGTCAAACAATTTAACTAAGGAGACACGGATAATGGAATAAGAGGAAATAAAATCCAGTTGTTCTCATGTCTAGTCATAAAATTTTCTACATGCCTATACACATAATAACAATATTAAGTTTGACTCCAGGCCCATTTAGTTCATCCCATAAATCCTAGAGTTAAGTCAAAACTCCTCCGTTAACTCTATGTGTGATTCTCTACAAGCTGGTTATATTCATTAAGCCTCAGTTTTCTCATTGGGAAAGCTGAAGCATAGACAATTCTGAAGTCTCCTGTAAACTCTCAAATTCAGTTAATCAGTGTTTGGTTTGCATTCAGAAATTGGCCAAGTAACCACACAGGCCTTACTGCAGTAATTTTGGCAACTGCATATAAGCACATGTTAGCAAAATTCAGACATGCTGCTGAATCCAAACAATATCAAAACAATGATAACAAAAATAATGTAAATAGTCAATTTGAGTTAATACAAAAAACTATAACCCTGTCAAGAAAAAGAACAGAACATGTCTTCCAATGTAGAGGAGAGGGAAGTTTGGTCCTCACCAAGTCTTATGCAAAGAAAAAGGTGGAAAGTACTTTAAAAGAATTCAAGACTGAGTACAAAGCCAGTTCAATACTAGTGTAAAATTTACTTCAAAAAACTTTGCTGGGGCACCTGGCTGGCTCAGTTGGTAGAGCATGTGACTCTTGATCTTGGGGTTGTAAGTCCAAACCCCACAATGGGTGTGGAGATTATTTAAAAACTTTAAAAAAAGAAAATCGTTGCTAGTCTTAAATTTAAAAATCAAAATTAGATGAAAAACCAATTTAAGAAGATAAAGTTCTAAAATCTATAAAGAACTTAACAGACTCAACATCCAAAAAACAAATAATCTAATTAAGAAATGGACAGAAGACATGAATAGACATTTTTCCAAAGAAGACATATAGATTGCTAACAGACACATGAAAAGATGTCCAACATCACTTGTCATCAGGAAAATACTAATCAAAACTACAATGAGGTACCACCTCATACCTATCAGAATGACTGAAATTAACAACACAGGAAACAACAGATGTTGGCAAGGATGTAGAGAAAGGGGAACCCTCCTACACTGTTGATGGGAATGCAAACTGGTGCAGTCACTCTGGAAAACAGTATGGAGGTTCCTCAAAAGTTAAAAATAGAGCTACCCTATGACCCAGCAATTGCTCTACTGGTATTTGCCCAAAAGATACAAAAATACTGATATGAAGGGACACATGAACCCTGATGTTTACAGCAGCATTATCAACAATAGCCAAATCATGGAAAGAGCCTGAAAGTCTACCAACTGATGAATGGATAATGAAGGGGTGGTATATGTGTGTACATACACACACACACACACACACAGACACACACACACACACACAGGAATGTTACTCAGCCATCAAAATGAATGAAATCTTGCCATTTGCAACCACGTGGTTGGAGCTAGAGTGTAAGTGAAATAAGTCAGTCAGAGAAAGACAAATACCATATATCACTCATATGTGGAATTTAAGAAACAACGCAGATGAACATAGGGGGATGGGGGGAAAGAAAAGAGAGGAAGGCAGGGGTGCCTGGGTGGCTCTGTCAGTTAAGTGTCTGACTCTTGATTTCGACTCAGGTCATGATCTCAGGGTCTTGAGATCAAGCTCTACGTCAGGCTCATGCTCAGCATGGAGCCTGCTTAAGATTCTTTCTCTCCCTCTTCCTCTGCCCCATCTACACCCCCACCCCAAAAAAGAGACAGAGACAGAGAGGCAAAACAGGAAACATACTCCTAGTAATAGAGAACAAACTGAGGGTTTGATGGAGGGGAGGTGGGTGGGGATGGGCTAAATGAGTAATGGGTATTAAGGAGGTCACTTGTGTTGAGCACATGTTAAGTGACAAATCACTAAATCCTACTCCTGAAACCAATAATACACTCTATGTTAACTAACCAAAATTTAAATAAAAACTTGAAACAAACAAAAAAAGAAGATAAAGTTTCACAAAGTATCACAACAGTAAAGAATTCATTTTTTCCAATAATTTAAACTTAGTCACATTCTAATATATAGTCATAGCAGATAACTTGAACAGAATATGATTTATGCTTTATCTCCAAGTTATAGCAAATATCAAAAAGCCTCTGTTTTGGCTATGATGTCATGATCACTATAATCCAATGATCTAACAATTTTTATTTATTTCAACAATATAAATTTTTGTCTTAGTAACATAACACTTATAGTATTAATTTTTAAGAGTTACTGAAATTAATTGTAGTTTTTCTATCAATGATAGACCAAATGACAAAAATAAGTCTTCCTCCCTCATTTCTCCCAATCTCTACCCTCAACTTTGATGTTCACACATACACAAATGCAATAATTCATTATTTTACAAAATAAGAAAATGATTTCACAGATATAATTATTCTAAATCTATTTTAAGAAGTAAAATATGTTAATATTCAAATTTGTTTTGATCTAACAAATGAATGAGAAGAGTATCCTAAACCCATATTTAAAAATATTCATTATATTAGTTGTAGTGTTTTGTATTTGAAAGGACCTCTCAGTTCCAGGTGACAAATGATTAAGATTTCTAGATCCCTATGTATTTTAAGTTATGGTTAAGATATTCTCTCTAGCATTATGCTGGTGTTCAGAATTTGAGGGAATCACAGCTCTCAACTGGGATGATAATAAGAAACTAAAAATAAGTCCATAATGGAGTTATGACTCATCACACTCAAAAGGTGATAGCTAGAACTGTTTGAAATCTTCAAGTGACATATAAAAACAAAGCAAAAATCTTCCTGGTTTTTTGAGGGAGAGCTCTATAGTACAGACTCACTGGAGAAAAAGTAAAAATATAAAAATCATCTAGATTTGAGATATAGCAAACCTGTTTTCATCTTTAGGTCACATGAATTTGGCTCACTCATGATGAAACACAAATTATACATATATGCATTTAAAAAATCCTCTTATAGGAGATTTGCATCTTAAAGCGTATGGAATCTATGTTATTTAGTGTCATTTTTAAAACATGGTTATAAAAGTTCAAATTTTATTTACTACTTAAATGATCACAGGAAAGCAACTGAACCTGCCTAAGTATGACTTTCCTGCCTTTAGTGGGGTGATAATGATACCTTATAGAATCCGTAAGAGGATTAATGAGATAATCCCTTCAAACTGCATACCATGAATAGTGGTTATATTTAAAATTTTACTTAAATATATTACTCAATATTTTTCATCATTTTAATGTTAAAAACAAATGAAATTAGGTTATCTGAATTGTTTATATTTTGCTGACAATCCTGTAAGCAAAGTAAATATCTTACTAGTGTCTTTCACGCCACATTTTGAGTGTCAGAAAAACTCAGGCTATGGCAGGATTGATAATTCAAGTAGAATCAAATGCAAGGGACTGGGAGTGCTCAGAAAGGTGTCAGATGTGGTGAAAGGGTCCCTATGGGGAGATGTCAAGCACAGATCTGTCTGCACTGACTGAGCAATATCTGTTAAATAAGCACTTCAAATCTTTAACACTTGGTTTTCCCACATAGAGGAATGTTAGGGATGTTGGACTCCAATTGCCAAAACAGATCTCATTTAGCTTTAAAACTGGATTTTTTAAAGAAAGTATTAAATTATTACACATTATAATATTTCCTATAAACAAAAAAGCATGCCCTTTATGTATATTGCCTCATTTAAAGTCATTGATTCAAAGCTATTACTGAACACCTACGATGTGCTAACTCCTTACTCTACAATGCTTAGGTTCAGCAGTGAAAAAGCAGACAATATCCTTGCCCTCATAACTCCTACATTGTAGTAGCTGAAACAGACATTTTAAATAAATAAATAAATAAATAAATAAATAAATAAATAAATAAATAAATATAAATAAATAAATCTATGCTATATTATTTGGTGATCAATACCGTTAAAGGCAAAAAAAAAAAAAAAAAAGAAAAAGAAGAAGAAGGTATGGGGTGAAAAAGGATTTCCGGAGGTTCAGGGATTGCAATTTTAAATAGAGTGATCATGGGACGCCTGGGTGGCTCAGTTGGTTAAGCGACTGCCTTCGGCTCAGGTCATGATCCTGGAGTCCCGGGATCGAGTCCCGCATCAGGCTCCCTGCTCGGCAGGGAGTCTGCTTCTCCCTCTGACCCTCCTCCCTCTCATGCTCTCTGTCTCTCATTCTCTCTCTCTCAAATAAATAAATAAAATCTTTAAAATAAATAAATAAATAAATAAATAAATAAATAAATACATAGAGTGATCATGTTAGACTTTCCTGAACAGAAGATATTTGAGCTAAGTCTTGATGTAGATGACAGAGTACACCATATGGGTATTGTATGCAGGGGAAGAGCCTTCCAGGTTGCAGAAATAGCATTGCAAAAACCCTTAGGTGGAGAGTGTTTATAGGATGGGGCAGACTGAAGGGAGAATAATGGCAAATGAAGTTAACAGTTATGGAAGATTAGGTCATGTAGGACTTTTTGCTAACTGCATTACTCTGAGCACAATGGGAAACCATCAGTCATTAAATGGTTTTAAACAGTGGAATAACATAATACACACATGTAATATAAACACAATATACATACATCATAACATATAATCCATATAATACACACACCCAAGATCACTCTGGTTGCTGTGTTGAAAACAGACGAAAAGGGGACAAAACTTGAGGCAGGAAGACCAGTTAGGATGCTGTCAGTTTAACTCAGGCAAGAGATGAGAGTGGATATATAGGTTGAATATAGAGTATAAGCAAGAGGAGCAGGACAGCTATCTGTGGGGCTCTGTGAAAAATGAAAATGTAAGGTCTTTGTTAGAAAAAAAAAAAAACATTTTTATACAGTGATAATAGAACACTAAACCAAGCACAGAGCCTTTCTGAGTGTGGAGCCCAGCATGACGGCACAGGTTGTAGTCTTGGGAAGATGGTCCTGGAGAGAATTCAAAGATGATTTCAAGGTTTCTTCCTGAGCAATGAAGCGATGGAGCTTCCATTAATACTGATAAGAAGTGTAGGAGAGGAAGGTGCAGGGCCAGGGAAAAGTCAGTCTTTGTACACATCAGCATTCACATGATGTCTTTTAGAGTTCACAAAGAGATGCCAAGGAATTAGCTAGATCTATGGTTTGGGTGTTCAAAGAGCAGTCTGGACTGAAAGATATGTGTTTAGGTGTTTGTTATTCATGTATCAGGTGTCTTTAGGACTGGAGTGCATGCAGACAGAAGAGGGAAGAGATCAGAGGACTGAGTCTTGGGTAAACGAGGGAGCACTACTAAAGAAGGCCTATATTGGAAGAAGGAAGGAAAGAAGGAAAAGAGCGAGGGAGGAGGGAAGAAAGTAAAAGTAAAGAAGACATAAATGAAAAAATAATAATACAGAGCAGTACCGAGGAAACACAGACTCATGGGGTCTGGAGGTCAAGTGGACCAGAACCAGAGAAAAGCAAATGATTGACTTGATGATGTTAAGTGCTTCTCACAGATTAATAAAATGATGACTAAAACTTACCTTTACATTTAACATGGAAGTCATAACTGACCTCAACAAGACACAATGTTAGTGGAGAGGGATGAAGCCTGGCCGTAGTAGTTTTGAGAAAGAACGGAATGAGAGAAATTAGCATTAGCAACTACAGAGCTGCTCAAGAATTTAGCTGAGTAGAGAAACGGAGAATGGAGAGCAAGGAGAATATGGTAAAAGGGTATCTTTGAGAGGAAGAAATAATTGCATCCTCATAAAAATCCTTTGAAGTTGGCATTATTTTTCCTATTTAACAAAGTTTAAGTAACTTAGCCTAAATCACAAAACCAGCAGGTTGCAATTATATGTAACCACAAAATTATTTAAATTAAAATGCCACTTTGAGTGGCACCTGGGTGGCTCAGTCAGTTAAACGTGGACTCTTGGTTTCAGCTCAGGTCATGATCTCAGGATCGTGAGATCGAGCCCCATGTCGGGCACCACACTCATCATGGAGACTGCTTGAGATTCTCTCTCTCCCTCTGCCCTTCCCCCCTCCAAAAATAAAGAAATATAATCTTTAAAAAATAAAAATAAAAAAGTAAAGTGCCACTTTGAATCACTGCCTTAGATCAATTAATTAGGGTCTTAGCATGTCAGGGTATGAGGAGAAAGATTTAATGTTAATGCAGTAGCTTAAAAATGGTAGGTACTTAGGATCTCAGCTTAAACATCACCCCCTCAAAGAAGAGTTGGCCCCCTCAAAACTCTGCCACATCATAGAGTATGCTTCTATAGCAGCACTGGGCAAAATGTAAGCTATTTCACTTACCTCTTTATTTTTTGCTTACTTATTTAGTTACTTAGTTTCCCAAATATAAATGAATTCAAGAATCTTTTCAGACCTGCTCGTATTTTTTTTTTCACAGTACAGAGCACAGTGCTCATGCTAGTATATGCTCAATAAACATTCACCGAATGAATAACTACCTTCCCTTTATTCACCCAGTCACAGTCATGCCAATATAGAAAAAAGAAATACATATCTATCTTCTTGATATTCTTCTCTTTAGCAGAAGCAAAATACAAATTTTCCTTAGTTCTTTTCTAAAATCTGATTTCATTTATATTTAAAACACTAATACTAGTTGTGAATGTGATATTACACTAAATTATGGTGAGAATGTGTTTACATAAATTATATTATTCACTCAGCTTCTCATAAAAAATAACCAGTGAAATATAGTAAGAAAACTAAAGAAATGAAATATGTGTGAAATGTCAATAGAGTATGTTAAATTAGGAAATGTAGACATTGAAATTAGTTCATTTTTCTAGAACTTCAGTAATGGTAACACTTTAAGCTGTATTACAGATACAGCCACAATAAGTATTATTAACAGGTATTACTCTTGAGGCATCTGCTCAAAGAATCATATTAGCTCCAAACAATTCATTTTGTTGTTCAGCATTCTCTTGCCCACATTCTTTATCTACAGTATTTGCAACATAGAGAGCCTTCGGTTAGAACATGGTTGGTTCCACTGACCCACCAAAACCTTAGGCTCACTTCATGAGAAAAAGAAGAAAAGTAGGTACCAGTTTGCCTTATTTGCCATGTTTCCTTCTGATCAATATTGACATAAATCTGCTTATAAACTGAAATTCCCATCTAAGTTGACAAGTATAACAAACTCTCATGCCAATTAAATTAAGTGAGAAAAAAGGAAAAAAAAGATGTAAGGAAAAGAATGAGAAAGAAGAGAGGTACTTTTAAATTTCTCCATATATGAATACTAGCAACTGATAATACAATACTGTTTATTGGGGAAGGAGCTGCAAAAATAAATTGAGAGAAATCAAAAAGAGCTTTGATGAGGTAGGAGGAAATGATGATAAAAAGGAAAGGGGGCAAGAAACAGGTTTTGGTGAGGATGTGGCGAAAAGGAACCTTCGTGAACTGTTGGTGGGAATGCAAACTGGTGTGGCCACTGTGGAAAACAGTATGGAGATCCCTCAAAAAATTAAAAATAGAACTATCCTATGATCCAGTAATTGCACTACTTCCAAGAATATGAAAACACTAATTCAAAAGGATACATGCACCCTTATGTTTATAGCAGCATTATTTACAATTGCAAAGAAATGGAGGCAGCCCAAATGTCCATCGACTGATGAATGGATAAGAAGATGTGATATACATATATGATGGAATATTATTTGGTCATGAAAAAGAATGAAATCCTGCCATTTGCAACAAGATAGATGGCGCTAGAGAGCATAATGTTGAGCGAAATGAGTCAAAGAAAGGCAAATACCATATGATTTCACTCATATGTGGAATTTAAGAAACAAAACAAACGAACGAGGGGAAAAAAAAGAGACAAACCAAAAAACTGACTCTTCATTATAAAGAACAAATATATGGTTACTAGAGGGGAGGTGGTTGGGGGGACGGATTAAAAAGGTAATGGGCATTAAGAAGTGCACTTGTGATGAGTGCCAGGGTGATGTATGGAATTGCTGAATCACTATACGGTACACCTGAAACTAACATAACACTGTATGTTAACTATACTGGAATTAAAATTTAAAAATAAATAATAAAAAAGAAGCATTAAGAAATAGTAAAAAAAAAAAAAAAAAGAGAGGGGGAAATAAATTGTTCATATGGTAGCCACTGCCAAGGTACCATAGATAATTTTTCCCCCTAATGTCATAATCTATCATATTAAACACTGTAGATTTAGGATTGCACAGTTTCAATATCACATGATCAAATTTCACATATTATTGTATGATTATATTGTGGGAGATATCAAGAAATATGTCACTATATTCCCCACTTTATTTGGAATAAGCTGATCTATAAATACTCATTTTTAAAATGTATCAGACACCATGATACAATTTTTAAAAATTATATACACACCCAGAACACTACAGTGTAGTTTCTATTACATAGTCTGGTTTTTCCTTCGAGATTTGCTTAAATAATTGTATGGTACAACAGACAATTTTGTATTCAAAGTATCTTAAAATAATCTGTATATTTATTTTACTCTTTCAAATAATCTAGGAGAGACAAGCCAGTTTTCAATAGCTGTTATACCCTAATGGTGTATTTGTTCTTTTTTAATTAGCATGTCATCAAACTAGATCATGAGGATTAGAGTAAATGAGATTTTATTGTATTTCATATGGTCTGCTTTAAACAGACAGTTTGTGTAAGTATATGGAAATCATTTTATTGTTTAGGTAGAATATATCAAATACGCAGTCTCTGAAGAACTCTATTAAGAGCTAGATGGCATCAGAGGAAGGAACACATTGCTAAAAAGACAAAAGGTATATCTGAATAGACTCACTAGTAATATATATGTAAGTGGACTGCAGTATCTTCGTGTGTGTGTTCCTGATAATCAATCCTAAGCAAAAAAGAATGATCACATCCTCACTGATTTATGCAAATTTATAATGCAATTAAATAAGAATAAAATTTGTTAAGTGCTTCAGAGCTTGTAAAGCTTTCAAGCACTGCAAGAGAGATGGATTTGACATATTTATTAGATTTTGGTTTTAAAAGACAATAGTAAAAATCTTGACTACATCCTAAAAAGCTTATGCAAATCTACAGGCTCTGATACTAGGGGTGTTAGCTATTATTCTGAAGTCCATTGACTCATGCTCAAAGCTGAGAATGAAAAGATGTCCTCTTAGTGTTACTAGATTGGCTTTGCTCCACATAGTACATGATACACCAAAGCCCCCGTTCTTTCTTTTCTGAGAGTCATACATATTTGTCTCTGTCTTTAAAAAGGCACATTATTAACCCAGTTAGTTGTATGTTGGAATTACAACATAAGGCAGTGGTCACATAACACCTAAACAAAGAACCTCTTCTAAGAAAATGTTGTTCAAACCAGTTGGTGAACAGGGGTGGCCATTTTAGTCAATCTGTTGAATCAAGTGTCCTGTGGAGGTGTAGTTGTAGGTTCATTCATACCTCAAAATTCTACCTATAACAGGACAGTTTCTTTGTGCAGAAACAAAAGGTATCTATTGACTCAAATAAGGGCATTTCATAGAAGCACTGTAATTATTTGAAAGACATAGATTTTTTGATCTATGGTACACTATGATTTATTTCCCCAACTCTGAAACATTTACAAATATATGAAGCCCAAAAGTAAGCATTTTTATTCCTGAAACTTGGTGTTAGGCAATATTAAGGGCATGTACTGTTGTTCATATGATGTACAGTCCTTTCTAACCGGTTCACAAAATTCTAATTTAATTAACACAGTGCAATTAGCCATCACCTTCACTAGCAGTTGCACATTTTGAAAATTTCTATAAGCCTATTAGGCATTTCAGAAGGAAAAAAATCATGATCATGTGTACCTTATTCTGGTTGAAATTAATCACTGTTAATAAACTTATCTTTTATAGGGACAGTCCATTTAAAGTGGTCTATAATGTCTTCATTCATCATCATCCAGTCTTCAGAGTTCACGGGTATGTATGGCATCTTTAGTAGTTGTAACAGAATGAGGGAATGGCATGAGTAGTAAGAAAATGAACACTATTTGGGGGATAGTTTTATTTAATTTTAGTAGTTTTTTACTAGATATTAAATAAGTTAATATTATTAAAGGAGATTTCATGTTTCTCATAAAGAGGGGACAGAAGTTAATAAAAGTTTGGAAACAGTATACCTTAAAACTTTTATAACTGAGAAAGCAAGATTATGAAACTAATTTACATAGTCATTTGTACATGTACATATATAATAATGAGTTTGTATACACATAGATGTTTTCCCTACTGATGCCTACTATGTAAGTCAAATACCATGACTTACATAGTAATACCAGAATTTTTGGAACATGTGCCTTCTAAATATGGCTATACAGTTAATGAATTGCTTTTGATTTTAGAATTTTATTAGGAGAAAATAAGATATTATTGCAGTGACACTGGCTGGACACTTGGGGAGGCCTTGCAGAGATGATCTGGACTGGATACTCAGAGTTCAGCGTCCTCAGTTTCATAGACCATCATAATTTTGTCACACAACCAGAGATCACAGCAAGGTATACTCAGTTGGAAGGATTCGGGCTAACCAAACCCTCAAGACACTAATGCATAAACCAATGTATAAACTGATTCCCAAACTTTTCATGTATTATGAGAAATATGAGTGCCAAACAAACGAAATACTTACATATGCTTCATCTGTATGGTCTTTCCCATTGAGTAAAACAATTCAGGGAATAAAAAATATCCAGAGTACTGACTTTAATCAGGATTTCAGGATCCAAGGTAATTAGAGAGATGACATCAGTAGTTAGTACCATCTAATTATGCTATTTTGTGGAATCCATCTCAATCACAGGCATATACCTTCCAGCGGAGTTTCTGATAGTAATAGCACTCTCATTTTTTAGCACTAGAATCAAATCAACAATTCATTTCAAAATTGCCTCAAAAAATCTTACTGATCTCCGAGTTTGTGAACATAACCTTTATCACACGGAGTACCCAGAGGCTAAGCAAAGGGTTTGCTGCCACTCCTTGATGCTATAGCATAGCAGATGTTAATTACAGCCTTCTTTTCTGATAAATCTGGACTTAGTCTTAGAGTCTGTCACAGTAGCAAGCAGACCAGGCAGTCACTATCATTTGATTATAATTGTCATTTTTGATGACATTTATTTGTCATCCCCGAGTTAGAATTAAGTTTCAGATGCATTCTGTATCCAAACATTCAAGATTCAATGCCACGGAATTCTCCCAGCTTGTAGTATGCTATTTCTGTGATTTCAGACCCATCATTCACAGAATATTGATTCAGGTGGGTTTCTTATACAGATAGTTGATCTCACCCTCTATATTTAATACTCTGTAACTTCGTTTTCAATGAATGTCTTATCTTCAAATTTGAGGGGCAGCTGACTCTTGCTTTCTATGTACTTAGTCCCATCTGCTATCACATAATCTTGCACTTCCTCCCACGTTGATCTTTTTCTAAATTTTCCTTGTAAGGAACATTGCAATTTAATGATCTGCAAAGGAACAGTTGAATTCTGCATAATAGGTTGGATTGGGAAACTATTTTTTTAGGAACTACAAGTGAAATTAATAGTATCTACCATAATAAAAATCCAAGGCTTCTGGGCTTTTTGATACAATGGTATATGGCCATCTAAACCTTTCTGATAGATGTCATGGAGTGAAGTGACTAAGGCTATATTTGTTTTTTCAACACTGATGATCATGAAATGGAAAATAAATCATATTAAAGGTATAAGAAATATCTAATCCTTGGTATGCGATTTTCTACTTTGGGGTAAATTGTAAGTCAAGTTTTTGTTTTGTTGTTTTTGGGGGGGTTTAGTTTTGCTTTGTTTTGTTTGTTTTTTGGTAACACAAAGATACAGCAACTATACGCAATTCTCCAAGAAAGTATGAAAACAGGGAAGTTACCTCAATGTAAATAAGGTTAGTTTTGATAATACATATTTCATTACCTAAGGATATATCTGACAAATCAGCCTTACCTTAAGAGTTTTTAAAAATTTATCTCAGCAAGCTTTGATGTTTCCTTGGGGAAAAGTGTCAACTTGTTTCTCTTTCCCCAGAAGTAACTGACTGTTGTGTAGTTATTCTTTGGGTAGCTATTTGCAAAAGATGGAGAGCTGAAGTGGACAGAACAGCAGCGAGACCCTGCGGGAGAAGCTGTGACTAGGATCAGGACCTGGTTTATTTAGAGATTCATAAGCTGTTCTGCGAGTCCCAACCTAGTGATTTTATTTATTTAAATTTGCTAACAGTTCATGAGAATGTATGTCTAGCTGAGACAGAATGTTTTCTATGTATATTCCGGTATGGAATGAACAATAATTAATACCATTCTACAGATGAGGAAACAGGCTCATAGCTAGTGAGTAGTGAAACTGAATACAAACCTTTGTATTTCTTACTTAACAGCTCAAGTTCTTACATTCTCTGCTGCCTCTTCCTGAGTAACTCAGAAGTAGAGAGATGTACTCCTTTCAGACTACTGTTTTTGTTTTATCTGAAGATGAAGTCGGTGATGGTTTTCCTCTCAAGAGAGCAGTCACATATTTTACTAGGAGGAACTTTATCAAAGGACAGAACATGTGGAGTCTTGTGAAGGTGTGGACGTGGGGAAAGGGAGAAATGTCTTTCAGGAGGGCCTGCAGTTTGGAGAATGGTCACTTGACTGACGGTATTCTCCTTAGAGGAGGTAAATGTTCCTAAACTTGGGCATGAAGTAGCTTACGAGCAGAGCAAAAGACAGCCTGTCTAAGAGACATGGTGAAAGGGCTTTGGATTCAGGTGGCCAGAAAGGAGCCACTCATAATAGTACTAGTAAGGTCTTTTCCATATTGTACTTCTATTATTCCTAAAAATCTTCCTTGAAAGATTTAAAGGCTAGGTTCTGCTGTGGGGGGGGGGCGGGGAAGAAGAGGGGCTTATTTCATAATTGATATAGACTAGTGAAAACCACATCCTTTCCTCTGAAGTCAGAGTAGTGGGAGCAAGAAAAGCTTTGTTTGGCCGAACACTACCTCAGGGGAGCCTGCCACAGAGTGGGAAAAGCAGACAGCTTGGCTAGGAGGCCAGGGCCAGATCTGAAGAGATTCTTACCTGAACAGAAAGGCCACATCTTGGGGAACAGGTGCTCAAGATATTGTTGATGGATCAATGAAAATGCTGAGGTTACTCAGACAAGAAGTAATTTCTGATAATCCTTCTGGTAATGTTTTAATCTATTAAAAGGAGATATGGTCTAATTTTTAAGGGACAGACTATTGAATCCTGGGCCCTGCATCAGGAAGGCAATGTCACCTAAATTCTGAGTAGTAATGAGAAGTGGTGAACTTGTGATGAAATGAATGCGCTGCCCCAGTTCAAAGGAGGGCATAATCTAGAGCGAAAAAGCCTAACTCTGAACCTCAAATAAATACATCCATTCTATCAACATCACTGAATTTCACTTATCAGTGTCATCCAGATACCACCATTCCTATTCTTTCCTCCTTTGTGTCATTTTGCCCCTAATGTTTTCAAGATGATTTCTTTTTAGTTTTATCTTGAATCGATAAGGCATAATTAACTGCCACAGAATGAAAATACCTTCTCTAACAAAGAAGAAAGACCCTAAGGAACAAAAATGCCATTTTCACTCATTATCTAAATTATAATGACACAACAGGAAAGTTGTTTCTGTTCTTAAAAAAAAAAAAAAAAAGTTTTTGCTTTTAGGTTATGATAATTTCACATTGTTTTGCTAATTGATTTGTTAAAGCTTTCTCTAATGCTCTGAGTCTTTATTTTTGTTTTTTTTTCCCCCTGTGTATTCAAGCATTGCACAATTATATGGCTTGTATGCATTTTAAAATACATTAAAAATGGTTATGGTAATATGCAATAATTTAGAATAAAATAGCCATATGTATCTAAAAACTCAAAAAACTTTTTCAGTATTCAATTCAACAATGGAATCCACCACTTTACAGCCTATTCATTTACCCGGACTCTTGGAGAAATCAGAAGAGTGTATACCTCTGCACTTCTAGAATTAACTAAACGGCCACTGCCAGCCTCCCTGAGTGCCAACAGCTGATCATTGTTTACCACACAATCATGCTCAACTACAATTGTTTCCCTCATTTTCTTCCCAATTTCCTTCTGCCTTCTTTATCCTTGGCATTTATCAAAAACATTTCTTCTGAGGAGTAAGAGATTTCTTTATTTCATAAAGAGGAAAGCATTTTTAGTTTTGGCACGAGCATAAGCCAAGTATTTTTCACAATGCCATGCTGTCACGACAAATGTTTTGTGTCTCATCCTATTGTTAAAGATTAGCCAGGGTGGAGCCTATGACATTCTTTTGTGTAAAGAACCACCCCACGATAATACAAGAACAAACAGTCTTGATGCAATGTTTTGCCAGGCAAAACCAGAGCCAATTATGAAATAGTTTATTCTTCCTTTGAACAGTAGTTTGCTATCCTAGAAAGATGATTGAGGAGTAAGCCACTCTCTCTTTTAATTCTGTTTTTCAAAGCCCTAGTCAATATCTAGAACTATTTTACAACGTATATGATGGCTAATAACAATTAATTATATGTAGTCTGGTATTTGATTCTAAAAAGGGAAAATACAAATATTTTGTAGTTCTCTACCACTTTTTTTTTTTAAACAAATAATCTCCTTGGCTCCTAGAGAGCAGATAACTTCTATGAAACTTCTTAATTTTTCTGTATCATATAAAATTATTATTCTGTACAGAAGTTTAATATCTACTAACCTATATAAAAATGTGTTAATTCAGTTTTTCTCTTATTTTTGTATGTAACTTCATATCTGGTGGGATACTTTTATTAATAAAGCACTATTTAATGTCTGAAGGGGTCTGTGTAAGCTAGATGATAGTTAAGACACTGAACTAATGGTCATGAGTTAAATATGAAAAATGCTTTCCCCAGAGCCAGCAAAATAGCATAATTTGAAATTTTTATTACATTACCATAGAATTGCAACTTAATATAGGACTATGGAAAAGATGTGTGTGTTTGGGTGGGAGGGGAATTGTGCGATATACACAATATCAATGAATTGGTAATCATTATTTCATAACAATGTACAAAAAAACTCATAGGAGAAATAGAGAAACAGAAGTAGAAATGTCTTGACATATTTGATCTTAAAATTCAACCTAATGTTTTGTAAACAAAATGAAAATTAAATGTTTACATTTCTTTCCCTTGGGAATTTACAACCTCTTCTAAAAGAGTTCAAAACCAATGAAAAAAAGGAAGCAAGTTCTATTTAATATTTATTTTTAGCTAGGACTTGGCAAAACCAGATGCCAGGAGTAGTTTTACCGTTCTGAATACTAAATATTCAACAGATGGCTCTCCTTCGATTTCATCCAATCTGGAAATGCCCCAACAGGAAACAAAGATGGTTTTCAGACTGTCCCTTTTCTATTAAAATATACTTCCTACATGTGCAATGAATAGGAAGGTAAGAATTACAACCTCAGTCTGTAAAACAATAAGTTTAAGGACTGTATCAATAGTCACTATGCAAATAAGTATCTCCCAAACAACAGTTTACATTATCCCTTTGCAAGTGAAGTATCACAAGAATGAAAGATGAAAAAAATCTCAAAGATGTTTTGCATTCTCACTTCTAGTAATTTCTGGGTGACAACTCTCAACTACATAGTACCTTTACAACTTGAAAATATAAATCCATCCCACCCATCCACCACTACCTCCCAACTCTCAAATAGAGTTACTTGGTTAAACTATAAAACCATAGAGAGCTGGCAATTTCCACAGCATGAGAATTCTTCCACTGTAATACTACAGATGAATTACAATGAGGCTCAAAGAATAGTCATAAATTAGCTAACCCAAATACTAGATGTTTTATATTCTGCCGAAGTGAAGTGTGTGTTGTCTGTTTTCTTTTCATTATAAACAAACACATTTGCATATGGTATCTTACTGAGTTGAAAAAGTCATTTTGTTCAAATAGTTAAACTGACATCTATTAGAGGACAACTGGCAAGTAACATAGCGAACATTCAATAAATGGTAACTATTACTCTTGTTTTAATGTTACTAGTCATTAGTTGGCCATACTAGTTTTGTACATCATATAAACCTGTCTAATGGAAAAATGTATGCAATTTTGTACTTTCAGAATGTCAGCAAAAGTAACACTGAACCAGAAGTCAGGAATTCTAATTCTTCTTTTTTTTTAATCCCTTTCTCTTGGACCTTAGGCAAGTCTCTCTCATTCAGAGAGCTGTTTTTAAGAATGCATGATATAATGTATATAAAAACACTTTACATATTATATATTAATCCTCCAACTGGATTAAATGTTCCTTTTAATTATAATTTTATTATGACACATAGCTTATTTTTATTAATTCATTCAAGAAGTATTTATTAAGCATTTATTGTGTCTGGTACTGTTCTAAGTGCTGGGAATTTAATGGGGAATGAAATTGACATACTTTCCACCTTTACAAGGCTTACAATCCATAAAGAATATAATTCAAATAAGATCAAAACAAAAAACAGGCAAATTATAAAGCAGCACTGCTATGTCTTTGAGCAGTTTTCTGTATCTTAGAACCCAAGGGACGCTGAGGAAAAATTAGTGTCCAATCTGAAAATGGAAAGATGAGCCTGGTGGAGGGAGAACCGGGTTGGGGGAGTGCACACAGGCAGAGAGAACAGTCCATGTAAAAGGCCCAGAGTCAGCACAAGGCTGTATACTTGGGGAACTGAAACCTCTGCATGGCAGGTTCCGAAGCATACAGAGAAGAAATGAGGAATGATCAGACATAAGCAGGGAACCACTGAAGACAGAGCACAGTGGCCATAATAAAAAGTTTGGGCTTTGTTTTAAAAGCAATGAATTTTAAGGTTCAAAGTGACATAGTCAGGTTTTCAGGCTTAAGACTCATTCTGAGAGCAATTGTGGGTAATAAGTTAAGCAAGTAAGAGTGAAGGTCGGGACACTGTTTAGGAGACTCTGGCAATAGGGGCACCTGGCTGGCTCAGTCAGTAGAGCATGTGACTCCTGATTTCGGGGTTGTAAATTTGACCCCAAACTGGATGTAGAGATTATATAAAAATAAAATTAAAAAAAAAAGAAGAGACCATGGCAATAATTCCATAAGAAATGAAGGTGGTAGATATTAGAGAAAAAAGTAGAAAAAGTAGCAGTGAAAATTCATAAAAGTGATAAATATTAACAGATGTTTAAATGGTGATGGAATTAAAGAAGTTACATTATTATTTATTATGAGTGGGAACAGACATAAGGGGATGGGAAGAATTGGTTATGAGTCAAATGGACAAATGACCCCAGGGTGTCTGGCTTAGAGTCTTATGTGGATGGTGTTGTCATTCATTCACTGAGCTAGAGAACAAAAGAGGAAATACAGGTTGGGTGAAGACTGTGTGTTCAAGTTTCAACATCTTGCATTTAAGACTAGAGATCTGGACTGAAGATAAAGATTGAAAATCATCAACATACAGTAGGAATTAGTCATGGGAGTTTAATGGATGGTTCATATGCAGCAGAGGAGAAAAGTGTTAAGAACGTCATTATGAATAGCATCGACAAGAATGGGCAGAGGAAAGAGTCCACAAAATGAGGAAAGTGTGATGTTATGGAATCCAAGATACAAGAAAATGTTCAACAGAATGAAATGCTAGGAAGAGATCAAGTAAAATCAAGAGTGGAGATTTAGGTGAAGAGATAAACTGATGAGAGTTGTGTAGAGACTCAGGGGTAAGGAAATAAAGTTAGACTGTAACCATCTTCTCAATAAGCCTGGCTATGAAAGGAGAAAAAAAAAAAAAAACTACCACTGTAATAGTTGTAGGAATTTTGGGGCTTAAAGGAAGTCATTTTATTGCTATGTGTGTGTTTGTGTGTTTTAAGACAGGACAATCTTTAGCATGTTTAAATGATAATTTGAGAAGTAAGGAGAATGAAAGGTCAAAGACAATTATTTGAGAGAGTTCCCTGGAGAAGTCAAGAAAGGATAAAATCCATAGTACAGTGGAGGGACTTGATTTAGAAAGTAACAGAACACTTCCTCAGCTCTAACAGAGCAAGAGGGAGGCAGGGAGAGAGGGAGGAAATATTAGTGCAGAAACAAAAACCTTTGTAGATATGGTGGCAAGAACTTAAGAAACTTCTAATTCAATGGCTGCTATTGATCTGAAAATTGGAGCCAAAGTTATCTGCTGAACATATTGATAGAGGAGGAAGCTAGTTTGCAAGCAGAGAAAAGTTGAGGAAGTTTGAAATGTCTCCTAAAAAGAAAGAAAGAGAACCACTGATAAATATAGAAGAATTCCTATGTCTTGAGAATCTGGTTGAGATTGAAAGGGTGGAGAAAATAAACTCATAGTGAAATCGATTGTTTTGTTTATTAGACTTGGAGTGGTTGTGTACAGAATTCATGGTGTAGGAGTGAAGAAAGTAAGTTCTTGAATTGATCTGGGGTTCAGGTATTGACAAGCAGCTGTGACAGTAGAATCCTTAACATGTTTGAATGTTTCCAATGGGAAATGGAGCTGAAAGTATTTCCAAGAGCCTACCTGAAGTGACAGACATCTAAACATGACAGGGAGAGAAGTAATAACAGGAGAGGGCCACAAGAGCACAGTACTGGGTTGACCTAGACATGAGTTCAAAGCTGCCTTGTCGCTTTTTAATTGTTTGACCCACAAGAGTGGGTTAACACCTCTGTAAATTCTCTGGTGTGAAAAATGGGATGAATAATTCTTATCTAATAAGGTGGTTATGAGATTAAGTGAGATAACATACGTAATTTATGGGAAAAGTGCCCCTTCAGTTTTGCAACACAGGGGCTAGGTTAAGAGTTATGTGCTTGACATATAATAAACACTCAACAAAGATTACCATCATTATTGCTACTGACAAAGTCAATAACATCATAAATTTTGCAATGAAACAGAAGTGTTTAATAGAAACCATGTAATAAATATCTTACAATGCTAACTAGTTAAGTGAACAAAAGCTTCCCTCCTTAGAAAAATATATGTAACCATTCAGTGTAAGTATGCTATCTCCTCAAAATAATAGACTTTTCTTGCTTTGGCTTCAACATTATTTTAGAAGACTGTCATGACTTTGTTGTTGTTATTGTGGTTGTTTTTTTAAATAACATGAATTGCCGAATAAAATGTACTGACTTTAGTCAGTTGAGAGTGGTGAGAGCATAATGATAAAATTGCAATGTCTTCACTCTGAGAGAAAGGAAAAAGCACTAATATTAAACCACATTCTTCTCACTGGCCATGCCAGAGGGGAGGGAGCAAGGGAAGAATTTCAGCATGAGCATGTTCTTACAGACTGAATTGTAATCTAACACTTACAAAAGCAATCCCATTTGGAGGACAAGGACAATTGGCATTTTTCATTGCATTTGTGAAAATACAGCTATAGAAGGCCAAGCCAATTAGTCAGGATTACAGTGGCTGGGTTGGAGACCAGATGTTGCAAAGGTTGGAGGATAGCCCTCTTTTGAAAATAGCGGTATCAGAGAAGAATATTAGATTTTTCTCAAAACACAGCAGAGTTCTCTCAACAACCATCTTCTAATAGTTGCAAAGAGATGCCTTCCAGACCTAGGAAACCTTAAGGTAAAGAAGTCTTCTTTTACTTTCAGTAATTACAGAAAGTAACTAAGCATGTTCAGCTTTGTTCACATCAATAGCCAGTTCAGGATTTATGGTACCAAAGGGTTACAAAATACAAGAGCCCTATTACGGAAAATATATAAAAAATACAAATCACATCTGGTACATGGTATTTATTTACTTATTTTTTCATTTTTGGGGGGGCAGGGGCAGAAGGAGAGAGAGAATCTTTTTTTTTTTTTTTAAGATTTTATTTATTTATTTGAGAGAGAGAGCAGGAGCAGAGGCAGAGAGAGAGCGAGAAGCAGACTCCCTGCAGAGCAGGGAGTCAGACATGGGGCTCGATCCCAGGACCCTGAGATCATGACCTGAGCTGAAGGCAGACGCTTAACCGACTGAGCCACCCAGGCACCCCTGGTACATCGTATTTAAAAAGACTCAAGCAGGTGAGCAGATTTGTATTAAATCTCATCAGCATCAAAGTAAGACACTCTCTGTCACCTTATCTGCTAATTATGAAGATCAGCTGATCCATACGAAAGCATTTTGGCAAAAGAAATATTTCTATACAAAGGCATGAGTTTAACTCAGGAAAATGTACAAATCTGGCCTTTGACATGTTATCCACCTAGTCAGAAGTAATTTTTAACAAACATTTTAATAGCCCAGTTCTGAGGAAGAACTCATGCAAAAAAAAAAAAAAAAAAACTGTGCAAGTAACCTAATGTGGCATAATTTGAGATCAGAGAATGTCACCATCTCTAGACATTTCCCATTTCCAAGAGGGCTGGTGTATGAAATCTTACCATTAAAGGCTAAGCCTTAATCAGATGTCATCTCACTGCTGATGTGATGGAGAATCACTGCTTCACAACATTCCCGATCGAGTATTCTCAGCAAATTATAAACCTAAATCTGTTCATGGCTATAGATCTAACTTATCTGTTTACAGGAAATACAGGGGAGAGAGGAACATGCTAAATTTTGCACACATGCAATATACAAAATCTAGAATAGGGGAAGACTAGAGGGTAACTTACCCAAGTCCTCCAACAAATAACTTTTTTTTTTTTTTAAAGAGAGAGAAGGGGCATTTATAGATCATAAGAGACTTAAATGAAATGTCAATTGCATGTAACATGTGGGCTTTTTTTGCATCCTGATTCTTATAAACCAACTGCAATCCAGGAAACAATTCAGGAGATTTGATCATTAATTTTGATGATATTAAGAAATTATTAAATTTTAGGTGACTAATGGGATTGGGGGAAAATGTCTTATCGTTTAAAGATAAATTACAATGATAAATTACAAAAAATGGATAAATTTCCATTAGAGATGGAAAATAACCAGTAATAGAATCAGTTGTGTTTTTCCCTGAGCTATAAATTAACTATTGACCTCTCCACGTCCATTCTTTCCCCTTCTCATGCTGTGCTGTATTCCCAGAAGCCTGATCTTTCAGGTCATGCATCAACCTGGCTCTCCCTTGTCCTCTGCCTTCTAGCTCTGCTCAGCCAGTGGGAGGTACCAGCAGGAAATGAGAGGCCAGGAGAAGATGCAAGCCTGGGTACTGATTCCCCTGGCTTCCTCTGACCTGGTTGTGGTTTCTCTACCAAAAACCAGAGCTTCTGTTAGATGGCACTCCCCTCCAGCTACGGCACTCACAGAGTTGCAGGAACCACTTCTTTCTCTTATCCTATCAAGGCCAGCTGTCTTTCACCCTCTTAATTTTGACTCTTTTTATTAAAAGTATTTTTTTTTAATTGCCCTGTTTGCTCCATCTGTTTCTTGCTGGGACTCTAATCAATACATACTCCTTCTGTTCTTTAGACGTAGTAAATAATCAACAAAATAGGTAACACAGTTAATTTATTATGGGATAACTGAGTTATAAGCTATGATCTGAGAAGTCTACACTGTTAGAACATTGTAAAAGCACTGAAAGATGGGGCAAGCACTAGAGAATAAACTCTGCTGGGACCCTATACTGCATAAGGGTGGCTTTATCCATTTAGATTTAGGGAACTCATTAGGTCACATCTGAAAGTATGTGAAATATGCTGACCTTTTAACTAGACTTTATTAAACATTAACCATTTTCTGGCAGAAAGCCTATCCTTGCTATTTTGGTGAATAAAAAGTAGAATTTAATGAGAAATTCTATTCAACAGATGTGGCTAGAACACATAATTCATTAAGATTTATTTACCAAAGATGTCAATTTGTAGGGCTCTTAAGTATCCCTCTTCCAAGAACTTTTCCTATTTCTGTTCATCCCACTCCCAGCAGAAGATCTTAGAAGTGAGTTATTTGGTTTCCTGCTTCCATAAAACTCTACTGTCCAGTTATATATATTTGATCTCTGATTACAAATTCTGTATGTTTCAAGCTCTGAGACTAGCCCTTTCCTACCTGGGAAAATTTTAAAAACCTAGATCAGTAAGACAAATGATTCAGCCTTAGGTTACCCTCATCTTTGTTCTAGAAGGGTGATTTCTATTTCATTCATGTGACGAACTCTCAATTAATCTCAATATTTCTTATCTTTTTTTTCTTCAGTTTTTATATTTATTTTTTAACTTGCCACAGAAATGCTGGACTAGATATTACAAAAGATTCCATCTCCCTATCTCCCTTCCAACTAACTGTAGTCATGTAACAGTTACAAATAGAGCTTCTGGGGCGCCTGGGTGGCTCAGTCGGTTAAGCGGCTGCCTTCGGCTCGGGTCATGATCCTGGGATCCTGGGATTGAGCCCCACGTCCGGCTCCCGCTCAGCAGAGAGCCTGCTTCTCCCTCTCCCTCTGCCTGCCACTCTGCCTACTTGTGCTCTCTATCTCTCTGTCAAATAAATAAATAAAATCCTTAAAAAAAAAAACAAAAAAAAACAAACATAGCTTCCAAGAATGTCTTTAAAGGGAGGAAACAAGCCCTTCTTCATGATTTCCTCCACCCTGATGACTGAAAAACAGGTAATAATGATGAATATTCCCACAGCTACCTTGGATCATAAGTGGCTTTGAGAATAGAAGAAATAATTCTTGGTCTCTGACATCATGGAGAACTATGTTAATCCTCAAAGGACTTTTAGCTTCTTCACCACAAGAGACATTTCTTGTTGAGACCACTGTTACTTTCTTTGGCCATAGTTGTTTAAGCAATTCCTATGGTTTTCTTGTTGCTTTGACATCATGTTAGATATATCAATGTCTCAAAGACAAGACCTGCCCTGATTTCAGCTTCTTTTTAGAAAAGGGGACTTAGACCTTACTATCCTAAAGTGAGCATAGAGATGACTGTGTGTTCATTTGAACCCCTGAATATGTGCTTGAATTTATTCTATTTCTGCTCTGATACTATTCTGGAAATCTTTTTTTGTTAACTTTATTACTTCCCTAAGACAGACACTGCCTTCTTTTAAACAGTCATTTGTCACTGCCCCTCCAACCCATGATTTGCAACCCTGTTTATATGGAGATCCACTCAAGGGCACTAGTGCATTTTCTGGTCCAGTAAAAAAAGAAAGAATTCTATCTGCTGGCCCTCTTTTTCTCACAGTAGTAAAGTCAAAGAAGGCAGGACATTTTCTAGATAGTAGAGCTGTCCAGTTAGGCTGAAGGATAGGCAGGGATTTGGAAATAACAGGTAGAAAGATTAGGACTCTAAGTAGGAGCCAGAATATTGATGGAATATTTGAATTATGCAAAGTTACATATTTAAACATAATGTCATATATCAAATTCCAAATATACAAAATACAGCATGTTTTCAAAATGCATTGGTCATATATCAAATTCCAAATATACAAAATACAGCATGTTTTCAAAATGCATTGGTCATATATCAAATTCCAAATATACAAAATACAGCATGTTTTCAAAATGCATTGGTCACTTTTGTAAGGGACATTCCTCTGCATATATAGTTATGTATATAAAGTTATGCATATATATATAATAGTTATGTATATAAAGTTATGTATATAAAGCCTTCATTCAGAAAACTTTTCAAAGAATTTCTGAATTCTCTCATCCCACTGAGAGAATATGTCTTTGAGACAGAGACACATAACCCTATCATTTTAATGAATTTCCATTTCAATAGCTCTCAAATTCTTAAGTGGTTTCCCTTAGTCACTGGGTCTGGGGAGCAGAAAGAAATTTCAATGAAAGGATTCAATAGAAGATAAGGGAATTCTCAAGAGTGTAGTGGGAAAATGAGAGTCAGAGAAAGAAGAGTGGTGTCCTGTGCATGTAGATTTCTATTATATGATCAGGTATTCCTGAATTTCATAATCTGTACCAACTTGACAGGTGCCAAAAAACAGTCTAGAATTATGACTGGATTTTTGTTCTTTCTCCCTTAGTGAACTGTAAACTTCCCAAGGGCAAGGAGTCAATATCTTTAAGATTATAACCTTGCTTGGTTAGTTCTCAAAAACAGTTTTAGCGGCGCCTGGGTGGCTTAGTCAGTTAAGCGTCTGCCTTTGGCTCAGGTCATGATCCCAGGGTCCTGGGATCGAGCCTTGCATCGGGTTCTCTGCTCCACGGGGAGCCTGCTTCTCCCTCTCCCACTCCCCCTGCTTGTGTTCCCTCTCTCACTGTGTCTCTCTCTGTCAAATAAATAAAATCTTAAAAAAAAATAGTTTTAAATGAGATACAAGGGTCTGAATATCATCTTTCTAGATTCTTAGACAATCTTTAAATTGATGAATTTCTTGTATAACCATCACCCCATCTTATTTCTGAAAAGATCTGCATTGATTATGTCATTTCATCACAGGTCTCATATTAAGAATAAGTTGAGCGGGGCACCTGGGTGGCTCAGTTGGTTAAGCAACTGCCTTCGGCTCAGGTCATGATCCTGGAGTCCCGGGATCGAGCCCCGCATCGGGCTCCCTGCTCGGCAGGGAGTCTGCTTCTCCCTCTGACCCTCCTCCCTCTCATGCTCTCTGTCTCTCATTCTCTATCAAATAAATAAATAAAATCTTTAAAAAAAAAAAAAAAAGAATAAGTTGAGCATTCTTTTAATTATGATGGATTGCCAACTAACTTAGAAAAGAAATAACTTCATAGTTGATTTTAGGGAAATTAGAAGACATTTCCAAAACACTTAAAGCTACAAATGACAACAGTAACTAGTAAGCCTCACCATGTCCACACTAAACATCTTATTATAGGACTTAGCAATATTATATGCCCTTAAAATGAATAAGTAATTCCATAGGACTTACAATTCAAAGTATGACATTTTAGGAAAGCAATTTGTTTCCTATCCTCTCTGAGTCTTGGTTTCTTCTTCTTCTTCTTCTTCTTCTTTTAAGTTTATTTATTTATTTAAGTAATCTCCACACCCAACATGGGTCTCAAACTCAGGACCCACAGATCAAGAGTCACATGCTTTTCTAAGTGAGCCAGCCAGGTGGTTTATTATTATGTGGGGTGGAAATAAGGAGTTAAAAGGATTAGTTGAGATAACATTTATAAAATGCCCAGCATAATGCCCGACACATGGTGGTTTCAAAAAACAAATGTCATATGTTCTTATATATATTGTAACTTAGCTTACGTATCCTACAGGATTATTGTGAGGAATAGATGAGATTGTGTATGTAAAAGCTCTTTGTAGATTATAAATTACTAAATAGGTATTAATGAGCATTTTTAGTAAGGTAACTATATTGTTCCCTACATTTTAATATCATCCATTTTGTCATTAAACTTTAATACTGAGTGGTGAACATTTCAAAGCCCTTTTCGAGAAATGATTTTACAATGCTTAATGTTTTAGCAAATAATCATATAAACCACATATTATGGGCTGCATTATTTCCCTTCCAAATTCATATGTTAAAGTTCTAGCCCCAAGTCATCATATTTGGAGATAAGAGGTGACTAAGTTAAAATGAGGCCATTACGGTAGGTCCTCATCCAATCCTCAGGTACCCTTGGTAAGAAAGGAAATTAGGACACACAAAGAGATATCAGGGACTAATAAGAGGCAGCGAGAAGGTGGCCATCTGTAAGCCAAGAAGAGAAGCCTCAGAAGAAACCAACTCTGCCAGCACTTTCATCTTGGGACTTCCAGCCTTCAGAACTATGAGAAATAAATTTTTGTCAGGTCCCTCAGTGTGTGGTATTTTGTTATTGCAGCCTTAGCAAACTAATACACCATGTCCAAATGACATGAAAGCTGTAAGGTCATTTAAAACTCTTTGTTATTTATGATTTCAGGTTAAAAAAAAGAAAAAGGAGTGTTGACCTTATTCAAAAATAACTACTTCTGTTGTCCCCCCGTATCTGTGACTCATCACATTCGGATTTAAAGCATAATCCAATGCCTTCTAAATGAGCTTCAGAATATGGGTTTCCTCACTCTTAAAATTAGAGATTGGACCAGTTGAGTCTCAGACTGTTTACACAAGCTCCCATTCTTGAATCCTTTGATTTTGAACCAGATAATTAAGAGTTTGGCTGAATCACTAATCTGTACACCTGGTCAAATCTATGGGAAGATTGTCTTTCTTTTTTTTTAAAAGATTTATTTATTTATTTTAGAGAGAGAGACAGAGAGAGAGAGCACACGAGCTGGGGGAAGGGCAGACGGCTAGAGAGGGGAAGCCCACTCCCCGCTGAGCAGGGAGGCTGACTAGGGACTCAATCTTCGGACCCGGAGATCATGACTTAAGCCAAAACCAAGAGTAGGTCACTCAACTGACTGAGCCACACAGATGCCCCTCTATGGTAAGATTTTCACCAGATACAGGAAAATTAGACAAAAATAAGAATATTGCAAGGTGTTTTATAAAAAGCTAGTTATATAGTTTGAAGCACTTTTCTTTATTCTGAGATATTATACTTCCATTTATTTAAAAAAAATTTTTTGATGAAATGTGTCCTTTCTTTGAAAGGACATCTTAATAGGGTTTGTTTTTGTTTTTAACATCATACTTAGCAAAATAAAAAGTCTGAAACCTCAGATTAGACAGAATATGCATCTGCATATATATATATCACTCTACCATTAAATTCAGTAGTCCTTAAAACCTGAACCAGAAGCCTGATTTGGCCTTCCCTCACAAGTGGCCTTGGATTTAATGCATGCTCATTCAAATACATACACCAAATGTCTGAACCTGCGGTTGCATCACTAATTTGAATCTCATAAAGGGAGTACTAACATCTCCTTGAATTTTGAAGTATCCTTAGTTTATTTCCCCTTTCCTTCAAGCAAGACTCCTTTCCATATATGTGTTAGAGTGAAACTATAAATAAGCAGACTTTTAAAATAATAAAAATCAAATAATTTTGAAGATGTTTGGTGAGTACATACACAATGACACATTAACTCATTCCTTTTTCAATAAATCTGATTATTGATTATATCGTGTTTATTATCTTTACAGTGCATGGATTAGCTATGTACTAAGTATACTATAAGAAATGACAATTTGAGTATTGATATTCTTAATATGCTTAATACAACCTAGCTATTGCCTGAATTAGGTATATTTACTTTTCACTTTTTTTTTTTTTTTAAAGATTTTATTTATTTATTTGAGAGAGAGAGAATGAGAGACAGAGAGCATGAGAGGGAGGAGAGTCAGAGGGAGAAGCAGACTCCCCGCTGAGCAGGGAGCCCGAACTGGGACTCGATCCCGGGACTCCAGGATCATGACCTGAGCCGAAGGCAGTCGCTTAACCAACTGAGCCACCCAGGCGCCCCTACTTTTCACTTTTGTGTCTTGTTCTGCCTACATAGATTTTCCTTCCCTTGTATTTTTCTTCTAAAAAGATTTATCTGACTCTGTAAGATTATAAAAGTGTTGGGTAACGTTAAAAGTCATCAGCTGCTAGGTCTTCCCAAAACTTCATCATATTTAGTAAAACTATTTTTCATATTTGCTATCTCCTATCAATACAACATTTTGTTTGTTATTATAATATTCAAGGTGGAAGCTTTCTCAGAAGTTTTTTTTCAAGTTTTGAGAATAGGTATTATTTTATTTTACTTATTCTGAATTACTTCAAAGTAAATGCATCAAAGACTATAGTACTAATGGATACTGTTAAACAGTATTCTTACATTCTGTAAGAATGTAAGACTAAAATTGTCTGATAGTTTTTATTTTGAATTGAATATATGTATCTGATATGAAAGCAGTTAGTAAAGCTTTCAAAAATAGTTAAAAATTTGGGGCACCTGGGTGGCTCAGTCGTTAAGCGTCTGCCTTCAGCTCAGGTCATGATCCCAGAGCCCTGGGATCAAGCCCCGCATCGGGCTCCCTGCTCAGCAGGGAGCCTGCTTCTTCCTCTCTCACTCCCCCTGCTTGTGTTCCTGCTCTCGCAATCTCTGTCAAATAAATAAAATCTTTAAAAAAAATAGTTAAAAATTTGATCAGAGTAGCACAACTTTATATGCTCACAAAACCAGCCTCCTTTTCTTTCCCTTAGGAAAAACTCTGTGGGAGCTAAAGATATTAGAGTCTTTGTTTATCATCTTGGTGATGGGATAAGCTGTGCAAGAATGTCTTCTTCTACTTGTATATGACCTTATTTTCATATCTTTTATTTTTTTATTTTTATTTTTTATTTTTTGATAGAGACACAGCGAGAGAGGGAACACAAGCAGGGGGAGTGGGAGAGAGAGAAGCAGGCTTCCCGCTGAGCAGGGAGCCCGATGCGGGGCTCGATCCCAGGACCCTGGGATCAGGACCTGAGCCGAAGGCAGATGCCTAACGACTGAGCCACCCAGGCGCCACTCATATCTTTTTATATACATTTCAGATTTTCACTTTTATTAAAAATGCTTCAGTATCTGGGTTTTATCGAATTTGTATGCTCACCAAATACTGACTACAGATCCAAGTGTCAAAATTCCTGCTTATTAAATTACAACAGAAACTCACATAGCATGATAAATGAATTGGTAAACATTTAAATTATTTTATAAACAGAGGTTAGAAGAAGAAAGAGACAAAGGAAGAGAAGCAAGAGGACCAGGAGGGGAAGGAAGAAAGGAAAAAAGGAAAGAAGGAAGGACCTAAATGTACTCACATATTTCAAAACAGTAGCTGCCTGAACAAAAATGAATTTCTTGGAAATTCTGAGTTAAAGGGGGAAAAAAAAAAGAAGAAAGGTCACCTAACCAAATCACCTGATTAAAAATGAAGCTCAAATAGAATCTGGGTATTCCCAAGTATTTGACTTTGTCATCTTTATTTCACATAATCATTGTGTGGTGATTCTCTCTGAGTTTTATCAGTTCTATTTCAACAATATGTATGCATCATCTCTAAGGAGTAGGTATATAGGTAATTCTGAATCCACTAATACTGAATCCACTAATCTGCTATTCCTGAATTATATTAGAAGAGTACAATTCTCTTATTGATTGACAACCAAATGAGGTCCTCCCTTAAAGCAAATGGGATTGATGTTAATCTGTGTTGCACAAATCTTCACTGAGCGGATTGGTCCTCCAGAGAAATGTCCTCCTTGAATTCTAAGTTGGATCTTGAGTTCATTTTCTTATATAAACAGTGTGAGAAGAGTTGCCTAATGAAGTCACAATGGAATTATTAGTAGTTTGTAGGTAAATAGGATTTCATGGTCTCACCTAAAATTGAATTTGCAAGTATAACACAGCTTTCATGACATAATATGCATGAATTCTAAGAAACAACTAAGAAAATCTGAACAAAACCCATCTGTAAACACAATAAAGTTCCTTTGGGGAAATCTGTAGTTTGTTTTCTACACTATTCAGTGGAATGTCTCAACTAAACAGGTGCTCAAGTATATTATCATAGAAATCAAATGAAATTCAATTCCTTCAGCTCCATCCATTCCTCAGTAGTATATGATTTCTGAAAGCCTGAAGATGGAGCTCATTTTTTTTTTTTTCCCCTTTTGGATTAGAAGGAAGACATGCCTTCCTGAGCACAGCTGGAAAATGTGCCTCTTGGTGTCCCACTCCTGCCTTTCCCGTCTGTTCAGGTTTACCCCTGGAAGCTGTAGTGAGCAGTATGCACAGCTGCTGAGGGAGAGATAGCTTTGCCCATAATGAGTGAGTGAAGCTCTTCACCCCATGAAACACAAAGAGCTGACTGTGCTAGAATGGGCAGCATCACCACAGCGATGCTGCTGACAGCATGACCCCTTGCCACTGCTAAGCTGCTTAGTGCCATGACCAGCAAGGGTAGACAGAAACTTGGGAAAGGTCAAGAAGGCTCAGACACACTGCACAGCATTTCTACTCAAATAATAATTTCTTCAATTCTGTTCTTTTTCTCTCACATTAGGCAACAGAAGGCAGGTCTTCTAGATAGCAAATGGTCACTTACTCTGTTTCCAAGTATGTAGAGAGGAGACCCAGAATGAAGGGCATTAAACATTGTTTTAACCTTCTCTTTCTTGCATAACATATTGCTTCACCTGTCCACTGTAAAGAAGTTTCCCTCCTTCTTCTGTTTACAAATATTTATAGCTATAGTATGCCACCACATCCTAATTTGATGCTAAGCCAAAACATATTCATTCTTTTAATCTTTCCTTATAAATCAATACTTCCAACTCTTTCATCATTTTTGTGGCTGTTCTAGGAAGCTCTTTTAATTTATCTAAATCTTTTTTAGAGCTGAGGTGCCAAAAACTCAATCACAAAGGCAATCTCAATAACCATGTACGCAGGAGAAAAGAAAAAGGGAGGAAAAAAAAAAAAAAACCCTAGCTCCAAACCACACTTATAAGTCATACTTCCAATAGCTGCAATCCTTGCAACACGACCTATTCTTCCTACAGCAGGAGGAGCATTCAAGCGTCCCTTCACTTAGCGGAGAACTTCCCCCACTGAAGGCTTTGGGCTTTAGGAGGGAGGTCAGGAGAACTACTGGAAGAATACTGGATTGGAGAGTCCCAAGTACCAATTCCTCCTAGGTAAGAGTGTCTTTCTGCATAAAGGGTAGAGAGAATTGTTAAACGTCAATGCCCCAAGGAATCTGGGTCTGATTTATTAGTCTACAAAATAGTCAAGACAAAAGGGATCTGTTCTAGAATCTCCCTAGAGAGAGTGGTTCCTTCTAATCCTGGGATTAGCCAGGATGAACCTGTTCTCCATGGTCTCTCTTAGTAAAGTCTAAAGTAACAGTCAAACAGATATTCCTTCCTAATTCTCTTCATCTTTTACCTGGTTACTTATATAACAAAAGTTATATTGTAGTAAGTGGTCTATTTATGACCAATAAAATGGTCAATATAACATGTTCAACTGTTACAAATAATATGTAATATATTTTTAAAGTATATATAATTACTTAAATTTACCTTCCGGCTAATTTATCATTAATCAGTACAGACTGAGTTCTTCACTTTGTTATTATTATTGCTATTTACCTTTGCACAAGTGGACATATTATTTCATAAGAGCTTTAAAAAATGTCATATATACTTCAATCCACATAACAATACTTCTATCTAAGCAGATTTGAACTCCTTAAAGATTATGTGTGATGCCATGTTTTACCAAAATTTAGACATATTGCAATCATTTTCAGTTTGACTTTGGCCCACCAGTTTTGTTTCTAACAGAAGAAAAAAAAAAGAAAGAAAGAAAACAAATTTGTGTGTAAAAGTAAGAACTGATGAACAGAAACTTTAATCAATATGGTTAGAACTGTGACAAATAGATGAGTTCTATAGTCTGATCATCTGTCATCAAATGAAAGACTGACAGTTGTAAATAAGAACTCAGTTGGAGTTTATTAGCTAATTACTTTTAACATGCATGGAGGAATACAAACATAACGGAGCTATCTTCGTTGTTCTTCACTTTATAGTACAGAGATAAAACAAAGTGGGATTAATTCGCCCGTCAACTCCCATGAGTAATTTCACAGAAACTTGTATTTTGTGTCTGTAATAACACCCATCCATCTTTATTTCAGCGTATGATAAAGCCTAGAGTTTTCAAAATCATTTAAATCTTTCCTACAGATGTATGTCTCTTAAAATGTCTTCAAGCCAGTAATATTTTATTCAGTATTACTCCATTTGCAACCTACCTAATCTGAATCATAAATCATCTGCTTTTGACCTTTTGACTCCCATTTAATTTAGGTACACAGATGTCAATTGTTGAAGCAATTTTTATCTCACTTTTTTGACTAGGAGTAGTTACTACCCAATATAAAGTCCTAAAATATCTTTCACCTTAAATAACATTCAGAAAGGGGGGGAGAAGTGTTTTAAGTTTTTCATCCTGGAAAAACCGACTGGCTTTTGAATTAAGTTTAAGAGATGAAACAAAACCAAACAAAAATCTTCATGAAATCTACCATTTTCCAGTAAATAATAGAAGACAAATACTAAAATGCTCGTAAAGGACTAATGTGTAGTAAACTCTTCACTAGTCAGGAAAACCTTTACACTAAAGTTATAATTAGTTTCTATTTTCATATAGAATTAATCTGATAGGACTACCAAAAACACCCTTTCCCAGGTAACTAAATGTTTATTTTCTAGTTGTGAGTAACACCTTCACAAAGTAAAACTACAGAATGATAGCTCATTAACTAACTACCAGACTACTATGGGGGAACCATTCTAAAAATTATGTTACTCTATTTCTTCCACAGTCGGTTAACACCAAAACAAATCTAATTTAAACGAGCAACAATTACAAGCATGCACATCTTGACCTCTTAATCCCCTTCTGAAATTCAGTTTTCTTTGTTTTAGTCAACTCCCTTACTTGGCCAGTGTTCCTTTTTGGCATTTCTCCAAACCTGACTTCAGAGTAAGTGACTCTAAATAAGACTGTCAATTACTAATGTGATATTCTTATTATCTGGGAAAGTAAAAATATATCTTTGCAAAGGTAAAGTGTTCCTGAAATACAAGATTTATTATTTTTCCCCTGAGTTTCAGAGTAAATTACACTATGTTAGCCACACTCTTTAAAAAAAAGGAAGATATGCCACAATAATCTGGAGCTGAAATGAATGAATGATGCTACAGACATAGCAAACACTGACTTTAACAAAATGCATTCACAAATTAAATAGTTCCTCCATCTAGATTAGATCACTGATCTCTATTTGAGTGAATATTTTGTAGGTCTCTTTATTATTTGTGTACGTATAAATGTAAGATTTTGTGTACAGGTATTTATAAAGAAATCTATATATAAGTTACCATATTCTGTATTAAATATTCTCCTCAAATTTAAATAATGTAATATTCACCAAAATAGTTTTTATTTATATTGTATTCTTCAAACTAATTCAAGTCATCGAAATATTCACTGTTGCTAAATTTATAAAAGTCCATCAGCAATTTTGCAAACTATTAGTCTCAAATATCCTACCTACCCCAACTTCTAAGCATAGGAGCTAATCGTTTCTGCTTTTCTCCTTTTGCTCTGGCAATACCCACTGCGTAAGCCACCCCTTGTGTAAACACTAATGAAAATCATACACTTGCTTTAAGTTTCCAATGAAACTTAAACCTCAAATGGTAGATCCTTTTCTGTATTTCCATTTTACTAAGTTGATTTTATCCTACCTAAACACTTATAAAATCTTGTCTCCTGTTTTTCTGGCCAATACCTTCCTGAAGGTACATTTTATATCTCCAACCTTATAACAAATTCATCAAGAGTTAGGGATATAACCTACATCTAGCAGACAGCAAAAAAGGAATTTAAAAATACCTCTTGACTTGAAATAGTCCTTAAAAGACACCAGAATAAAATAGGAGGCAAAAAAGGAGTCACGTAAAATAAAAATAGTTTTACAATTTGAAATAAACTTGGGAAGTAGGAGATACTTTTACTCTTCTCTCAAACAAAATTGTAAGCCAAAAGTCAGTGGTATGACACTGGATTTTTCCTACAGGAAGTCTAGTTTAAGGTATCATATAATTAGAGTAACAATTATGACTCTTTAAAAATTATGCATGAGCCATTTTCAAAAACTGATCTTTCTAATTCAATGAAAGAATTTTAGTATAAAATTATAATTTTAGTATAAAATTATAAAATCTAAAGTTAGTACATAAAGTCTCAAATACATATGCAAGTTCTTTATTTGGAAGTATCAATCTCTCTTAGTCATCTAAATTAATGTACTGACTCTCTCCAACCATGAACTGTATTCAAGACAGGATTTAATATATTTTCTCATAAAATATTAACATTATAGTAATTAATCATTTTGGCCCCAGGCACATTTTTATATTCTGAATAGAACCAAGAGAAGCACAGAACCAGAAAAGTAGCCTGAGGATAATAATGCAAAAAGTGTTTCCTAGATGGTAATATTCCTGCAATTCCCTCATCCCAAAAATGTACTAATCAAGAGGTCTCATATGAATTTTAAAATTTCCCATAGCCTTAATGGTTTTCCAACTGTAAGAACAATGGATTATCATTTTCATTGCAAGGGCACCAGAAAATAATATATACTAAGGTAATTTCTAGGTTGATAACTTTATATTTTATATTACAGCATCATAGAATCAGGACTTCTCCTTTTTGGATAAAATATCTTTTTTTTTTCCATTTTATGTTTGATAACATTAAGTAGCCTGTATTTTTGAATTAAACATTTATAATATATGTTGCAAACTTCCATTATTCATTTTGAATCATAATATACATAAAACATATAATTTCATTTTACAAAATCTTCTAAGATTTTATAAAGCATTCAATATTTAGAAAAAGAATTGTGAAGGAATGGTGAATATTGCATTAACTCTAGTTAGTGAATACCTTAGAAACATTATGTCCTTTGCTTAAACATAATATTAGCTGAAATACATTTAAGAAAAAAAAAGTATGAAAATGTTCTATCATTAATGGGTAGAAGAAACCTTCCTGATCAAACTACAATGGCTGAGAGGAAAAATAAAATAGATATATTTGAGTACATTAAGAAGATTTATATGTCAAAAGACAACAAAAACAAAGTCAAAAAGCAAATGATAAAATATTTGCAACACAAATGATAAACAAATGTTAATATCCCTAATATATAAAGAGCTCCAATAAGTTGTAAGAAGCAAACAAACTTGATAGAAAAAGGGCAAAGGAAAAGAATTAGCAATTCACAAAAAAGACATTTAAATTGCTAATCAACATATGAAAAAAACAGAGGAAAAGATGTTCCCTCTCATTTGTAGTCAGAGAAATGTAAATTAAGTCAACAATGAAATACATATAAAATTGGCAAACTTAAAAAAATTTACTATATCCAGTGTTGGTAGAGACGCTGTGAAACAGTTACTTTCATGAACTATTGGTTGGGAGTATGAATTGCTTCATTCTTTTGTGAAAATCAATTTAACAACATATATTACAATTAAGGATGACTACTGATTAAGTAACCCTACTCTAAGGAATCTAGCCTATAGAAATTAATATATTCCCTTTTTTTTTTAAGATTTTATTTATTTATTTGAGAGAGAGAGAGAGGGCACAGAGGGAGAGTGAGAGGGAGAAGCAGACTCCCAGCTGAGCTAAGAGCCCGACATGGGGCCAGATTCCAGGACTCTAAGATCATGACCTGAGCTGTAGGCAGACACTTAACCAACTGAGCCACCCAGCACCCCAAAATTAATATATTCTTATAAAGAACATATGTACAAGGATGATTGTTGTAGCATTGCTTACAGTTGCAAAAAATTAAAAGGTGAAATAACTACATCTGATTATCAAATGTTTATGTAAATTTTGTTATACCAATTTTATGGAATATTGTGTCATTATTAGGAAGAATGAGTTACGACATTTTTGGCTTAGAGAAATATTCATGGTATGTTTTTAAACAAGAAACACAATTTTCATTCCTGAGCAATTCAAACACCAATATTATCCCATTCTAAAACTGTTATACAATAACCCCTCATATGTCTGCATATGTTAATTTGTATTTTTATAAGTTTGTATATATGTTTTATATGTTTGTAAGCATGTGAGAACAGCAGAGGATAGACATGCAATAGGCAATTACCTTTGCTTATTTGGAGGGTCTGATGAAAAGAGTGAAGAGGATTATTGTTTTTTCTTTATATATATCAACAGTAATTTATTTAATTAATTTGGAAAATATTTTGACACCTTTTAAAATTAAGACTGGCAAAAGGTTAAGTATATAAATCCCAGGATATCAGTTCAAAAATGTCTATGATCCTAGGTAAATATCCAAGAGAAATGAAAGTATACATCCATATGAAAATTTGTAAACATTCATAACATCATTATCTATAGCAGCCAAAAGGTAGAAACAACCAAATTCCCATCAACTTGACAAATGAATAAATAAACTATGGCATATACATAAGTGGAATATTATTTAGTAATAATAAGCAATAAAGTATGATACATGTTTCAACATGGATGAACCTTGAAAACATTATGCTAAGTGAAATAAGCCCATCACAAAAATTCACATAGTATATCATTTATGTGAATTGTCCAGAAAGACATGTCTATAGAGATAGGAAGTAGATTTATTGTTGAGCTAGGGCTGAGGAGGCTGGCAAGAGGAGGATGGTGAGTGTCTGTTAATAGGTGGAGGGTTTCGGGGAGGGTATGTGCTATGGTGGGCGCTGTGAAGTGTGCAAGACTGTTGAATCATAGATCTGTACCTCTGAAGCAAATAATACATTATATGTTAAAAAAAAAAAGAAGAAGAAGAAGAAGATAGCAGGAGGGGAAGAATGAAGGGGGGGGGAATCGGAGGGGGAGATGAACCATGAGAGACTATGGACTCTGAAAAACAAACTGAGGGTTGTAGAGGGGAGGGGGGTGGGAGGATGGGTTAGCCTGGTGATGGGTATTAAAGAGGGCACGTTCTGCATGGAGCACTGGGTGTTATATGCAAACAATGAATCATGGAACACTACATCAAAAACTAATGATGTAATGTATGGTGATTAACATAACATAATAAAAAAAAGAAAAAAATAGGTAGAGGGTTTCTTTTGATGAGGATAAAAATGTTCTAAAATTAGATTGTGGTGGGACGCCTGGGTGGCTCAGTCGTTAAGCGTCTGCCTTCGGCTCAGGTCATGATCCCAGGGTTCTGGGATCGAGCCCCACATCGGGCTCCCTGCTCTGCGGGAAGCCTGCTTCTCTCTCTCCCACTCCCCCTGCTTGTGTTCCCTCTCTCGCTGTGTCTCTCTCTGTCAAATAAATAAATAAAATCTTTAAAAAATAAAAAATAAAAAAAAAAATAAAATTAGATTGTGGTGATGGTTGCACAACTTTGTTAATATATAAAAAACATTCAAATGTATACTTTAATGGGTGAACTGTATGATATACAAAAGATAGCTCAAGGAAGCTAAAAAAACAATGAACATTTTTTGAACATGTAAAATGTCTCCTAAGAAATTAAGTTTTAAATGTAAATGCTCATTAAACCACATACCCTATAATCTGACATTAAACAAGAATAAAGTACTCCATAGAAGTAAAATTTCCTGTTGATTGAAAATTTCCACTTGAAATATCAATATTTTCTCTTCAGTTTTAGGTATTTTAGTTAGGAAAATTTCAAAACTTTGTTATAAACCTACTTGACTTCTGAAACAGTGTCTAATAAAGATATATCATACTTTTCTTGAAAGTTGTACTCAACAATACAAATGTCATCTTTAACATTATGATATAATTTAAATGAAATATTAATGTAAATAAAGGTTACAACAGAAGTTCTCCTAAGATTTCCCACTAATTTTCTTTGATAGTAGAACTCATTAAATATACATCTAAATAACAGTAAAAGAAGAAATCTCATTTAAAAGAAAGTCTAGTTTCCACAAATAATGTACCTGACAGTAAATGCAAAATACATTGTGAAATCAGTTTGGATTATTCAGATGTCATTTTCCTCAAATTTTGGCTCTTCTCTGCTCTGTGTAGGTAAGATTGTCAGACGATAAGACAAATGGGACATAATATCCTAATTTTCAATCCGGGCAGGGCTCCTGATATTCTCTGGTATTCAAATTACTAAAATACTCATATCTAATTTACTTCATGGGGGATTAAAATTACTGCATGGATATCTACTTTCAGACTGCAGTTTTCCAAACATGGTTTTCAGCAATGAATTCAGCCACTAACATTTCCAAACTAAACATCAAAATGGTTTCAAAGTCTGTGACAGATCAATTTAGGGGTGTTATACACGAGCAAGAAAAAGTCACAGGTGCTGGGAAAAACACACACTGGATTTGCTTCTGTGGTTTTCTGCACATTTCTTCCTCAAACTGGTGAAAGTCATTATTTAGAATTTGATGTATGTGATCTTTTCTGTTCCAATTTTGCATTTGCAATGGTATGTCTTCCAAAATTTATACACATACCTATATATTTATTAGATGCTGGATGTATTATATATAAAAACTTTTAATTGTCCAAGTGTGCCCCCTCCCGGGAACAGTCATCTTCAATTCAATTTTCTTTTAACCTGACCTTATCCCATAACTAATCATTTATCAACATTTCCAAAGATTTCTTTTTCCAGTGTGTTCTAGGGGTAAGAACTTGAATTTTGAAGTCCAAAAGAGTTTATCTTGAATTCTAGCTCAGCTGTTCTCTAAGTATTTAGAGAATGCTTGGTCGCTCACTTATGTTCCCAAATGTATTTCCTCACTTATAAAAATGGGGAAGATACTACAGCAGTCCTTCCTTACCCACAGTTTGACGTTCCTCAGTTTCAGCTACCTGGGGTCAACCGCAGTCCAGAAGCAGGTGATTCTCCTTTTGACATACTGTCAGGTCAAGTAGAAACCTAACGCTATGTAACAGTGCCTACATCATTCACCTCGCTTCATCTCACCACTTAAGCACTTTATCATCTCTAAATCATCACAAGTGGAAGGATGAGTACTTTATAGTAAGATTTCAGAGAGAGACCACATTCACATAACTTTTATTACAATATATTGTTATAACTCTTCTATTCTAGTATTAGTTATTGTTGTTAATTTCTTACCGTGCTTACTTTAGAAATTAAACTTTATCACAGGTATGCATGTGTAGGAATAACCACAGTATACATAGAGTTCAATACTATCATTGGTTTTAGGCATCTGCTGGGGATCTTGGAATATATCCCCTGTGTATAAGCGGGGACTACTGCATCTACTCTGTAGTTTTGCAAAAGGGTTAAATTAGTCATCATTAATAAAAAAAGTCTAATACAGTGCCTCTTCCCCAGAAAAATCACTCAAAAGTAGTTCATTCTCTTTTTAACTTCTTAGCCCACAATTTCCATCTTAATCAAAGCTCTTACACCTGACTTAATCTTCACTCTATACCATATACGACTGCAAGTTTTTTCTTTCTAAAATATACTTCATATCTTCACTGCTCAAAAATCTTCAATGCCAGGTTATGGGGTTATCTTGCCAAATAAACTCAAAATGCTTTAGCTTGACCTTTAAGATCCTTTTTAATCTAGCTTCATCTTCCTTCCATTTCAGTAAAACTGATATATATTTGAAATAATCTGTTCTCCCTAAATCTGCCATTTTCTTGATGTCAGTCTTTTTAAAAAAAGATTCTGTGATTATATGCATTTTATAATTTCTTTTTCCCTTAAACAATATGACATTTTGCTTGTCCCAATCATCACAATTATCCAGATCTCAATTTTTACCTGCTTTGTGAAACTCTTCCTAATTATTCTAACTAGAAGCCATATCTCCCATCTCTAACCTCTAAAATGACAGTTTTTAGAGTACATAAGGTAATTAATTTTGTATTTTTATTAAGTGTTTGGAAGTTATTTCCCAAAGTTTCTCTTCACTTTTGTGTGTCTTATGTGTGCTTTTCACATACACACAAAAAGCACAACACACACAGAAAAAGTACCTTGTGCTCAGTGTGTAGTCCATGGCCATTTGGAAAACTTGATTTACTTTTCCTTTGTCTTTTTCTTTTCAGTTCATTCAGCCAGATGAGTTCTATCTATGTTTACAAGACTGTTCAAGGTAATGCATGTTTCTGATCAGCAAGAAAATAAAATTCCATTGTATTCATTTTGTAAGACAGAAAAGATTCTGTTAAATATCTTCAAAATGATGAAAAGGCATTTTGCAGCATTTCACTTAAACAGCAAATGCAATTTATTCCAATGCCTCAATCTCAAAGCATGTTCATCAATTTTATTTTATGTTAATTACATTTTAGTTAGTTTTGGGGTTTTGATCATTTGTTTTTGAATACCTATGCGCATAGTACCAACAGTAAAACTGCAAAAAAAAAAAAAAAAAAAAGATGCTGGTGCTCACCTCCTGTAAAGAGGCCAAATATTTTACGCATGCTCATTCCACACTTGTTTTCCTAGCAAATAGCATTATCGTCTATATTTACATGTCCATTGTATATAAAGGACAATATATCTAACAAAAAGAAAAAATAAAGGTACAGCTGTGTAACCCAACTATTATTGGTCAAACTCAGACCTAGGTTTGTTCTCTTTTCCAAGTTGAAAATAAATTATAAACACAAATTTCTTACAAGCACAAACTTATTTTCTAGAACAATTTTTATTTAATGCTAACTTTCAAAATCCTATCTTTTTTTTACTTTAATTTTTTTTCCCTCAAATGGGAATATTAAAATTTGGGAAATGGGGCGCCTGGGTGGCTCAGTTGGTTAAGCGACTGCCTTCGGCTCAGGTCATGATCCTGGAGTCCCGGGATCGAGTCCCACATCAGGCTCCCTGCTCAGCAGGGAGTCTACTTCTCCCTCTGACCCTCCTCCCTCTCATGCTCTCTGTCTCTCATTCTCTCTCTCGCAAATAAATAAAATCTTAAAAAAAAAAAAATTTAAAAAAAAATTTGGGAAATAATTGCTGATTTCCTTTCGCCCCTTTGTTTTTGAGAAACTGCTCTTGCACTAGATTTCCATGTCGCCATGCCATGTATACATATCATGCTGTTCCAGCAAAACATGTAATTAGTTCCAGAGCAAGAGTATTGAGCAATCACTCTGTACAGGGAACTGACTTAGGCACTGTAGAAGAATGAAGAAAAAATAAAAATGCATAGTCTTAAAGAACTTTCAAATTCAGTTGGAGTGAAAAAATAAACAAATGTGAACTTTCCTAAAGATTAATTATAAGCAACTGAAAAAACCAACATGTTACAAACTAGAGTAGCAATAAGAATTGACAGTCTCTCCCTGATCAAATTAGCCAGGCTCCTCTGAATTCTCTTTTCCACTAGGCCCCGACTTTTAGCTTCCATATTTGGCTCTGCATTGTCCAATTTTAGCAAGAATCCTGCTGAGTCAGTTCAACCAGAATCCCCCACCTGTAATATCTGATCATCCTTGATATCTGACCAAGTTCCTCACTCCTTACTATCTCCTAGGTGATGTCTGATCTTCCTGGCCTGCTTTTAGCAAGAATTCTGTTAGGTTATTTAGCCAGAATCCACCCCACCTTTTGCCCTTAATATTTCGTCTTAGTGATTTTCCATCCACTGACTCCCACCTTGCTTTCTGGCTATAAATTCCCACTTATTCTTGTTGTATTTGGAGTTGAGCCCAATCTCTGTCCTCCAACACAAAACTCCATGTAGTAGGCCCCTTGGATAAAGTCTGTCTTACTGTCTTTAACAAGTGTCATGAATAATTTTTCTTTAAGAGCATTGGTGAAATATGACATAAAGACATGGATACAGAAAAGGTTAGTATTTTTGGATTTAAAGAGGCAAATTTTAGAGTAGTGAGCCTTGAATGGAATAACAAAAAAGTTGTGGGTTTTTTTGTGGAAGGAAGAGAGAGATGGCTATTCAGAGGGAGAAGGGCTATAAAAAGCAGAGAGGAGAAATATGGAAACTGAAATTTAAGGCATAACACGGTGAGATAGTGGAAGCAGAAAGTTCAGAAGATCAAAGACGATAAAGTTGAAGACGAATATACTAGGTTATTACTGGTACATGCTTATCTAATAAGGTCCATGAATTAACTCACCACTGTGTGCAATTTGTGCTTACTTAAGGAAACAATTAATAAAATTCTATGTGAAAAGTGGTTGACAAACAGCACATCCTTCTTCTGAACACAGATTCCTAAGAACCTCCTATGCACAAGTCACTCTAATTGGGTAGATGACCAGTTGATTGTGATCATGCCTCAGACAAAATCTTGCCATCTATGGACTGCCCAGTGCTTAAAGGCAGCCTAGAGCATCAAGCCTCTATATATGGTATTCCATAGACTGACAGATACAACATGACGGTGTGCTCTCTTGGTTAGTGACTAGTTCATCAAACAGTCTCTCAGGTATTTTGATAGGAGAAACATACCCAGAGGCTTACAAAGTACTATAAAACAGAAACTGATAATCATATAGATATAACAGCAAAGTTCAGGAGGCAGTGAAGAAAGTAGAGATCTCAGACTTGGTATCACTGACAGAGGCAGAGGGACTGAGTCAAGAGGATGGAATATTACGAGAGTTGCTGCCAAGCTAGGAGAGGGGTTCTAGTATCCAGACAACTCTGAAGTTGTGCTAAAGCTAGGTTGTACCAAGGTTAAGTAAGTTCCCTATACTTTCCTAATTAATTTACTGCAAACTCACAGTGATCTTAAACTCCATAATCTTAAAACCTAGAAAAAGTCGAATGTATAAATTCTATTTTATTTTTCTTCAAAATTAACTTTCTAAGATCATTTCTCATAGAACTGTTACACTGTATTACTCTTCCTCTCCTCCCCTGCTCCTTCTGTTTTCTCCCTGGTCTGGGAGTGATGACACTTGGAACTACTAATCAGGTTTACCATTATTTGCATCCCCTCCTCTCCAATCTAGAATATTTCATATTTTTATGTTCTGCAGTTTGACTGAGAGAGCAACTTTACCACCTACTGCCATCAAAATCACTGCTCTTGATTGCTGGGGTGGGTGCCACCGTACTTCCACACAGCTCCCAGTGGCTCCATCCCACCTGATATACCCACTTAGAGACTCCCCAGTACAGAAGAAAATATTGCAAAACAAATTGAAAGTCACTGAACAAATGGGGGTGTTAAGCCCAGTGGGGTGACCCTATGAACAGAATACTGCAGAGCTAATCAGGAAACTATGCAACCTGGGTACACAAAGATAGCTGAGCCTTTAACAATGGAGAAGCCGTACAATGAACACTTCTGATGCCTTCAGCTATTTCAAATCTGTCTCGCCAGGGTTTCTTAAAAGGGAGCAAATGTTGTTCTTATTGTGAACAGACATGATTTAAAGTCCTAGCTATATTATTAGCTGTTTGTATAACCTTGGGCAAAGCAACTGAACAATTGCAGAGTCCCAGGGGGTGATAATACAGATCCATCTCACATACTCAATGCACATGCAATAGTATGTATGAACCAATTAGAAGTATAAAATAATACTTTTTTTATTTCTAGGAGTTTTTATACATATTGTTAATAAACAAGATTTTAACTATATAGATATAACTTTCTATAGTGTTCCTGGTAGTTTCTAGATCCAAACAAAATGCACTGAGAATGGTCATGTACACCAAGATTAGGAATTGACATTTGTTCCCACAGAGTAAAATGTTTTTAGTAAAAATTGACAAGGAGGGGCGCCTGGGTGGCTCGGTCCGTTAAGCGGCTGCCTTTGGCTCAGGTCATGATCCCAGAGTCCTGGGATCAAGCCCCGCATCGGGCTCCTTGCTCAGTGGGCAGCCTGCTTCTCCCTCTGCCTCTGCCTGCTGCTCCCCCTGCTTGTGCTCTCTCTCTCACTGTCTCTCTCTCTGTGTCAAATAAAAATAAATAAAATCTTAAAAAAAAAATTGACAAGGAATTTCTAAATAAGTGATAAGTATAATTTATTTTGAGTAACTTTAGACTGCATACATTTTGCATGTGAAAATACTTATCAGATGAAAAATTCAAACAAATCAGAGACATTTTCAAGAGGGGTGCCTGGCAAGCTCTATTGGTGAAGCGTGTGACTCTTGGTCACAGAGTTGTGGATTCAAGCCCCACATTGAGTGTAGAGATAAGAAATAAATAAAATAATGGATAATTAAAAAGCTATTTTTTTTCTTTCCAGTGTTTTAGATAATTCAAAAGAAAGGCAAGTGACCATCAATGACTCCTTCAGGTTCCCTCCTCACTCACCCATTAGCAATGCCTTCCCTGTCTCTCTGTAAATCCTAGGAGCAGAGAAATTATATACTTGCCTTCTTTTGAAGAAAGAAGGAATGGAGTGATGGTGAGCTTTTGTGTGACCACAATGAACAAATTATCCCTAAGATGTTCTAAAGAAAGTCAGTGATGATTACAACAGAGGCAGCTGCCTCATCTTTATAATGTCAATAAATCCCAGGGCTGTATCCATCCATTCACATGCATGACAGAAGGAAAAATAATAAATGTAGATTACCATTCAGAACACTATAATGAAATAAGGGTACCCATATTATATTCATCAGTCATTTTTTTTTAATTTAAAAAAGATAGATTTCATTTATAATCTTTTCAATGATTCTGATTTCATAGGAACTGATATAGTGGATTCTATCAAAGGAAAAAACACAACCATTGATTGATAACATGTAGTTAATGAAGAGATAATCATTACCATTAGTTTCACAATAGAATGGCCACCACTCCTCAAAGATGTGAACGTGGTAATCATTTCAGAAAAAAATAGTAACAAAAGTAACAATTACAAGGTGAGAGTCCTTAGGAAATGACAATATAAAATGTGAACCTTGCTGAAAGGTACTGATTAGCTACAGAAGCAGACTGAAAACACATAAAGAGAAAAGAGGCAAATGAATAGTCAAGTACCAACACTATCAATACCTGTGGTTATCCACAACTATGGCCTCTGGATCATTCAGAGATTATACATGAGACATGGAATGGCTCAGTATAAAGGAGTGGTGCTAAGGATGAACTCACAAGGAAGTCTGCCTGGCTTCAAATCCTGCTCCATCATTCACTAGCTGTGTGATCTTGGAAAGTGTCTTACTTTCCTCATCTGCAAAATAAGGGCATTAATACCTACTTCACTGGGCTTTAAATGAGGATTAAATGACAGAAAGTATATATGATGCATGAAAAGCACTCAATAAATAACATCTCTTAATATATAATTAATTCAAAAACAATAACAAAACAAATATGACCAGACTATACAACCCCATAAGTTCTATTTTTCAAAGTCATCTTCCAAGGACATGACTATCATTTTTGATGCTATTTTTAGAATTTCTTTTTAGGAGCTCATTTCTCTACAACCTCAGGAAACATTAAGAATTTCTATAACAGGTATTTCAAAATTTTGTAGGTCAAATTGATTCTGTAGTTGGCTTCCTTTCTTTAATTCATGAACAGATACTTTGAGACCAAGACAGAGTAAAGTGGGTTGCTTTGGCCCCGTCGCCATTTTCCTCACACCATGCCACCATTTGGGGGGAAAGGTCAGAGGTTGGAGGTGGGAACTAAGGATGTTTTGACTCTATTGTTCATTTGTAATCAATACCAGAATAGCTCACTCTTTCTCCCTGTCTCGCATCACCATCTACCAGTTACATCTTATATCACCCAACCTTTCTCTGTATTACTCTCTTTTATATTTTCTTGATGTAGTTTCAGCCAGATAAAATTTTAAAAAGAAAATATTAAAAGTTGTTCTAAATTGTGTTTAGTAAACCCATCCAGGTGTCCATTTGTTTTAAAAAGTTTTGCAACAGAAACCATGTCTTTGTTCAAAAGTCATCATGTGGGCTTAATTTTGATAAACATATTTGTACATTAAATATCTTTGAGTCAGGGTAAACACATCCTGTACTCTTATGTAGAATACTCCAGGCCTTCTATAGAATGGATATGACATTTCTGAAAGTCACTGATGTTACCATCTTTCTGGATTGAGGGTATATTTATATATAAGAAGATCCCTTGTCTATTTCCAAACCAGTCTGCATTTAGGGTTGGCTCAGACACAGTATTGCCTCTACTACCAGGGAAAATGATAGATAACATGTGGATGGGACATGCCTTTTGGTCAATAAGCCACGCTTTTGAACATTCGCCAAATCTACTCTCCTTGTGTCCCCTATTCTCAATATCTGGTTATTGACAGATCACAAACTAGAGTAAGTAATAGCATATTTTCCTTTCTCATCCTGAGAATTCATCACTAGATACTTTGAGAGTCTGTTGTTGTCATTTGTTTTTTGCTACCTTTCTTCCATTAGGTATTCCCAGAATGCTAGTTGAAATTGTACTGGATGTGGAGATACGTGCAATAAGTAGTGGTACAAATGATTCCTTAGTTAGAATTTCTTCTCTAAATCTAGTTTGAAATTAAATACTGCCCAGTATTTTCCATGATAAAAGTAGTAAATTAAATTGAATCCAGAGGTAATTCCTTAGTAGCAGTAAATCAACTATTTCAAACTTTCTTCCAACTCCTCCTAAAAATGTATAGGTTTGTGATTTGACTTTGAAGTTGTATCAGTAATGGAAAAATGGAGGTTATACAAACCAGTAGACAAATAAGCAGTTATTTTAACCCCTTGAAACCTGGTTTCTGAATAATCTCCTGATTTTACTCTTCCAAAGGTCACTATTAGCCTCCTTATTGCCAAATGCAATGGCTTTTACTCTAATCTCATTTTCTTCATCTTTTTGCTGCATTGGATATATATTCTCCCCCTCTTTGAATTGCTTCCTCCCACCTTTTTCTGCAATGTTTCAAATCCTGATTCTCCATTGACATTTTGACAAATCCTTTTTTTGTTATAAGATTTGTGTCCTTTTTTCTCTATAACTATGCATATTCCTCAAGGCTGATCCTAGATTTTTTACTCCTCTTGCTCTGCATGCACTTACTCATACTGTATATTTTATTTCTCTTCATGATTTCAACCCTCTTCTCTATGCTGCTGACTCTCATCTCTATTGAATGATCAGGCTCCATCAACTGACAGGACGTATCCTGCTTTTCATCCCTTTACTTTTCCTTCTCCAGCCAAGAAAACCATGAGCCAATGATTCATTCATGTCATAACGATTGTCTCTTTCACTTGGCATAGACCACTTAAAAGGCTGCTCAATCCTGACCTGGATTCTCTCCCTTATGGACCAAACTTCTCATATGGGTTACTGATCTTAGTAACTTGAAGTCCATTATTTTCACACATTGACTGGCCTGATTTATTTAGTCCAATTCTATCTTTCAAGTCTTTTTAATCTGCTTGGAACCATGACTTAGACCCTGTTTTGTTTTCATACTCAGGAGGACCCAATTCCTTCCCAGAGCCTGATCTCTAGACTCAGGCTCAACACAATCGAGTATCTTCTGCTATTAAATGGGGCAAAAGGTCAGTGTTAAGAGGCCCTCAAGAGAGGCAATAAAGGAGAGGATTTGTGCCACGTTGTTCCTTAATGGCCTTTGTTATTTGTCTCTCAACTTGGAACACTGCCAGATTCCACAGCTTTTCAAAAAGATATTCTTCTGTAAAAGACATGCACCCTTCACAGAAAGGCATACTGGATTTTACAATGCTATTCTCCCTCTCACATACCACTCAATGCTCCTCCTGCTTGCGTGCGCTCCCACAACTTCCATCTCCACCGGAATTCCCTGTCACCTGCCTACCTCACTCCTTTTCTAGGAGATGCTTTAGTGGCATCTGATGTGGGAAACAAAGGTGGGAGAAAAATTATTGAATTTCCTTACTCCCTACAGCCCACTGACAAGTCCTTGAAACAGGCAAAGTGACATTCCTCTAGGGACTCAACTGCCTCAATGTTAATACTTTGCTAAGGGCGAAAGGCAATCCTATCCCAACTCCCAGGACCCTGTAAGTCTACTTTAACATATAAAATTCCTTTGGAAACTTCCTTTATCTCTACCCCCTAAGACAGATGTTGGCAAACATCCCCCAAGCATATGACCCACCGATATACATCTGAAGGGTCTCATGACCGAGTTTTTACTAAACAGTAATATATGACCTTTCCTAACAATAGCTAGCCCCCTCAGGATCCTAGAAACTTTGTTTCCAAAATATCTGGGCGGCTTCCACTATCCCTAATCCCCTCCCAACTTGACAGTATATGAGCCACTCCTCATGACACTGGTGCGGCTCTTTCTGCCCACGGGTCCTGTCCCTGTGCTATAATAAACCACCTTTTTGCACCAAAGACGTCTCAAGAATTCTTTCTTGGCAGTTGGCTTCTAACCCTAACGTCTTTTCTGCATCAGCATCTGGCTGCCCTTTTGACCTTGCTGGTCAAGTCACACCCACTTTTTCTTAGGATATTTAAATTAGGAGTGTAAGATGCCAGTCAGCATTTGCTAGGCACTTAAACTGAGGATACAAAAACTCAGGATGGGGTGTGAGTTGTAATCTACCATCATGTGCAGAAAAGTAAACAAAACTGATTCCAGAAAAAAGAGAACGTGAAAGAGGTGTCCACAGAAAAGTCCAGGTAGAGGAACAGGTGGCCCCAGAGCAAAAGAGGACAGAGCAGAGCTGTTTTGGTTCCTAGCGCTTGATGCCTAATCATCACTCGTGATCACACAATGACGACCTAGTCGGCCTCCTCTCAGTACTGGCTGCTTTCTGCCCAAGCCGGCGGAGTGAATTTGTTAGTTATAACCATGGGCCCAACATAGGCACTGACTATCATTCAAACTCAAGGCCATAGTTTACCATCTGGGTCAGGTTTCCTGGATTGTTGCTTATTGATTCGTCAGTCTTGGGAATTCCACTGCAAAAGAGGCTCTGAGTCACAAAAGTCTGTACTATGCACCGTCTATGTCCATTAGGCACATTTCACCGCCAAGACTGTAAGCTCTTGTGACCAACATCAAGTCTTTACTTTTCCCTATTTCCCAACATACACAGCATGGTACTAGCAAATAGTTGGTGTTTCGTAATAGCTTTTAATAAGCACTGTGTGCATTTTGACTGATGAGATGGAAACATAAATGTTACATGAGTTTTGCATAGAAAAACATATGTGTAAACACATAAATATATTGACCCCTAAAAGAGAGGAGGTATCATCCAAATATTTTTTTAAAGTCTCCAAACTGACGTATAATGACTAGAAAAGTAACTAATAATACATTGCTTATGTTTCTTCAGCTGACCTTACCAATTTTTGTGATTTTAAAAGGCATACAAAATACTTATTTCAACCAATATAGATTCTTTTGTTGTTGTTAATGCTATAATGTGGGCTTTAAAAAACTGCTGTCTAGGAATGTGTTCGGACAACAGAATAAATGAAAAATAAAATGCTGTGTGAACAATTACAAAGGACTTGATGATTTCTCTTTTGGGGTAAAAAAAAAAAAAAAAACGTCCTCAGACAGGAAAGCAGCCTTACTCACCCCCCGCAGCTGTGGAAATGAGAAGGCAGAACTCTGCCCTACTTTGCAGTCCCTGGGCCTCAGGGTAAAAAAAAAAAAAAAAAAAAAAAAAAAGGTGGGGGGATATTTTCCCAGAGAGCTGTGAATAAAAATTGTTGACACAGTCAAGTACTTCAAAATGCCTAAGGGGAGAGGATTCCAACATAATTCCCTCAAATACAAACAATATTTTAAGAATTAATCCAAATGACTTTAAAAAGATAGTAAAGAAAGAGGCCATTTAATTATTTATTAGTAAGTTTCTTGACTCTTACAGAGAAAACAATGCAGTCTGGCTCCTTCAGTATGCTCTTAAAAAACTTAGGGAAGCAGACTGGCCCCTTTTGAACTGGAAACCGGACTTTCTCTGGGTGTCTCTATTGCCCTTCTCCATTTTTTTAAAATCCTGTACATGAGCCAAAGGTAGCTGATCAACTAAATACCCTCGCCTGTCCTTCAGGGCAAATATAAGTTAAGGGCTTAATTCTCCCTATTGAATACAAGGGAAGAGACTGCTTCCCACTCCTTATTCTTAAGTATTTTCTTTAGAAAACTTGTATTTTAAGTTCCGTCTCTTTGAAATGTATGTAACTCTTTTTTAAAGCTAGATAAGCCTCTTGCCAGCTTTACAACCCAGTAATGTCTTCCTCAAGGACCTGGGAATCAGCTCTTTGAAATGTAATCATCAGGGAAATAGCAGCCCTATCTCCTAGTCTCTGGGTGGATAGAAGCCTAACCTTGGCAGGTGCCTAGCACCAAAAATCCCTTCTGTCATAAAGATATATTTATTTTTCCTTTGGATAAAGCCAAGTAGTTAAACATATGGTCACCCAATTACCTAGTGAATTTAGGATGAACTGTGTGTGCCAGGTGGGGTTGTCAAGTTTTCTTACTTACGGACTAGTTATTGTTTATCCTGACAGAGTGTATGCAAGGGTCATCTAAAAGTATGTGACTTCTTTCTGTCTTTGCAATCTCTTAGCAGACTGCCTGTGATGTACATCACATTCTGGTTTCATGCTTATTCAATATTAAAACTGTTTTCTTCCCCTCGTACCTTTATGATGTTAAAGTAATTAAACAAGGAGGTTATTAGACTGAAGTGGCTCTCATGCCTTGATAGCAACCAAAACCCAAGCCAGAGTCGATGCTCTGGAATCCGAGACAATGACATTTAAGAACAACCATTCACAGTCAACGGGGCTTTCCCAAGTAAAGCAACCCCTTTAAGCTATAGCCAATCAAATAATTCCCATGCTTTGCTTCCCTAGCTTCTCTATAAAAAGCTCTCCCCTAGCTCCTGTTGGTGTAGAGCTTCTAACCGCTTTCGGTTTGCTCTGCGGACTCAAATGGATGTGTGCGCAAATAAACTCTTGAAAATTTTAATGTGCCTCAGTTTATCTTTTAAGAGTTCAGAGGTTTTCTGGGTTAGGAGAAGACTTTGTTTTTACTTATATTTCCCTAAAACCAGCTCTTGGCTTCTGGAACACCAACTTCTGGATTTTCTCTTACCTCTCGCCTATTCATTCTCTGTCTCCTTAGTTGAATTCTCTTTCTTGCTATAGAATGGACCAAATTTTTTAAGGTCTGATTCCTTTCTACCGTTCCAAACCCAGTGCTTGCCATTTCTAGCCCTCTCAACTCCCACCCAGCCAGCCCTTGAAGACTTTACGATCTAAGGTATGACTAGTAGAATCTAGTTGTGATTCTAGCCTTTAAGATACTGTTCTTTCTGGTTGGAGTCATTTCATCCTCTGGTACAATTTCCTCTGTTAAGCTTTTCCTAACCAGACTCTGGAAACACTTAATTCATTGCAAACTCCACTCTGATTTCACTACCCAAGCAATTTTCTGATTGTAACTGCATGTAGCGTAGATTTGCTGAAGGGAGAAAATGCACCAGTCGGCTCCCGAAATCCTGCTCACGTGACCGTGATCTCACATTATAAAATTGGCTGGCATTGTTTTTCCATAATTTTTATGAATCAGTGTCTTTGAGTAGGTGAGTGTGAAACTGCTTCTAAGAAGAAGAATGATCTATTCAGAGTATTTCTGAATTCAGAAGGCAGTGAAGGTCAGACCCAAGATAATGGCAGCCTTTGGGACTCTGTGGATGCCATCTAGTAGGGTTTGCCTGGTTATAAGCCAACCTCACTGCACTTTGAATATCTATTTAAATTGCACTTGTTCTAGCCACAGGTATGCATATAAATATAGCACACTTAATCTAATGAATAAGACAAATCATTTTTCTGATCTTGGTTTTGCCTATTATAAAATGTTAGATGTGACCTTGATTATCCCTAAAAGTCATTCCCACAGTAAACTACATGAATCTGAAAATGTTCTCCTAATTTGCAGTGTCAATATCAGTAAATACTAGAAACCCTCAGGCATATATGATTAGTGTCAGACATTAAATTTTTTCCTTGGTGGGCTGCTGTGACTCTAAGTCCCCTTCAACATAGGTATCTCAATGATCTGATATAAGCAACTGAGGAGCATTAAGTAAAGGTTATTTTTCCATTCAATTTTTTTTTTCCAAGCAAAGTGTCTGGGGTCATTCTCATTATTAAAAAAATTAAAGATTATTTACTTACTTACTTTCTATTAATATTCTTTCCTTTTTTGATACTTATTTTTATATGCATCTCCCAAAAGCCTAGAAGGTTAACAAGATTGCTCATGGCATGTTTGTGAGCCCAAGCTGTGCAAATCACCTGTAAGAGAGTGACTTTAAACTAAGTTCTCCTGGATCTTATCAAACTTCCAGAATGTCAGTCTTTTAACCCTGAGATCTCCCAAGGAGAGCATCAAACAGGTGTATGTAAATGAGTGAGTGAATGAATGGATAAATAAGTAAATAAATGAATAAGTAAATACATAATTAGTATAGGGTGAGGTTAAGGAGAGGAAAAAAGACAGTTTATTACAGTTTATGCAAGTCAAAGGTGAAGAAGTGGTGAAGCTTAGAAATGATTAAATTTTATCATTTCATGAAGCAAGTGATCCAACCTTAAAGTAATGGGAAATTCTAGCCATATACATTATAATGCAACACCTATTTTTACTGATACTTCATGCTGGCACAAGAGAATGTTCATTATAAGACAGATTCATGCAACTGGGCCTTTGAATACTGACCACTTTCAAAAAAAGCTTTGTCCTTTCAATAAACATCTTTGAGTGGAAGACCTAATGATGAACAAAATGATATACACCCTGCCTTCAAGAAGCAGATGGATTTTCAGGGCAAAAAGTCCAGAGAGGCCTTCTGAGCTGCACATACCCTGCAATTCGAAGTTCTGTGAGCATCTCATGGGAAGAAAAGAAGAGCAGCCATGCATGGTGATCTGGCTCAGCTTATATTTCCACTTAAACTTGCTGTCAAGAGGTACGCATATTTTTTGACAAACAAAAAACATTTAAGAAAAAATACCTGATGAATGAGATTTCTGAATTTAAGCAAAAAGCACACAAGTCCATTCCTGTGTGAATGAAATTAGAGAAATGAAGTCTCAGGAGTGTGGGGATAATGTGAGTTTGGGGTCTCACTACTCATTTCTTCATCAACCAAAAAAATTCTGGAGAGAAACATCAGATTAGCCCAGTGTTTCCTGAGAAGCCTTTGTGGCAAATGAGAACTTGGTCTTCCAAAGTCTTAAAAACTAAAGTGTTTGTTAGATAAACCTTAAGTTGTTACCAGCTAAATAGACCAGACAATAAAAATAGTATGGAGGTTCTTCAAAAAGTTGAAAACAGAGCTACCATATGACCCAGAAATTGCACTACTGGGTATTTACCCCAAAGATACAAATGTAGGGATCTGAAGGGGTACGTGCACCCCAATGTTTATAGCAGCAATGTCCACAATAGCCAAACTGTGGAAAGAGCCAAGATGTCCATCAACAAATGAATGGATAAAGAAGATGTGGTATATATATACAATGGAATATTATGCAGCCATCAAAAGGAATGAAATCTTGCCATTTGCAACGACGTGGATGGAACTGGAGGGTATTATGCTGAGCGAAGTAAGTTAATCAGAGAAAGACATGTATCATATGACCTCACTGATATGAGGAATTCTTAATCTCAGGAAACAAACTGAGGGTTGCTGGAGTGGTGGGGGCTGGGAGGGATGGGGTGGCTGGGTGATAGACATTGGGGAGGGTATGTGCTATGGTGAGTGCTGTGAATTGTGTGAGATTGTTGAATCACAGATCTGTACCTCTGAAGCAAATAATACATTATATGTTAAAAAAAAAAAAGAAGAAGAAAATAGCAAAAAAAAAAAAAAAATTGCAACAAGTGATATAAATAGCTAGCTGTATCAAAAATCTTTGTTTTCTAAGACTGACAGGCTTAGGGGAAAAAGCAACTTTAGAGTTGCCTCAAAGCAAAATATAAAGCATTCATTCCTTTCACATCCTTAAGAATCTGTGTATGTGTTGCAGCAATGTAATCTACTTCTAAATAATACTGCTGTAACCTCTAGACCAGAAACTCTATTTAATTTATTGTTTCAGAAGTTTCTTTTTTTTAATTTTTAAAAAGTTTTTAAATTGTGGTTCTTTGATTTTTTAAATAAAATATAATTACATATTTCATGTATGAATATGTTTCCCATTTAAAAATTTAAAAACCACAAATAATAGCTATTTCCTTTAAATTCTGGGTGTATGGAGGGAGGAAAAAGGTAGATTTATCAACAGAAGCAAACTTCCCATGAAGCTTAAGATCGCTCATTTGTATAGGTCCTTATGCTATTTCTGTAGAAGCATTTCCTTTTCAACCTCAAAATGGTGCAAGCTTCAAGGAACAATAAAATCTGAAAGTGATACTTATAATGAATTAACATTCTACTTATATGATCCTCAGCTACTTGTCCGTCTTCCAATAGTGACAACATCCTGTAATTTATGCCTGAACAGGAAGTGAACAAATGTGTCCACAGCCTAACTAATCCTACTCATTTCCCAAGGACTGAGAGTCTTCTCAGGAAAAGAGACATCCAGTGCTAAAACTAGGCCAGCTGGTCACTGGACCTTTGGGTTAGGCAGAGGCTTAGGAAAAAGAAGGAGGAAAACTAAATCTTTCTGTAAAATTGCCTTTCTCTGGCCCTCTATTTTCCCTTGTGAAAATGAAAATGTAAGCTCACAACTTCTTCCATTGCAAAGATAACATCATAAGAAAAAGAAAACTTTATATGTAATAAACATGTTGTATATTTGTTAGCATCTGACACTATTTTTTTCTAATTGCTTTTGCATCTGTTCATTAATTTGAGCTTTGAAACAATCTATCAAGGTAGGAACAATATATTGTACTTGTTTTTAGTATTAATGCAACTATGTTACTGAGGCTTTGAATGACCAACTGAAGGATGATAGTTCATCCTGGACCAGAATCAAAGCTTCTTGAACACAAGAGATTAGCAAAAAGGCATGTGATACATCCTGGAAAATGTCCCAAACTCCAAATATTTAGCAGTCAAAAATCATTGTGAAATTAATCTCAACTGTGCTAGCAATTTACCCATACCAGAAAGTATCTCACATAGAATGGTTATTTCATTACAACTGAAAACATAAATTAATCCCAAACCAGAGAAGCTCTATGTTGCCATTTGAGCGGATACATCTGACATAGATGCAAAGAATATATATTATTTCCCTTCATATATTCTAATAACCCTGCTTTTCTGTTTGTATTCAGTGGTTCTCTTTAAAATTATAACAGTTTAATTTGAGAATTTAATAACCACATAACTATTAAAATGTGTGGATTTATTCACATGATTAAAATATAAAGTGACCAATTAGAACAAAAATATATTACGATCATAAATTATGCTGAAAACCACAATTGATCAAAAGTTTAATAAAACATTACTGATTACAAATAGAAATTTCTGTATTAATGACTTGAAAATAACTTCTGATATACCTAGATATTAGTATATTGCAACATAAATCTCAGACTTACACAAGTAAGGCCCCTAATAAAATTAGTTTGGTGCAGAATAAAAAGATTGTTTTTAGTTATTTATACCAGTTTTAAAAATACGTTCCCAAAGTAGAGTTAACCCAAAGTAGAGATGTACATGTATTTCTCTGAAGTGTTCTGCATAGAACCAAAAAACATTATGAGTCACATGACAATATGTATTTACATATAACATTTTGTCTGTAATACATTCAAATTTCTTATTTTATGGCCCTTACCAAACATAACATTAAATGTGTTGGTAAGCAATAATTCTTAATGCCTTACCCTAAAGTAAATAGCAAGTTATTGGAAAATGGTGTTATTCCATATGAATATGATTCCTGGGAGCTATGAAGAAAACTGTAGGACAATTTTAAAAAGTACGGAATGACAGCACAATAAATGTGACGAAATCATGAACAATGTAACTGTTAATAATTCACTTTTATAAATTATGGGGTGAGCAATATCCATTGAGTAGATTTTTCTTGATAAAGCATGAGAGTTAAAAATTAGTTCACATACAATCATAACTTCTAAATCACGTTCATGTATAAAAACAGTATAGTCAGCCATTTTAGTTTTAATTTCATTATAATAATCAGAATGTTTAATTGTATAGTACTTAGAAAATAAATAAAAGACTTTTTCTCCTAACTGGAAGGTAACTAGCAATTTCTGCCACCAGTTGCCATATTTACTTTTGTGTATAATAAGCAGGGAGGGAAGAAACTAAACCCAAGGTTTGAATATCTTTTGACTAATATAGTAACTTACATATTTCCTAAGTGTTAGGTTGGATAAAATTGAGGTGAGATAGTAAACTATGCGTTAATATTCGTAAGAGGAGTGCACAAATCAATTTCCAGTAGCAAACACAGCCTATAAATTGAAATGAATACAAAAAATTTTCTTAATAAGCATAATTTCAAAGTTAAGAAATTTTTTTAAATGTTATATCTTGTCATTTATTTAGGCCTCTTTAAACACTTTAAAAATTTTTCTGGTAATCAAAGTTAAGGTACTTTTAAAGGTTTTTTTTTTTTTCTATTAGTATTTTATGTATTTCAGAAGGCTTTTATTTTGTAGTCCAATTTGTACTCACAGACTTTTATATGTATTCTTAAATGAAACTAAGACCTAACATTGAATTACAATGGGAACAATACCTAGAAAGTTCTCAAAAGCCAAAACAAAATAGAGTGTAGGCAAATCAAGAGTTTCTTTTCTCTATAGATCAATAGATAAATATCTCTATAGATATAAATGTTTTATATATGTATATGCAAATATATGGACAAATATTTTTATATAAATACAAACACATACATGCATATTTTTAAAAACCTATGCTCTATAATTTTGTTCTAGAAGCAACGAGGTAGCATTCGGAGCTGGTTGAAGAGACCCAGGTTAAGAAGGTATAATACAAAGAAGGTAGAATTCTTATTATCACAAGTGTGTATCTGTCTCAATTATTTAGATGCCTCAACAATTAGCAGTATCCAGTAGCTAACACTCAACTATCTACCAAGCACTGTTCTAAGCACTTTTATATATTCTCATGTTATCTTAAGCACCCTTGTGAAAACAGTAGCTCTAATATCCTAATTTTACAGAAGAAGACCTGTGATACCATAAATTTAAACATGACTGAGGTCCCTGGTAAGGAATCAAACCCGTAAGTGGTTTGGCTTCAGAGTCCATGCTCTCTACCATTATGCTATATTGCCCCTCAATTAACCGTCTGGGCCCAAATTTTTCATGATATAGACCTAGCATTTAAATATAGTCTATCCAGTTTACTTATAACTCAGAAACTACTGAAGTATAGAAATTGAAGTTATTCTGAGAGGTGCAGTTTCATCCGTGTTAATTTCTCCCGACAGTCTTATAAGAGGGAGAATCAAACCAGGCAGATGTGGGTATCCAACTAAGTGTATTAACCTTCTTTAGCCTCTTTTACTATTTTATACTATATGAGAAAAATACATTCTGAGAAGGGTTGTTATAGAGATTAGAGAAATTATATATACATTTTTCTGGCACATAACGAAGTACTTTATAAACAATAGCTATTATTAAACTATTATTATTATTCCATTTACAGATGAGAAAATCGAGGATCAGGGAGTATAAGGGATTTCCCTAAGAGCACACAGCCCTTAAGTAGTAGTGGTGGGTCTGGAATCCAGGATCTCTGATCTATTTGTAGGGCTCCACATTGCTTTAAAAATTCCTTCAGTGCAAAGCATAAACTTCATCTTTTCCATTCTCTCTCCTAGTTATTTAATTTCCTATCACTTTTTCTTGATTTTGAATATGTATGTAATACACAGTTTATAAGTTACAATTTAGGACTTAAGTATTTCTAGCTTTGTATGGTGTTGCTTCTGCAATAAAATGGCAAATTTCCTGAGAGAAAAATCACTGCTATCTATACATAACAGTGCCCATGTACTCAACAAGTAACTTTACTATATTTCATTATAGAACAAAGTTTACCCTTTCAACAAATAGTGTGGGTCTACTTGAATTGATCTGACTAGCCCTCTGCATCTCCAGCCATTTTTTCCTCTCCAGCCAAGAAGGAATACCTGGCTATACCAGGAATCCTGTTATTGAAAATAATTTCAGATGTCATGGGCGACACAGAAGGGAAGTTTTCAGTCAGACATGCTAAAGAAGAAGGTCAAAAATAAGACAAAAGAGAGAAAGAAGCATCCATCTTAAAGAGCAGCATAAGGGGGGCGCCTGGGTGGCTCAGATGGTTAAGCCTCTGCCTTCGGCTCAGGTCATGATCCCGGGGTCCTGGGATCGAGCCCCGCATCGGGCTCCCTGCTCCGCGGGAAGCCTGCTTCTCCCCCTCCTTCCTGCTCGAGCTCTCTCTCACTATCTCTGTCTCTCTCAAATAAATAAATAAAATATTAAAAAAAAAAAAAAAAAAGAGCAGCATAAGGAAGGACCACAACGAAGAAGCAAGAAGGAGGAAACAGAGGAACAGGAGGAGGAACGGGTATTACTTGGAATTTCATCGTACACAACCATGTGGGGATAAGAAGATAAAAGAACAACAGAGATTACACAATGCGGAAACGCAGGTAAAGAAACTTGGGATTGGGAATGTCTATCTGCCTAACAAGAAAAGGGAGAATGGGGAATAATAAAGAGTCTGATATCTGCCTTTTTGTTCTCAAACTAAGCAACCACTTCTCCATTATCTTAGAAATAGATCTATTTCCATCTGTTTTGAGACCTCAGAAAACTGTTACTATGATTGGCTCTGCTTCTAAAACACTTCGAACACCACAGCTGACACCAACACAGTGTCCAGCTCTAGGGGAAATGCCTTTCCCTCCCCTATGGCACACAGAGCACATTAATGAGGTGCTAGAGGAGACTGACGAAGCATGTAATACTGAGAAGTGCCCAGCAAAGCCCAGATATTCAATAAATGTCTCTTTACTTCCACAAAGAGTTTATATAAACTTCAGGAAACAAATTATGTCTGATTTAGAAGAAAAACAATGCTGTATAACAATATATAGCAAGTATCCAATTAGGGATGTAAAAATAGCAAGCTTTAGGGTTTCAGAGGAAAGGAAAATCACCATGGGTCTACTGATGTGGTCAAAGAAGGCATCCATAAGGAGGTGGGTCTGGTTATCATCCAAGTCTCTTAGTGTGGTACCGAGAATATATAATTAAGCCGTGACACCTAAAAGCCTGACCCATGGCGCAAGAATAGCATGTATCTCCAATTTACTTCCTTTTTTCACTGACAGTGTTCTGCCAGTTTGAATGCATAATGTTCTGGTAAAAATAATCTTGTTGACAGAACAATCATATACAGGGGGAAAAAAGTCAAGGTCTAGAGCATTTAAAAATGCATGTTTATCATGAAAGAAATCTATTGAAATATTCATATTCTTATACTATGCTTTTTTTCTGTTTCTTTCACAATTTAATGTTAAAAATCTTACTTCCCAGCATATATACTCCTGGCCCCAGGCTACCAGAGTTACCATTTAATCTGAATTCTCCCCCAAACTCATCCAACTTTATACTCAATGTTTAATTCTCTGCTTTTTATGACTATCTTTTTAAAATAACTTTCTGCGACTCCTCTTTTCATCACTTGCCATTTATGCAGAATAGACTTTTAGACTGCTTGTCTACTCTCCTACATTTCTACCTTTATATTTGGCTCTGGCTGGAAATCTACCAGTGATATTTGTTTAGCCAGCAATAAAATACACTTCATAGAGTTTATATTAGTGACTACCAACAATGGGCAGAACATTGGAAAGAAAACAAAAATCAGTTTTAAAATCCTGGATAGCAAGGCAAATATTTTTCCCTCTAAGTTCCCAGTAACTGTTCTGTTCTAGGTGCTTTCTTTGCCTAACTAATAGTAGAACCTCAATAAAAACATGCCAGGTAAATGAATTAATTACCAAATACAATAACAAAATAATTGCTCATTTTTTGTTTCATCTATTCAGGTAATCATTAATTCTTACATCTCTTTATTCCAACAGGACGATCAGGATAAAAGACAGAATGGAATCCCAGCCTCTGAAGCAGTGAAAGTCTATTATGAAAGATGACAGGAATATGTATAATTAAAACAGACATTGAAAGCTTAGGGTACCATAATATTAAGAGCCGTAAGATAAATGGGAGTTGAGGGGAGAGAGAGAGCAAACCAAGTTTTGTTCTGTTTGCCAGAGGAAGGCATTAGGCAGCCTAATTATCTACAACCAGCATGATTAATCTTAGTGTTAGGTACTCACTAACTAAAATGCTTGGATTTTTACCAATAAATTCCTATAGTTTGGCTATGTTTACATGTCAACATTAAGTGGTTAAATGGAATCAGACTGTGAATTTGGGGCATGATCATGTCATGTATCAGGCTACCCGGCAGCAAATGACCATAGCCCACAGGCCATAACCCACAATTGTTGAGTGGCCCTCTCCATGTACTCAATCAGATCAATTCACTCAGAAACCTGAGGTCCCTCTTCCTAAGCTGCATCTCCAGCACAGTCACCTGAGAGATCTTTTTCTGGAAACCCACGACAGCCAATGTCAGGTCTGGCTGGGCCACTGATTGCAAATTTTTCTCTGATTTAATTAAGCGATAAATTATGATGTCTGCTGTGAGGTAAGATTCCTTCACTGTGAAGCAGATTTAATGCAATGAATCTCTGAGGAGTGACAGGTGAGAGACAGTAAATAAACACTACTCAAATGCCTCACAACCAGTGACAGTCTGACTTTAGGACATGGCCATCACATTCCATTTTGTGGTCAAAGTTATCACAACATGTATTTTATCAATGCCTGTCTTACAGGGCCCAGGAGAAGTACTTAAGCCTTTTCCGTGGTTTGTTTCTCATTCAGCAAATTAAACTTTGTTTCTATACCCAGATTCACAGATCTGCCCCAGGTAGCATCCGCGTATCTTTAAAAGTCATGAAAGACAAGAGTTTCAGATCTCAAGGAGCCTCCGTCCGGTATAGTTGCAAGGAGAGGAGAAAGTTAAATCACAAACTAAGTGGTATTGTTGCCATTATGTTTCCACAAACCTGATTTAGAATTCTACAAACCCCAAAATAAACGACTGGCTTGTGCTAGGACATAAGCCCTACAGACAAAAGAAGAAGAAGGGGGAAAAAAGGCATGTTACCCTAACAGACCCTTTTTATTTGCTACAAGCAGAGTTGTAAACTTGTCCTCAGGTGCCATATTTCCATCTCACCAAGGAGTACATTATCCCTTCAATGCAATTCCGTAAATGATACAGAAGCTCTCTTTTTGGCTATAAAGCATGTTTATTCCATAATACTTCTGGAACAACATGGAAGTGGCAGGGGAGACTGTAAAAAATGAAAGAACAAATAGGATGAGAAGAAAGAGTATGAACTGTTTTCCTTTAAAAAAAGGTATTTTGCATTCTTATAGCATTATATAACTTATAAAATATTATTATACACACATTCCATTTTGACTTAAAAACTGAATGCAATACGGAAATTACAAATGAGGAGACTGAAACGCAAGGATCATTAAAAAGTTGTCCATTAAGAATGACAGCTAAAGATTTATGCGATCTGGAGAGAAACCAGTGTAGACAGCTAATTTCAAAACGTAGTATCTTCTGTTCTATTAAAAAAGAGTTCCTAATCCTGTGGGTTAATATTCTTCACCTTTTCATCTTTTTAGATATTGAGCACCATCATTTAATTTTCTTCCACATGTATTTTTTCCCTCTTGAGTTGCTTTTTTTCTCCTCAACACAAAATCATCCTCGAGCTTTTTCTAAAGCTTCCTAAAAAACAACAGCCATTCTCTCAACTCTCTCTCTGGCTACCATGCTCTGTGCACCCTTCTTGCCTTCGTAACTGTTTGCAATTCACCTCCAGTCACCATCCTTGACTCTGGCAACTCCGTTTCATCCTTCCTAAATCTATGAAAGCACTCTTGTTAAATCCAAAGCTTCCCTAACTGCTCATTCCATTTTGCATTTTCATTTCATATCCAAGTTGATTGCTCTGCTTCATTTAACACTGTCCTCCTCCTCTAACTCTTGTTCATTTGCAGTCCTGGAATCTGGAAACCACCTCTTCACCTTTCCCCCATGGATACTCCTTATCAGTCTTTTTGCAAACTCCCGTATCTCTGCTTTCTAGAGGAACGGTAGTTAATCACATTCAAGGTCACATTCCCTCTCCCTTTGACCACTGCAATCAACAGATCACCAGGGACTATCCATCCTACCAGTAATCACTTCAAATTCCAACTTGCCCTATTTCCATTACCACTGCCATATCTCAACTGATCACCCTTTATCACTTGGACTACCATATGGTTTGCTAACAGTTCTTTCTGCTTTTTCTCAACCATCTCTACCACCAGGAACACCACCAACAACCATCAACTGCACTTATTAGTTCTCTGTGCAGATCCAAATAATATTACTAGTTTCCAAATTTACATGGCAATTAAGATGTTAACTCTTCAAAATAGCAAGAGCATTTTCTAAGGTCTTATTCCTTTCTCTCTCTCTCTCTCTCTCTCTTTTTTTTTTTAGTTTCCCCCATCATTAATCTTCAACATGGGTTCTTTTTTTTTTTTTTTTTTTTAGATTTTATGTATTTATTCATGAGAGACAGAGAGAGAGAGAGAGAGGCAGAGGGAGAAGCAGGCTCCCAAGGAGCAGAGAGCCCGATATGGGACCCAATCCCAGGACCCTGGGATCACGACCCGAGCCGAAGGCAGACGCTTAACCATCTGAGCCACCCAGGCGCCCCTCAACATGGGTTCTTAATCTAGCTCACCCAAATGTCTTGCTCCCCTGTGAGGTCCTGCTCCTCTCTCATGCCTTCAATCCTAGAAATGCCCTCTCCATTACTTGTGTTCAGAGGCCATATCCTTATCAAAGCTTTCCCAAGATTCCCTAAATTGAATTTGAATTTGGGTCCTTTAGCTTTCCAACCCACCATTTTTAAGCTATTATGGAATTGTTGGTTTATTTAACTTCCCCATAGATTTTGACAAAAGCAATTATGATACGTATCTTTTAAGGATTTTAAGCAAACTTCTTATCTTACCCCAAAATTAATCTTAGGTCATCTGTCTGTGTAATAAAGCCTTGAACCAAGACAAAAATAATAGAAAAAAACAAAAAACAAAAAACTTCAGCTCAGTTTCTGTACACGTTAAAAATAATTTCTAAGTTTCGGAATCTGAAGCAATGAATGATGTTTACAGCAATCATTAATTAAATAGTGTTTTCTAAGCAACATCTCAAAAAACATTTTATTTTATATATTTCTTCTCTGATGTATACATGTATTGTGTTTATGTAAAAATGATTAATAACAAGTGTGTTTTGATGCAGCTTTGTCAAGGGTACAAAGTAATTAATTAAACTGCCTTTTAAATTAAGGAACTGTAACACATCCTTCATCTTACAGTTCTTAACTGAATTCCTAAATAAAATTTAAGTCATATCCTCATCTTGTGTTTTCCACTTGGCTCTCTCCTGATGAATATGAACTCTGATGCATCACTGCTAGAGTGTAATATTCTGTCATATCTATAAATTCCACAAAGTCTTAAGCCATGTAAAAGATGGTTACATGCTGTTTTTTAAAAAAGCTTGAGAATTAATCATTTATTTCCCTTTCCTGACATGTCTTTTATGCTTTGCATGTTTTTCAAAGATAAGGAGAGTAGTAATGTTAAGCAATATTGCTATCCTCACCAGTGGAAGAAAATGGAACTATCAATCCCCAAACAAAGCTACACACTTGACTTTGAAGGTGCAATAGTTTGTCCAATTTCAGAGTCTCTTCCAAGCACCTTTCCTGAATTATGAACTGCAAAATCATTTTGACAGTTACGGATTCTATTTTTAGAATCTATGCCTTTTGTCACATCATTTTGCATAATCTTCCAAGCACTTGGAGCATGAAGACAATGAGAGGGAGATTTAAAATGCTTGAATTGCGAGAGTATAAATGACACATGAAGCAATCACATAAATTCAGTCAAAAGATTTACGTTCATAAAGAATCTTTCTAAAAAAGTTACCAATGAACATGCATGACTCAACTTTAACAGCATGTATACAGTCAATATTTGAATAAAGGAAAAATAATTAAGAACTTCAAACTGGGGTATAGCTTTTCAAAAGTTTTCAGTACAACTAACAGTTTCCTATAAAAAGTATAAATTTCCAAACCTGGGTTATGTGGTCCACAGAAACTGAAATTCATTGATCTCTTTATGAGGAACTTCTATACAAGTAGTTTAACACAAGACAAGGCTAAGAGCAAGAAAGGAATTGATTGTAATTGTAAGAATTAACACAAATATAAAAAAGTGACATTCTCATACTGCTGGAGGAGTGCAAATTAGTATTTCATTTTGGAGAAATTTGGAAATAATTTTCAGTAAACCTAATAAATTTTACCCAGTTAAGTATGAAATCTGTCTTAACGAAATAATCAAAAACTCATATATAAATTAAATAATTCATCACTGCATCCTTTGACATGACTGACAATATGGTATCCATTTAATTAATTGTGGCACAAATCTAGAATGCCTTCTTAAGTGATCACTAAAATGGCAGTAAGTATGGAAACAGAAAATGAAAGTCTGAGGAATAGAATTTACCTAAGAAAGGCTGGACCAAAGAGAAAACATGACATTTTCTAGTCTTCGCATCTTGTTACATTTCTATTTTCTCTTCTTCCACACATTCATTAAGAAGAAGATATAGAAATAGCTACAAAATATTTCAAGTAATAATTGGGTTGTTTCCTTTTCATTTCTTCTTTTTTTTTTTTAAAGATTTATTTATTTGACACAGAGAGAGAGACAGCTAGAGAGGGAACACAAGCAGGGGGAGTGGAAGAGGGAGAAGCAGGCTCCTGGCTGAGCAGGGAGCTGACGCGGGGCTCAATCCCAGGACCCCGGGATCATGACCTGAGCCGAAGGCAGCCGCTTAACGACTGAGCCACCCAGGCGCCCCATTTCTGTCTATTCTTTGCACTTAGCTGATGAAACAGGTGTGGTTAAATTAATAAACCTTCCATTCTATGTTGAAGATAATATGTATTCTCCTTCAATATTTTAAATAATTTCTCCCGAATATTAAACTAATACAGTCTGAATGAAGAGAATTACAAAGTTTCATAATAGTATAAAGAACATAAATATCATTCTCAATCTTTCTCCCTGCAGATGATCACACACTGACATTTTGATGTTTTTCCTTTGTTATGTATGATATACAAATATAGGAACATATACTATACTATATACACACTTTTAATTCTATATTTTTTCATTTAACATCATATTGTGAATATTTTCTCTAGCCACTTAAAATTATTGTATTATTTGTAATATGCCATTCATTCACTTATCAGAACATGATACAGGTTGATTCTAATTTCTTGGAACACTGCAATCAATATATCTGCATACTAATTTTGGTTCAAATTTCTGTTCCATTAGGTATGTTTCCTCCACTGTGCATTACAGGCTATACTTAGGAGCAATTTGAAGATTCATGGCATATTCTTTTTTTTTTTTTGCTTTGTACAATGTAGCAAGTTATACTCCTACTTGTTATATATTCATTGCACTTTAACTAGCACTTAGTATAATCATTTACAAGTTGGTTACTACTTTTGATACTTGAACTCTTTTGTTTTTTTAATCCTTTAATTAATAATGCATTTAATCATTTATTTTTTATTAGGTATCTTTTTATTCTATGATTGCTTATTCATATGTTGCCTTTTTCAACTGTAATTTTTGTAAGTTCTTTATGGATTACAGTGATATCTTCAAATGTTACCAAAAAATAAGTTTTTACCCATAAAAACAAGGTTTCTGGTAGGTGTTTTGGTTTTTAGTAGATTTCCTAATATTAATCTTTCTTAGAGAAAAGTATGAGAATGCATTTATGTAATCAGATTCTAACCAAGGACATATATTCAAAGTAAGGGTAAATGTTCTATACACTAATTAAAATTTTCACATTAATCTGATTCACCATTAAGCAACTGCATAATAACTTAGTATTATAGTGAAAATGATAGTTATTGTTCATTCATGCATGCGTACAATGATATTTATTGAGCAGCTACTAGGTTGAAAGGCCTCCTTTGAGGCACTTTGAGTGCATCAATAAACAAAATAGATGGAGATTCTTGTCTGCATGAGTTTTTGCTCCATTCTAGTAGGAAGAGATAGGCAACAACCAACATGGTGGTAGGCAGAATAACAGCTTCTCAGAGACGTCCATGCCCTAATCCCCAGAACCCATGAATATGTTACCTTACATGGCAAAATGGACATTGCAGATACAATTAAGGTCGTGAACCTTAAAACAGGGAATTTATCTTGATTTATCTGGGAGACCCAGATGAGCCCTTAAAAAAGAACTGTTTCTGGTCGGGAGTGGAAGAGAGATGAGGCAGAAGGAAAGTCAGAGATATTCAATACCTTAGAAGTATTTGATAAGCAACTGATGGCTCTGAGATGAAAGGGACCACATATGAGAAATGGAGAAAGAACTCTAGGAGTTAAGGGTGGCCCCAATTTGGCAGCCAGCAAGGTCAATGAGACCTCAGTTCCACCAAACACATGGTACTGGATTCTGCCAAGACCCTGAATGAGCTTGGAAGTCTATTCTGCCCCGAGCCATCTGAGAAAAGCCCAGGTGATGAACAATTTGATTTCGGCCTTGTGAAATCCAGAGCAGAGAAACCAGCATGCCAATCTGGACCTCTGACCTCCAAAATGGCAAGATAATAAATTTGTATCATTTGAAGCCACCGCTACATCTGTGGTAATTTTCCTAGCAATAGGAAACTAAAACAAAATGCATAATAAGTAAATTAGGTAATATATTAGAAGGCATTAAATGTTCTAAGAATAATTAAAATTAATGCAAGGTCAGAGGGATCAGGAATGTTTGTGTGAGGAGCCTGGGCAGATGGAGCATTAAATAAGTGGCCAGGTTGGGCCTCACAAAAGATAAGATTTGAGAAAAGGAGGTAAGGATGTTGGCCAAGTGGACATATGAGAGAAGCCTTCCCAGGAACCTGCTCAAGGAAAGACCTTAACACAGACCTGGTGTCTCTCAAAAACAGCTAGGGGCCTTGTGTGGCAGAAGTAGGGTTAGGGCTTGACAGTGTACGTGGAAGGGAGGCCATAAGTATGGGAACTGGTATCGTGTGCCATCTCAGTTCTGGGAAACGTTCGGCTTTCACTCTGAGTGAAACAGGAAACCACTGAAAGGTTTTGAGTGGATGAGTGCTATGATCTAATTTAAATGTTTCCAGAACAATTGGGCTGTTGAACAGGGGATAGGCTATTAGAGGAGCAGGAACAGAAGCCAGGAGATCTGTTCAGAGGTTACTTCACTAATCTACACAAAGGATGATAATGGCTGAAACTAAGGTAGTAAAAATGGGGATGAGAAGAGATCCCATTCAGGAAATAATAATTTTTAAAATTTATATATAATATTTAAAGGGTTCTTTTTCCAGGAAGCTTCCACAATACCTCCACACAGCTTTACTTATCGTTAACACATCACAATATTATTAGCACATATCACACTGGTCTAAAATTACCTGTGTACCCTTTCTCTGGACCCTTAAAAAGTCGACTGTGTATTCTCACCTAATAAAAAGCTGCATCAGCCATCTCTACTTCTTTTTTTTTTTTTAAAGATTTTATTTATTTATTTGAGAGAGAGAGAATGAGAGAGAGAGCACATGAGAGGGGGGAGTATCAGAGGGAGAAGCAGACTCCCTGCCGAGCAGGGAGCCCGACGTGGGACTTGATCCAGGGACTCCAGGATCATGACCTGAGCCGAAGGTAGTCGCTTAACCAACTGAGCCACCCAGGTGCCCCATCTCTACTTCTAATCGGTACTGTAGGTACAGCCCAGGCCTCTGAGAAGAGTGATCTTTCATGACGCCAGAGGTCCTCCAGGCCTCTTCTCTCACAAGCTCTATCATGTCCAACAACTTAGATGGCACCTCGATATCAAAACCAGGTTCATATTATTTTGACTTGTTTTTTGAAGGAAGAAAACCTCAAGATGAGTATAATCATCAATAGAGAGTCCAAACGGAATACTGCTTCTTTGATTTTAATTCACCATTTTCCCCTCCTTGGATTGGAGCATTCTGAAGAAAAAGCTCAGAACAATCCAATAAAAAAAAAAAAAAAAAAAAAGTAGGTAGTCTTTGTAAACAATGTTTACATATCTCTGAGGAGTCAAGGGCAAAAAATGTCCAAAGTCTGTGAAGTATATGTAACTGATCTCCACTCAATCATAAGCAACACAGTCTATGAGTTTCATTCTGCTTAACAAATTTTTTTTTTCTGCCAATAATCTAACAATAACAAAAGCCAACTAATTTATATTATCTTCAAACAGGAAGCTTGTCAGGATGTGAATACGGACCATTTTGCATTCTACTCACTGGTTAGAAGACATACCTATAAATTAATGTCTGTCACTAACAGCTTTAACCATTTATTACCCAGAGAAGCATTAATCCAGAGTGAGCCTTTGTTTTTTATAGCCTGCTTAAGAGGAAGATGAAATATGAAAAGAAAGAAAGAAGGGGGGGAGGGAGGAAACGGGGGAGAGAAAGAGAGAGGAAAAAGGAAAGAAAGATGAGAAAATTATCACTACTTTGAAAATTTTACAAACAAGAATGTTAAAAGCCATTCAAAGAGACCAAGAGATCATCTATATCCTTTCCTTTCATTTTCGTTGTACTAATTTGACACTGGAATTTACTAGTTTTCCTTTTGTTTTTATATGTTGGTTGTTCACCTTCTTCCTTCCAAACTTTTAAGAAGTGATTTCAGACAACAAATGACATACCAACTATAATCATTTGCATAAAAGATATCTGATCTATACATATATTTTAGAACATGTATGTAATGAATGTTTGCATGGATGAAGAGAGAAACTATTGCATTTCAGGGAGCAAGAACTTTCAAAAGCACATTATTCTAAAATATTTGTGAAGTGTCTCTATTCCTGATTTTTCTATGTAATAAACAACAGTTTTACCAGAAGTTCTCCCTAATGTAAAATTGATAGTATTTTATGCTAGATAAAATTGGTCTAATATTGAACTTACTTATTTTTTCATTGAACTAACAAGTATTTACACAATGGTTACTATTCACCAATGCTAATCATTACAAATAAAATATGTTTAAGATATAGGCCTTGCCTTTGATGATCTCATAGTTTTATAGTTCAACATTAGTCTGTAAATAAGCTTTCAACTCTGAGTGAAATCCATGTCTTTTGGGGCTTGAATGTTGACCATAATGTATTTGGCAGATCATTGACTAACTTGGGGTAGGGCTCCTTCGTATGTGGGGTATCAATTTGTTCCCTGTAGACAGAGATATATCAGTTTATGAGGGAGAAAAGGTAAATCTCTTTCAGGAGTAGGAATAATCAGAAAAGGGACATTTGTCCTTGCCAATTTGGATGCCTTTTATTTCTTTTTGTCTGATTGCTGAGGCTAAGACTTCCAGTACTATGTTAAACAGTAATGGTGAGGGTGGACATCCCTGTCCTGTTCCTGACCATAGAGGAAAAGCTCTCAGTTTTTCTCCATTGAGAATGACATTAGCTGTGAGTCTTTCATATATGGCCTTTATGATGTTGACGTATGTTCCCACTAACCTTACTTTGTTGAGGGTTTTTATCAAGAATGGATATTGTACTTTGTCAAATGCTCTTTCTGTATCTATTGAGAGGATCATATGTTTCTTATCCTTTCTTTTATTAATGTGGTATATCACAGTGATTGATTTCCAAATACTGAACCACCCCTGCGGTCCAGGAATAAATGCCATTTGATCATGGTAAATAATTCTTTTAATGTACTATTGGATTCGATTTGCTAGTATCTTGTTGAGAATTTTTGCATCCATGTTCATCAGAGATATTGGCCTGTAATTCTCCTTTTTAGTGGGGTCTTTTTCTGGTTTTGGAATCAAGATAATGCTGGCTTTGGAGAAGGAGTCTGGAAGTTTTCCTTCCATTTCTATTTTTTGGAAGAATTAGAGAAGAATAGGTATTAACTCTTTAAATGTCTGGTAGAATCCCCCTGGGAATCCATCTGGCCCTGGACTTTTGTTTGTTGGGAGATTTTTGATTACTGATTCAATTTCTTTGCTGGTTATGGATCTGTTCAAATTTTCTATTTCTTCCTGTTTCAGCTTTTGTAGTTTGTATATTTCTAGGAATTTGTCCATTTCTTCCAGATTGCCCACTTTATTGGCATATAATTTTTCATAAAATTCTCATAATTGTGTGTATTTCTGTCGTACTGGTTGTGATCTCTCCTGTTTCATTTGTGATTTTATTTATTTGGGTCCTTTCTCTTTTCCTTTTGATAGGTTTAGCTAGGGTTTTATCAATTTTATTAATTCTTTCAAAGAACCAGCTCTTGGGACACCTGGGTGGTTCAGTCAGTTAAGCATCTGCCTTCGGCTTAGGTCATGATCTTAGGGTCCTGGGATTGAGTCCCGCATCGGGCTCCTTGCTCTGTGGGGAGCCTGCTTCTCTGTCTGCCTGCTGCTCCCCCTGCTTGTGCTGTCTCTCTGTCTCTCTCACTCTCTGACAAATAAATAAATAAATCTTTTTTTTTTTTTTAAAGAACTATCTCTTAATATTGTTGATCTGTTCTATTGGGGTTTTTTTTTGTTTGTTTGTTTCTGTATCATTTATTTCTGCTCTAATCTTTATTATTTCCCTTCTGCTGGCTTTTGGCTTTATTTGCTGTTCCTTTTCTAGCTCCTTTAGATGTAAGGTTAGGTAGTATATTTGAGTTTTTGTTTTTGTTTTTGTTTTTGTTTGCTGAGACACGGCTGGCTATGTGTACAAAATTTATAAAGAACTTACCAAACTCAACATCCAAAAAACAAATAATCCCCGTTAAGAAATGGGCAGAAGACATAAATAGACATTTTTCCAAAGAAGACATCCAGATGACTAATAGACACATGAAAAGATGCTCAACATGACTCATCATCAGGGAAATACAAATCAAAACCATAATGAGATACCACCTCACACCTGTCAGAATGGCTAAAATTAACAACACAAGAAACAACAGGTGTTGGCAAGGATGCAGAGAAAGGGGAACCCTCTTGTCAGATATGGTGAAAAAGTACTCCTAAGCCTTGAAAGTACACTATAGAATACAATGCTATTAGGAAAAAGAAAACAAAGTTATGTGTAAAAGGGGCATGTGCGATTGGATTGTAACATTCTAAAATGCCCTGGAACTCTGTATAAAATAATCATGGAGAGAATTAGGGCCATTTACTTCTAAGTTTGGGTAGGAGACTGTGGCCAAATCTTGCATGCCCTAAAATGATTAAGTATAAGTTTATCCAAACTTTCGATTGCCATCATTTAAATTTCATTACATTTGTGGGATCATAAGAGTTGGTCTTAGGAAATAAGAAACAACATCTGAAAAAGCAAAATTCATAGAAGACCAGAAGACAGGGGAAAAAAAGCATGTGAAAATGCAAAATATTAACTGGCAGTAGGCTCATGAAGGAGCAGATAAGAAAAATGTCAGCAGTAATCTATGTGGAAAGTAGGACGATCACAGCCATCTGTTCTATTGTTCCTTTGAATTCATACATTCTGCTTATCAATGCATATTCTAGGATGTATCCTCAGACATAGGCTCTTATCTTTGAACCAGAGCCCTGACCATGTCAGGGCATTTGATAAAATCCCAAAGGTCTGGCATGTTGCCTATGGAATATGGCTACATGCCAGGCACTGTTGCACCTACTAAATCACACTAAGACGTAGGTACCCTCATTAGAAGTACTCTTATTAGCGGTATTACCATTTTACATATTGGGAAACTGAAACTCAAAGCTAAATTAAGAAGCTTCCCTAAAGTCCCACAGCTAGTAGCCCAATGCAATCTAGCTCCCATTAGTTTGCTAATATTTTCTGTAAGGAAGAAGGAAAATGCAACCATCAAAGCACTCACAACAGTCTTCTGTTTGTCTAATATAACGTGTCTGTCAATCTTCATGGAAAAGGAGTAGGATGAATAATGTGAGGCAGGGAAAGCCTGAGACAGGAAGCTCTACAATTATTTAGAAGAAAAACAAAATAGAAATGGAAACATTTCAAGGTGCAAAAATACTTTTGAAATGTTGTAGATTGCTGATAATGTATAAATTATGCAGTAAAATAAATTATTTTGACAGGAGATTTGCTTAAGGAGAGACAGGCTGGAATGAAAGTAGTGCTCTAGGCTGTCATCAACACCAGATTCCTTAACTTCCCTGGGAAAGAGGCCCCAAGGTTTTCAGATGCTGCTGATGTGTACACAGAAACTAAACCACATGTGGCTCATGCAATTTCAAGGTGAGTTTTGCAAAAAAAGCTTCTTGAGCTAAGCAGTTTTGCATTCATCCTTAATCACAAGTCAAAGATTTTCATCCATGTGTTCTTTCAAAGCTGAATGTATTAAAAATAAGGGAAACTGATCTCTCAGAGATTCATTAATGTGCTTTTGAAGACTATCAACATCTCATCAAAATTTCATTTGATTTTCTTCAGAACTATTTTTGTGTTAGTCCAGAAAACTGTATAGTGTCAAAACCTTTTTGCTCCATGTGAGTAATATCATTCCATCAGACTGATTATACATTTGAACTATATTTCAGGGTTTTAAAGTGCTATTAAAACTGGCCTGTCAATGTTAAACGTATATCAAACAACAAAAGTTTTCACGAGACTGCAAAATATTTGACTGGAAGTAAACTCTTATTTGTTGACATCAAGGAGAGCACATTCTTAAACTCTTGGTACATAGGCTAGAACCTGTATTTGCCAAATTTCTAAGGCTGTGAACATGTCCTTTAAGAAAGTTAAGCTCAGAAAAGTATTACAAAGCCCCTACTGTGTTTTATGCATTGCATTAGGTATTAGAGTTTCTAAATATGGAAAGATGTCATCTCTGCTTTTAAGGGGAAGGGTAGTGGTAACAAGAGAAGTTACACGGAAAGAAGGAATCAAAAAAAAAAAAAATCACTAAAGCCATTGCCTATATCCTCAGTGATTCTGTGAGATAAAGATCACAAAATGCCTACAAATAATTGGAAGAATTCAAACACAAGAAAACTGCAAATACTTACACAACCATCAGCCTGATCGATGGTCTATTCATTACAAGCAATAGTCAATAAAAAATAAAAATTGAAAGAAATAAAAATGAAAATTGAAAAAGCACAACATCTTATTAATTCATTGGGACTGAACTAAAACCAAAACTACCTGCTCAAAGAAACCTATGTTGCAAAAGGACATTAAGCAAACAAGGGAACAGAGTGGGGAGCAAGTGAATCAGTTGTAACAGCAAGTGTTAGAATTTGGGGAACAAAGAGAAGGTAGGCTTCAGTTCTGTCATCAGTGTCACTAACAATACCCAGGGCCTATGTCCCAGACTCTTTTAAGTTCCGAGGAGAGAAGAGGAAATGATGCAGACTCTCTAGAAGTTGGAAGTATTCAGGAAATGGCATTTATAAAACGATAAGTAACATTTCTTAAGGGCCAAAAGGTGAAAATGATAGGCAGTCTTATAGGAATTAAGAGTGAAATCCCAGTGGATAAGGTATTGTGGACTTGTGCTGTGAAATGAAGTTATGGTGCTGGGATAATACTCAGCTGCTTACCCTGAATCAAATTTCTTCATCTCCATAAGCTTTATGAACATGGCAGTTAAGACCACTCACAAACAACAAACAACATTCAAGATCCATCCCTTCCTACTATCTTCTTCTTTTTTTAACATATAATGTATGATTTGTTTCATAGGTACAGGTCTGTGATTCAACAGTCTTACACAATTCATAGTGCTCATGAAGGGAGGGAAATCGGAGGGGGAGATGAACCATGAGAGACTATGGACTCTGAGAAACAAACTGAGGGTTCTGGGGGGGGGGGGGTTGGGAGGATGGGTTAGCCTGGTGATGGGTATTAAAGAGGGCACGTATTGAATGAAGCACTGGGTATAATATGCAAACAATGAATCATGGAACACACCAAAAACTAATGATGTAATGTATGGTGATTAACATAACATAACAAAACTAAAAAAATGAGGATGAAATAAAGACATTTTTGGATTTAAAAAAAAAAAAGATCCATCCCTTATGAGTTCTGTGTCCTTAGGCATATAACTTAACCTTTCTAAGATTAATTATCTTCAACATAGTATGAGAATAATCAAACATATACTCCATAGGTTAATTTTTAGAATTAAATCATATAATTCATAAAAATAATCCCTATATATGCCAATGTATTTAATAAATGTTAGCTACTAATAGCAACGATAATGTTCTTTGCCAAATTACAAATCAGTACCTAGAAATAAATTTCTTGATATATATACAGAGACAGAAGAAAATGGACATAAATAGAACCAGATTAAATACTTGCTGATTCATTAATTCAAGTGAAAACTGAAAAAAATAGCATTAAGTTGCTAGAGCTCTACAAAAATGCTAATGCACATTGTACTTATGGATATAAACCTTGCCGAGCTTTGGGTTTTCAAAATTACTTTCTCAGATTCATATTTCATTGTGTGCATCACTATGTTGAACATTTGACCATTATTAAGATTTATGAAGTTCTGTCCTGATTTAAATTCATACCATGTAACCAAGGACCCAACAAAATTTTAGATGCAAAAAAACAGATATTGAAAAAGAGATAAAAGCAAGTCAAAAGAATAATCATTAAGATTATTAAGATTATTATTAAGATTAATGCAATAATTATTTTTACTAAGGTTGTAAGGATTCAAATTTAATTCTATGGCAAATAAAAAAACATAAAAGAAGAACTCATTTTTCTTCAAAGAATCTTTGGTTAAAATGTAAATGTTTGTATATAGTTACATATAATATTGGGTATTTTTTTTAGTACGACTTGTTCACACATTCCCTTTAAAACTAATGAACTAATGTCACAATTCTGATTTGATGAAACCTATTTTGGAAAATCTTAATTGGATAAACCCAAGTGGATCCAAGTGCAGAGCATTCTACACACCAATAACGTTTTTAGGGTGTATATGATTTTGTTTTTTAGCATATAAAGAAGAAATCTGGATTAATCAGTAGAGTTATCTTCTGAGTGACAAACTCAGTAATTTATTTTTGCCTCATAGTCACAGACAGTAAACACATTCATATATCCTATAATTTAGTCAATTTTAGTCATCCTACCTAGTTTAAAATGTGTTGTGTATATATATATATATATAATATAAAATTTAGATAACTACATATATACGTATATTCATACTCAAACAGTAAATTAAAATATTTCCTTCTTCAGGATTTGTTTTCAACTTTTCTTCTAAACCCACAAGACCCTTCTCTCATTGCAGACGCGCCAGTCCTGCTAACCCTGTAAGAACTGCTGCATAAGGCTCGACAGCACACACTCAAGGCATCGTGCAAAATGAACTTCCTTCATAAATTGCAAAGTCGCCAAAGTACCATGCACAGATGAAGTAAGTAGTCACCAACATGGTTGAATCTGAGGAAAAATGGGGAATTTACAGGTTGAAAAATTCGTTTAATCAAACTATCTTCATGGACAGTTTATCAGACTATCTGACATTTCACCAGTAGAGATTTACCCCTTGTAATTATACAGCCCAGCTTCTATCTGACTCATTAAAAGTAAACATAATTTTAACAAGAAAAACATATTCAGACATCATTTATTAACATCTTATTGCAATTTATTTTCTTATCTCACTTTCCAAGCATTATATTTAGCTGACATTAGAGGAATAGAAACTAGGTCTAAGAGAACAGGAAGAATATTATTAGGTCAGAAAAGTTGTCAAGGAAATCAGTTCGTTGGGGAGGGTTCATTTGTCCAATAAACATTATGCTACTATACTCTAAGCACCCTATGAATTCTGGTGACAAAAAGTAGTGCAATATTCATTTTCTGCTCTATAGAGAGATTGTAGATTTAAAAAGGATTAAAGAGATATTAAAGGGAAATTAAATTAAAGAGGGATTCGGGCATATAACTAATTCCAATTTATTTTTAAGAAGCATAGCTTTAAGCAAGTCATTCACTTTATTTAGGTATATCAGTTATCCATCTGCCCGTGTTGGAATTGGTTTTTATGTTGATATTCATGTGTTATGAAAGACTACTGGAATTGGCAAAGGTATATCAGTAAGGGAAAGAGGATTCCAGGCTGAAGTGGTATTAAATGCAAAGGCACAGGACCATAAATAAATACCACTCTCCCTATGTTATCAATACTGCTCACTTGAGAGAGGAATTTAGCAAAATGGAGCTCTCTCTTAGTCCTATTAAGGATTTAGATATTGAAATACCAACACAATGCAAAGAAAGTAAGATGGTTATGTTTCCGGTAATCATAAGAAAAATGTATAAAATATCTCTTTACAGTAGCCTTTTCTAAATAACACACCTGAGTAGGAAGAATAAATTTGATTAATTGGATTTAGTGCTCTTATATTCTCATACCCAGTAGTCATGGTCCTTCCTTACACACTCCTTACAGCGGTTCACTACTTGTTTACATATGCTTAGTATGATTCTCGCATCAAGTGAATTTGTTTAATTAGATTTTTTTTAAATCATGTAAAGAAAATATACCATATCACTCAATATGCTCAGGAAAGATCAAGTCTATTATTCAGCAAAATATACCAAATATTCAAATTTAAATTTTAAATTGATAGGTCTAGAATTGATTTAATAATTCAATAAGGCACAAGAATTATTTTTCCAAAAGGGCCATTTCTTTGGGATGCAGGGGCCTTCCTATTGGGCTAGGCATACTTACTAAAGCCTGAAATCTCTGTAAAGGAACACTTGGAACATTCAAATATGAAGAAGGATAATCTAAAAATTACACAAAGGTAATAAGAAATAAGCCTTCTAAGTGTGAATAAAAGCTAGTAATAAGGAATGATCCAAGTATTAAAAGGATGACAAGCTCTGATTATAAGGAAGATAATGGGGTAGATTATGCAAATGTGGGGTTTGGACAGAAAGAAGAAGAACAAAGTAGGTACCAGATATGTAATCAGAGAATCCAAAGGTTGCCCATACGTATGTGTACAGCACTGACGTACAACATGTATGGTAACAATATTTATAACCAATTTTTAAAAATTACTTCCAGAATAACTATTTTAAATTGAAAGTCACATACACAATTCAAGTTTGATAACAAACAAGTCATCCATTCACATAAATCATTTCAAAAAACAAATCTTGTCCATGTAACAAGATAAAGATGGGTGATAAAAAGTTCAAATATAAAGAGAAAGAAAGATACTAGGTCTAAGATAGCTCCTATTCTTTTTTTTATAAAGATTTTATTTATTTATTTGACAGAGAGAGAGATAGCGAGGGCAGGAACACAAGCAGGGGGAGTGGGAGAGGGAGAAGCAGGCTTCCCGCTGAGCAGGGAGCCCGATGCGGGACTCGATCCCAGGACCCTGGGATCATGACCTGAGCCAAAGGCAGACGCTTAACGACTGAGCCACCCAGGCGCCCCAAGCTCCTACTATTCTATGTTATTTTAAGCATGACAAAATCTATTGTGATTCCAAAAAATTCTACATTTTGGAAAAAAATCACGTAATGGTTTAGTATGATAAGTGCCTTAGGTCTTTTAATGAACTTTAGGATAGCAGAAAAGAGAAAAAATGAGATGACATGGGAGGGATAGGGAGGGGAGGGAAGGAAGAGGAATCATCCAAATATGTAACAGTATTTTCTTCTTGGTGCCATAAAACACAAGACACTAACATTTACAGCAGGTGAAAAGGTAAACTTTGTGGCCAGAAGGGCTCGAAGCCTATGAACATTTAAGAATTCTTTTTCACTGTAATTCTTTTCTCATGAAGTCACAGGGATTATAGGCTTTGAGAGGTGAAAAAGGTCCCTACTTTTAATATCAGGCACTAATTTTATAAGGACTCCCATTTTCCTTAGATGTAAAAGCAAGGTCTATAAACAAACAAACAAGTAAATAAAAATTTTTAAAACCACAATAGCACAAACTCTATTTCTTCTATCAGGAAGAAGAAATATGCATGGAGCATCTTCTCTGAAGACCATTTTGATTACTTCCATTGCAAATGCCACATTATTCAGAAACATCCTTAATTTTTTCAAATATTTCAGAGTGTGTGTTTCATTCTGTGTTTGCTTTGGTGTTAAATTGTCTGCAAATTGTGTTGACTTTGTAATTCATCTTTCTGAGTTAAAAGAGATCATGTACCAGACAATTTTGGAGGTGTGATGACTGTAAAAAAGCATTTTACAACTTTTACATTATCCTTTGAAGTTGCAGTGTCACTAAACAGAATATTCATCTCCTTATAAAACCTAAGAGTAGCTCTCCATGTGCTATGGCATAGATATTCACCTTCTCTCTTCTGTTTACTAAATTTTGAGACCTGCATTTTTCTGATTTTTAGCTCTAACCTCAAATTTTCCACTCTCTCTTTCAACAAGCACTCTCAACACTTTGTGATAGCAATGAATTAAGTAGTTGAGTTTACTTGTGAGCAAAGTCTCTGTTAACTAAAAAGGAAATATGAGTGCTGATGTTGACCTTCCAATTACTTTTCTTACTAGTGAAGTCTGGGTTTTCTATAGGTTTTGATTAGCAAGGCAAATGGGGAAGACCTTTCTGGTCTCCCAGTCACCCCCACTTCCCTACTCCAGATTCCAGGTTAACAAAGGTAAAATGAGTTAGTCAAACATGTCCCCCCAAAAATGAGAAAACTGCCAGGATATTTCTGAAGTGCATTTTAAAGACTGAAAAGTAAGGCTCAAATGAAAAAAAGTAGCTTAAAGGCATATTTACACTGAATGGAGTTTTGTTTCCCTCATTCAAATATTAGGTTTAAAGTTTTCTAACTTTTTATATTATAACTTCTATGATGTATACTTTTTGTATCTCTCTCTCTCTACTCCTTTCATATTCCTAGGTATCCATTCAGCAGGCTACACCACACATAAAGTTTAAAAGCATTTAGCTAAAATTTTGCATGAAAAATAAGTTTGATCCTTTCTTTCAAATGCCACCGCCATGAAAGCCACAATCCATGCCTCTTCTGTATGCCAGGCCACTTATAAGGGCTGAATTACAATGGACAGAGGAAAGGGTCTAGGAGGTAGAAACAACATCAACCCAATCAACACAAGTTGACTATATTTCCACTCCCCACATATCTCTATGGTGTGCTCAGTGAACATCCCTGGTACCCTTAGGGGACCCTAACATTACCTGTGAAAAATATAGTTTAGGCAATAAATATAAAAATCCAGATTTGCACACTTAGGATATATGCTGCCTTCTCTTTGACCTACATGAAATAGTCTAAAATTAGTAAAAGGAACATTTGATAAAAGCATAAACCATATGCTAAAATTCCAACTGAAAAATCAACTGGAAAGCTGTGAACTCAAAAGACAGAGTTTCATAAAGCTTCACAAAGAATCCCAGATCTATAAGATGTAGTGTTTGTAGTCTGTTTTTGAGGCAAATTAAAGGATAACAATGAAATTCCCAGTAGCATAAGACATCTACAACTGGCAAATTACTGGAAGGTGTTTAAGTAACAATTTCAAGACAGTCTGTATCTGAATATTATTGTGACAGTTGAACTTTTGTCGAAATTGAAAATATCAGAGAAAGATGGAGCCATTTGGCAGGAAAAACAGACATCATCTATTCAATAACTGATAGGTTGTTCTTTTTGTGGGGAGGGAGGGGCAGAGGGAGAGAGAAAATCTTAAGCAGGCTCCACATCCAGCACGGAGCCTGGGACTGGGCTTGATCTCAGAGATCATGACCCGAGCTGAAATCTCAGGACTCTCAACTGACTGAGCCACCCAGGTGCCCCATGGATAAGGTTGTTCTTAAATGATTATTTCCTAAAATAGAGGAACTTAACAGTAATCTCACAGCTAAAGGTCTCATTTTTTGCCAGCAAAGTGACTTATGTATATCAGGATTCCTCTTCAGATGCCAAAGGCCTTTTATTTATCTTTTAAGAAATATGTTTACTTTATTTTGTATTTAGCAGTGGTACAAAATTACCTTGAAAATAATAATCATGAATACTGATGCTAATTTTAGATCTGTCCACCATAACTCTCAGACATATGCAAAGCTTCAGCAATGCCTGATAATTGTTTCATTGACCATATCTTAGGCTATGCTCTGTGAAACTTCAACACATTCCTGAATTAGCACATGCATTTGTTTTCTGCACAACTAGATGAGATACTTAAATAGCAGAGAATGCCTTGTCTGCTTTGAATAACAAAATGATTTCATTTTTCTCAGTGTGCTTACAATTCAAGTCTATAACTTTATGCCATTTTCATGGAATAACAATGTAAATGGCAGCATCGGCCCCACAACACTTCAATTCCCTGATGTCCTAGATCCAGAATTTCTAATTTCCCTTAGTGAATAGCTTTCCAAATGTCTCTTCAATCCTGAGTTAGGTTTTATAAAGCTTTAGGGAATATCTCCATTAAGATATCAGGCTACTTACTTCAAAACTGGTAATAGTCATGTTGATTATTTTGTAGGTTATAAATATTTTTCAAAGTGATTCTAAATTATTTCAGTTCTCTTGTCTTCACAATTTTCTTATGCATTTAGTTTGGGGGGAATCAAACTCTCTAAAAAATTCAATCAGGTGGAATGCTGCTTGCTTTCCCAGTCAGTACCTAGTGTTTCCAGAAGACAGTCCTGGCTAAGAAACCAAGTGGTTTACAGAGGTACCTCCTTTTCTCAGAAGGGCATCTCTGCTGGTTTTAAGCTTTCTATGTCTAATATTATCAAAGCGCTTTTTAATGAAAAGCTGTTGTCACTGTGTCCACTTTTTAATTACCCAAATTAATATCTTTCCTCAAACACTTTTGCTCTACAAGTTCCTATGCCCTGTTTATACCCTGCCCTTTCCCTTTTGAAAAAGCAATTATATCTGTAATCACTGGCTTAGTACATGCCTTCCTCAAATAACCATGAGGACAGTTCCCTGAGAGCATGGAAAATGGGCCATTCCTCTTCATCTCTGTATCCCAGTATCTGGCCCTACTCCTGGCACATGGTATGTACTCAAAAAATATAGAAGAAATAAATGAATGAATGAAATTCTATTAATAATTGGCTTCTGATATGCAAACAACCTCCACAATAATCATTAATCTTCAAAATTCCTATCTGCATTTACCTAGGTCATCTGACAAAATAAAGTAAGAGTAATAGTTTAAAACTAAAGCTTCCAAAATGTCTTCCTTCAAGAATTCATTATTTGGAATATGATTTATTTAAACTGTTACATATATTAGCGATATCGAGACTGAGAGGGCAATTTTCAAAGTACTCACATTAAGAATTTTCTTTCTCTTCAAGTTTCTTAGTTGAGACAGCATTCATTTTTTTCAGAAAGACACAGAGAGTATCAGGTAGTTCATAAGGCCTTTGTTCAAATAAGTGAAAATGGAAATATATTGGTGGACTGAGATCCTCTCATTCTTTTGGCATGTGTTTTCAGCCAAATACACTGTGGAGAAATCCCTTCCTCCTGGAGATACAGCGGGAGCCAGAAAGTGCACATAAAATCACTTGAATATAAAGTTTCGGATTCCAAGACCTTATAAATCTAATTTGGCAGAAATATATGAGACAACATAATAGGAGACATTTCAACTGCTGGACAAATTTAAGCAGAACTGAGACCTAACATATAGGGGTGAGATTTCCTCAATCATCACAAATGGAAGTTAATTCAAGTATATGTTTAACTTTAAAGGTTAGACTTTTATTTTGTGTCATTGATTTTTAATAATTTTCTTTTACTACAAAATCATGAGGTAAAAATCTCCATATGAAACCCCATTATTCCACAAAATCTTTTTTAAAAAGTCAGAGATAGAAATCTGCACAGACACCCACAGACTGGCCAAGCTATTTAGAGTATTTAGACCTAATGGACATTCTCTTTCAAGAGCTGGTCGCTTATGTTAATCCTTGTTGGATAAAAATGTTGATATAAATAACGTACTAGCTACATTCGTATTTCCCTTACTTTGCTCCCTGAAGTAGTAATGCCTCAGGAGGTTTACAAGGTTATTTGAAATAGAGGAATTTAGTCAAATATGTTGTGGAAAGCTGCATTAGGCAAATTTAAGGAGAATACTTTACTGCAGGGACTTTTCAGATTTAATTGCCATTAAAAAAACAATGTAAATGAATCCCAAATTTTCAGTTACTAATTCTCTACGTCTTTTTAACCTTCTTAGTTTATTTTTTACTATTAAGTTTCAAAAATTTATATAGTAAAATATAACTTATTTTGTAATAATATGATATTACTCCAGAAATCCTCACTTGTGCAGAGTAAAAACAGCACCTCAGGAAAGGTTTGAAACATGATCAGATTTTTTTTTAAGATTTTCTTTATTTGAGAGTGAAAGAGAGAGCATAAGCTGGGGAAGAGACAGAGGCAGAGGAGAGGGAGAATCAGACTCCCTGCTGAGCAGGGTGCCCCACACAGCTGGATCCCAGGACCCGAGATCATGACCTGAGCCAAAGGCAGACACTCAAATAACTGAGCCACCCAGGTGCCCCCAAGATTAGATTTCTTTAAGAGATAATTAGTACTTGGTGCCTGGGTGGCTCAGTCGGTTGAGCGTCTGCCTTTGGCTCGGGTCATGGTCCCAGAGTCCTGGGATCGGGTCCCGCATTGGACTCCCTGCTCAGCAGGGAACCTGCTTCTCCCTCTCATCTCCGCTTGTGCTCTCGCTATCTCTCTGTCAAATAAATAAATAAAATCTTTAAAAAAGAGAGAGATAATTAGTACTAAAGCCAGGACTTGGACTTACCTCTAGTGTTATGCTTTTTCCATTATAACAACAATAAAAACAGTATTTAATGAATTCTGTGTGCTGGACACCAGGATCAACACTTCATGTATTACCACATAAAATTCTCATAATACTCATACGATATGGGTACCATAACTCTATGTTTATGTTGACTGAGAAGATAAATACACATAAATGTCTTTTAAGCAGTGTTATTACTAAATTTAGAAAATTTTGCATGATAACTTTATTTTCCCTCCTTAAACCAGGTGATTAAAACTTATATTACACCACTTCTGCTCAACTTTGCTGCGAACCTGAAATTGCTCTAAAAAAATAAAATCTATTAAAAACAACAGCTTTCACTGGGGCGCCTGGGTGGCTCAGTCGTTAAGCGTCTGCCTTCGGCTCAGGTCATGATCCCAGGGTCCTGGGATCGAGCCCCGCACTGGGCTCCCTGCTCCGCAGGAAGCCTGCTTCTCCCTCTCCCACTCCCCCTGCTTGTGTTCCCTCTCTCGCTGTGTCTCTCTCTGTCAAATAAAGAAATAAAATCCTTAAAAAAATAAAAAATAAAAATAAAAAAATAAAAAAATAAAAACAACAGCTTTCACTGTGAAGCAGTACCCAAGACTAAGTGAGTTGCCACTGTCCTACGGTGGCGTTTGTAATCACTGTTTAACTGTTTCATGATCATCTATTCACACTAGAGATCGTGTGTGTGTGTGTGTGTGTATGTGTGTGTGTGTGTGTGTGTACACAGTTCCAAATCAAAACAGATAATAATAGAAAAACAATAAAAGCAGTAGCAAATGTTTGATGAGTTCCTATTCCATGAATAATTATAAGCCCTTCACATGTGTGCACTGATTCAGTCTTCAAATCAACCCTATGAGAGAGATAACACTTCACACTTGACGAAAGTGAAACAGAACAAAATGATGTGTCCAGGGCTGAACAGCTAGAATGGTGGTACCAGGTTCTGAATTTAGATAATCTCACACTTGCTCACCTTGTGCACTGCCACCATTTGAATGGACAGGATACCATCATTTGAATAAGACTTTAAACTTCAATAAAGAATATCACTCACAGTGTTTATTTGATATAGGATCTTATATGTTTAAACAGAAACGAGTTTTGAGTAGCTCTATTATGGGTAGTTTGGAACAGGATTTTGAATCACGAGTCCCTTATATAATGATACTCCTTTTACTTTCTTCCCCATAGAGAAAAAATTTTCTTTATTTAGATATTTAAAATTTCTAACGTCACTAAAGATGTTTCTTCCCACTCAAATTAACTAAATGTGCACTTTCTTCAGTCTAGCATAAGGAACACAGATCATGGCAAAGAGATCATATGCCAGATAAGACAAATCTGGTCATAGAATGCTACTTGGCTAAGAACAGGGATGGAAACTTGTTTCGGGCTTCATCATCTCAATAAAGGGCACTGCCATCTACTCATTTGCTCAAGTGAAAAAGAAATAAATAAATTTGATTTCTTTCTTAGTTTATGAATGCTGATCAATTAATCGGCATGTTTTAATGGCTCTACTTCCAAATATATTCTGAATCACTCTATATCTCTGAATTATCTCCTAAACTACTGCCACAAGCTCCTAAGTGCTTCTCCCTGTATAAGTCTTTTACAAATATATCACAGATCATGCAATTACTTTGCTTAAAAAACTATGCTCAATACTTTTAGAATCAAATCCAAACTCTTTAGTAGAGCCAACAAAGGGCAAAGGACTTGTCCCCTGCTTATGGCTCTGACTTCTACTCCATTCTCCCACTTACTCATTACATTCTAGATATACTATCCTTATTGCTTTCCCACCTCAGGGACATTGTCCTTGCTTTTCCTTCTAGAATGCTCTTACTTGTCATTAACATCCAGGTCACCTTTTCAATCAATCTTCAGGCCTCAGACTACATTATACTGTGGTATACCTGCCCTTCATTTCCCACTTAGCTACTCAGTCTATCACATTATTTTATATTCTTCTTAGGATTCATTGCTACGTGAAATTATTTGCTAATGCTCCCCATCTTTCCCACTGGATATAAATATTGTTTCTCTTGTTCACTGATTTATCCTCAGTATGAAGAATGGTGCCAAGGACATTGAGAAACCCAATAAAAATTCTTACAATGAACGAATACACCATTTTGTGGGTAATAAATGAAACTGGCATTAATAATTTTGCCTGGAAAATCAAGTCTGCACAAATTAATTTATAAAGATTGTACCTAAAGTGAATTTTGAGCATTTGATAACCCATAACGCATAGACACAGATGATGATGCATGCTTTATAACAAGAGTAAGACCATTCCAGAACACAATACTATGAGATGAGAATGTCATAGAAAAGATTGCTTCACATGAATAAAGGAGAAATCCAGAAGATGCAAGACCATTACTTGACATACAATTGCAAAGAATGCTTATAATTTCCTTAGTGAGAAAGAATTAAAACTGAATATCAAAGACTTCTGTATTATCTTTTTATATTCTCTCATACCATTATCTGAGACTGATAGATAATAGAGAGAAAGATTTGTGTGTATGTATAGGTGTATATATAAAAATATATGCATTACATATACATCCATCCTTGTATCTTATATGAAATTCAAAAAGCCTATATTATTTTGTATAAATCATTATTTCATGTAGCATTTTACAAAAATGTTATTAAGGTTAATAACTTGGTTGTGTGTGTGTGTGTGTGTGTGTGTGTGTGTGGAGAGAGAGAGAGAGAGAGAGGGAGAGAAGAATAGGAAAAGCTCCATATATATAAAGATCTCTATATAGAGAAGAATAACAGGGAAAAACACCACTTAGAGAAGGCTGTCCCAGCAGGATCTATTATTTGGGTTTGAATGATGATAAGATATCAAACTATAAAGCACGTATGTATGAAAGTTCTGGATGCAGATTTTTAAGATTTTATTTATTTATTTTGACAGAGAGAGAGAGAGACAGCAAGACAGGGAACACAAGCAGGGGGACTGGGAGAGGGAGAAGCAGGCTTCCCGCGGAGCAGAGAGCCTGACATGGGGCTCGATCCCTGGACCCCAGGATCATGACCCCAGCCAAAGGCAGATGCTTAACGACTGAGCCACCCAGGCGCCCCCTGGATGCAGATTATTGAAAACTGTATTTTTTAAGGTGATATTTTTCATTTTGAAATAAACACATTCCAAATATTAACAATCAAATATAAACTTGATTCTGAAAATTAGTCTTTATACAGGCTGACCAGAATGTCTTTATTTTGTGGTGAGAATGCATGATAACTCATAATGAAAATTTCTGTACTTCTCTAATGTAAGGAGAAAATACCTCATTGAAACCTTAAAACAATCCATAACAACAATTTCTGGGAAACACAATTAAACTTTAGAACTGCACATTAATCTTTTCAACTTTGAGAATGACATGATAATACTGATATGGTATTCTCCTGAATAATTATCCTAACTCATAAGTAATAAAAAAACAACAAAGTGAAAAAAAAAAAGCTCTTTAGATTTTTCTCTTCAATTTCCAATTAAGTATTCAGTTTGAAGTGGCACACAAAATAAAATGATATGTTTTCAATGCAACACATCCCTAGAAAAGCTTCTCTGTGAACTGATCATCAAATTAAAGTAGCAATTCAAAAAAAGGAAAGAAAAATCTGGCAAGATCAATATATGTGCTTTAGTGAAATCAAGGAATAATTCATCTTTCTTAGGAGTTTAGCACCAGTTTATTTCTTTCTTAGATGCAGCTAATCCATAGATCTAGACTAACTGCATGATAAATTTTAATCTTGGCATGTTCCAACGATAGATCTCTCAATAATGAGAAGAATATCTCTCACACAATCTGCACTGAATCAAATGTTTAGCAGAACAGTGTGAAGGTCCTCCTAACTCACTGCTCATTGGCACTTTCTAAGGAAAAGAATTGCTAGACAATTGAAACAAATTCACCACTTGGGAAGTATCTGGCATCACATTAAGTCCCAGGAAAGAGAAAAATGGTTCTGCTTTTCTGATCTGTCTCTTGACTCCCACCACCTACTTTAGAGAATTACTCAGTTGCAATTAAGCCTTGCTTCAAATGAGAACACTGCAAAAAAAAAAAAAAAAAAAAGGAGAGGACTTCAGAGAATGAGGAGATTGTGTGTTTGTAATTTATGTTTGGATGGATAATAACAAAGTGGCATGGAGAACCTGGTCCAAAGACTTCTTTTTTCCTTATTAACTAATCAAACTGGTGAGTGCTAGGAGTATTTAGAATAGTGGTGCAAACAGTATCTGCAAACCCTAGCCCTCAGAAATCACAGTAATCCCTCACATACCTTTACCTACCACCCCTCAGCTCTCTCTTGCTATTCCAAAACCAAAAATGTCATTTTCTTTAAATCTTTCTCTGTATTCCAATCAGTTTCAGCCTTTACTGGGAGAAATATTAGGTATTATTTTCTTTTTTGCCTTCAGAGAACACATCTGAGACATTCTGTAAAAGTACAAAAAAAGTAATGGCTTTTCATAACATTTTACTATATGGACAATGGTGGCATGATAGCAGTTTATGGTAAGTTTGTTAAGAGCAGATTTATTTAAATACTGCCAATCTAAAAACAATCAAATTCAGTAACATTTTTATTTAAATTATCACACAGTTTTAAGAGCACCTGACATTCACCAGCCATGGTCTACTATTATTACTTTGGTGTATTTACTTCCAGTCATTTTTCTCTAAGATAACTCATGATGACTTGAAATATGTAAAGAATTCCAGAGCTAGCTATTCTTCCCCAAGCAATATATAAATGAATGTCCTTCCTCCTCTATAAATATGGATCTTTATCATATGTTAAAGGCTACATGTATCAAATACTATAAATCAGTTAATCTTCTATTGGACATTTAGATTGTTCACAGCATTTACATGGAAAAAGAGAGAGAGATAATTTTTCAAAGAATTATTTTTCCAAAACATTAACCTACTGCCTTTATAGACAATAATTTTAGGTTCTATTTTTTAACTCTAGAAACTTTCATTTTTTAAGCAATTTCAGTTTAAAGGGTCACTGTAAATCTACTAAAAGGACTTCAAATTTCTATCATTTTGTGATGCCAAAAAGTAACAAAGTGGTCAAAAAAAGTACGGAAAAGGTAAAGTGGGGCATATCAAAAAGGCACAGAAGCCAACCTGAAACATATCCCACTGACCAAATTTGGAACAACTTGATCAAGAAAATAAATAATGATGGTTTTAGATTACAACCCAAAGAATAATAACAAATATCCATGATTCTCTACTTATGTCAATAAAAAGCTGAATACATAAATGGAGAGAAATGACAATTATTTCTTAAATAAAATTTCAATCAGTAAAACATAGAAGAAATGGGAGAATTTTAAAATCATCATTATATCACCACTGTCTAAGTGTCATAGGCCTGATCCTTTGAAGGAAGTTAAATTAGTGAGCAAAAACTTAGTGAGCAGGACATCTCCTAAAATATACTGTGTGCAGTAAGCAGAATAGTGTTCCCTCAAAGATGTCCACATCCTAATCACAAAACCTGTGAATGTTATTCTTCATGACAAAAAGGAATTAAGGCTGCAGATGAAATTGAAGTTGCTAATCAGCTGACTTTAAACTAAGGAGGTTATGTTGAATTATCTGGGTGTGTCCCAATGGAATCACGAGTGTTCTTAAAAATGGAAGAGGTCAGAGTGTTGCAGTGTGAAAGGGTCTTGATCCACCCTTACTGGCTCTGAAGATGGAGGATAGGGGGCCACAAACCAGGGAATATGGGTGGCTTCTTCTAGGGCCTGCAAAAAGGTACACAGTCCTATAAACACCTTGATTTTATTCAAGTGAGACCTGTGTCTAATAATAAAAAACTGTAAGACAATAAATGTATGTTGTTTTAAGTTGTTTGTGGTAATATGTTATGGCAGTGATTAAAAAAAGATACACTTAGTAATTACAAAAAGTTTATAGTGGAGAACCTGGCAAATTAGCTCACTGATCAAGATTAACAGTCATTAATGCACACCACCACCACATACCCCCAGATACGATGTGATGAAAATCTCTCTGGTATTCTTAGAATAATGCGTAGCCTTAAATCTAACCATGAGAAAACATCAGCCACACCCAAATTGATAGATACGTACAAGATAAATGACAATACTCTGAAAGCGTCAAGGCTATGAAAGATACGGAACCATCATCACAGATGGGAGGAGACAAAGGAGACATGACAACTAAATTCAATGTGGGATGCTAGATTGTATCCTGGGACACAAACAGGGCATTAATTTAAAAAAAAAAGTGAAATATTTAAAAGTTCTATAATCTTGTTAATTTAGTATTGGTATTGTGTAACAGTTAATTTCTTACTTTTAGTAAATGTTCTGTGGCTACGTACAACATCAGCATAAGGAGAAGCTGGGTGGAGGGCATAAGGGAACGCTGCACCATTTCTCAACTTTTCTAGAAGTCTAACATGTCAAAATTTATGTATATATACACACACATATATCCACACACATATGCATATAGATTGGCTCAGAATAGTATGTCATAATTGCACTAAAATGAACTTTTTTTTCTTAAATTCTCTGAAGAAAGTGGGCTTTTAAGTTACACTTTAGTGAAAAATATCTTAACACCCTTCAATATCCCTATACAGAAAACAATTTTACTTCCTGTTCCTGGAAGTTTCTAGCCTCTGTGATATTTCTGTGTGTATTTAATATTTCTTTTACTCCTAGGCATTTTATCGACATGATATTGACTAGTTCTCAATACTTTCCATTAGAAAGTGTTCTCAGGATTTGATAATGATAGACACTATCATTTTGTCCTTTTAGGAGACTTTTTCTACATTTATTTCCTACTGATATTAAGTGAAGGTTTATTTACCTAGTCTTATTTTATTGTCTAGATGGATGTGTGCACTATTATTTGCGACCAGTTTTGTCAGGTAGTATGAAAAATGCTATCTCAAAGCTGAAGTTTGTGATGTGAATGTCCGTGTTGGTGCAGCCTCTCCCAATAAGACATTAACACTGAACCATATTTTTCAAGGACAAGGATTTTGCAAATTTACAGAAATACACAAGGGATTAAGAGACTTATCAGATAAGCTAAATCTAAATCGTGTGATAACTTTAAATGAGAATTTCTGTTTGAAGATCTACCTTGGGAGCTGCTGTAATTCCCATTACACTTGGGCTACTTCTTTTCCCTAACGCTTTATATTCTTATACCCTCCACCTCTTTCTCCACATGGCAGGTTGCCTTCTCCTGCAACTTACCAACACATGATGCCTTTTCATCATCTGTTTCCTTTAGTTACAAAAACTAAAACTATGAGATTACTGGTCGTTTGGTCTGGATTATAGATAGCTGGGCAATAAACACACAGGTGGAGGATGTAAGCTCTCATGTTAGCCTGTGAAATCATGAAATTAATTAAATAATTTATGAAAACAGAAACAAAAAGAGATCAGTTACCCAAACTACATAAATATGTATTGCTTCTGCGCAAGAATCTGTAGGTTCACACTGCACTGACTATACACCGTATAGTCCACTGTAGAGTCCACTTAGCATGTAGAATTTCACCAATTGCTTAAGTAATAATTGAATCACCATGATCACAATTTTAAGGCTTAGGAGTGACATAATTCCAATTTCTAATGTACATCATCATGTTGTTTAAGTGATAAGAAAGTCCTGATGCCCATGGGAAGATGGGTAGAAAGAGTACTTAAGTCAAGAGCCTTTGGTTCAAAAGTCCACCTATGTCCTTAACTTACTCAGTGATCTCTGGAACAGTGGATAATCTTTCTGGACTTCAATTATATTCTCTTTTAAAATTAAATAAGGATTAAATTGATGAAAGGAGATAAACTGAGTGTACTCAGAACACCGTGTGTGTGCGTGTGTGTGTGTGTATATATATATACACATATACATGAATATCTTTTGGCTTTAACAATTTGTCACTGAAAAAATTCAGTAGAAAATAATATATTGAGTTCTACCATATGACTCTTTAAAAACTACATAAGAAAATAAAGCATCTTACTATACAAAGAATAGATCCTTAATTTTCGGCTTCCATGTAATCTCCATATTGGAGTTGAACAGTACAGAGAGACAAAAAAGCATATATACATGTATGGGGTGAGGAGGGAAAGAGAGGGAGAGAGACAGAGGAAGAGGGAAAGGGAAGGGGAGGGAGAGAAGGAGGAAGAGAGAGGGAGAGAGATGAGTTCAAATCAGGGCTCTGACAATTAGTAACTATGTTATCTTGGGCAAATCACTTAACAATTCTTTTTTTTTTTTTTTTAAAGATTTTATTTATTTATTTGAGAGAGAGAGAATGAGAGACAGAGAGCACGAGAGGGAAGAGGGCAGAGGGAGAAGCAGACCCCCTGCTGAGCAGGGAGCCCGATGTGGGACTCGATCCCGGGACTCCAGGATCATGACCTGAGCCGAAGGCAGTCGCTTAACCAACTGAGCCACCCAGGCGCCCCTCACTTAACAATTCTGAGTTTCACTTTCCTCACCTTTCAAATTAGTTACTCTGATTATTAAATGATACAAACAATCCATGTAAAGGGCCTAGCAAATTATCTGGTACACGAGGAAAAATGATTAATTTCAAATTAAGTTCATAGTTCTGTCAATGGGGATAAAATTTATTTAATATATATAGACCAATATATGTGTTATATATGTGGGAGTCATTTGGAAGAAAAAAAAAACTAGAGAAAAAGGGATCTACATATCTTAGTACTGGAAAAGAAATTACCTAATCATAAAAGTATACTCTCCATACATAAAAGAGAGTACTAGCTACTTAATTGTGGGTGGTAAAGAGAAGACAAGGTAATCACCTGGTATAATTAGAGGTAAAATCTATCTATCTATCTATCTATCTATCTATCTATCTATCTATCTATCTACCTACCTATTATCTATCTATCTATCTATCTATCTATCTATCTATCTATGACACACAAACAGGTAAGTATTTGAAGAGCAACATTTTAGTGTGGGATATATGAATTTTGGTATGGTTACTCTGGGTCCCAATACTTCAACACCCCGTAAGAAAAGGAATGCAATGCTTTAATGAAAACCAATCCTGCAATATAAAATTATACTTTATGACAGCAATGCTCTCAGTTACTATACTTTGCTTTAGTGGGAGTGTCATGCACAAAGACGAGTGGCTGCACCTTCCTAAAAATATCAGATTCCCTTAATTTTTAGCTAAGCCAAGATTTCCTTTGTGTATCGCCAGACATTTTCTTGAATGCATTTCTGAAATGCAAGTATTGGCTGCTGTACGTTTTCCCCCAGATCTTCCATCATTTCTTAAATGGGGAATTGGGCACATTTTCACCTCATTAGATGCACACATTAATGAGAGTTTGGGTTCTGAAGTGTAGACCAGCATGTCTTAGCACGCCTGGAAATCGGCTTTCTTGAGCATCAAGCTATTTTCACTCACAGAACCCTTTACCCACAGTTTAACCGCCTGGCTTAGCATTTTCTGTGACCTATGAAGTACAGCTACCATTGCCCTCATAATGTTTAGCTTGTTCTGTAAAAACTGTCTAGGGTCACCGTAACTTGCCATTTGCATTCACGGTAACAAGTGGCAAATATTAAAGGCTTATTTAAGCCTCCCAAATCTTTCCTCTACTGGGGAGGACATGACTTTATGTTTCTGCCACCAATGCCGTGATAAAGGACCACATTCCCTCCTGACAAGGTTACTGAAATAGCCTCTCTGGGCTTTATGCTTTTGGACTCAACCCTCTCAAATTCATTCCTTATGAACTTGACAGAACGTGGCCCATAAAACAGTATTTGTATCATTCAGTGTGTTCCAGAAAATCTACACTGTTCCCCACTGTCTTAGCAAAAACCTTCAGTCTTTTTCTAGGACTTTTACTTCTTTCTCTCTCCCTAAAGCTGGTCCCTCTCTGTCAAACAGCCCATCCTTGTCAGGAAAGGCCTCCTCAAGCTCGACTCTGCATTCTGTGCACCCAATACTTCAACCGTTAAGATCATAGCTTATGGTTTTCATTAAACTTGGCCATCTCACAGAAAAGGTGTCCATGAATACATCTCTAATATCCAAAGCCTTCTCTTTTCTCCACTTGAGAGGTTGCTCCTCTCACACAGATAAATGGAAGATAAGAGATTCTGGTTTTAAAAAATGGCTGGAGGTTTTAGTCCTGGATGAATACTTCAGGCATTCTAGTTGAATGGGGTTAGAAAGAGGTCTAATGTTGTTATACACGTTTCATGCTTATGTATGAACTGTAACCGATTTCTAGTAGTCCAGACAAACAGAGCAGATGACATTTTCTTTTTATACATAGTATACACAATATTACTTATAAGATGCAATATATTACTACATATAATATATACTGTATGTAATAGTACCCAATGTAACCATGTAAATGTATAACTGTATATATAGATAAATAGATATCTAATTCTATATATAAATTTATATATAATACCTATAAAGAAGGAACCCCAAGTGGAGTTCGTAGGTAGAGTAGAAAGGGGAAAGTCAGGAAAATGGACACACTCATCTGCTACAGTATACTACACTTTATGGGTAAACCCACCACATTTCCTTGTAATACCTCAGGTTTCCAGGGAAACCACAGAAAGTATCCCGCAGACAGATCATTTCTTAAATAAAGCACTGGCTCTGATCTAAATTCTCCATCCAAGCTCACTGATCTACACCTGCCAGAAGGAGAACAGAACCTACTCTGAGTTTTGCATGGTCCTCTGTGTGTTCATCAGAGTCACACACACATACCCAGACCATGACATTTCTCATTCTGTAATGTTGACTACAGAGTGTAATGTTGGTTGATTGGTCTGTCTTTATCACCATGTGGAAAGCTGATGAAAGATTTGGCACATTAATCATTTTTCTATCTTTAGTGCCTAGAATTGTGCCTTCTTCCAATTTCTTTAAGCTCACCTCTCTGAGAAGTAACCCTCTCCATTCCAAAGTAGTTAAATAGGGGCACAAACATTGAATAATGGAAAAATATAAGGGCCACCTGTATTGGAATCTTTTTTTACAGATTTTATTTATTAGAGAGAGTGAGAACAAGCAGGGAGGAGGGGCAGAGGGAGAGGGAGAAGCAGACTCCCCACCTGAGATCATGACCCTGAGATCATGACCTGAGCTGAAGGCAGATGCTTAACCGACTGAGCCACCCAGGTGTCCCTGGAATCTTAAAGCAAGATATTTTACCTCTTTGTGCCTCAGATATCTCACCTCTCTGTGCCTCAGATATCTCAACCGACTGAGAGAATTAAATGTGATAATGCACCCAACTGTAGCCTCGTCTGGAGGATAGATTTCAGTAAATATTACCTATTATTTGTATTCTATTTTATACCTTTGTATTCTATATCTTTGATATGCTTCCAATTATTCAAACCATATTATATATATTTTCCTTTTTATATGAAATATATAAAAAATATATATAAAATGCTGCCACTCTAGAAATATTGCAAGTTGCTAGAAGACAATAACTATGTTTGCATTTCTTTAGTGGCCCTAGTATTTCCTCATGCTTTGTACTCAAATCCACCCACAGTTTGTACATAGAATGGGTTCACCAAATTTCAAATGGAGTACAAAGCAGAGTGAAGGCAACAAATGACAGGAAGGTACTGAGTGAAACAAGTCAGCCTTTCAATGTGATCAGGGAACTGGGACCATTCTCATAATTTAAGAATATGATCAGAATTTCTTTTGCAGCTGATCTTTTAAATTAAACAAACAAGCACAGCTGGAAAAACACATGCAAATTTTGGTATTTCGGTCCAGCAATATGCAAGCATATCCACAGTAGGAGTAATTTACTGAAGAAGCCTCATTAATGAGCTCTAGCACTGGTTTATTCTGAGCAGTCATGCTATGCTCTAATAAAGGCAACATTTTCCTGAGTACTACATAAGGTCATATCTTATGTACAGTGTCTCTCCCCACAAAATCCCAGTCTTTTTAGTCAAGAATCTTTTCCCATTATAGCTTGTCGGATGCACATGGGGCCATGTCTCAGCACCTCTTCCTTAAGTACCTCTAGACTGAATTGCCACATTCTAGTCCACGTTTGGACATGATTCAGACATACCAATGGATGGATACATCCAACCTATCCATTTACTAATTGTACTCTGTTACTAGCTGTTTGTGCATTGATTCAACTTCCTACTACATTTGCAAACCTAAAGCCTAAAAGAATAATCTAAATGGAAAATATTTTTGCTCACCTCCAAGATAAGAAGGTCAGTGTTTGCAGTGCTGCAAAGGTATCTTGGCTATCCTTCTTTGCGGCATACCAAGAGCAAACGTCCCGCTCCAGAAAAAAGAGTTGGCACCTATGTCCATGAAGCTTCAGATGGACCCCATAACCCTGAAAAAAATACCACTGGATAGAACCCAGTAGGAGGACATGGTGTCCTGACCTTACAGCCCAGCACACTACATTTTTATGAAGGATTTTAAGTATTCCTTATCAGGCTCTAAACAGCCTCCACTCCTGAGATATGTAAGCCAGTGCAGCTACTTCACTCCTCTAGCTCCATGATGCCATTTTCGAGAGACAGGAGTCGAGAATATGCTGCATCTCTATCCCTGCAGCTGCGATTCGCAAGCTGGAAGAAGGAAATGTCAGCAATGCAAAAAGCAAAAGAAGAACCAGACCAATTGGTACTGCTAGTGCCTGATTCATTAGCATGGGCCAGGGGTTATTTTCCAGGATAGAAAAAAGCTGGCACAAATGCTTGGCAATGTGCTCCAAGCTCTCTCAGGGAAAGGAATTGATCATTTGGATAAGTTAAAAAAAAGTCTCTCGCTGCCTCACTGTCTCTTATGTGTGGTGCTACTGTACCGCTTTAGGAACAAGCATAGTGTGTCTATTTTTAGGGCAAATGTGCCTACTCTATCTTCGCCAACTAAATCTTTCTACATGACTAATTTGCAAGTTGAATTATCTTGGTAAATAGGCTGACTCACTAGCAAATAATCTGCAGAATTTAACTATGCATTAGGTTTCTGTAGTGAATTAGGTTCTTTTGTCTTGCTCAGGATGCTGAAATGAACTGCAGGAGTGCTCTGGTTAATAAAAAAAGTGGGGGGGGGAGAGGGGAGAAAAGTTATTCCAAAGGCAAGAAGAGTCTTTCTTTAGAAGAGTTTGGTATGATGGAGATAAATATAGCAGGCTATATTGAGAGATACGGCACTGAGTTAAGTCAAATAAGGAAATGAACCACAGTTCAGAGAGAAATGTGCATAATTGGTGCACATATATATGTTGTGTGTTTGTTTCCTATACATATTTATACTTACATAGTCATTTAACACACAATGTGCATAGCCATCACCTGGCAGTTGTTCTAGAAACATTTGTGAAATGGATGAATTGAAATGCGAGGTTAACAGCCCCACATAGTCCATAGGTCCTCCCTCTCCACTGCCCCTACCCCCTCTATGCCTGGGATGATTAAGTAGTGGGAAGACACATTTTACTTCATAGATACAGAAGAATATTTTCCTTTTCATCATGTGGCTTAAAAGAATACCAAATAATTTGTAACTATAGGGATAATGACTGACATTTTTAAAAAGATACATTTTTATCCAAATATTTTTTAATGGATTCAAATTTGATAAACTTGAGTACCTAACAGTGGGGGATGTGCAGGGGATGGGGAGAGGGAGGTTGGAAGCAGTTTTTCAGCATAAGTATTAGGAACTGTTGGTACATGGTGATAATAAAAAGCAGACTGACTTTTAGCCAGTTTTATTTTATTTTCGTTCGTGAATTCTTGACAGACATTGCACCTCCTTATTGCCTGCACTGTCTTATTAGAGTGCACTGCTCCTATCAGCTCTTCCCCCGGGGCCAGGATTCTCTGCACAAACCTACGACAGGAATGCAGGCTGGGTGTTTCAGATGATGCCACTGCTCTATCTACAATGTTTCTGATTTTTTACCACCCTGTGCACTAGTTCCAACGTGCTTTCACCCCCAGTAGCAAGCACCTGTGGTTCCCTAGAGAAGAGACGCCCTCAAGCTCTGGACTTGGCTTTGCCCGCACACGGAAGAGATGAACCCTTGGGGGCAGATCTCAGTGAGAACATATAGATAACCATGCCCTGAAAGGACAGCTCTAAAGTATGATCCCCACTATCTCCAGAGCCCTCTGAGGGACTGAGTCCAAGGTACTTTCCATGGGACTTTGTTTTATCTCACATCCCTACTTGTTGACCTTCCTTTCCCTGTGGCATTTCTCACTCCTGGGAATACTTTCTAATAAACCACTTTTTCATGAAACCTTGTCTTAGGATTTGCCTCTGGGGAAAGTTAGGGCAACCTGAGACACACTTGAGTGTTATATCTAGACCTGGCAGAACTGAGAATCACTTGACAATTTTATCCTCTTCCAGAGGAGAGTGAAAAAGAATAGACTATTCTAGTTTGTATCTTGGTAGCTCCAAGTTCATAAAAGAAAAGCTAATATAAACCCCATGGTTTTACTTGGCACAACTGTACCCTTGCTGTAGGCTTCCAGAGATTCCTGGGAAGAGAAGTGTCAAAAAAACAGAAAACAAAAAGACCTTCTTCTCACTCTAAGGGTGCCCTTTTCCTCCACAGTTATCCATAGATAAGGGAAAGATACGACTGTTTTCCCTGGAATCCAAGGCATTATTTTATAGAAATTTATCACTTCTCCTATCTCAGACCCTTCTCTCTTCCAAAGGTAGAATTAAATTCAAGGTCACAGCTAATAACTGAATATATATGGCAAGCCCTGATTCCATTTGGGGACTGCATATTCACATTCTACAGCATTCCCTACCTTCAGTATTACAGTATAATAGGAAAGACAGATTCTGCACAGTGACTATAAAGCAAGGAAGAAAATACACACCTCACAGAGAAACACAAATAAAGGCTTATGGGAGCTGAAAGGTGAGATGGATGAACTCCAAACTGGGTAATCAGGCAAAGCATCGTGGCCAAGGTGGCTCTTGAGGTCCTCTAATACAGGAGATTTGGTCAAGTTGAGTCAAGGAGGAGGGCTTCCAAGGTGAGAACAACATGACAAGATATGCTGCGTGGAGACTAGGCAGCAGGTGGGGGAAGGCAAATATGGAAAGCAGAGACAGAATGGGCCATGTGGGTAGCATTAGCTTAAAATGTTTAAGCAAGACTGAAGTCGGGGCAGGGTATGTAGTAAGTTTTCAGGAATGCCCTGAAGACCTCACTGAATGAATTCACTGTGACTGAAATCCACTGACCTTAGGTCATTACAAATGCAAATTTGCAAAGAAGGGTAATTTTAGCACAGTTACGATATTTTAAGGTGAATGATTTCTGAAATATTCTGAGTCACAGCTGGCTTTGATAGAGAAAGGGAAGGTAAGATGAAATTACTACCTCCCTAGGCCAGAATGAGGCAGTAAACAAAGAGTAAGGGGGAATCTAAAACACACTTTGCACACTTAAACCTTTGAAAGTTGCATCCAGGCATTTGCAATAGCCATAAACTGTAACTGAATAACAAAGCAAAACATACACATAAAATACTCTTCCTCACGATGAAGGAAAGTGGAATAGTAAACATTAGCAATGCATATTAACAATTTTTTTCATACTGAAAAACTCTTGGATCTAATACAAGAGTATTAATTTATCTGATAAATTAATTTATCAGTAATAAATTATGGCAATTTTAAATAATTAAAATTTGATGAGAAATTATAACTAGAGACAATACCACAGTCGTTTGGTAGCTAATCCAAACGTGAGGAAAATAAAGTTGCATAAACCTCATAAAATCATTTGACAATATAAATTTCTTAAAAAGTCAGATAAGCAAGGGAAGCAAGGCATTTTTTTGTTTGTTTGTTTGTTTTGGCTACATTGAAGGACTTGTTAGAAAGATTAAGGGATAATCTAATTTTAACTACCACAATAAGCATATAAGTAAATACTTTGTCAACAAACATACATTAAACACCTATAACATAAGCAAAAGGGTCACACTGTTGAAGTAGACATACTCCTTTTCCTCATAGAATTTACAGTTTCGTGAAAATTAGGTTAATGATAGGTACAAGATATGACAACTAGCAGAGTAGCAAAATCAATAATTGGTGGATAAACCATATCTGTGCACACAGGTTATTATGCCAATAGGCAGAATAGCCTTAACAGAAATATAAACCAGTACCTGAAATTTAAATGAAACTCACCACGGAGACACGATACCACAGGGCAAAGCTAAGAATGATGGAAAATAGCCGCCACAGTCTATCCGGGATAGACTCACAATGTCAGATGCACATATTCTGGGCAGCAGAATAAATATTTTTCTATTTGATTTCAGAAAATAGATAAACCAGTCAAATATACTGATTCCAGTTCTCACTTAGGAAAAAAAAACATGTAGTAGAGAAAAGATAAACAGGACTGTGTACAAAAATTGAGAATCAAACACAGTATTCATCCTACGATTTATCACAGGTTGGCATCAATTTGTAATAATCATACTGGTAATAAAGGCAATGGTAACATAATTTGAGTTCTTATTATATGACAAGCAGTCAGCTCAGGGATACATAAACACTTATTCATTTGTGCCTTTATTCACTGAAATGATGCTCACTGAATGTCTATTTAGTGCCAGGCACTCTCACAGTTGCTTCAGATCCAATGATGCATAAACAGCAAAAGTCCCTGTCCTTTTGGAGCTTACTTTCTAGTGGTGGAGAGATAGTGATAAAAACTTAAAAGAGAAAGAATGTAATCTAATTCCAATGACAAGTGCACTTAAAGTAAAATCAAGCAGGATAAGAGAATAATGAGCCAATAGTTAGCCTAGGTGGCCAAGAAAGGCCTCTCTGATGATTTGAAGAGAGACCTAAATGAGAGTGTAAGGAAGGTGGTTGTCTGCGGGCTCAGCATTCCTGACAGAGGTAATAGAAAGGGGACAGCCAGGAATAAGGGACACATTTAACCTGGTCAGAGACCAACCTGGAGGCCTGTGCCCAGGGGTGCTGTGAGCAAAAGGAGTGGCCCATGAACCCATAGAGAAGGCAGGAACTGCGCATTAACATATTTATCCTCGCGATGATTCTATACAGGTGGTGTTATTATAATGCATATTTCCATTTGGACAAACAAAAGCTTAAAGACATTAAATAAGTGGGCACACTGAATGGCATGCGGAATGCGTGCCCTAACTCCCACAACCACTACCTCCTCGCAGATACCACATCTGTGTATAAAGCATTAAGAGATTTCTAGCTTCAAAATAGACTGGGAAATGAAAATAGTGTTAATAGGCTCATAAAATGTAAAGAATTATATTTCTCTCTCTATCTCTGTCTCTCTCTATTTCACTATTTTTCACTATTTTATGGTTTGGCAATTCTATAGAAACTATCAACATTGTACAACAATGTTTCAATGAAGAATAAATCCAGGGTTAAAACTGAGATGCCAGTAAATTATCCCCAACAAGGGAAAAGACCTTTCACCTGCAACTGACTAGGGGGTGCCCTGATGAGGACATCTCCAGAGCAGGAAGGAGACCCTGAGTGTTGGAATTCAGATATCTATATGGTGAGCAAGAAGGTCCAAGACCCTCTGCTGTGGACACACCTAGGGACACTCTTCAATCCCAGACCTTCCCTGGCAGTCTTACTTTTCTATCCTACATAGGTTCTAGGGTTACCCGTATATCTACTGGATCATAACCTCACTGAGGGCAGTTTTTTTTTTCACCCCATAGCACAGGCTCTAGCACATTAAAGACACTAAAGAAGTACTTGTTTAAATGAGAAATCACCTTAACTTTTTTCTTTTTTTAAGATTTATTTATTTGAGGGGTGCAGAAGGGAGAGCGAGAATCTCAAGCAGATTCCACACTAAGCATGGAGCACAACATGGGGCTCAATCTCATGACCCTGAGATCATGACCTGAGCCAAAATCAAGAGTTGGACGCTTAACCAACTGAGCCACCCAGGTGCTCCAAGAAATCATCTTACTTTTGGTGGTGGTTTCCCTTCCTGGAATCTCCTTGTTAGAGAGGAAAACTTCTTGGCTTATTGCCTGTAAAGCATGTATGTGAGTTTTCCAAAGAGTCACGTTGTATTGGAGCTTTGGTTATTTACCAGACTTGTTAGACAAAAGGAAGGGCAAACTCGGTGACAGCAGATTTTAAATACGTTGAGCACTTAGCTTCATAGTCTTAACTTGTAACAGTAGTGCAATCATGCACTGAAGGAGGGGTCAATCACTTTTCTCAGATTTAAAGTAGCAGTTATACATTGAAATCACTATATATCACAATTTCATTGAGTATTATCATAATACCTAATTTGCCTACCAGAAGATGAATATTTCAAAGAGTAAAACAGTCTTCACAGTATCTGCTCTACAGTGAGTATCTACTCTAGAGGATAGGCATAGAAAAAGAAGGTGGGAAAGACAGTAAGTGCTGAATCTGGAGTTTGGATGGACAAAATTGAAGGAAGGAAGCATAGCTCCGTTTGCCTCTTCAATCAACTGCTATGCTTTTTCCCTTTTTGAGGACAATTGAAGTTCAGGGTTGGGGCATTTGGTACTCACAGTCAAGCTCCATATTGACGATGAGGAGGATGAGAAAAGAAAGATGGAAGAAATAAGACACTGGAAACAGCAGCAAGGTCATGAAAGAGTATCTGCCCTTGGCCACCTCCGTCACTTGACTGTAGCTATCTTGGCTATGTATGCATGTCATTCAGGGAATAAGAGTCTGTGTGTTCTAAAAGCAAAGGTTTTCCCTTCATATATCCCCCCAAATTTGAAAGAATAACAAGTACAATGATTAGGGTTGCAAGTCCCACCTAGTGTATTTCTAATTCTATTTACAGTGTAACCAGAGTGTTTTCTCTTTTTAATGAGTTGAGTTCATTTTCACCAACTTCATTTTTTATATTATTATTATTATTATTAGATGGCAAGGAAAGACTTCATGGAAAAGTATTATTAAAAAACAGAACTTTAATTTCTCAGTTTGCATTCTTACCCATTCTTTCTCAACCTTTGAGATCATGAAACATAATAAGACAAAATTAAAAAAAATTCCAGAGGGAGATGGCAATAAGAAATAGAGAAACTAAGAAAATGAAGAAGCTATTGGGGGATGAGAGGGAGGAGGGGAGGAGAAAGAGCAAAATTGCTGCATACCAGCTTCAGTGGAAGCCATGTGGTCCCTTTGTAAATGATCTGGGACAATGATAAGCACAAATAGGAAAAGCAAAGCAATGAGTCAGAATGGAATTCAATTTCTTGATACCACAATAGTAGAGGGTATGATGGCTGACAAATAGAAAAGAAAGGAACACAAATAGAAAAGAAAGGAACACAATGGAACAAAATATAATTTATTTCCATAAATCTCGTAAGGACACAGAAAGCAATGTGGGTCAATACTTTGTTCATGTGATAAGTGCATAGCTTTGTGGATTTAGACTGAAATATCACTTAGTTATTTTTCTTAAGAAACTCTCACAAGGCTACCACTTCCCAGAGTTGATCTCTATGTGCCAACAGAAGGGGAAGTAATTACTTATGACTTTTTAAAAAAACCTTGCTGGTAGTAATAATATATAAAAATCACTGGCCACAGTTTTATACTTATTCCCTTGAAAGGAAGGAAGGAAGGAAGGAAGGAAGGAAGGAAGGAAGGAAGGAAGGAAGGAAGAAAGAAAGAGAAAGAAAGAAAGAAAGAAAGAAAGAAAGAAAGAAAGAAAGAAAGAAAGAAAGAAAGAAAGAGAAAGAAAAGGAAGGAAGGAAGGAAGGAAGGAAGGAAGGAAGGAAGGAAGGAAGGAAGGAAGGAAACAAACCAACGTGCACCACAGAGTCAGCCCACTGTGCAACTTTGAAGAGAAATGGTTTGCCAACACAGAAGCTTTCTGTGAAGGTGTGAATGAGCACTTGGTTTGCTGTAACAAAGCAAAAACTTCTTGTGATTATGGGTGAGCAGATTATACAGGAAATCTTAGTGGGAAATTATGTAGTCAGTGGGCTACTGATAAAATAATAACGTGTTTGTGATCCGTAATTTATACTGGTTCCATAAAACTTGCAACATGGAAAGAAAGCTGCTGCTTAAGCAGACATACTGTGAACTTCCCCTCCCTTTGGGGTGTGGCTCATTGTGAAAGAAGTGGAAAGAGAAACATTTTGATTGGAGTTTCTCTTAAATGATAATTCTTTGTAAAAAGGAAAGTAGAGAGTGTGGTTAGGGGCTAGGAAGAAAAGGGAAAGAGAACATTCTCCCTTCATGAAGACTTGAAAGACTGTAGTGAAATGCATATAACCTTTAAAAAGATAGTTTCTCACCACTTGTCAATGAGATCATCCACTCTCTTCTTTGGCATCTCCTTAGCTTTGTCCCAGTATTAAGTTAAATTAAAAAGCCTGAACCAGGATATGTGGTATACAAAATAGAGAAGTAAAAACAAAGGGGGGGGGGGTGTCAGATTGAAGGAGAGCCACTTTCCAAAGTCAAATTTAAGTACATGATGTTAGTTTTCTGTCACATTTATGTCATCCCCCTCTATTACAGACCTAAGTGTGACAGACAAGAACTCTATTTACATACTGTGAATGAATTTCATGCATCTTTGTAGTGTCTTCAGTCATTACAGTGAATGAGCGGAACTCCATGGAATATAATCGGAAAACAATTTACTTTTTTACTCACACTGTTCTCTTAAACCTGAACCATGGACTCATGCTTCTCTAACCCTTACATGAAATATTTTCCTTTTACTTCCAGATACTACAATATTTTCATGTTACTCTCACATGCTAAATATCACCATTTTAGTAACAAAAATGTCCAGTCCAGGGAACTCCCTAGTTTCCCCCAACCGAACTTAAGGCTTTTCCCCAATCTCCACCTTGGCTCAGCTTGTTACTGCTTAGCCTTTTTCATTGAGGACAAAGGAAAGGTTAGAATCTTCTCTCATCCCTACCCCCAATACCTCCCTCTGTTCCCTGAATCCATTTAGGGAGTTACATCAAGGGATGGAAAAGGCTAAGGGAAGGGAGGGGAGAGGTCTTCTTTGCCTCAGATACCATGTGGCTCCCTTCCATGGTACTTGCAAGATAAAGATAATACTTTATCTTGTTGGATGTTTATGTGGGTCACATGGAAATCCTCCACTCTGACTGGAGATACGGCAATGCACCTCTCCAGCTGGCCATTTCTGATGTTAATCCTCAATACTTGAACCAGGTACACTCCACAGAAACTGCACCTCCAGGCAGCACTGCTAGCAAAATCCCCTTTAGATTCACCTTGGGCTGACTCCCGTCCCAGTTTTCCACTATGGTTCATAGAAAATGAGGAGTTTTGCTCCCACCATTAGTAGGAAGTGATTTCATTCTTATGCAATAAGGAATATCTTTGGTAGACAGGCAAGCCAGCACCTACACTCAGAGCCTATGCCTACAAATGGCTCAGGCAGAAAGAGAAAACCCCAGGTGACCTCCTGCAAGATCGATGAAGGATATCTTAAAAACCCTCTCATTTGACTTGGGGTGAGAAGGAAACATCTCCCCAGTTCTTTCCAGAGGGATCTTAACTCTCTTTGATTCTTCATCTGCTTATATACCTCAGAAGAAGGTGAGCAGCGAAGACTCACAAAACTGGTATTTTGCCACCACCTTCGCCTGTCCTGAAACAGCAGTCCAGCACGGTTCTTAACAACCTGCAGGTACTTGAAACTGGTTTTGTTCTTCATATTTGGAACCTCACTCCTATTTATATCCAGAAGAGTCTACCTATTACACCAAAGAAAGAGTGTTTCATATTTTAAATTTATATTTTAAATTACATGGTCTTAAGCAGGAATGCATGAGACCTTTGCTACAGAAATACAGTTAAATTCATCCCTATTACAAATTAGTTTATGACAAGCTCTTAACTAATTTTGTGCCTAGCAAAGGTTTTTTTCATGGAGTAGGGACAAATGAGGAGGGACCCATCGTGGGTGTATTGTTTCAAAGGAGCATAATTTTTGGTTTAGAAATAGAAGTGAACTTAGAAATCAGTTCGTTTACCTTTGCTAATAATTTAGATTTAGCTAAGAAAGTTAAAACACTTGAAGGATCACTAACATTATTTAGTCATTAACAATCACACAGCCAAAAGATAATAAGAAGGATGGAAAAAAGTTTTTTTTTAAGCTTCAGAATTTCTAAATAGACATAACAGCAGAGCAGAAGCAGAGCTCCTGGCTGATACTGAGACCAACCCCTTTCATCTTTGTGAAAAAGATCCCAGTCAGAACTTCCTATAAATGTGTTATTTTTTCTTTTTTTAAATTCAAGTATAATTAACATGTGTTATAGTAGTTTCGGATGTACAATATAGTGATTCAACAATTCTATACATTTGTCAGGGCTCATCACCATAAGTGTACTCTTAATCCCTTCACCTGTTTCACCCACCCACCTCCCTCTGGGAACAACCAGGTTGTTCTCTGTTAAATGTGTTTTTCTTATGTAATAATAATAGTAATAATAATAATAATAATAATGGTTTAAAAACAATTACTATCTAAAAATGTGAAGAACTATTTACTCAGGCTAAACAGGACTTCATAATTCAAATCACCTCACACTGCTTTTGCAGTCCTCATGGACAGGAAGACAACCAATATACTCTTAATTCATATCTTCTTGTTAAGATCTGAAAATAAATAGCTCTTCATTTTTTTTTTTTTTGAGGTTTACTCCCACCTTACTTAAGTATGAGCTTCTTAATATTTGGTAGTGATCATTAGATTCTCAATGTATTTAAACACAGCTTTGTGGTTCTGTCACTTTTCTCATTTTACTTTCTCTGAGCAAAGTCCTTTGAAACACACACTAACTGCCTCCAAGCCAAGGCAAGTAGAGAAAAGGTTTATCTCACAGATCAGACTTAAGGGAACATCATATATTTCCAGCCTTAAGTAAGCTGCACAGGGGAGCTGCTGGGTCAGAAATTGGGAAATAACTTCCCAGCAGTGTTACATTTACACTGACATCATTTGTCACCATTAAAGCCATTGAAGAAAATCTCCAGAATAAATGTAAGGGTAAAATTTAAAAATACCAATGTCAAATAATGCAATCTGGTTTTTACTGCCTGTCATTTAGGATTTTTCTTATTTCATCTACCAGTACTTATTAAGACATTTTTGAGAATAGACTCCAGTGTGATGCATTAGAATATTCAGAGCAGTTACATATAGCTTTTATGACAATGGAAGAAATGTGGCATTAGTGAATATGAATAAAGACTGCTTATTTTCAAGCTGAAGGGAAGCGCAACTGTTGCACAAAATTGTGAATAGTATAATTTTTTTCAAGTGATTGCTACTGGAATTTATAATAAAGGTTAATGGAATAGAGAACCTAAGGACTTGCTTTTCAAATAACCTTAAGAATTCAAATTCAAAATTCATAGTTAGCTGGGGCAGTACTGAATTAACATTTGTATAGGGCAGGTGTTCTCAACTTCTTTTACTTCCTTACTCATCAGAGGAACATGAGAGAGACACACATCTGTCAGTAACCATGGCTTACCACAGAGGGATCTAAAATGGTAGCCACTCTAGGAAGTACCTCAGGAGATTCTTCACCACATCTTTCCACTATAACACCCCTCCAAACCCCAAAATCCCCTTCCATAAATACTGCCATAATGCTTATTATCTGCAGATTCGAAAGACTAGCTAGAACAGCACACTTCAGATCTTTTTTTTAATTTAAATTCAACTAGCCAACATATAGTACATCTTTAGTTTTTGATATAATGTTCAATGATTCATTAGTTGCGTATAACACCCAGTACTCATCACATCACGTGTGCCCCCATTAATGCCCATCACCCAGTTACCCCATCCCTCCACACACCTCCCCTTTCAAAATCCTCAGTTTGTTTCTGGGATTCAAGAGTCTCATATGGTTTGTCTCCCTCTCTGATTTCTTCCCATTCAGTTTTCTCTCCCTATCGCTATTATTCTCTGCACTATTCCTTATGTTCCACGTATGAATGAAACTATATGATAATTATCTTTCTCTGGTTGACTTATTTCACTTAGCATAATTCCCTCCAGTTCCATCCATGTCTATGTAAAAGGTAGATATTCATCCTTTCTGATGGCTGAGTAATATTCCATTGTATATATGAACACTTTAAAATCTGAAGTTCAAACTCTCTTACCCAGGAAGGGAGTTCCCTGATTTGGACCAAGCCCATCAAGAATTCTTTAAGAACACCCAAAGGGGACCACTGTGATAAAGGGAGAAACTGCAGTGGTTTTGTATGTGTGTGTGCGTGTGTGTGTGTGTGTGTGTGTGTGTTTTGGTTTGGCTTGGTTTGGTTTCTGCTCTTTTTTCCTGATCACTCTGCTAATTTCCATTATATGTACCTGGTGTTACAATGTAGACTGAGAATATGTCCACCTGTATTTCCCTGCCCTGGAAGTCACAGAAATAGCAAGGTATGGTTCTGGGAAAAGGCAACATGGAACTTCCCACTGAAACCTCCTTCTAATCTTAACCTAAAGGAACCTGTGAAGCTAACATGTATGTCAACCAGGCTACCAAGATGGGAAAATGGATGCAGATAATGGGTCAAAAATCTAGAGTAATAAAGAGTTTAGTCACAGATTTCTCTGTGCATCTATTCTTTGTTAACTACATAGAGGTGACAGTTGATACATTAGGCAGGTCACTGCTCAATGTAATGAGACTGTGGTCCTGGCCAGTAGATTTTATTTATCCTTTCATATGTAAATGAAGGCTGAATAACATAAGAAAATGTTTGCCATTTTCACCCTGACATAAAACTAAACAAATGGAGATATACAGCAATAGTAGAAGATATTGGAAAGACTGGCCAAGGTTCAGAGGAGAATGATGAAGATAGTCCAAGGATATATCATGTATAAGGTTGAAGGAGCACAGAGATAGAATTTCTTTGGGAATATCTGAAGAATGCCAAAGTGGAGAAGTAGTAGATTTGCTCAATATGGTGTACATTTAGGGACCAAAGACTTCAAGAAGGCAGGTCTTCTGGTCACTAAAAAAAAACAAAAAACAAAAAACAAAAAAAACTTTCTAGTAAGATTCTTTAAAGATGGAAAAAAACAGGGATGCCTGGGTGGCTCAGTCAGTTAAGCATCTGACTCTTGATTTTAGCTCAGGTTATGATCTCGGGGTCCTAAAATTGAGCCCCACATCAGGCTCTGCGCTCAGCAGGGAGTCTGCTTGGGATTCTCTCTCTCCCTCTCCCTCTGCCCCTCCACCACCCCTTCAAATAAATGAATAAATCTTAAAAAAAAAAAAAAGATGGAAAAAACAGTCATGAGTGTTAATAAGTATTCTACCATGTGTGGTATTCACCCATAGATAGATTAAAAGTTTCTCAGCATTTCCCCTCACCACACACACATATATGGATGATATTTGCAAAATGTTCACAAGCTTCCCCAGACTTTGATGAAGGGAACGAATGTACAGATTAGACAGCCTATAAATTATGTAGACTCTCCACCATCTGACTTGAACAAAGAACACAAATACGAGTGAAGGTAACCATAAATCCACCCATCCATTTTATAACAGAAGTAAATCTATGAAAACTTCAGTACTTTACTATTTTTTACTTACCACACTGATTTCAACTTATCTCCTAACTGGTAGATGTACACCAGTATGTTCTGCGACACTGAGAACTTCTAAGCTAGGTGACCACTTTATTGAATTTCATAGAAAGAACTCATGTCTCAGACGTACAGTTAAATTAGATGAGCTTTAGGATCCTCCTAAAACTGATTTTACATACAGCAACCAGTGACGACCAGTGATCTTTCAAAGATTTGTCCTTTCCTTCCAAAAACCATAACCAGCCCAACCAAGGGTGTACTTCCCAGCCCCACTGCATCTACATGGGATCATATAAACCAATTGTGTCTAATGGAATGTTAACAGAAGTGACATATGCCAATTCTAAAATGAAAGGGTAAGAAATTGGAATGCCTTCTCCATGCTCTCATTTCTTGTCCTCCGGCTAGAAGGCAAAAACTCCAACATCATGAGGGATGGTAGAGACATAAGATTGAAGGCATTTAAGTCCGTGAATCACACTGTGGAAGGACACCAACTTTACAAGCATATTATAGTAACTGCTACATTAATGAGAAATATAGGGGACACCTGGGTGGCTCAGTTGGTTAAGCATCTGCCTCTGGCTCCAGTCATGATCCCAGGGTCCTGGGATGGAGCCCCACATCGGGGGGGGGGGGGTCCTTGCTCAGCAGGGAGCCTGCTTCTCCCTCTGTCGGCCGCTCCCCCTGCTTTGCTCTCTCTCTCTCTCTGACAAATAAATAAGTAAAATCTTTAAAGAAAAGAAATGTATTTCTGTTATGTTATGTCATTCATATTTTGGGGTTAATTTGTTATAACAGTCCACCTTGAGTAACAGAAATCAAGAAAATTTTCCTTTATTTAGTAAAATTTAAAGTATTTCACACAGTCTTGCTCTATAATGATATTGCAATGTACTGGGTGCTCTATTACTGTGCACAATAATGGCAACGGAAGAAATGTCGAAACCGTAATAATAATTTTAAGTAAAAGTTACCTATCCTCTTCAAGTATGGTCAACTGTTGACCAGGTCAGGGTTTATCTTTTGGTTATTCTAGTTTTCTTATATCTTAACTTTCCTTGTCTTTGCCTTCTTATTTTTAAATATAAAATTTTTCCTTACAAAGGAATTATGTAGAGTTTCAATACATATTAGGGTCCTTTGTTTTTACCAAATTCAGGATTTGACTTGCAGATTTCTAGAAAATAACAAATTTGTGTTACTGTAAATTGCTAAATTTGGGGTAATTTGTTACTCAGTAAAAGATAAGAAACAAGTTTCACAGCATCTCCCTCATGTAGTAAATACTGAGTATTTAAATCTTAACTGTTCTAGAAGTTTTCTGGTTGTTTTTGTTTGTTTGTTTTGTTTGTATGTGTGTGTGTGTGTGTGTGTGTGTGTGTGTGTGTGTGTTTAACTCGGATTTCTCACTGTACTTACTTACTACTCTCTTCCCTCCCTACTGGAGATCCATCTAACTCTCACCCTCACCTATGGGCCAAATTGAAAAAGGCAAGCTTTGAAATCCCATACACTTTCAAGTCAAAAGAGGAAAGATCTCTGGAATATTAGTTAACTAAATTTTAGAAGAGTCATTCTGATAAGAGTTGTTTTATAGTCATGGAATTACAGTATGTTTGAAACACTTCTGTAACCACTAAATAATTGTCTAACCCATAGCCAATTTATAAAAGGAGCTGAAGAGCTAGAAAGAGCTGGAAATGTCTGACAAGGTCTGACTGTGGGTGAGAACTGACACCCAACAGGTGCAGTCAGCTCCATAAACAGGTGTTATTAGCTGATGGCAGAGGAAGGGCTATCTCTGCTTCTGCCAGCCTTTTAATCCCATGGAAAATTCAAGCCCCATAGATGAACATTTAAAAAGATGAGCTAACAGATGCTAAATGTCATGCTGAAATTATAGTATACAGTATTTGAAAATCTTTGATTTGTCATATTATAGGCTAGGCACTCCCTCTGCTACTAGAATTGTGAAATAGGCCCCAATAGGGAGGTTTAGCTTAATAAATGTGGCTGCTTTGTTCCTCAGGTTGCTGATCCATGTGATTGATTGAAGCTTCTATTTCATCTGGGGAGGTGGGAGAGTGTTGTAGGCAGCAGTCTCTGTAATTTTTGATTGTCTGACAGAGCAAATGAAATTCATGTGACAGACTTTATTTTCCCCTCCAAACTGCATCAACATTTATTTATGATGAAGGGGAAATTTGGTAAAAAAAAGCAGTACTGTTTATCATAAATCATGAAGTTGTACGTTCTGCTTTTTAGAAAGAGGAATGACTGGTCTGTGGTATATTTATAACCTCAGTATTTCTTTAATACTTTAAATACACAAAATGTAGTATCAAAACTATCCAAAAGCTAACTCTATGATACTTAATGTCCTTAAGGGATCAATGAAAATTATTATTCATTCTCCCAGTTTTTTAACTGTGTATATAGTTTTCATGCCCAGGAAGAATAAGATTTTACATATATGCCTGATTTTCTGAGCTAAATAATCATTTCTCGTTTCAGTAGTGGTGTCTAGATAAAAAGATTCTGAGAAGGTGGTTACTGGGCACCTATTATGATGGCTGGAATTAAGGGGCTTGAAAGGGTGTTGCTGAATGACTGCCTGAAGTAATGAATGAGAAAAAAATGGTATCTTTCAGGGTCTCTTCAGATGTGGAATTCATTCTTCTAAGTAAGATAATTTTGCACTCCTCCAAGCAAGACGATTTCAAGGGAAGATAAAATGTGAAGAATCAGGAGACATTAACACCTGGAAATGGGGAATGTTGGGAGGTAGAGCTAACAAATGAACACTAAGAACGACATTGGAGAACTGAACAAAATAATATGATTGAAGACGCATACATACATTTCATTCAGCTTTATTCAACAGTCTAAAAAGATGAAGAAACAATATCATGTAACACCATTCAAAACTATGAACATTAGTCTATATAAAGCATGGGCATTATGTAAAAACAAAAATGACAGAGCGAGATGTAACATTTCTGTAGTGTAAAATAATGAACTGAAATGAATATGAAGGTATTTATGGATACATATTCTCTAGATTTTAGAATTCATAGCAGTAGAAATATGTTAAAGAGGCACGCAGTGTACTCAAAATGTGGGAGGAAATACTATAAATATAAATAATATAAAATGACATCTGAAGAATTCTGATGTACAAAGTCAGGATCTGGAATATGAGCCACAGAAACACAGTATTTTTTTTGTTTTGTATTTTATTTTTGTGGTTAAATATTAAGATATGAGTGAGAATGGGGTGTGGTAAATAAAATGTGAAGTTGCTTGCATGGGTTTGTATCAAGTAACTGAAAGGAAGGTGAGGAGGGAAGGAGAAACCTTCAAGCTCTAATGTCTTTTATAAGGTTTTAGAGGGCATGACATTTTAGAATATTAACAGATCATGGAAAAGTTTTCAAGAACAGATTATAACACTTGTACTAAAATAGACAATTGAGTCAGTGTTAGCAAGTAAGTTGTATACATTTTTAAAGAGTTAGAAAGATGTGAAACCATAGGGTGAGGGATGAATCAGAAGACAAACAGCAAGTTAGAATGTCCCTATGTGAGAGATAAATAAATGCAAATGATTAAAAGGAGTAACCTCTTTTAGGAAAGAAATACGATGTCTGAAATTTTTCAAGGACATTCTATCGCTAATGTTTTATACAGGAGCAGTAGAAATATGATGACTCTCAGCTTGTGAATGTGTTCTGGTTAAAAACAGCACTAGGGTCTTACTGAATAAGTTTACTTAAGAGAAGCTTAAAACATACTAAAAAATGTCATGCTATACGTAGACTCTGGATAAAAATATGTCGGCACTACAGATGTTCTAGATTAGCCAGCATCATGAGATATTCAGAACCAAAGCTGACATACTGCAACAACTGGCTGAATCCGATTGCTGGAGGGATGAGCGAGGGAATATTCTGATGAAGCACCTATGAATTAACAAAGGGGTGTGTAGTCAAAAGGATGAAGTTAGAAATATCGTACTAACTGTAAACGTTTTAACATATATTTTACCAGTTCAGACTGAAAAGATTTAGTATTCCTTGTTGGTATGTGGTTTTCCAGAAGAGAAAGTATTTTTTTTTTTTAAGATTTTATTTATTTATTTGACAGAGACAGAGATAGCGAGAGCAGGAACACAAGCAGGGGGAGTGGGAGAGGGAGAAGCAGGCTTCCCGCTGAGCAGGGAGCCCGATGTGGGACTTGATCCTAGGACTCTGGGATCATGACCTGAGCCGAAGGCAGCCGCTTAACGACTGAGCCACCCAAGCGCCCCAGAAGAGAAAGTATTAACCATATATTAGCAAACGACATGCATTTCAGAAGACAAGCTTTCTGCAACCATCTGATAAATGCAGTGAGGACTACACCAGTGCAAACTCATGACCTTCCATAAATTAATTAATACATGAAATGAATTAACACATGAAAACAAGCAATTCCCCATTCAAGCTGCCATGGGATAAGTGGTTTGGGAATGCTATAAACAGTAACTTAGGAAAAAAAAATTGGACAGGGAGAAGATAATGTTTGCTCTGAAGAAGACTGAGAAGCTTTTAACAATATTCCTCTACATTATTTATTTGATTTTCTACTCTGTTAACTCTGCTGTTCATTGCCCCATATTTGGAGTTAGTTATGCTATTTTATTTTAATTTTGCTGCTATTTAAAAAATTTAGCTTCTTTCCTTTTTTTTTAAATCTGAGTTTAAAAAATCTTTTTAAAATCTTTTATTATGGCTACCTATTCTTAGGTCACATGATCATTTTGTTGTTTTATTTTGTTTTTTTATTTGAATTTTGTTGTTTTTTTTAAATGACACTAGCAGATATTTTCTAAAATCATCCACTGTTACTATAGAAATTTACTACATTATTATTTTCAAACGTGCATTCTTCTTCCAAGTGGTTAAGAAGATATTACCCATTTTTATGCAGTTAATTTTTAAAATTTTCTATCTTTTCCATAAGACCCTACCACTCCACTTTTGTAATCCTGCTGATATCCTGGGTTAATAATATTCAGAAAGTCTTCTAACAGAAGGAGAGGATGGATGAATCAATCTTTGCACATCCATTGTCTTCTGGGACTGCAAGAATATTCCACCTTTTGGCAGGGTTGATATACAGAGCTTCCAGTTCAATTTCCAGTAATGGCCAGAAATTCAACCAGTATGGTTTTTGTGGAATGAAGGTATATTTTCTTCTGCCCTCCAATGGTTTTTTAACTAGGAGGAGATATATTTATGTCCCAGTGAATTTGAGGCAGTCTATATTCTTTGGCCAAAAAAAAAATCTCTAAACCATCATGGCCCAGCCTATCTCTACTGTTCTGAAGAACATTATGTGCTGGAGACATACCTCCAAAAGGCAAGGTGATGCCATCAATCCCCCCTCTATTAGTCTCTGAATATCTCTGAATCGTTCACTTATTGATAGTGAGTAAAGGGGAAACTTCTCTTACTTGCCTAGGCTGGCAGCACTAGGCTGTACCATTTTATTTTATTTTACTTTATTTTATTTTATTTTTAAAGATGTTATTTATTTATTTGAGAGAGACAGAGCGTGCACAAGGTGGGGGGGGGTGGCAGAGGGGGAGGGAGAAGAAGACTCCCTGCTGAGCAGAGAGCCCGACACGGGGCTCAATCCCAGGACCCCAAGATCATGACCTGAGCCAAAGGCAGAAGCTTAACTAACTGAGCCACCCAGGAGCCCCTAGGCGGTACCATTTTAAAGGGTGAAGAACTCCCCTTCGATTATTGAACTGTGCATTATGGCAATGGTTAGTTTCATTTGTCTTCCAGAATTATGACATAGATCTATCTTTCAATCTCCTTCCTTCCTTTCTTTATCTTTCCTTTCCTTTCTTTCCTGTTTTCTTTCCTTTTCTTGTGTATGTGTGTGTGTTTCTCAATAGGAGAAACTTGTAGAAAGGGTATATCAAACTCTTAAACTTAAATAATACCTTGAAAGGAAAATGCCAAGTAATCTAAATGTATTTTATTTCATAATTTTGTAAGTCTCAAACTCTACTGATCTTATAAAAAATTTTATGAGAGTTAATTAATACCAAAATGAACTAATTTCAGTCTTATGGTAGCTACTTTTGCCAAGTTTTGTTAAAGATGCTAAGAAAGAGAATTATTCTCAGAGTAGTGGGAAAAGATTTATTATTGTATGATCCAGAGTAGATTTTTCAATATAGTAGAAGCTGTGTACATTAATTTGAATCTCTTATTTTGAACTTCAAAATTATAAAATGAAATATTTTCACCTGATCTGATTCTCTTTTATTAAAAAAAGGTAATACCATTTTCTTCATTCTCACCCATAGTCAGTATTAAATTTGACTCCTAAGAGATTTAATATTCCTCTTTAGCTATGCCTAATACAGAACATGTTCGAAGGGATCTCATTCCTGTTTTGGGGTATTATAACCTCTGATTCTTTAAGTGATCTTGAATCATATGCAAGAATACTTTTACTGCTCTGCCTGCAAATATGAATACAGAAGGAAAAGAAAAAGTAATTTGGGGCTTTGAAATGATTTTGAAATAGTTTGAAAATAAAAGAGGAACAAAGTAAAATGTGTTAAAATTGAAAGGAAATACGTAAAAAAAACAAGCACTGTATTGCAATGTTTAATATCTCATCCCTTGAGAAGATGAGATACTAGACAATGTCATGCCATGGTGCACTGAAGGCAGAAGCCAGGAAGCCCCTGGTTCTATGTGAGGGCTGTCAAATGGACTAGAACAAAGGATAACATGAGTATTCTTGATCCATATCTGCTCACCTAGGAACACCTCCCAAGCTAACTATAGTAGTCCACAAGTCCCATCAGTAGAAATTCAGGCAGCCTAAGAAAGTGATTTTTATTCACTTATTTGCCTGAGAGCGTATATTCACTATATGCCGTTGTCTAAACATTAATTATAAACATTTAAATAAGAAGGGTGCATACAATGTTATTCATTTCACATGGCTTCACATTCTACCAAGGAACTGCCTCAAATCTGACTTAAAAAACAAACAAAAAGAGGACAACTTTCCAAATCTGAGGGAATATGACTTTGGTCATGCAAGCATAAAACTGCTTATCAGTTACACCTCAGTTTGAAGAGCTCTCCCCACACAGGTTTGCTGATGCTTTGCTACACCGATTTCCAGCTAAGGGGGTAGAGGGAGCAGTCTAAACACGAAGTTCAATCACAAAAACCCCAGATTTTCTTAATTATTTCATGAAAGAGTCAAAATTAAGTACTTTCAGAGTTCCTTGCCCCTTAAGTTAAAAAATATCTACACTGTGAGATGGAAACAGAAAGCCAGCAGCGTCTAGGCAGCTACGCCAGGAAGAACATTTGGTCAAACTTCTTATTCAAAATAGAAATAAGAAAGAGAATTGTAATCTTAGAACAGAGGGAATTCAGACCTGGAAATAACAACGGAGAGCATGTCTTAGTTTTATAAACAGAATAGCACTGTAAAAAAAAAGAAGCAATTTAAATTTTCTGTGGTACATTTATTTCTCAGGAAAGTGGCTTCCCACTGTGAGCATTCGTTCCTTCACAGACTGTGTCAGAGGCTCAAACATATTCAAGCCCCACAAATACCTGTAATGATTGCAGACTACAGACTGAACCACAATAAGGCATCAAAAAAGAAAAAAGGAAAAAAGACCAAAGGTAGATACTTAATGAAAAAGATTTGAATACCGTATGATCCTGGTTTTCTTATTTTCATGTGAAGTGAATGATACTACTGAAGTTCAAAGCCATTCACTTTTCCTGAAACCCCAATTTCAAGTTATTTCAAAGAAGAACACTTTGAAAGGACAGAAACAACAAGAATAAAATAAGTTCATAGATGAGTAATGTGCTTTCAGGAACAGTCCCTAAATTCAAATCTGTGGGGTCCCTATACTGTTTGATGGAGGACAGTAAATTTTTCTAATTAGAAGTATCTTACAAGTGATGAGACAATTCACCAGCTAACAGCACACTTAGGTTGCCATAAAAAGAAGTTTAATAAACTCTAATCACTTTGCCACCTTTAAATCCAGCTCACGAGAGATGTTCCCAATAAAACCAGTGATTGTGGTAGGTAACGTCTACAAGGATTTGTAAGTAGGAATGAAGGGAACAGACAAGAAGGATAACTGCTTCATACAGATGTTTTCTAAACTTCCTGGATGATAAGAATTGCCTGAGGTAATTTTTAAAAATATAAAATCCTGCCAGAATAGAAATTATAGTTAAAAATATAAATTCTTGTTAAAATTGCAACTTCTACCTAAGAGAGACACTGACTCAGAATCCCCCTAGAAAGGACAGGAAGCTGCATGCTCAGTGCCCCAAGCAATTATCATCAACATGGGAGTTTTGGAAATATTTACTTGATACCAGTAATGGAGTGTTTTAAAAATGGAAATAATTAACTAATGTAAGTTACAATTTGGCCTAGAAGATTTCTATACTAAACAATGATTTTGGGTTCTTCCCTTCCCACCTCTCACACTAAAATGAATGAACACATTAGCAACGTTTCACCAGATGCTCAGAGCACATAAAGTTTCAAGACTGGACTTTACTAGCAAAATTGAAGCATTTATGTACAGCTGCAGTTTGCTACAAAAAATTCTAGATAAGTTAATGATAGTTTTAGAAAAGAAATCTCTAATATATATAGAGATATATATGTGTGTGTGTGTGTATGTTGAAGAAATAAACTCTAAGACATCGAAAAGAACAGGAATAATTCAGTAAAGCTTATAATTCCTGAAAAGCTTAGTACAGAACTGATAAAAATAAACACTATGTCATAGACAACAGTTTTCAACAAATTTGAATCTTAAACTAAATTTCTATTAAAATTACTTTCATACTTCCTGTCCCATTTTACTGAATTTCTGAGAATTATTTACGTGCAATTCCTGAAAGAAATCACATGAATGCTTGCTCCAAGCAAGTGGTACAATGGTAGATACTGTGTGGAGTATAAGTTTTAGTTCTTGTTTTCAGGGTGTTCATAATTTAGGTGGAGAAAGAGGAGGCACAGATATCCAAACACTAAAATAACAGTAACAGTCAATAATATGCAAGAGTCCAAATAATTATATGTGATACAATGTATAAACATTGTGTATCATCCAAATGAGGCACCTAATGAAAAATGAAATAAAACAGGGTTTCATGTATGTGAGCCTTATCAATCAGCTAAATTTTCACATAGGAAATAGTGACTGAGGTAAACTTGGAAAACTGGGGAAATTCATATACATAAAGAGATGAATAAGGGGTGTTCTGGAATTAAGAATTCTTTCTTAAAAAACATTTATTTATTAGAGAGAGAGAAAGAGAGTTGGGGGAGGGACAGAGGGAGAGAGAGAGAATCCTCAAGCAGAATCCCCCCTGAGCAGAGCCAGACGTGGGGCTCAATCCCAGGACCCTGAGATCATGACCTGAGCCAAAATCAAGAGTCAGATGCTGACTGAGCCACCCAGCTGCCCCTGGAATTAAGAGTTGAGAGAGTATGGGCACTGAGAAACAAACTGAGGGTTCTAGAGGGGAGGGAGTGGGGGGATGGGATAGCCTGGTGATGGGTATTAAAGAGGGCACGTTCTGCATGGAGCACTGGGTGTTATATGCAATGAATCATGGAACACTACATCAAAAACTAATGATGTAATGTATGGTGATTAACATAACATAATAAATAAATAAATAAATAAATAAATAAATAAATAAATAAATAAAAAGAGTTCTTAATGTCTAAGCAAACTTCTAGGGAGAGGAATATATACATATAGTATTGTTAAAATAATAGCTATACTTTTTGGATCACCAGTTATATGTCATGCATTGTGCCAAGTAATTTTCATTTCATTTAACACTCATATTACTATTTTGACTCCTTTCCTGCAATAGCATGGAAACTACTGTTCTTCTGATTACTCCTTATTTAATGATATTCCTTTAGTCTATAATGGGTATGACTTAAAGTATAATATTGTACCTAATAGCTCAATTTAATGGCCAAATGCTTGAAGAAAGAATTGCACTTAGGACAGATCACCAATGTGCCTAATCTAAGAATTCTGTAACAATACTTACAAATTCTCTCTAGAACAATTACTGCAAGATAAGCTGGGTAGTTTAGTTTTAAAACTCATTTCTAACTTACTATGCATATGCACCCACAAGGTTTATGTTGCTTTGCTGTTGACAGCAGACACGAACCCCAGTTGATTGGACCACTAATGGATCAGAGGTGGACACGACATCCAAGAGGAAACAACCCACAGGTTAGGAAAAATCAATCCAATGCCCTATCTCTTGCAAGTATGTTAATTAACTGATACTCACATACTTAGATTACTCAGACTGGGATTCACATAGTCATTTGGGACTATGTGAAAACAGAGACTGAAGGATGGAGAGAGATGAGACAGACAGGCAGATGACAGAGGGAGAAAGAGTGAGTGCTGGTGTTATCCTTGACAGGTAGAGGAGGGAGTCAGCTTCCCTGATTTTCCAATTTCGGTTTCAGTCTTTCTGTAAGAAGGCTGTGCCTCACTTATGGGACTTAGATGTCCATGAGATAACTTGCTGTCATCTTTCAACTTATGTTAGAAAGAGAGGGTTCCTGTTCCTTGAATAACAGAGATAACTTTCAGGAGGAATGTTTTTTCAAAGTGAAGTCCTCAAAATCCTCCTCTGAAATACGGTAGTTTATACCCATAAATGTGATATATTGATATATTAGATATATTAATAATATATTACTAATGTATATTAATAACATAATATTATATAATATTATATAACTTTATATGTATCACATAAATGTGATATATTGAATTAGATATATTAATAACATATTACTAATGTATATTAATAACATAATATTATATAACTTTATGCGTGTGTGTGTGTGTATATACATTCCTTCATTCTATAGGTCTCTTCAATTTCACTTTCTAAATCTTGTGTTTGTACTGTACACAGTGTAAGTAATAGAGGGATTTGCAGAGAAGGAGGAAGGGAAATTGAATCACGTCTAGAAGGAACAAAGCCAAGGGTTTGAGACACACCAGCAACTCAGAGTATGTGAACTGGAGCAATTAATACTAAAGACAGATAGTGAAGGTGTCACTAAGGAAGTAATCCTACTCTTTAAAATGGCACCATGATCATAAATTCCTACTTTCTCAACAAAAACCACAAAGATTTATGATAAATACTTGCCAAAACAGTAAAAAGGAGAAGCCAAAATAAGGCTGGCAGTTGGAAAGGGGGAAAAAAACAAAGCCTCTTAGTATGTGAGAAAGGTTTCCTTTACCCTCCTCAAAGACTAAGCATTAGTATATATCAATGGCTGACTGTTGGTAGCTGAGTGATCAAAATAATGACATACAAAGTACATGTGTTATAGGAATGTGAAAGTAACACAATCAAGTTTCAAGCAATAGGGAATCTGGGAGTGGAGAGACATGAATCTTGTAGCATGACATGCAGTAAAGGTTCTGGATAAGGGCTCTAGGGAAGGAGACTGTCCCCTTCTATCCTCCTCCCTCCATCAATGTGCCCTACAATGGCTTGAATGAGGGCATCACTTAAAGGTTTTGATAGCCTGGCATAGTTTTGAATATTCAGAAGTAGCTAAAGAAGTAGCATAATGCAGCGGGTGAATGGATAGTGTCTTAGAGCCATACTGCTGGTATGAACCCTCACTCTCCCACTTACCAGCTATCTGGCCTCGGGCAAGGCATTTGGCCCTCTGTGCCTCAGTTTTCTTATCTGCAAAATGAGGAATAAATGAGGTTGTTCTAATGATTAAATGAGTGTGTGTGTGTGTGTGTGTGTGTATTTAGAACAGAGCCTAATACATAATAAACACCATATATATCACTTAATATTATTTAGCATTTTAACCTTAACTCATCTTATTCATAATCCATATAAAATAAACTTTGGCTCCATACTTAAAAGATGATTAAAGTGAAAACTCTAACACACTGTCTCTCACATAATGAAATGTTTGCATAAAGATGGAGCAGAACAGGCTGAGGAATTGGGTAAAAGGCTAAGGAAACCTGACCTGATCCCACAATAATGGCTATCCATGAGGGGCAGAAGCTTCCGGCAGAGGCACGGTGAAAGCAGTGTTGATTCTGCACTGATAGCAGAGGAGTTCAGGAGAGCAAAGAGGTGAGAAGAGAGAGCCATCAGGAGAATGTTGCAGAAGCCCCAAATCCAAGCATTTCTAGGTGGGTGAACGTGATAAAAGCAGTCTTGGGATGGCCTCAAACTAGCCTCATGAGACCTGGTCCAATTTTTTAAGGCCTTGTCTTTCTGTGATCTTCAAAAGGTGTCTCAAGGAAGACGACACAGAGATGAGTAGATTTGTTCGTTATGGAAATTACAAACTGAATACAATCATGGTAGCTTCAAAGCAGATGGACACTCCTATTGGTTTTGTTGCCCTTCAATCTTATCTCTAACCTGAAAAGCTTGACACCAATGATTTGTCCCTAAATGCTAGAAAACTCTTGATCACAGCTGAGTGGAATAAGCAGTTTTTCTTTCTGAAGCCTCTTCAAGGAAAGACTTATGTGGATAGCCACTCTAATTGTGATGAGGGTTGGCAGCTGAGGTCAAAATTAATCCAATTCTAAATGATACTTAATAAATCAGGCAAAACAAAGGTAGACTGGAGTCCTTAGCCATGCCCAGCAGAGGCTCTCCTGACCTCAAAAATTGAATTTCTCGGGGTTAATTTTCCCTTTAACTAAGGAGTTTAAATATCATAATCTAACTTAAACCAATGGGGAAATTTTTAAAAGTATATTTTAGTTAAACCTGGCACCTCTTTTGGATATAAATGCCAGGTGCATTGCTTTTCAAATGACTTCAACTCATTGCAAAGTGTCTGAGCATACAGGGCATCTTGAGAATTTACTATGCAAATAATAATCACTTAAAATTGCCTTTGAAATGTCAAATCTGTTTCACACTGAGGACTGGAAATTTGCAAAAATAATTTTTTTCAGGTTTTACATCCATAGGAGAGCTCTGGAAATAAATACGATTCTATTCTATTTGATTGCTATATATATATATATATATATATATATATATATATATAATACCCCAGAGAAATATGAAAATCACATACAATGACCTACATGAGAGCATGATACAAATACTCAAAAACTGCTATCTCAACAGGCTTATTTAACATTAGTTTGAATTAGATTTGGGAAGAAATTAGCAACCTTTTGTTATATTCGAAGGGCAACCTAAAAGTTAATGTCTTATATAAAGAAAGTTCAGGTATCTCCTCCTACTCCCCTAGCCTCTCCTCTGTATGACATTAAAATAGCCAGTGACACCACAGCCAGGCTCATTGTGAAGGTTCAGCTCCGGATTTTATGAGGCTTCCCAGGGGACTGGTTTCTCCAGTTTACTGGGACGTCCACTAAAGGATTACCCACCATGTGTGTCAAGAGTAAGAATGAAAAATTCTCCCAGGAGTAGCTATTTCCAGTGGCCATATTGGCATCAATTAATGAAGCTGATTTTATATTCAGCTAAGAGAAAACATTTTTTCCAAAAGTTTGTAATAGAAATTTTCATGGAGTGAATTCCTATGTTATGATTTACCAGCAATAGTGGATTTGTTTACAGTAGGCCTCATCTCAAAGTTGGTGGGAGAGAGTAAGGGAAGATTACTGTCCTTCTCTACTTGGGATGGTGTTAAGGGAGGTAGTTCTAGATCACCCTTACCACTGTTTCAGTATCCCAAAATATTATGGGTGGATAGTGCAAGAAACAAGTGAGTGTTTTTGGGTTTTTTTGTTTGTTTGTTTTTTATATTGCCAGGTAAAAGCCAGATGACTCTCAGAATAGAATATACAGGGGAAGGAGAGGTGTTCTTTTCTTTTCTTTCTTTTTAAGATTTATTTATTTGAGAGAGAGAGAGCTCGAGTGCATGCATGCTAGCAGGGGGCGGGGCAGAGGGAGAAGGAGAGAGAGAATCCCAAGCAGGCTCTATCCCAGCACAGAGCTCAATGCAGGGCTCAATCTCATAACCACGAGATCATGACCTGAGCCAAAATCAAAATCAGTGGCTTAACCAACTGAGCCACCCAGGCACCCCAAGGAGAGAGACATTCTTGAGCATTCTTTTATTTCCTGTGATGAATAGCATTAATGGAAGGGCTTTTGTTTGTTTGTTTGTATTTTTGTTTTTTTAAGTAACAGACTCTGGATGATGTCACATTACCATTTTAACACAGTCTGTGCTAATGCAGAAAGTTGTAGAACTGTCTTGATATTTAAAAATGTATCAACTTAATTCTACTCTAGATTAAACTAAACATATTTTAAAATCAACTAAAGCAAAATGAGGAAGAAAAATTATCATGTGAACAAGCCTAAGAAATATAATTTAACAAAATACTTATTCAAAAAACAGTTATATAATGGCAGCTTTTCTCCCTTTTTAGAATAATCTCTGGCAAAATGTTTTCTACTTTTCATTTAGAAACACCTAATCTTGGTTAAATTGATTGATTAAAATCGAAATAAAATAACTAATATTTGATAATTTTGTTCAGCTAATGTTCATGTAATTCCAAATTTTAAAACTACCTTAATCTTTTTAGTGGCATATTTACTCTTTGGGAACTAACCTAGTAATAAACTCTGTGAATGCAGAAAACCTTAAAGGCTTGGCAAATACAATAATTCTTGTGTTTCATGAGTTCCAATTTTGTATCAGAAAATAATTTACTTAATTGGAAGATGAGAGCTGAAAAATCATTTATATCTCTCTTCAAATAACTTAAAGCCTGTCACAGGCCAGACTTCTACAAATAAAATGTCTATGGTGTTATTATATTTTCTTCAAGGTTATTCATTTTACTCAAGGTAATGTAGGAAGCTATATTGGGGAACAGGGAATAAATAAAAAAGAACAATGTGATTTTTTTCCCTTAAATTGTAAAAGTAACATATCAAAACTAATGATAATCCAGAAAAAGGGGGAAACAATCCCATTATACCAGCACAATGATTTTATTATTGCTTATTAGGTTTACAGCTATGCCTATATGTATATTTTAGCTGCAAAATATGTAGCCACAGTAATAGTCTATATACAACTTTAGAGTTTGTATTTTTTTTCACTTAACATTTATTTCATATGCTTTTCCATGTTCCAATGCCATTAGTAACAACTACATGCTACTCTATGAAATAAATGGTCTATAACTTTTCAACCAAAATATCTGAGGTTGTTTAAAAGTGGAATGATAATTTAGTAAAGTATTTATGCAATTGTAGTTCCTTGATATGTTCCATAATACGTTATCATTCACATTTTTGTGGCTGCCAGAGTTGCTCAGGTTTTTATTCTTTTTTCCTGGTGTATATACTATGCTTGCTTAACTTTAGGGACACTAAAGTCACAGAGTTTAAACAATGTCTTATGTCTACCAGGAAATAAAGGTAGAGTTAAATTTTAGAACATAGAATGCTTAATTCTTATCATTGTATATTTGTCATTTCTGTAGTAAGTTATGAAGTGCTTACTTTTTTTTTTTTTTTAAGTAAGCTCTACAACCAACATGGGACTTGAACTCATGACCCTGAGATCAAGAGTCCCATGCTCCACCGACTGAGCCAGCCAGGAGCGGAGAAGAGCTTTCTTTGTATGACTTACTGTGCTATTCAGGGGAAGATAAAATAATTTGTAAGACAAAATTCTTCAATACACATACATAATTGAGTCCACAAAAGTGAGGGAGGAGACCATTAGTTCTGCAGCCCTAACAGGTAGGCTACCTTCAGTTAATGTCAGTGTGGTTAAGGATGGGATGGCTAAAGTGGATTTAGTATGTTAACCAGGCATGGCCTAGAAACAGTGGCAGTAAAGGATAAGGCAAGGTTTGGGTAACTGATCTTCATGCAGGATAAGTATACGGAGAAGGGGTGGAGATGTTCAGGCCAAGAAGCTGGGGAAAGACTCTTCTCTCACCAGCTAGGCAACTTTAAAAGCCCTAAGCCTCCATTTCCTCAGCTGTGGAATGGAAATAATTTTAAAATACCCACTTCATTGAATGGTTGTGGGACTGAACAAATTTATTCACGAAGGATGCTTACTGGAGTCTCTAGCACATTTCAAATAAAAACCAAAAAATAAAAATAAAAATGTTCATCGTTGTTGTTGGTAGTATTCTTCAGTCAACTTAAGGGCCAAGTCTAGGGCTTTATGACTGAGATGAGAAACCAGGAGGTTCATTTCAGGAAATGTGAGCAGAAGCAAATGCATGCCCCCAGGGAGAAAAAGCCACTCATAATAGAGGACACCTGGAAGTAAGGTGTACCTTGAGTTTAGCAGAATAAATGGAAGGATATGACAAAGCTTTTACAAACAGGGGGGGCACTGATCAGAGCAAGGACCAGTCACAGCAGGTAAAGGCCCATCAGCTCTGCCAGTTGGTAGCCCTGCTGGGCACTCCCAATTCTGTTCATTTGAGTTAAGACATCAGAATCTCTCCCCAAGTCATGGAGTGGAATAGTTCTAACAATAAACCATGGATGTAACAACTCTCTCGTTTTGTAGACATTTTTTAAAAGTTGGATTTAGGGGCACCTGGGTGGCTCAGATGGTTAAGCATCTGCCTTCAGCTCAGGTCATGATCTCCAGGTCCTGGGATCAAGTCCCACATCGGACTCCCAGATCAGCGGGGAGTCTGCTTCTCCCTCTCTCCCTCTGCCTCTCCTCCTGCTTGTGCTGTCTTTGTCTCTCTCCCTCTCAAATGAATAAACAAAATCTTAAAAAAATAAAAAATAAAGGTTGGATGTATAATAGTCTTACCAGTACCTAATAAAATACACATATACTTCGGAACAATTTTTGAGAGAACAAGTCTTTTTCATATTTTAAAATAAAACTCTCTGAAACCAAAGGCAGACATTTCAAGGAAAACCTCAACAGATTTGACTATATTAATACTGACCTCCTTTAAATCTGAAAAAAGCATCATGAGGAAAATTAAAAGGCATAAGGACAAACTGGGGGGACTGGAACATAAAATGTCAAAGGGTTAATATTATTACATGTAAAAAAATTTACAAAGCAAATTCTGAAATGAATACTCCAATAGAAAACTGGACAAGCTGCAGAGAAAAGGGGAACCCTCTTATACTGTTGGTGGGAATGCAAATTGGTGCAGACACTCTGGAAAACAGTATGGAGATTCCTCAGAAAGTTAAAAATAAGCTACCCTATGACCCAGCAATTGCACTACTAAGTATTTACCCAAAGGATATAAAAATACTGATTTGAAAGGATACATGCACCCCAATGTTTATAGCAACAGCCAAATTATGTAAAGAGCCCAAATGTCCATCAACTGATGAATGGATAAAGAAGAGGTGGTTTGTATGTACGTATATATATATGTACTATACATACCATAGAATATTACTCAGCCATCAAAAAGAATGAAATCTTGCCATTTGTAACAATGTAGATGGAGCTAGAGAGTATTATGCTAAGCAAAATAAATCAGAGAAAGACAAATACCATATTTTACTCATATGTGGAATTTAAAAAACAAAACAAACGAACATAAGGGAAAAAAAAAGAGAGGCAAACCATAAAAGAGACTCTTAACCATAGAGAACAAACTGAGGGCTGCTGGAGAGGAGGTGGGTGGGGGGATGGGCTAAATGGGTGATGGGTATTAAGGAGGGCACTTGTGATGAGCACTGGGTGTTAATGTGTAAGTGATGAATCACTAAATCCTACATGTGAAACTAATACTACACTGTATGTTAACTAACTGAAATTTAAATAAAAAATTGGAAGAAAGGGGTGCCTGGGTGGCTCAGTCGTTAGGCTCAGTCTGCCTTCAGCTCAGGTCATGATCCCAGGGTCCTGGGATCAAGCCCCGCATTGGGCTCCCTGCTCCGCAGGAAGCCTGCTTCTCCCTCTCCCACTCCCCCTGCTTGTGTTCACTCTCTTGCTATGTCTCTCTCTGTCAAATAAACAAATAAAATAAAAAAAAAATTGGAAGAAAAAAAGAAAAATGAAGGAAAAAAAGAAAAATGGACAAGCTTCAAGGACAAAATTAATTTAAAAAAAAAATTTGACTAACTAAAGCATTGACAAAAATGTTCAACCTGAGTAACAATCAAAGGTCCATGAATATAAAAACTTGCATATTATCAAGAATATATAAATACGCACATGTATAAAATTCTCATGTTGGGCAAAAGGAAAGAGGCAGTCATACTTAGCACAATTTGACAAAATGTAACAAAGCTTTGAGAAGTATCCATACAACTTTATCTAGAATATCCTAAACAGTAAAATAAGGATGTTCCTGAAGGTTTAAATACAAAGGTAATATACTTAGAACTTTATATACTAGAAAAGCTTAAAGATATTAAAAATGCTTACCGTTAAGGGATTAATTAATAACACAGCAAATAAAAGAAAAAATAACACAGCAAATACATTCGTTGAATTTGAATTTATAAATTCTTATTGACATATAAAAATAGATATTTTCAAGTGAAGAAAAGAAGTAAAAAAAACACACACAATAGCATTTGTTTTTTTATGGGTAAATATATATAAATGTGTGCCTAGAACAGATATGAAAGACATCATCGGCATGAGAGTATATATTTTTCAATTAGCTTTTCCTTCCCTAATTCATGTTTTGTATATTCTCAATAACAAATATGGACATATGTACATAGATTTATAACAGACAAAATATTATTGAAGGTGTAATAGCATGATCTTTGGACACAGTCAAATCAGGCACTGAGAGCCAGTTCTACCATCAGCAATCTTCCTACTCTATTTAAAGATCAGTTTTTAAAAATATACCAATAGCATCCATATTATAGAGTCATATATATATTAGATGAGATGATACAGGTAAAGTGTTTAAGATAATTACTGGCACATGGTGAATATTCAGTAAATATTTGTCCAGTTTTTAGACATTTGATTTCTAAGAGCTTTAAGCGTTAGATGTTAGGAAACATGTTAATTTTAAAATTCCTGGAACCTAAAGTAATATCAAATACAAAGTAATTCATTGTTAAATGGAAGAAAAAAATGAATATGTGATATGGAAAGTATGCTCCTGGTACATATAACGTATTAACCGAGTCCATACCCTGATTCTTTTGACTTTGCAGATCCTTACCCAAATTTTCATTTATGACTCTCTGGGTTTTTTGTACCACAAGGCTTTTGTCTTTACTTGACTTAAGTAATTACTGGCTCTCAACTTTGATTTCCACCTTGGAGTTGGTTTTTGTTTGCTGAATTATATGTGATATTTGTCCCTCCATCCTAATAATGTCCCTCCATCATAGCAACTTTTGTTTTTCTGTGCTAATCCTCTGAGATATAAGAATGATATTCACTCATTTCTAAGTAAAGAGAGAGAAATCCTAATAGACTCTATGTGTTAGAAGGATCTTGCCTAGCTCTAGTCAAGAAAAAAATCCTTGATATTTCGATCCGAAACACACATGTAGGGCTAAGAATCCTGACAGACCATCCAGCACAACCTGTTTCTTTCACAGAAAAGGGAACTTTGCCACCAAAGTTTAGGCATCCTATCCATGGTTAAACAGCTAATTAGTAAGAGAACTGAGTTCAGCCCTTCTTATTCCCAGGCCATTGCTCTTCCCCCAATATCTTGCTGCTTTTTTTTTTTTCTTGATGCTTTTAAGCTACTTAAGAATAACTCAGTGCAGCTCAAACTCATTGCTTTTGTTTTTAAAAAGGACAAGACTTCTGGTATTCTAGCTCACAATGCCTAAGGCAAAACCCTACATATTTTTTTTTGAAGAAAATAAAACTTAGTTCAACTATAAAAAGTTGCAGTTTACTTGGTAGAAATTTCATCCTCCATATGCTAATTCAACCAAAATCCACTGCTGAACTTTCTTGTGGGAAGCATATCTTTCAAGACACAGATATAGTGCATTTATTCTAGATGGACACATTGTTGGCCAAAGCAAAGACAGTTATGCAATATAGAAAGCTGTATTTAGTGATACTTTTACTGAAAGCTCATTGTATTTACAAATATTATTTTATATGTCTTCATATCCAAGAGCAGTACCTCTCTAGCAACAATCAACTCAAATGACACTTTTCTGATAGAGAATACATTGAGAAAAATCTCTCATGAATTAGAAATTCAGTGGAGAATATTTCACCAGTGGATGACAGATCATGCTTAATAGATGAAGAAAAGACATGGCTTTGAAGTGTTGGAGATCTTTTGACATCCTGAAGCTTTTGAAATGGCAGCTAACTTCTAGAGAGCCTCACCTTTGGCTCTTTATAGGCAAGTCAGATTTGGCAGTAGTTCCCTGTACTCTGCTTCATCTAAAGGAAATATCCCGCACTGCTCACCTTAAAACAATTATTTTTTGAGAGTAATACTAGTAGTCTCTTTATAGTAGCAAACCTATAAACATGATCATTTTTTAATCAATTAAACTGAATTGCAAGGTGTTCTGCACATAGGAACAGTCATTCTCTACCTTGATTATAAATCAAATAGATGAATACTAGATCTTTTTTTAGATCTTGATATAAACTAAAAAATAGCTTAAAATTAATAACACCTTCCCCTTTGAGATACAGAATGTAATGATGATAATTTAAACAATAATTTGTAACGCTCATAAATGTAAAAGTTTCAAACGAAGCTCTAATCAACTCAAAAGCTAGGTCTAGCTTTTTCTAGGTAAGAAAACACCTTGACAACACTTTTCATGCTATAATCTGTAAACCCAAAGCTGCAAACTTTCCAATCTAATGAAAGACCTCTGCCTCTTCTTGTTATCTAATTTTAATTATAGGCATATTTCCTAGAAGCAATTATTGTCCAAAACATACAACATAAAAATGTACTGATATGAACATTATCTTTGGTGAACTCTTTTTCTAAATAACCACTAGTAAACATTCACTATCTCACAAGTATGGAAAAAATCTCACATAACTTAAGAAAAAAGTTATTCTAGATAGTAATTGTTTATAACATGTCCTCTATTCCTTCCCCCAGTGACGGTATCATGCCCCCAGCTAAACCACAAAACCTCAGAGTTGTCCTTACACTACCAGTTTATACCCTCCAGTTCCTACAATATCTCTCAAATCAAATCACGTCTGCTCCATTTCTATTGCCCTTGCCATTGTTCAGGTTCACATTTCATCCTTTAAAGGTTATGCAGTAACATTCTTTCTGTTCTCTCTCTGTCCAGGTTCATCCCTTTCAAATTGCCTATGTTCAACTAGGCATAAAAAAATTGTAAATAATGCAGTCCCATTACGGAAGAAAAAGCTCAAATGTTTTCATTATTTAGAAATTCCACCATATATAGTGCATTTCCCTTCTTAATATTTATTTAAAAACTTCTAATGGACAGCTTTTCAAAAATTAGCCAAACTTTAGCATATGTAAAATCAATTCATAAACACACACATAAAGCCAAACATTTCCAGGAAAAACAACCTAAATTAGGGTTTAGACTTGAGCTAAGAAATGCATGAGTTCAGGTAAAATAGCCTCTAATAGTATTTAAACTAAGTATTGGATGACTGTTTTAATATATAAAATAATTAATGTTCCTGGCATACATCTTTTAAGCCTAAGTAGCAATAGTTCTAAGAAAGTAATACCTATTATGTATCTACAATAAATGATTTTTGCCAACAGCATTAACATTTAGTCCCCAGTTTCTGTTACCAGTTAGTAAAATGGTAAGAATTAACTTTTCAAGCAACAAGTACTAATAATCCAATTTTTAAATAAAAAATACAGTTTGGATTGTTTACTATGATATTTATATTATGAGAAAGGAAAAAAATACTGTTTTCTCACTTTTTTTTTCAAAAGTGATGAAGATGCAGTTCATTTTTTAACTATCACAAAACAGGAAGAAATAGATAAACTTAGTCCACCAAACTGGTCCCCAAACATTCATTGTGCCTTCTGAAAAGTAGTTTTAAGACAAACTAGGAAAGATATTTTTTCTTGCTCTAATAGGAATCTTTAAGAAGAATGAGATATTGTAAATTCTACTATAGTAATTAGGGCAACTTGTTATTATAAAAATTCTCAAACTATAGGATGATTATATGATTCACTTTTACTCTGATAGGCAGAAACACCCCAGGGAATTGTTCCAATAGCAATAATTATCTCGCTATTATAATGGTAATCTCATATTGTATGAGAGTAGCACTGGATAAAGAAGGGGGGGAACCCATGATATTAGAAGTCTTTATATAAGAACACCTTAACACTTGAGAACTAGTAATATCCCTAAAAGGCACATAAGTAATGACACTACCATTGCAAATGTGAGTTAAGTAAGTCTAAAACCTTCCCTAAATTAATGTGATGCTAAGAAAAGATACCAGCCTTATTCCTCCTACTCTTTTACTCCCTTTGCCACATATAAAGTGATAAGCGTAGGAGGAAATCTGACTTGGCAAAGAACCAGTACTATTTCCAGGGTGCAGAAAACAGTTTCAACTTAGAAATTTTAAAAACAACATCTAACTGAGCAGACTATCAGAGTTCTGTTTGACAGTGTTTACATGATGCACTAGTTTACAGGAAATGAAATTTGCAAATGATATGGCTGACCATAATGTAAAATAAGGTTTACAGATCCAAGGTATCTGCCCAACATATTAATAGCCAAGAGGAATTAGTTCAAATAGATACTAATATACTGACCTGTTAGTATGTTTCCTTTGTGCCTTGACACAGTGCAAAATAGTTCTGCTTTAAAACTACCAGTCTTGGGGCGCCTGGGTGGCTCAGTCGTTAAGTGTCTGCCTTCAGCTCAGGTCATGATCCCAGGGTCCTGGGATCGAGCCCCACATCGGACTCTCTGCTCGGCTGGGAGCCTGCTTCTCCCTCTCCCACTCCCCTTGCTTGTGTTCCCTCTCTCGCTGTGTCTCTCTCTGTCAAATAAATAAAATCTTTAAAAAAAATTAATAAAAAAATAAATAAAAATACCAGTCTTTACCTACAGACAAAAGTAACTAAATTATCCTCAAGTTATATAATCACCAGGCCAAATGGCTTAAGTCCTTTTTATTATCAGATAAATTAAATTTTGCTTATTTTGTCCATTTTAAGCAGATGGTCTTCAAAGACAGAGGAACATTTATGGTTCACAAGTGATTCGTATTTGACTGGGAAGTTTTGTAATAAAAATATTGCATCACACTTATTTTTCATTGATGAAAATTAAAACATCAAAGAAAATACAGAATTTTTACTAGAAGTACCACAGATTATTTCTGAAAAATAGAAAGAGAGGGGCGCCTGGGTGGCTCAGTCGTTAAGCGTCTGCCTTCGGCTCAAGTCATGATCCCAGGGTCCTGGGATCGAGGCCTGCGTCGGGCTCCCTGCTCCGCAGAAGGCTTGCTTCTCCCTCTCCCACTGCCCCTGCTTGTGTTCCCTCTCTCGCTGTGTGTCTCTCTCTGTCAAATAAATAAATAAAATCTTAAAAAAAAAAAAAGAAAAAGAAAAATAGAGAAAATGCCCAACATGTATTGTATATGAAGGACTACATAAATTGTCAGAAATAAGCAGTTAAAAACTTATAGTGATAATATTGTTACCCCACATCACAATGTTATAGATATACATGAACTGTAATACAGAAGTAGCCTTATATGACATAATTAGCAAAATATTCTAATTAATGAACAGATTCTGTAGGGTGAACCTAGATTTTCCAGCTAGACTTCATCACGGGTTTGTAATAGTAAGTTAAGTGTAGTTCCACAGCTGGTTCTTAAAGGCATTATCATTTCTAGGTGAAAAGCAAAAAAGGAGCCTTTGGCTCTGGAAGCTTTGACTCCCAAAGTATGGAGAAAAATTATATGGTCTCATATAATGACAGACATTTAGGAATGACAGACATTAGGAAGAGAAGAATATACCAAAGTTTCCCTAAGATTTAAAAAAAAAAAAAAGGCTACATAAAGGATTACAAATTCCTACAATAGGACCATTTACATGTATCTATTAGACATGTGTATGTCTTCTTTGGAGAAGTGTCTGTACATGTCTTCTGCCCATTTCTTGACTGGATTATTTGTTTTTTGGGTGTTGACTTTGATAAGCTCTTTATAGATCTTGGATACCAGCCCTTTATGAGGGGGGTGGGAGGGATGGGGTAGCTGGGTGAAGGGTATTAAGGAGGGCACATGTTGTGATGAGCACTGGATGTTATACACAACTAATGAATTGTTGAACACTTCATCAAAAACTAATGATGTACTATATGTTGGCTAATTGAACATAATAAAAAATAGGACCATTTACAAAACAGTATTTTGCATGACACAGGACACCAATCAATTTCTTACCAACCATTTTTATTTTCACATTGGAAGTGGTATTATATATTGGAAGGAACACTGGACTGGAAATTAGTTCCAGGTGTAAATAAAATTATGGCATAGAACATATTGCCTATACCTCTTTCACTGGGCCTCAGCTTCCTCATTTAGCACAGAGAGCATAGGACTAGAGTTCATCCTAACCCCGAAAAATCCAGATATCTCTAATTTTTAAATGTGAAGGAACACTAATTTGTTTGACAAAACTTAATTTGAAACTAAATTTTACATTGTGAAACAAAAGAAAGATAAAGATATCACATCATGATGCCATTCTCTTCATTTTCCTTTCATTCACTCATTCAATACTATTGACCACCTGCTACTGATCATTCTAACTTTTATGTTGATAGACTATAAGAAGCACGATGGGGGGATGGGGGCACCTGGGTGGCCTAGTCGGTTAAGAGTCTGCCTTCGACTCAGGTCATGATCCCAGGGTCCTGGGATCGAGTCCCATGTCAGGCTCCTTGCTCAGTGGGGAGCCTGCTTCTCCCTCTGCCTGGTGCTCTCCCTGCTTGTGTTTTCTCTCTCTCTCTCTCTGACAAATAGATAAATAAAATCTTAAAAAAAAAAAAAGCACGATGGGATCAGGGAGACCTATTAGAGGCCATATACAGTGCAACCCTGGGCTTGTACCAAGATGTTAGTAGTAGAGGTGGTGAGAAATTGGTCAGCTTCTCCATATATTCTAAAGATACATACAACCAAGAAGATTTGCTGAAGGATTGAATGTGGGGGAAAGAAGAAAAGAAAAGAAAAGAAAAGAAAAGAAAAGAAAAGAAAAGAAAAGAAAAGAAAAGAAAAGAAAAGAAAAGAAAAGAAAAGAAAAAGAAAAGAGGATATTACTGCAATGTCCCTTTCTACAATCCCAACCCTTCCTCTTCTATAAATACATTTTTCCTTTTCAAGTTTACAAATCGATGACAGTATTTTTTTGCAATACTGAATTGATGTTCATGGCATACTTTCAAGTCTTAAAAAAAATTTAACATTTCAAAAAGCTTTTCACTTACATTTTTTAGATCATGGCAATCATAAGGATGAGAACATCATTTTCAGAGTCCAGAGTGCTCACCATTACATGATGGAATCCCAGAGAACGTCATTTTAGGGCCTTTACTGACCCCATCTTTCCCTCTCCACAATTCTAAAACACATCTCAATTTTTTAAAACGTACTTGTATTACTGATATTCCATATTGCATTTACTTTCAATGACCACATATGTACTCTCTACGTTCCATGGTGTTCTCCCTCTTCCCTTTACACCAACTGGCCTGCCTTTGTCAAACACTCAATCAGAAACACTGATGAGCAATAGCCTGCCTCCAACCGACACACACATCATCATAATCATGACCACTGCAGCTGCTTTGTTCATCTCTTTTAACTCTTCCTGCCCCATCATTCTCAAGTCCAAAGCCGACCGTCAATTCTGAGAGGCTTCAATTTTAAGAATTATTCTAATTATCTGAGACACCACATTTCCAACATTTGCAACACAGAGCTGCTCTAAAATTCATCTCACAGAGCACTGAGGTCTACCATGTATGTACCGAGAAGTACAGATGGCGACAGACAAAGCTGAAAGCTCGTGAGTACATCATGGAAGTCAAAATAACACTGGCTCTCCATCTGCTAACATATTCATATTTACCTCATTTTCCCACAAGTACTCCTCCTTACTTTCCACTCACACTGGCAGATCTCAGCAGGCAGCGAGTGGTTGGCATCTATTTTCATCATGTAGTAGTTCCTGAGTCTCCACTTTCTAAACAGCATGGTATTATAAAAACAAGTGCCAAGGACATATTCTAGCCCCCAAGAAGGATTCGAGTATTACCGCTCCTCAGCAATTTTTTTGGTTAACTGCTCAGAATTGGTGACAAGTGTACGTGTCTGTTGGTGTCAAAACCCTTCAGTACAAATTCTCTCTAACCAGCAGCTGTCTCATCTGCATTTCATAGTTTTAAAAATAAATGTTGTCTCATTATTTTAATAAAATAAGTTCAAGGGCAAATGAGTGGGAGAAACCTCAAGATGAAGAGTGAGTATATGGCTACATACATTTATCACCTTATAATATTTTTTGAGTTAGCTATTGTTTTTAACAGTTTTGGCTTTATCATACCAAGCCATATCATAAGTATGATACAAAAATTATGAGTCAGGTATTTATATATTTCCAAAGAATCTCCTTCCAAAGATACAATGAGATGTGAAACAATGCATGCTGGTTTTCAGTTTTCATTAATTTATAAGGGTATACTGTATATGGCTGCAAAATAAAGTATAATATTCAAGTCCATTCAGTAGAGCAGCTTTTGATGGAAACTGGTTAACAAAAAGGAATGATTCATAAATCAATGATTGATAAGAAGAGGACGATTTGTCAAAAGCCTGCAGAGATGTTTGTTTATTTTAAGGAGGGTTTAATAACAAAGTTTTCTTCAAATTGCCAATGGATGCAGTACTATCTGTTAATTTTGCTTTGCTGTTTGGTGTTAAATTCATGGAGATTTCTACAGTCCAAGACAGCTCTTCAAAACTGACACAAAAATACCAAATTAACACTACAGGTTTGTTGTTTTCTTTTTCCTTTATCACTCTTATGTGTAAATGTGTTTGAGAAAGTTATGCATTCATCATCAATTCACAAATTAGAAACACAAAAATCTCTGTGTTTACAATATGCTATGAAAAATAACTGCTCAGTTTGAATGATTGCTAATTTCATCTCAATCATGTCTTCCTAAGGCAAACCTTGAGAAAACAAATAGTATCACAGAGTCTGTTCAAAACAAGAGACATAAGCACCTTATGCAACACTGCTTTACTCAAATCCTCCTGATAGATGTTCAGACATAGCAACATTACTCTGGATGATCACAAGAGAGATACAGTACATCACATTCAATCAGACACAAGGCTAGAACCATTTAGGTCTGACTTTCAAGAGATTTAGCATTTTTTTTTTCATAAAAAGGAACGTGGGCAATACATTATCAAAACTTACAACTAGGGTGGTTTACTAAATATTTCTCAGCCTTAGTTTCCTCATCTATGAAACAAAAATTATAAAAATAATCAACATAATTGTATGGGTTGAATGAAATAAGCTAAGTAGAACATGTGGCACAGAAAAGACTCACAGTAAATGAAAACTTTTATTATCACTCTTACTTAAATATTCACAGTTCTTAATATTCAGATTCATAGCACTTTGGCTCCATTATTATGTCATCTAAATGTCCTCTTAACAGAATGGAAGAATGGAAAAGAACATCACACAATTATTTGATCCTAATATTGCTTAATGTTACTTTTAAAATGTGTTGGTGGCTTATTTCTAAATTTAGAAGCAGTACCATAAATAGAAAATGTTTAACCCTTCACTAGCTGTTTCATAAATCTGGACTGTCAACTAACCATTCTACCTAGCTTTACCAAGAATTCTTCTTTAACTTAGTATTGGCAATACCTCAAAAATGTCCATTATAAAAGTCTAATTTGCACTGCTTTTTGGAGAATGAATGAGATTTTAAATTACCACTTATTTTCATATATCATGCAAGGATTTTCTTCCCCTGGAGCATTGACTGCTACAGTAAGAAAATAAAATTATTGGTAGGTTAGGACCGTCTGTTTGAATACAGGCTGTCTATATCACCTTGTAGGAATTATTTAATGCTATAGAGCCCTGGGAGCTCTCCAGGCTGTCTCCATGTTCCAGGCCACTTACTCTCCACCCTAGTTAGACCCTTGTGTATTCTAAGTATAAATGCATATTTTATTGAATCCAGTAGGTCACCCTATGGGCTGTCTTGTCAGTCAGTTGCATGAGTTGACATGTGAGATTTCAAGCCAAGACAGAGTATACTTAGGCCAGAGAAGAAATAGAACCCCTTGAATTTCAAAACTACAGTAAGTAAAATCTCTTTGCAAAGCCAACTTTTGCAAAGCATGAGACATAAACTGACTAGCTCTTTCTCCCAATGAAGCATCTGGCCAGTGTCTTTTGTTCATAGATCAAATTCAAAGAAATTATGATCTTGACATCCCACCTCCTATAATTCTACTACTTTTACACGTGTGCTTTGCAACCAGTTTGAAAACTTCTTATGACTAATGTACCATAAAAAGGCATACTACTCCTTTTATAAAGTTAAAAACAATTAACATAAATAGATTTTTAATGTATATATATTAATGAATTTAAAACTATATGAAAAAGAACAAGAGAAAAATATACTGAAGGAATGGGATGATGAGGACCACATAACTACAAGTAGGTCATGGTCAAGGTCCTAGTTTTCATTTGAAGTATGATTAGTGAGCACTTATTAAAGATTTATAAGCAAATAAGAAAGTTAATAAACAATAAATAGATACAAGTTATGCATGGAATAATACTGAAAATATGTAATGAACCAAGGATGATAATTAATCCACTTCTGCACAACACAGGTTGACTAGGAAAAATAAAAAATGTGCTGCCATGAAAAACATATATCATAATCAGCTGAAAGAGAAGTGATTGCAGTATTTCTTGTTACCTATTAAAAGGTGTCCCTCATATAGAGGACAGGGCAAAGTTATGATCTGATAATTGACAAAACAATATAATTAGGAAATGTGGTTCTTCTTGTGCACTATTCTGAGTAGTTTCTGTTATGCTTACCAGTCCTGGTATTTATTCTGATGTAGGTTTAGCTAAAATTATATCTAGAGATATGGACCACTGAAGTTCCTTGTTATGCTAAAACAATTTCAAGGACTGATGAGATTTAACGATATAAATATTTAAAGAGAAACTAGCACTTATGTGACACTAGAAGAATTTAAGATGATGACTTTAACAAGAGCTAGCATTTAGAAAACCAAAACAAATCTTAAATGTTTTATTCTCCAGATTTACAAATGGTGTTCATTAAATTACGTTATATGAATTCATGATCATTTTTTCTTGGTGTTAAGGATTCACCTATTTGCAAAGTGAACAAGCCTTTCACTTTTTGGTTCATCCCTGAGCATCTTACCCAAAAAACTAACAGCTAAGTAAATTAATTGACAAAAATAGACATTTCACTAATGCTACTTTTCGGTTACCATTTTCACTCTCTGCCCCCTATCTATTTGGCAGAGGTCGCACTGGTTGGTGAAATGCCTAGACCATCAGAAGAAGAGAGGCAAATGAGACTGATAATCCACACAGTATTTTGCATATGTAATATTTGCATAATATAATTTTAGAATTTTCTAGTTTTTTTGTGTTGTTTATCCACTAAAAAGTCTGTAAGCATTCAGGACAGTTATCATTTCCATCTTCTAAACAGAAAACTGAGACAGCAGATGGTATGCTGCCTAAGTCAGACTAGCACTCAATGAAAGAGCTGGGTAGCACTTGGTTCTCTGCACATCTTAGCAAGTTTCAGTAAGTTTTTAGCTTTCTTTTAATCGTTGGGATGGGTTTTACATAGCTCAAGCTAATCATCAGTATTCTTTTACAACTTAATGGGTTACTATCTGAAAACTACACAACTTTCAAGATTGGAAATTACTCAGCAGTCTTCACATTCTTATAAACTTTTGCAGAAGGTTGCTTTCTACAGGGATTCTAACAAAGAATGACTATGTGCACCTACTTTTAATCTGGAAGATGAAAATGAGACAGTAATAGCTGCTTTAATGAGAAATAGTACTCAACAGCAGGATAAAACCTATTCCCTTAACAAATGCCTACAACAATGAGAGTAGAGAGCCTTTTTTGCCCATAAACTGTGTATAAATTGTAACTCGTGGGGTTAACAATATGAAATGTTTTTTAATTTTAGTTTTTTGTGCTCACTACTGTTATTTATACAAAATCACCTATTTGCAGAGAAGTTGAATTCTAACTGACTATCCTAACAATAGTGTACTGTAGATAGGAATTATCTTCTGTAATTTGAAAACATTTTATTTTAAGAAAACACTATCAAGAAAACTAAAGAAATCAAGGAGCTGCAAAAAAGAATCTTATTCTGAATACATTTCAAAAAAATAAGCTGCTGTTCAATAACTGGTGACTGACAGCATCATATAATACCTCTTTGAGGACTAAATGAAGATTCATTTTGAAACCAAATCAGATGGTGTAGTCTGTCTCTTCTATGCAGATCCCATTATTAACTCAACAATTGCCAAATCTCATGTTCACAATGTGAGGTGTACTTGTGGGAATAAGAAAGAGGCGCTCAAAAGTGATAATAGAAACAACACAGGAGGTGTTAGATTGTAGAATTTTAAGCAAAAGGAAATATAGAATAAGAGTTTACAAAAGAAAAAAAGACTTTGAAAATCTAAAAACATGAGTTAAGTGGCAATGAAGAAAGTCAGATTAGATGTAATAAGCAAAATATCACCTTGTCACAGGAGACTCTGGAGAAAATTCTCTACTACTGATAAAATGTTTCCCCTTCTTCCAGGAATCAGATGGTTAGGTCTAGTGCAGGTGCCACTTGCAGAGATAAACTGCATATATGCAATAAGAGAGAAGAACATTTCACAGGATCTGTGAAAAGATTCCTGTTGAAAGCCCTCTTTCTTTAGAAACTAATTAATTACATGTTTTTTGTTCGTCTGTTAAAAAACTGGGAGAACTGGCCCTTGATATTTTGACAGTAGTTTAATCTACAAATGGATGGGGAGCTAGATAAGTCAAATCGCTTTCTAAAGAAAGGTTGATTTTAGGAAATAATTGTAGCAGGATACTGACAAAATTTTTTTATGTTATCCGAGGATTATGACTGAAAATGAAATTTTAGCTAAAAATGAAATTCATTAATTAGCCTACATTCTAAAGAGATGTGTAAGAACTCAAACAGTCAGGACCAAATGCCATACAGAGTTTACTGAGGAGGGCACAGTTGGCCCTACAACCACTAAACACCAATGCACCAACTTTTCCCCATAGTTTCTATGAAGGTCTTGTGAGGAATACAGATTTCACAATGAGAAAGATTCTCTTTTCACTCTGGGAAGAAAGGGAGATAGGAACTTTCACCTACATAAAGCTAAGTGAGAAAGGGCACCAATATATCAACCATGAAGATTAAGGGTGCTTACAGAAAGGAGAGACTAACTCTTCATCTTCCAGAATCTCTACTTAAGCAAGAGACTTGCTTCTTAACTTAATTAAGCAGACTTCATGATGGCAAACATGGAGATCAATTCAAAATAAGGGCCTAAGAAGATGTAGTTGTTTTTGTGGGGTTTTTAAAAGATGAACTGGTGACCTGGATGTATAGCCATGATAAGGAAACAATATCTAATTTTCTCCCCAGGAATATGACCAAGATGATAAATATCTGTTGTCAATAAATAGTAACTTTGGACAATTATTATATGTGTATCATAGTTGCTATATAACACATCTAATTTAAAGACAGAGATCTTAAAGCTATTATTAATTTTCAAAATATACAGTAGTCTCTCTTCAAAAAATCTAATAAAAAGTTATGACATTGGACCACAGAATGATGATAGTATTTTCACATATTCCTGGTAATATCCATTTTTCATTCAATAAATAAATAAGTTGTTCTATTTATGGCAATGACACTGCTTGGAAGCTACATTAAACCAGCAAGTGGAATTGTCTGCAGAGTCTCCTGCAATCTGTGACCATTCAAGAACATTTAACCTCTTTGAACCAGGTACTACAAAAATACACATTCCTCTTTCCTTCCATTGCTTCTTCATGCCAAGAACACCCAAATGAGTCTGCGTAATTTCACACTTGTCTCCAACTTTCATTTAATCTTTAGTTTTTCAGTATTAATATATTAATAATGTTGATTTTATTATAATAAACCAAAGATGCTGATCAAATGTGCTGTTGTTTCTCATCTCAAAGCTAGCAGAGTAGAGATGAACCGAAGATAGAAATAATTTATTCATTCCTTCACCTATTTTAAAAATTTTATTAATTCTCTATCTCTGAAATATTATGGTTTATAAGAAATATACATTTGGTCTTCATCCACAGTTTTTGGCTCACAGATCCCAAATACCCTCGGAATTTCCTGACTGATGAGAGCAATAGGAACATCTTTTATTAGAATATTTGATCTCTTGTCCTTAGTTCCTAAAATTGCCCCAGAACCATAGAGATGAAATGACTGTCTTGTTATTGATAACAAGACTCTTTCCACCACAACTGGGTTTATGTTAATGAGGTAACTTTAGGAAAGCATCTAAGGATAGGGGCTTGTTTCCAGGAGAGCCAACTATGAGTAGAGAGATGGAATCTTCAGTCCCACCCCCTGATTTCTGGGAAAAGGAGAGGGGCTATAGTCGAATCAATGAGTTAATCAATCATGCCTATATAATAAAGTTCCATAAAGACCTAACAGGATGGAGTTTGGAGAGCTTCCCAGTCAGTGAACACACAGAGATTTAAGGGAGAATGGCATACTCAGAGAGAGTATGCTCAGAGAGAGCTCATAATTGCCCTATGTATGTCTTCCCTCTCGCTGTTCCTGAGTTACATCCTTTTATAATAAACTAGTTATCTAGTAGGTAAAATATTTCTCTGGGTTCTATTAGCTACTCTAGCAAATTAACCAAACCCAAGGCAGGGATCATGGGAATCTCTGATTTATAGCCAGTTGGTATAGGTAAAAACCAGGACTTCCGACTGGCATCTGAAACCCAAAGAGCAGCTCACAGGAACCTGCAATTTATAGCCAGTTGATCCTATAGTGCAATCATCATTTAATGTAGGGGGCAGTCTTGTAGGACTCCTTATGCTGTGGGATCTAACACCATCTCCAGTTATATAGTGTCAGAATTGAGTTAAATTGTAGGACACCCAGCTGATGTTGAAGAATTTCCTGCTTCGTTGCATGGAAACCTTCACCCATTTCTACACTTTGGAATAGGGTACCCCCTTAATCACATTTAAACACAACATTCAAGCTCAGTCCTTCATACAACATAAGCATTAATCAGACAAGAGATCATGTCCTCAACAAGCTTACAATATGAGTGGTCATGATATATATGTACAAAGCTATGATTCAGGACAGAAAATGGAAAAGTAACAAAGGAGATTCAGAGAAAATGTCTAGTACTTCAATGCAAGGCAAGATCATTTATGGCTAGTTGGCTTTATTCATTCGTTTCAGTAAAGGTTAGCTTTTAAGTGATTTTTCATCACTACAGATAAGTTAAAATATGGTCAATTTGTAATAAGCATTGAATACAAGTCCTTCTATAAGTAGTACTATCAAAAACATATGGGAAACTTAAAAAAAAATGTTCTGAACCCATGTAAAACCCTACTGAATTATATCAGTAAAAACAAGTATTATTTCCATGATACTAGGCTTATGTAATATATATATAGTCTTTTAGTTTGTAATTCAAGGTAAGTCAGCTATATTTGAAAATAATCAAACTGAAAACTTGTATATTGCTTACTTTACATGATCTAGAGAGTTGTGTTTCACTTTATTATTTTCTCCAAAACTGCAGACATTTACCATTTGTTTTTTACACTCTTGAAACAAATATTGAAAACACTATACCTCTTCTAATAATATTTTACCAACAGAATCATGATAACACAATGATAGCTCTCATGAATATGGCTTCCTAACATTCGTTAATTCTGTATTTTAAACCATCTATGAAACATTTAATATAATTACCTCAATATTTTCAAGTAAGACTTCTAATAGGAAGCCAAATATAGAGTACTTACAGCTTATCCAATTATTTCTCCATCTCAGAAAGATTTCAATAGATGTGTACAATATTTTAATATTAAAATGTGTCTGGAACACTGATATATTAAAATCATCTAAAATGATTCCAAGTATCTGTTTGTTTAAAATTATATCTCAAAAAGTAACTCAAATATTTTTAAAATTCTACCTTGGAATATTTTCCTACCCCATTGATAGTTAATAACACTTAAATTACTGTTCTTTTGTTATTACCAATGCATATGATATATCCAATAGAACTTCTGATTTAAACATTTTAAATATAAACTGCAAGGCTTTGGAAAGAAGGTATCAAGCTGCCATTCAAGAGAAAGACAGAGATATGGTTCACTGTGAAATGTGTAATTAAGTTTTATAGAAATCCGTGTAAGGGGTGTTATATAAACTGAGTTTCCTTAAAATTCATTACATAATGACCATAGTTGGGTAACTATCCTACTATTTTGAAACTATTGCTAATGGCCAATGCTACATCATTTCAGAGGGTCATGAACAAAATTTTAAGAAAGACATTTGATAATATTGCTATGGTAAATTAGGTACCATGCTTTTTGATTTTATCTATAAGTGCTCCACAGATAATTGCCTAGTAAGCCATATCAACATTTAGAATCAGACAACACTATTCTCAAATCATGTATGCCCTACTTATCATCTTCATGGTTTTGAACAATTTTACTCACTCCTCATGGCCTCAGTTTTCTATCCCCCAAAATGGAATAGAACTACTATCCTTATTATCATGGAATGGCATTTGTGATGATTAAATGTTATTTTATGTCTAATGTAGTAGAATAACTAGTCAAGTAGTTTTACAGAACACGTGATGAGGATGGTGATCATTCAATAGAAGGACAAAGAAATTATCATTACTTCACATCCATATTTCCAGGTTGTTTTTCAAGAGGAAACAAATTTGCATTCTCAGTAATGGTGTATACAAATGTCCATTTCGTTGTTCTTTCAAAATCACTGAGTTACATCATTTTTTAAAAAGATTTATTTGTTTGAGAGAGAGAGCGTGTGCTAGCATGCATGCATGTGCTTGCACAAGCAGGGAGGGAGAGAGGGGGAGGGAGAGGAGAAGCAGACTCCTCCCTCAGCACAGAGCCCCACACAGGGCTGAAGGCAGGGCTCCACATGGGCTCCCCATGGTGCTCGATCTAAGTACCCTGAGATCATGACCCTGAGATCATGACCAGAGCACAAACCAAGAGTCCCCTGCTCAACAGACTGAGCCACTGAGTTACATCATTCTTAAAACATTTGTTAATTTGGTGGTTGAAAAATTACTTAAAATTTTAATCTTAACCTCTTTGAAAAATTAGTGAGATGTCATATTTTTTCAAAGGATTATTCGATATTTGTATTTTGGGGTAAATTATTTCTTCATATACTTGGTACGTTTACTACTTGGGATATATTTTCAGTATTTATATACTAAATATATTAATAATTTGTGTCATTTTTCTTTCTTGAATCAAAACTTTTTGATTCAAATAAATGAATGAACACCTGTAAGGAATTTTTAGGATCACGAGCAGGTGAAACAAAAAATATCCTTATTACTTATTTATTTTTTACAAAATTCTAACTTTCAGCTTTGAAAAAGTAAAGATAGAAAATTTATGTAAGGCATTTTAAAAGGAAGACATTTGATTTGCATTCTAATTAGATATTAAATACACTGACACATCCTCTTTAATTAAGTATAATAATCTCAGTAACATGAAAAGCTTGAAGTTTGCATCAATTATTTTTCCACAGGTCATTTTTGTTTCATAAATTTAGCAATCCTAAAAACTGTTCATTGAGAATGAGATTTGACTAATCTTGAAATTTTAAATATCAAGTATCTCAATACAGAAATACAGTAAAAAACAAGCCATTCATTACCACTCATTGGCTTGGAGAGGGATTTTGGATAATTCATTGACTCTGTGCTTCAATTTAATAGAGGGCTTAAAATTTGACTTTATATTCTATGAATAGGATATGCTCCAATTAAAACAACAGAATAATAAAATTCAAATTTAGAAATAAAGGTATTAGTGTAAAATTACTAGTTTTTTAGAATATTTTTTTCTTTTATGATTACCTTATCAGAACATTCTCTTTAAATTGATTATCTATTATCTAACACCTATCTGTTACCACTAATTTCTAATGTTTGCAAATTTGGGGAAGCTATAAAAATACAGAGTTAGAACCTCTTGAAACAGAATAAATTACAAATACTAACAAATAGGTCTGAACTATTAGTGGAGATCAATAGAAAAATACAAGGTAATTCACAGTAATGCATTTTGTATATTATTTTCCTGGTAAAAATTCCCTTAAGTAAGAATCAGTTATAATATTCTCTTTGGGATGCTCTTTTCAAAAGTTAAGTAATTATCCAATAGGCTCTATTAAGAGAAAAGAGCAAACGGCAGAAGGAGCACAGGTGAAACAGGGCAAGGACCAGGATAACTGATACAGTAATTGTAAATCTCTGACTTTCCTAGCAAAATCTGGATACCAGCATCTCCTACATGTACCTTCTTTTGCTGCAATTCCATGGAGTATTTGGCGATAGTTATCCCTCTTATCAATTCTATGTGTTGCTAACCTGTTAACTTGCTAATATTCCTACCACAAAATGCTGAGCAAAGGGCAAACAAACGCTTTTTATCATGAAGCTGTTACTGGAACAATACAGATATAGAAGATCCTGAGTTCTTTAGTCACATTTGTACTATTAGGAAGGAATTCTCATCCATACAGTCTAGCCTTAGTAAATACATATGTTCACAATGCCTTTCCCACCATGGTAGGTACAAGTGAAACAGTGTTTCATAAAGGGAACAGAAGACGACTTCCCTTCAGGAATTCACCAACAAAGTATCTGTTTAAGATACAGTCTTAAGTCAGAAAAAAATAATGGCATTATTTAAATTATTATTAAATGCACTGTAACTAGTATTTCACAGTAGCAAATAAAATATGAAATAAAGGTACCTAATGCTTAGCAAAATAAAAATATTAAAAAATAAACATGTCAAAACTTGCATTGAAAGATGGAAAAATGATGGGGTGCCTCGGTGGTTCAGTCGGTTAAGCGTCTGCCTTTGGCTAAGATCATGATCTCAGGATCCTGGGATTGAACCCCATCTCAGGCTCCCTGCTCAGTGGCGAGTCTGTTTCTCCCACTCCCTCAGCCCCTCCACCTGCTTGTGCTTGCTTGCTCTCTCAAATAAATAAATAAAATCTTAAAAAAAAAAAAAAGAAAGATGGAAAAATGTCATAAAGAGAACGATTCCAACATAGCAGTTTTTGGCATACAAACATCCTGTGTATCATTACATATTTTGGTCTGAAAATGTAAAAAGAAAAAAGTTTTCTTATTCATTGTCATGACATCACCATTCAGAGTTTATGAAACCACAGTTTATGAATCATGGAACAGGGAAGGAGTCGTCCAGGATTTTAATACTTAACAATTTGGCACTTTTTCTCTTGGGTAGGATTTCTGTTCATTGTATCATGTGCTAATATGTTCATATTTCTCCAGGATAACTAATCTTAGTCCATTTTTAAAACTAAAGGTCTATGTTCATTATTTAGGCATATTTCTTCCTAATCATTCCAGCTGGAGCTGGTCCATAATATAATGGAATAAAGTTGCATAAAAGGGCCTGGCTCTCTTCCCACTGGTTGGTGTTTGCTAGATTGAGATATCTTAGGCCCATAGCAAATCCTAGAGTACTGGAGATAGCGAGGGGAGCTTTGTCGTTTATATGTAGCTCTTGCATATCTTTATTTACTGTTGGAAAATTATTGACAAATTATTTTATATATCTGGTCTAATATACAAAGATAGTTTTGCCTTCTCCTATTCATGCAGAATTCTAACCAATCAGATTAATGCCCTTCTACCTATAGCCGCAGTATACATAAACCATATTCCTTTCTATTCTTCTAGACCAAGAAAGTGTTTTACAAATTGTGAGCAGATAATTAATTAATTTTAATGTGCATTGCTAGAATCATAACAGTGCAGTTGTACCACAGCTACCTACCACCTTCAGCCTATGTTCCTATAGCTTCCAGCAACAAAGATGAGCATAGATTGGCTATTCCAAAGATAATGAGAAGAATAAAAGCCAGAATGGGAGCAGAACCTACACTTATCTTTTGATGAGTTTCTGTACTTACTAAATCAGGACAGCCAGGAACTGCCTTCTAAGAAAAGAGTTCATAGGCACCGCAATTCCAGGCTTCAGAATTTACAAATAGATTTTCTTTTTCAATCAGATCTAATTTAGTCTATGAAAACTGTGCATTATCTGGTTTTGTGTTCTGGCATTTATCTTTGCCCAGATAACCACAGGGAAATATGCACCTATATTTAACTCAAAGATGAAAGAAAATGTGAAATTTATGGTAGACAGTGTTGGAAAATATACCAATACTAAAAGTGTTTAAAGTTGAGGAGGAGCAAGATGGCGGAGGAGTAGGAGACCTAAATTTTGTCTGGTCCCAGGAATTCAGCTACATAGCTGCCAAACCATTCTTAACACCTACAAACTCAACAGAAGATCGAAGAAAAGAATAGCAGCAATTCTATGAACAGAAAGTCGACCACATGGGGTGCCTGGGTGGCTCAGTCATTAAGCGTCTGCCTTTGGCTCAGGTCAGGATCTCAGGGTCCTGGGATTGAGCCCTGCATTGGGCTCCCTGCTCAGTGGGAAGCCTGCTTCTCCCTCTCCTACTCCCCCTGCTTGTGTTCCCTCTCTCTCTGTGTTTCTCCTGTCAAATAAATAAAATCTTTAAAAAAAAAAAAAAAAGAAAGTCAACCACTTTCAGGAAGGTAGGACATGCGGAGAAGTGAATCAAGGTGATATATGGGAAGATAGACCATGGTGGGGAGGGAGCCTCCATCAGCCCTCTACCGGCAAGTGATAGAGCAGGGGAGCACAAAATCGAAACTTTTAGAAGTAGACTCTGCTGAGGGACGTCGCTCTGGTGGCTAAGCAGGGGGTGGAACGCTCGCTGGGACAGGGGTGGTCTCAGGACCCTGGGGGTCACAGAAAGACCAGGGGTGCCTGAGTGCAGCAGAGCTCCCAGGTATCGGAGTGGGGAAACCGGCTGCAAAGATGGAGCTGAGGAGTGGGCTCTCAGCTCGGGGTTGCCATAAACCATGATCCACAGCACAGTCAGGCCACTGCTCTTCGAGCAGGGACCCAACAAAGAGCAGATCCGGGGAGACTCCCCTTCCTCCCCTAGGAGGAGCTGAGGGAGCACACTGCAGGGATCTCCTGGGTTTGGAGACTCCAAATGGGGTCATGTGCCAGAGATAGAAACACATGCTCAGAGGCCGGGTGAGCACGGAGTGCTGCCGGAAACCAGGGAGACAGGAGTGATTGACTGCTTTTATCTGAGGGCTCACTGAGGAGTGAGGCCTGGAGTTCTCGACCCCTCCGGAGCCAGAGATTGGGAGGTTGCCATTTTCATTCTCGTCCTCCAAAGCTGTATGGAAATCTTTCAGGGAACAAAAGCTACTGAGAGCAAACGCGAGCAGATTACTTAGCTGGGCACCTGGCAAGGGCGGGGCAATTCCGCCTCCAGCAAAGACATTGAGAATCACTGCAACAGGCCCCTCCCCCAGAAGATCAGCAAGAATATCCACCCAAGACCAAGTTTACCAGTAAATGAAAACTGTAAAACTCCAGCGCTAGGGGAATACAGCACAAAGAATTCATGACGTTTTTCCCATGATTCTTAAGTCTTTCAAAATTAATTTTTTTAATTTACTTTATTTTTCCTTTTCTATTTTTTTAAAATTTTTTCTTCTTTCCTTTTTCAACCAACTTCTTATCTAACCAATTCCTTTTTTAAAATCTTTTTTTAATTTTCATTTTTAGAGTCATATTCTATTCCTTCATTGTATTTAACCTTATTTTTGAATATATATATATATATATATATATATATATATATATATATATATATATAAGTTTTTCTTCTTTAAAATTTTGGGATAAACTTTCTTCTAACAAACCAAAATATACCCTTAGTCTACTATATGGCTTTGTTCTAGTCTCCCGCCTGATCTTTTTTTTTTCCCTTCTTCATGACCCCCGCCCCCGCCAGTTTCAGGTCTCTTCTGATTTCTTTAGTGTATATTTTTCTGGGGTCATTGTTACCCTTTTAGCATTTTGTTCTCTCATTCATCTATCCTCCTCTGGACAAAATGACACGATGGAAAAACTCACCTCAAAAAAAGGAACAAGAGGCAGTACCGACTACCAGGGACCTAATCAATACAGACATTAGTAAGATGTCAGAACTAGAGTTCAGAATGACAATTATAAAAATACCAGCTGGGCTTGAAAAAAGCATAGAAGTTACTATAGAATCCCTTTCTGGAGAAATAAAAGAACTAAAACCTAACCAAGTCAAAATCAAAAAGGCTATAATTGAGGTCCAATAAAAAATGGAGGCTCTAACTGCTAGGATAAATGAGGCAGAAGAGAGAATTCGTGATAGAGAAGAACAAATGATGGAGAATAAAGAAGCTGAGAAAAAGAGAGATAAACTACCACTGGATCATGAGGGGAGAATTCGAGAGATAAGTGATACCATAAAGCAAAACAACATTAGGATAATTGGTACCCCAGAAGAAGAAAAAAGAGAGAAGGGGGCAGAAGGTATACTTGAGCAAATTATAGCAGAGAACTTCCCTAATTTGGGGAAGGAAATGGGTATCAAAATCCAGGAGGCAGAGAGAAACCCCCTCAAACTCAATAAAAATAGATCAACAGCCCGAAACCTAATAGTAAAACTCACAAGTCTCAGAGACTAAGAAAATCCTGAAAGCAGCTTGGGACAAGAGGTCTGTAAACTACAATGACAGAAACATTAGATTGGCAGCAGACCTATCCACAGAGACCTGGCAGGCCAGAAAGGACTGGCATGATATATTCAGAGCACTAAACGAGAAAAATATGCAGCCAAGAATACTATATCCAGCTAGGCTGTCATTGAAAATAGAAGGAGAGATAAAAAGCTTCCAGGACCAACAAAAACTAAAAGAATTTGCAAACACCAAATCAGCCCTACAAAAAATATTGAAAGGGGTCCTCTAAGCAAAGAAAGAGCCTAAAAGTAACATAGACCAGAAAGGAACAGAGACAATATACAATAACAATCACTTTACAGGCAATCCAATGGCATTAAATTCATATCTTTCAATAGTTACCCTGAATGTAAATGGCCTAATGCCCCAATCAAAAGACACAGGCTATCAGATTGGATAATAAAACAATACCAATCGATATGCCGTCTGCAAGAGACTCATTTTAGACCCAAGGACGCTCCCAGATTGAAAGTGAGGGGGTGGAAAACCATTTACCATGCTAATGGACATCAAAAGAAAGCTGAGGTGGCAATCCTTATATCAGACAAATTAGATTTTAAACCAAAGACTAGAATAAGAGATGAGGAAGGACATTATATCATACTTAAAGGGTCTATGCAACAAGAAGGTCTAAAATTGTAAGTATCTATGCCCCTAACATGGGAGCAGCCAATTATAGAACCCAATTAATAACAAAATCAAAGAAACACATTGACAATAATATAATAATAATAGGGGACTTTAAAACCGCCTTCACTGAAATGGACAGATCATCTAAGCAAAAGATTAACAAGGAAGTAAAGGCTTTAAATGACACACTGGACCAGATGGACTTCACAGATATATTCAGAACACTCCATCCCAAAGCAACAGAATACACATTCTTCTCTAGTGCACATGGAACATTCTACAGAATAGATCACATCCTGGGTCACAAATCAGGTCTCAACCAGTACCAAAAGATTGGGATCATTCCCTGCGTATTTTCAGACTACAGTGCTTTGAAACTAGAACTCAATGATAAGAGGAAAGCTGGAAAGAACTCAAATACATGGAAGCTAAAGAGCATCCTACTAAAGAAAGAATGGGTCAACCAAGAAATTAAAGAAGAATTTTTAAAAAATCATGGAAACAAATGAAAATGAAAACACAACTGTTCAAAATCTTTGGGATGCAGCAAAGGCAATCCTAAGAGGAAAGTATATAGCAATACAAGCCTTTCTCAAGAAACAAGAAAGGTGGGGCGCCTGGGTGGCTCAGTCGATAAGCGTCTGCCTTCGGCTCAGGTCATGATTCCAGGGTCCTGGGATCGAGCCCCGCATCGGGCTCCCTGCTCGGCCGGGAGCCTGCTTCTCCCTCTCCCACTCCTCCTGCTTGTGTTCCCTCTCTCGCTGTGTCTCTCCCTGTCAAATAAATAAAATCTTTAAAAAAAAAAAAAAAAGAAACAAGAAAGTTCTCAAATATACAACCTAAACTTACACCTAAAGGAGCTGAAGAAAGAACAGCAAATAAAGCCTAAACCCAGCAGAAGAAGAGAAATAATAAAGACCAAAGCAGAAATCAATGAAATAGAAACCAAAAGAACAATAGAGCAGATCAACGAAACTAGGAGCTGATTCTTTGAAAGAATTAATAAGATTGATAAATCCCTGGCCAGACTTACCAAAAATAAAAGAGAAAGGACCCAAATAAATAAAATTATGAATGAAAGAGGAGAGATCACAACAAACACCAAAGAAATACAAACAATTAAAAGAAAATATTATGAGCAACCATATGCCAGCAAATTATAGACAATCTGGTAGAAATGGATGCTCTCTTAGAGATGTATAAACTACTAACACTGAACCAGGAAGAAATAGAAAACCTGAACAGACCCATAACCACTAAGGAAATTGAAGCAGTAATCAAAAATCTTCCAACAAACAGGAGCCCATGGCCAGATGGCTTCCCAGGGGAATTCTACCAAACATTTAAAGAAGAATTAATACCTATTCTTCTGAAGCTATTTCAAAGAATAGAAATGGAAGGAAAACTTCCAAACTCATTTTATGAGGCCAGCATTACCTTGATCACAAAACCAGACAAAGACGTCATCAAAAAGGAGAATTACAGACCAATATCCCTGAGAACATGGATGCAAAAATTCTCACCAAAATACTAGCCAATAGGATCCAACAGTACATTAAAAGGATTATTCACCATGACTAAGTGGGATTTATTCCTGGGTTGCTCGTTGGATCAACATCCACAAATCAATGTGATTGATACAATACATTAACTAAAGAAAGAACAAGAAACATATGATCCTCTCAATAGATGCAGAAAAAGCATTTGACAAAGTACAGCATCTTTTCTTGATTAAAACTCTTCATAGTGTAGGGATAGAGGGTAGATACCTCAATATCATAAAAGCCATCTATGAAAAACCACAGAGAATATCATTCTCAATGGGTAAAAACTGAGAGCTTTTCCCCTAAGTTTAGGAACACAGCAGGGATGTCCACTATCACCACTGCTATTCAACATAGTACTAGAAATCCTAGCCTCAGCAATCAGGCAACAGAAAGAAATAAAAGGCATCCAAATCAGCAAAGAAGAAGTCAAACTCTCACTCTTTGCAGATGATATGATACTTTATGTGGAAAACCCAAAAGACTCCACCCCAAAACTGCTAGAATCATAGAGGAATTCAGTAAAGTGGCAGGATATAAAATCAATGCACAGAAGTCAGTGGCATTCCTATACACCAACAACAAGACAGAAGAAAGAGAAATTAAGGAGTCAATCCCATTTACAACTGTACCCAAAACCATAAGATACCTAGGAATAAATCTAACCAAAAAGGCAAAGAATCTCTACTCAGAAAACTATACAGTACTCATGAAAGAAACTGAGGAAGACACAAAGAAATGGAAAAACATTCCATGCTCATGGATTGGAAGAACAAATATTGTGAAAATGTCTATGCTACCTAGAACAATCTACACATTTAATGCAATCCCTATCAAAATGCCATCAACTTTTTTCAAAGAAATGGAACAAATAATCCTAAAATTTGTATGGAACTGGAAAAGACCCCAAATAGCCAAAGGAACGTTAAAAAAGAAAACCAAAGCTGGTGGCATCACAATCCCAGATTTCAAGCTCTACTACAAAGCTGTAATCATCAAGACAGTACAGTACTGGCACAAAAACAGACACATAGATCAATGGAACAGAATATAAAAACCAGAAATGGACCCTCAACTCTATGGTCAACTAATCTTCAACAAAGCAGGAAAGAATGTCCAATGGAAAAAAGACAGTCTCTTCAAAAAATGGTGCTGGGAAAATTGGACAGCAACAAGCAGAAGAATGAAACTGGACCATTTCCTTACACCACACACAAAAGTATACCCAAAATGGATGAAAGACCTCAATGTGAGATAGGAATCCATCAAAATCCTTGAGGAGAACACAGGCAGCAACCTCTTCGACCTCAGCCGCAGCAACTTCTTCCTAGAAACATCGCCAAAGGCAAGGGAAGCAAGGGCAAAAATGAACTATTGGGACTTCATCAAGATAAAAAGCTTTTGCACAGCAAAGGAAACAGTCAACAAAACCAAAAGATAACCGACAGAATGGGAGAAGATATTTGCAAATGACATATCAGATAAAGGGCTAGTATCCAAAATCTATAAAGAACTTATCAAACTCAATACCCAAAGAACAAATAATCCAATCAAGAAATGGGAAAAAGACATGAACAGACATTTTTGCAAAGAAGACATCCAAATGGCCAACAGACACATGAAAAAGTGCTCAACATCGCTCGGCATCAGGGAAATCCAAATCAAAACCTCAATGAGATACCACCTCACATCAGTCAGAATGGCTAAAATTAACAAGTCAGGAAACGACAGATGTTGGCGGGGATGCGGAGAAAGGGGAACCCTCCTACACTGTTGGTGGGAATGCAAGCTGTTGCAGTCACTCTGGAAAACAGTATGGAGGTTCCTCAAAAAGTTGAAAACAGAGCTACCCTACAACCCAGCAATTGCACTACTGGGTATTTACCCCAAAGATACAAATGTAGTGATGCGAAAGGGCACGTGCACCCTAATGTTTATAGCGGCAATTTCCACAATAGCCATACTATGGAAAGAGCCTAGATGTCCATGAACAGATGAATGGATAAGGAAGAAGTGGTATATATACACAATGGAATATTATGCAGTCATCAAAAAAAAAAAATGAAATCTTGCCATTTGCAATGACGTAGATGGAACTAGAGGGTATTATGCTAAGCGAAATAAGTCAATCAGAGAAAGACAAGTATCATATGATCTCACTGATATGAGGAATTCTTAATCTCAGGAAACAAACTGAGGGTTGCTGGAGTGGTGGGGGGGTGGGGGTGATGGGGTGGCTGAGTGATAGACATTGGGGAGGGTATGTGCTATGGTTAGAGCTAATGAAGGGGGTAATCGGAGGGGGAGACAAACCATGAGAGACTATGGACTCTGAGAAACAAACTGAGGGTTTTAGAGGGGACAGGGGTGGGGGGATGGGTTAGCCCAGTGATGGGTATTAAGGACTGCACATATTGCATGGAGCACTGGGTGCTATACGCAAACAATGTATCATGGAACACTACATAAAAAAATAATTAATTTTTAAAAAATAAATTTAGGGCAAAACCCATGTGATACAAATTTCCCCATATCCTCTCAGTGACTGAACTTCTTGGTTATTCTACAAGTTCTCTCAAAAGTTAAATTAATCCTGTGACTAAAGGACCATTTAAAGGCCTAATCCAGTAATACGAATACCCTCCCAATTTAGATTATTTTGGATGTTACAATTGTGACTAGGAGTCTATTTGTTTTTTTGTTGTTTTTTTTTTTTAAAGATTTTATTTATTTGACAGAGAGAGAGATAGCGAGAGCAGGAACACAAGCAGGGGGAGTGGGAGAGGGAGAAGCAGGCTTCCCGCCGAGCAGGGAGCCCAATGCGGGGCTCGATCCCAGGACCCTGGGATCATGACCTGAGCCGAAGGCAGACGCTTAACGACTGAGCCACCCAGGCGCCCCTAGGAGTCTATTTGTTGAGGTAAAAAAAATTAAAAACACAATAGAAGATAGATCAAAACTGGTAGTTAAGAATATATACTCTTTTAGATATTTAGATTAGATATGTGAGCCAGAAAGTCTGAAATGGGACTTCATTAAAAATCAAAATTCAATCCCTAGTACCAAGGTTGTGTTAATGAAATACTAATTCCATTAAAGAAATTAGAGTTTCTTGGAGAAATAACTGATTTCTGGACTAGAGCCGGATACATAAAACATGAACCTAAGACATGTGTTGGCAAATATGGAAGTTGCCAGAACCAAGCAGAAAGGGCTGCAACTGATTCAAGATGGCATAATTTTAGCATCAAAAGGAATCATGACTACAATTGATCAAACACATCAAATATTTAAAAATTCGTATATTCACAATGATACTAACAAAAGTTAGAACCAACTCATTATAATTCAAGTTAGTTACAACCAACTTACTATCCTGAAAGCTGGTAAATAAAGGGAATATACCATAATAATAATAATCTGGATAATGAGAGAGAGTTCTTACTCATTAAACATTCCATATAAATTATAAAAAGTAATATAATTAGAAGAATGCTGTTCTGTAACTCTAATGAAATAATAGATCTAGGTAATAATCATCAGTGAATTTTATTAGATTAAATAGTGATGGTGAATTTATAATGCAGAAATAAGTGTATCAACCTCAGAAACTACTGATAAATTTTAGTATCACCAAAAGTGGGCTTTTTGATAGGATGCAATATCAAAAAATCTGAACTTGAATATGACCAGTCTTCTGGATATAACTACAAGTTTATAGGTAATTGGTGAGAGCAGAATAAGTTCCATGATGCCATGAGAAATTACTCAGTCAAATCCAAAATGTGGAACATTCTATAAGACAAATGAATCACTTTGCTAAGTCAATGGCATTTACAAAAAAGAGATGGATACAGTCCACTACAGAATAAAAAAGAAATCACAAATTAGTGTAATGTGTGAACATTCGATTGGCTCCTGATTTGAACAAGCTAATTCTACAAAGTTACTTTAGAGTTAAACAAGGAAACTTGAATAGGAACTAGGATATTAGACATTAAAGATTTTATTAGTGTAATAATCATGTTAAATGGATTACTCCTTATTATGGTTGAACTGTGCCCCTCCCAAATTTGAAGTTGGAGTTCTAATCTCCAATCAGTATCTCAGACTGTGATTTTATTTGGAGAGAGTCTTCACAAAGGTAACCAAGTTAAAATGAAGTCATTAAGGTGGGCCCTGATCCAATAAGAATGATGTCATAAAGGGGAAAACTGGAACACAGAGACTGACACACATAGAGAGAAGATGATGTAAAAAGACACAGGGAGAAGATGGACATCTACAAGCCAGGAGGGAGGCCTGGAACAGTCCCTTCCCTGGTGCCTTCAGAAGGAACATAGCCTGGTAACATCTTGATTTCAGACTTCCAGCCTCCAGAGCTGTGAGAAAATAAGTTTCTATTGTTTAAGTCTCCAGTTTTTTGTATTTTTGTTATGGCAGCCCTACTAAATTAATATAACACTTAAATTTCCTTATTAGTTGGAAATACATTATGAAGTATTTACACATGAAATGATGTGATATATGAGATTTTCATTAAAAACCTGGCAAACGTGGGGGCACCCGGGTGGCTCAGTCGGTTAAGCATCCAACTCTTGATTTAGGCTCAGGTCATGATGCCAGGGTCCTGAGATGGAGCCCTGAGTTGGGCTCTGCACTCAGCAGGGAATCGGCTTGGGATTCTCTCCTCCTCTCCCTCAGCCTCCACTATTCTTTCTCTCTAAAATAACTGAACCTTTAAAAAAAATCTGACAAATGTGTGCTGAGAAGAAATGAAATGAGAGTAGAAAACTCCTCTTAATTATTGAAACTGAGTTATGGGTACATAGGGTTAATTATATTATTTTGTATTTTATTTTATTATTTTTTTTTGATCTACAGTTTTATTTCTTTCAAAAAAAGATTGAATTCAAATACAAAAAGACAGTTAATGTGTTCATTTTGGTTAGTAGGAGTTTGTATATTTCTTTTTTTAATGTTATATTAATCACCATACATTACATCATTAGTTTTTGATGTAGTGTTCCATGATTCATTGTTTGCGTATAACACCCAGTGCTCCATGCAGTACGTGCCCTCTTTAATACCCATCACCAGGCTAACCCATCCCCACACCCCCCCTCCCCTCTAGAACCCTCAGTTTCTCAGAGTCCATAGTCTCTCATGGTTCCTTTCTCCCTCCGATTCCCCCCCTTCATTTTTCCCTTCCTGCTATCTTCTTCTTCTTTTTTTTTTTTTTTTTTAACATATAATGTATTATTTGTTTCAGAGGTACAGGTCTGTGATTCAACAGTCTTAATACAATTCACAGCGCTCACCATAGCATATACCCTCCCCAATGTCTATCATAGGGTTAATTATATTATATTGCTTTATTTGGTGTGATTTAAAAGGCCCATAAGAAAGACTTAAAAAGGGAAAAAAAGGAAAGGAAAGAAGAGAAAAGAGAAGAGAAGAGAAGAAGAGAAGAGAAGAGAAGAGAAGAGAAGAGAAGAGAAGAGAAGAGAAGAGAAGAGAAGAGAAGAGAAGAGGAAAATCAGTGCTTAGGACATGAATACATAGCTGAAATTAAGGCTGCCTTCCCAAATTCCATTGGATTCATGTATATAGAATCAAAGCATGAAACCAAAGAATCTAGCCAGAAAAATGCCATTCATTAAGTTCTATGAGGACAATTTATATATCAAATCCATTCCTTTTATAATATTGATAAGCTGACTCTAGCAACTCACATTCTGAAAAAGGTTTTACAAATATTATGAAAAAATTTAGATATTTTATGAATCCATCACAAAATATTAAATATGAAAGACATTTTTATTAAAAGTTATTTTATGAAGAACGTTCCTAGGTGCTTCAGAGAAATTAAAAACATTTTTAAAATATAGAGAGTTCAAGCTTCAAAGCAATACTGAACTATCTGACAATTCTCCACTGTGGTTATGGGCTACACTGAAAAGAGGTAGACCATTCCCTCTTTTTTATATATGAATTATAAAGCTGTTTTAAAGTTTTATTGATAATCAGTATAGTGGATAGGTGATTTCCATGTTCAGAATTAGTTTCAGGAACAACCAAAGGGTCAAAGAGAAAAAAATGCCTTAGATACCATTTTTTTAAAATCCACATTTAAGTAACTTAGTAAAAACAGTCTTATATAAGGAATATGATTAACAAAATTAATTGATTCATCACTTTCCCACTACACTACTCTCTACTATCTCAAACCCATCCCAGGTTCTTAGCCTTTTTTTTTTTTTCCCCTCTCTGGCTGCCAATACCAATACATGTTCTCTGGAATATGTCTGAGTAGTACTGACATTGAATGCCCTATTTACCACCTTCTTTTGCATTACTTACCTGTGACTCTCTTTTAGAATGTGGTTAGCCTGTGTCCAGTGTGTGAATACTTAGTTCTAGATTTGTTTCGAAATAAGGGTTCCCATGCTTTATAGGGCCTGGTGCTAAGAAGAGATGCATAAAACGTGTAAGCCTAAGATGTTCTTAATAATGTAGTATACATGACAACTTTATGATGCTCTTTAATGTTTATTCTATAATAAAACCAATATATCTGAGGTTAAGGGAGGCTTAACTCATTCTAAAAAAAAATCTGAACCAACTCTTTCAAGATTTTGGTGCTTTAACTGGTTTAGTGATTTCATTTTCTCACTATTTCATTCTGAAAATTGTCTTTTTAGTAGATAGTCCCAAAATTATTCTTTGGACATGGAAATCAGTTTTTGAGTACTAGATTATGAAATAAGAAACTGCTGCACTCACTGGTTCTGATAATATTCATAACAGATGGGGAAAATACATATATATGTATCTCCAATGCCCATCTTCTCTATCCTCCCTCATATTATATCATATCATACTATAATCTGAGAAGAAGAATGTGAGGATGGCATCTGTCTTATTCATGCTACATCTCCACACCTAAAAAAGTGCCTATTGTATCAACAAGCACTCAATAACTATTTGTTGAATGATTAAATAATCTTCAAGTGAATAATCTAGGTTATTATAATCCATTCTAGTAAAAAAAATGCTAGTGATTTTTTATTCCATTATTTGCAAAGTGCAGACTAATCTGCCCTTATTTCAATTAAACTCCAAATTTCAACTTATAGTACAGTTTTTTGTGACATTAATTCAAAATCATTGTTGGAATATAATTGGAACTGGAATGCAGAGTCATTTATTTACAGAATAATTCCCAACCTCTAGAAAGGCCTTCATTTACTCTGTATATAGTCTTGTTTACTACTTTTTCTTTACTCATGTATTCACTGAATGAATATTAAGCAGAAATGATACACAAAGCACATTCTTCTCAGTGGAGTGGTAGAAAATTATTACTACAACAAAGGTTACATTATCTTTGAACAAATAGCTTATAGGAAAAGTAAGACATGCACATAAATAACTAATAAAATGTAGAAGGTTTTAGTGATGAGAAAGTACAGATAAAGAACCAGAGCAGTTCAATAGATTACTGTTGGCTGGAATGGTCAGCATATTCTTTGTGGGGAAAGTAGCATTCAGTTTGAAGTGCTTGGACAAATGGAGTTTCGATGTTACAGACTACATTCAAGTAGACTGACCACAATGACCAAAGGCATAGAACTGGGGCTGATGCATAAGATAAACAATAAAAGAAATATGGAAAATAGAACTGATGAAGGACATAGCACACAGCCAACTCTCTCCTCAAAAATCCATTTTTCCCTTGGCCACTCTTCTAGAAACTGTATCTCCCGACGTGCAGCTAGATGTGGCCATGTGACCAATTTCTTGTCATGGCACAAATGTTGTGTGCAAATCCCTTTTAGTTGCTTTAATCTTGCCCTAAATTTTGTTTCTCTCAATTTCTCTTTCTCATGGGCTGGAAGTTTCTGGCATTTGAACAGGCTTCAAGAACACATGAGAGAAAACTGCTCTAAAATATGGAGCCATGGGAAGAATGGAACCAAGATCCCTAGATGATTTCCTGGAGCAGAGCCAGGCTAGACCTCTAACATCCAGACTTTATGTTGTGGTCTTTGATGCCAGGCTATTCAGACCTTCTTTCTGTTTTTAGAGTCTGTAGTAAGGAAAGGAAGAAGCAATAACAAAGAGGTTAATTATTAACAAAGCAGTTAATGCATCTACCATGTGCCATCACATGTGCTTCCAAGTATTCCATTATAATTTGGTAAACATTTGTTGGCAGTTGTGCATTTAATGAAGTGAAGTAAAGATAGATTACAAGATCAAATCAGTTAATATCACAAAGAAGAATGTAAAAGAGGGAAGAGAGTGCGAAACTAGAGAATTCAGAACTGTGGTTACAACAGATGATTATCTAGCTCTGATTTTAGACTAGGAGATAACAGGCACTGGGCTACTTTCAAATTAGGTAACACAGAATACAAAAAAGGACTTAAAAGAGGGAATTATTAATATAATTCATGAAAAAAAATTCAATAGTGAGTTAAAAAATCAGAAGAGGAACTAGCAAGAAAGTAGCACTGAAAAGTCAGTTTAGAAACCCTTTGCATAGAAATAAGTTGAGAAAATAAGCTCACTATAAAACCAAATGTAAAGAGCACATAAGCCAGGCCAGATCTGAATAAGGAAGAGGACAGGATTTCACTTATCCATGTCTGATCCTAAATAAAAAGGAGCTGATAAACCTCTCACTTTAAGTTCCTTTCAAGTAGCTGTAACATGTTAGCTATAGATTATCAGACAGCAGAGGAAAGGTGCTGAATAGTGATTTCAACTTTTCCCTAGTGATAAAGGTAATGCATTATTCTCTCAGTGTTCTTTATACCTAAAGGATTCTTTCCAGATAATACTCACATGGGTCTTATCTTCATTGTCAGAACTGCCTACATAATTCATACAAAAATTTTGTGGCTGCCAAGATTACGTCGGTGACCGATGAAATTAAATTTTAGCTTAAAGTTTACTTCCTAGGTTGCTCTTTACTCCATCCCAACACAGAATCAGAACTGAAGCAGTGACTGAAACAGTGATTGTAAATCTAATGTTGTCCAATTTATCCTCATGCTTGAATCCTTCTTCACCTCTCTTGATAAGTCTTGCCTCTGTCTAAACATCACTAGGTACTTCCTGACATCAGTGAAAGAGAATCCTAGATTGAATGGCTCTATTTGTTAGGAAGTCTTTCTGATAGAGTAGTGTAATCATTTCAATCCTTTATAGAAGGTCCCCAATATAAAGATCATTCTTTTTCAACATGACTACAATTCAAATATTCAAAGACAGTTATGTCTCCGACAAGTCTACTTTTCAGACTAAACATGTCCATCCTTAAGCCATCTCTTGTACAGGTGTTTGCCCTACTTTTACCATTGATAATTGATCACTCATTTTGGAGGATGGATCTGTATGCCCATATTCTGCAGACCTCTAGAAGGGGCTACAAAATTAAAAGAGAGTTTGATCAGTCCAGAATAGTTAGGAACCATTATTTTATCTATTATGATGAAAGTATTATGCTAAAACCAGTTCAATATTTTACTACCCTTAAAACTTACGAGGGGCCCTTCCTGTATAACAACAAATAACAACGTAAGAAAATTACTCATTTTAAATTATCAGGTCTTTTAAAAATATGCTGCTGTTTGTATGTGTGAAATTAAATTTTTAGCTAAGGAAAACACTTTATATTAATTCTTATTCAATTTCACCGTGGTTGACTCATTCCAGTGACTCCAAAGTATTGAGAAAATAGGTGCATCCCAATCTTGTACCCAGATTATTCATTATTGCTTTATCTGCAGATTTTACCATGATGCTAGCAATCTCCCTTTCAAAATAACAAACGAAAATTTTTTAAACAACAAAATTTAAAATAAAACCCAGTAGAGTGGTACCAAAGACCTCCCTCTGGGATGATGTACATTCATTCATACGATCTCATGTACAGCCATTCAAGCTACTTATGAAATTAACCTAATGTATTTTGTCATCCACATATTATTTCTCCATATTAGTCATTTTTTTAAAAAAATCATTTTGCTATATAATGTGCTTAAATAGAAATGTACCACAGAGAAGAGAATGCTAGAAGAGGCTTTGCGGGACAGGGTGGGTTGAGTGTGGATATATCCAATAAAACCCCTAGAATACTTTCTCTAGAACTAAGGAGAACAAGTTAAAGATATCACTTTGGGGATTATAAACATAGTGGTGATCTATTAGAGTAGATCAGATCATTCAAGGGAAGCAGTGTTTTGCACAGAAGAGGGAGGTTTGGGGAGTCCCTGTATTTCAAAAGTGGGGAGGCAACGAAATATGGAAGAGAGACATGGTGAAAAAGAAGAGGCAGAGTTCTCCTTGTCTAACTTGTTGCTCTAAATAAGACTCAAAACAAGCCCCCTTTGGGGACACCTGGGTGGCTCAGGCAGTTAAGTGTCTGCCTTCGGCTCAGGTCATGATCCTGGAGTCCTGGGATCGAGTCCTGCATCGGGCTCCCTGCTCCACGGGGAGCCTGCTTCTCCCTCTGCCTGCCACTCCCCCTGCTTGTGTGCAGTCTCTCTCTCTCTCTCTAATAAATAAATAAAATCTTTAAGAAAAAAAAAGAAGCCTTTTTGTCAAGAATTTTATAAACTTCATCTTATTTTGTTCTTCAGAAGCCTTTCTGATATTAGCTTGAGTGTTCTGTGCAATCTTATTTATTTTCTACCTCACTGTCTCTTTTAAAAATCTGACATAATCAGCACCACCTCAAATAATTTCGTTTCCTTTAGTTACTCCTCCTCCCCCTTTTCTTTTTGGAACTGAAGACTGATGTCATCCAAGTGATGTAAGGACAAACGGGAAGCCCTCCAATGACACTGTTATTGCAATAAAATCCAAACTCCTTGTGGTTGTCCGTAAGTCCTTACATTATCTGGCTCCTGCCTTTCTGACCTCATCACATTTTACCTTCCATCAAATATGCCTTCCTTCTGTCCCTGCCATGCTCCAACATATTCCTGCCTGAGGGATGCTGCACTTGTCATTCATCCAGTCTGGAATGTGAGTGCCTTGTTCCTATAGTTTGGATCTCAGCTCAGATGTTACTTTTTTGGCACAAACAATCTTAGCTAAAGCTGACTCCCCATACAAGTTGTCACTCTCTACTCCATTGCCCCATCTTAATATCTTTATAGCAGATATCACCATCATCTTACAGTTTTCTTATTTTTATTGGTTTGATTTGTGTCTACCAATCCACCTACACATGTTAACTCCATGAAATCAAGGACTCTGTTTTATTAGTTAGTATATTTCCAGACCTTGTACTGAACAGGCAGAAAGTCATCTGTAAACAAATCACACTAAAATGCGTTAAAACAAATGAAGCCAACTTATAACTGTGGCCCAATGGAAACCTCATTACTGGTGAAAAAGAAGAGTATCAAACATGTCTACAGAAAAATATAAAGAGAGTATCAAACATGTCTACAGAAAAATATAACAATTTACAATACAGAGATCATCTATTAAATATTTAAATATTTTAAAAATTTATTTGATGTGCAAATAGTTAACATGTAGGAGAGTTTTGGTTTTGTTTTCATTTGCCCTTTCTTGACTGTTTCAATCTTTGTACAACTAATCATGACATAGACTTTGCTGAAAATAAAAATGTTTCCACCAATTTTTTTTAATTTATAACTGTTGGATATTGCACACAGGGAAGAGAGAGGGCAATGGAAAGAAATGCAGACTATACATAGGCACATAGACACACTTTTAAATGAGAAATATCAGTGCAAGAGAGGAAACAGCCAGTTCAAGCAGGAAGACTATCTTCCTTGTACTGAGTATGCAGGAAAAGCATGAAGATCAGGAAACAGAAACAATGACCAAGTCTACAACTAAACAAGTTATGGCTGCACATAATTACATTTACTTCTCAATGAAACAGGGTTTTTTTTGTTTGTTGTTTGTTTGTTTGTTTTTTATGATGAATACCTGCAAGCCTACAGACCCCAAACTGTTCTAGTCATCTTGAATACATGAGGACAATAACCCACAAACAATAAAACTTGGGCTTAGTAAAATCCTGGCCAAGGACAGAGTTGGTATGCATTACTGTTTCATGGGACACCATGGGAACTACTAAAAACTGCCCAGTGAACACAGCGTATCAACTGATTTAATATTTTCTTTTTAAGTTCAGGTAACATACTTAGACACATAAAAGTATTAAAGTGTAAAATATTTACTGTTTATATCTGACTTTGACCTCCAACAATGAATCAAAATGGAATTATGTGTCAGATTGGGAAAAAAAGCAGATTTGTAGATTTTCTTGTAAATTTTTTCTCCTGATTTTTTACATTAGAAACATCACTAAAAATGTTGGTATAATAGTAATTCACTGGATATAAACATTTAATAAGATCTCAATCCAGCTATAGTTCAAAATTGCTCATAAAGATTCAAAGAGATCCCAAAATTAGAGGACTACAAAATCATAAATCAAATTATCCACTTTACTTACTGAAATGGTATCAACCTTTCAAGTGCCAAAGATTTGAATGACTTATGAAGAGATGCCTTGTTCTATCGACATCATAAATCTATCATAGTGTATGCCAAGGTCCATAGTTAACAGTACTTCAACTGTGAAATGCTAATTCAAATCCACAGTTCAATGATTTTCTCGAGATGACAGCATAATGTTGAAATTATTGATGTCAGTCTCTTTCACAGCAGATTCCCTGTACAGCCACTCAAAATCTATGGCTTTCTCTCAGTGTGAGAGTGTCCCCCACCTTTGTTTTTTTTTTATTATTATGTTATGTTAATCACCATACATTACATCATTAGTTTTTGATGTAGTGTTCCATGATTCATTGTTCGCGTATAACACCCAGTGCTCCATGCAGAACGTGCCCTCTTTAATACCCATCACCAGGCTAACCCATCCCCCCACCCCCCTCCCCTCTAGAACCCTCAGTTTGTTTCTCAGAGTCCATAGTCTCTCATGGTTCGTCTGTCCCCCATCTTTGAGTTGGATGAAAGAATGGAGAGAAAACATGGTCCATGTTATGATACTGACTTAACATACCTTCTTTTCTAAAGCTCAACACAATTCAGAGCTGACCTTTGAAACGCTGCTTTGTTTCTATACAATGGCATAAAAAATTTGACTAAATGTCATCACAAAGAAAATTTTAAATACTATGTATTCCAAAACTTAATTGTTACATAATTTATGTCATGTACATTTCGGTTAGAACTGTATTTTCTTGTCCTGTTGTATACATTCATTCAATGTTTGTAGTATACATATTTCTTTCAAACAAACCTAATACACTGCAAGAATTGTACAAAAACAGTGTATCTTAAATAGCTGTGTTACTGAAGTAAAACCTGTGATGAGATAATGTGCTAGCTAATTGAAGTAGGAAATTCAACAAATTATATAAGAGAACTAGTGTCCCAAATTCTTCAGATATTTTTTGAGAACTTTCTATATGCCCAATACAGCAGTGAACAAAACAGTAATAGTATAGTTTGTGTCCTAACGGAGCTTATAAGGAAGGAAATATTCTAAAACAACTATTATAATAACCTCATGGGATAATTTAATATTTTTGTTCTATGGCTCCTTATATAAAAAATGTTGAATTATTAAGTTCTTTCCTTCTTAGTATTTTTAGTGATCCCTTTTCTACCCACAAAGAGAAATAGAGTGATAATTTGGGGGTCTAAAAAGAACTAATGGGTAAATTAGCATTTCATCAGTAATAGAGAGCAGAATCAATCAATGTAAACATTTCCTAGCATGTACGCTCTAATACATATTGTCCCTAAGGCTAATCACCATACATAAGTGATAGCTGCAGAATGTTTTCAATTCAAAGACTGAAAAGTACATTAAAAGTTAGCATTTCCTATGTCCTCAGTGATGAATTAATTGACCTTTGTTTCTAATGTTGTAAAAATTAATATTATATGGTTTTCCAAATTAAGACAGAAACTCATAAATCAATTCAACATACATTTATTATGTATTTCCCTCTTTAAGTACCCAGATGCTCTTGGGATATATTGAGATAATGTGTAATATCTGAAATACAGCAAATGTTCAACAAATCTTCTTGGTTTTATAGAAATAGCCTATTTGGCTAAACCACCATGTAGAATGTAGTGACACTAAAGTAGGGAGGTGTACCTCCGAAACTAATAACAAAGCAACCAACGTCAAACTTAATAAGGAGTTCTGACTTTAGCCAGGGCACCTTAATAGACTTTTATGAAGTTTTCACTTTGTTTTGTTTTTCAAAAACAAAGTGGAAGGGCACTTATTATTGCTAGCTGCAGGGTAAGAAAAAACTCCACTTGACACATTTTTCCCCCTTTTAACAACATGCCTCTTCCTTCAAAGTCTAAAAGAGAGATGGGGAATGTCCCCAAGTTCCTGAGGAAGGTGATATGTACATGCCAGCCTTCACTTGTGAGGTTCTAGTAGGTTTAGAAAGCAAGCACAATTAGATCAAAAAGTCTTTCCAAGCTAAAATTAAAGTCTGGAATTCTGTTTTTATTCTGAGTTTCCCAGGATGAATGGAGAAGGAGGAACCTATGGATGCCTCTGATCTTTGTTTTACAAAGAGAACAGTGGAAACTCATGAGATGTTCCCAAAAAATCACAAACCTATTAACATCAGTACTGGGTCTTAAACAATACCTTGTAATTCTATCATCAGTATCTTCCATTTTACCCCCTGCCTTGCAGCATATTTTATACAGTTGGTACTTAATTTCTACCTACATAAGGTAAATTCTCCCTTAGGACTGAATGACCACCTGTGAATAACAGTCCCAATGAAGGGTTCTTAGTCTCCTTCTCCCTATTTCATCTCTCCTCTCCATTTATTTCTCTGCAACTCTCAGACAAACCTTTTATCAGGCCAAGCTCGGGATTACAAGGACTCAAAACAGTGTGAAAAATTTTCCCCAAGTTCCTTTCTTCTCACCTCTTTAGTTATGCTGATGGCCCAAGAAACCAGTGGCCTCATTCCCTCTCCTGTGATGAAATGCTCTAGATAACCTAAGTATGGTGATCTCTGAGATACGGACTGACTATACTTTCTCTCTTCATATATGCAAAGTTCTGCCCTTGTAAATGTGCTCATTTTGTATTTACTTCTAGATGTTTCTTGAATGAACAGGTTAGTTGAAGAACAGGGAGTACAAAACATGGTTCTGCCAGTCATAGTTAGAAAGTAATGATGAAGAGCTTAGGCAGAAAAGGAATTTAGGATTTAGGGTGGCTCACAGACTTGCATAGAAAATTAAAGAATTAGACCTGGATGAGGGGGCTCAGTAGTTGATTTTACAGAAAGGTGATGCCACAGGAATGGCTCTTTAGGAGGTCTCCACCAGCATCATCTCAGTAACTTCCAGCAGTGCTGCTGGATTCTCCAGTTGGTTACCACTATCAGGGATCACCTGTGAACAGCCTGCACACATCAAGATATAAAATTCACATTGGATGGGCAAGGGTGCCTTCACATGAGGGCCCTTCATTAGACAGAAAGCAGGGAAATGAAATATCTGCTGTCTTCGTCTGTACCGAGGTCAGCGGGGCATGGCTTCCTGACTCTCTTGGAATCCACACAGACATACCAGAAATAGAATGGATATTCAGTAATTAGGTGCCAGATATCAACAAATACTTAAGATAGACAGGAGAGACTCCCGTTTTGGGGGGTTAATTTCATGTCTTAAAATAGCATGCTTCAGCACAATGAAGAGATAAATAAGCCATCGCAGGCAAGTCTGGAAATAGGAGTCATCGAGTACCACGTATTTTTTTAGGAGAAAAGTGCACCAAGTTTGAAGGACAGTGTATGCAGCTGATTCAGAGTACAGACTGCATAGGCATAAATACTGTTTCTGCCACTGACTAGCTCTGTGACCCTGGGCAAATTCACTAAGTTTTCTGAACTTCAGTCTTCTCATCTGAAAATAGTACAGAATAAATAACAGCATGCTCATTTGAAGGTGTGAACCTCTAAATATATTTTGTTATCACAACCAATTACTAAGTGGAGGACTGCATGATTTCCACTGTTAGGAACTTAAAGAGAATTCTCTGAAATGCAGATAGAGACCCCTTATTGCTAGAGTCAATGGAAAAGAAGCATAGTTCAATCATCAACCTCAATTCAAAAGACTCAGGACATTTTCCTATGCACTGAATGCATTTATGCATAGTTTACTGGAAATGAGACTTATCCTGTAGAGGATACTTATATCTGTAGTAGGCCTCCATTCACATATTCACTAATTCTTAATAATACGTGTACTGGAACCCTATCCTCCCTCTGCATTACACTTTACCAAGTAAAACCATTAGTGCATCAATGATCGTTTTTCACAAGGAGTGTTGTACACAGACCTGTAGCGGACAACTGTGTTGGTTGCCTCCTCAATATCTAACCCCCATTTCTCTCACCAACAACCCCCAACTTTCCATTGGCAAATCCCCTTGACCTTATCCCCAGTCTTTTGAGTCACAGATTCAGGAAGCCACGCTGCTTAAATCAGGTAGCAAATTCTATACTCTGACCTGCAAACTTTGGTTCAGGAATGATTATTAAGCCAATGAACCATAAAGGAGGCATCTGCTGAGGCTCCCAAGAGAGAAATGTCCCTCTTTTTTTTATGGAAGACTTCTCTTCTCTGGACTTCATAGTGTGAAGTTATGAAGTCTGACCCCTCTGTGCCACCATGTGGGAAGCTGACCTGGGTATTATGCCTACATTAGGATGTGCGCAGCTAGCGAATTGCAAAAGCCAAAGTCTGGATGACACTGAGAATATCTAAATCAAATTGTGCACCAATGTCAGTGAAATCACTTATTTTGTAGGTACATAAGTCAAATTATTATTTTTTTTTTTAATTTTTTTTTATTGTTATGTTAATCCCCATACATTACATCATTAGTTTTAGATATAGTGTTCCATGATTCATTGTTTGTGCATAACACCCAGTGCTCCATGCAGAACGTGCCCTCCTCAATACCCATCACCAGGCTAACCCATCCTCCCAACCCCCTCCCCTCTAGAACCCTCAGTTTGTTTTTCAGAGTCCATCGTCTCTCATAGTTTTTCTCCCCCTCCGATTTCCCCCCCTTCATTCTTCCCCTCCTGCTACATTCTTCTTCTTCTTTTTTTCTTTCTTAACATATATTGCATTATTTGTTTCAGAGGTACAGATCTGAGATTCAACAGTCCTGCACAATTCACAGCGCTTACCAGAACACATACCCTCCCCAGTGTCCATCACCCAGTCACCCCATCCCTCCCACCCCACCCCCCACTCCAGTAACCTTCAGTTTGTTTCCTGAGATTAAGAATTCCTCATATCAGTGAGGTCATATGATACATGTCTTTCTCTGTTCATAAGTCAAATTATTTTTATTGTTTAAGCCAATTTGCATTGTTGCATTGCATTCCACATGCAACCAAAATGTTCCTAAATCAAGAGCAAACTAGACAATTATTAGGAAACATATTCTTACATAGAACAAAAATTGAACATTTTATTTACTAAAATAATTGCCTAATGCAATGCATTCATCAGAGAAACAATCAGAAGCTGAATCAGAGGAATCGCAGATTGAGACTCAGAGTAGTTGTGATATTAACAAATAGTTTACAAACATCAACAAATGTTTTCACATATGACTATCCTCCTTTTAGACTGAAAATGTCAGTCAGATAAAAGGCATTTTAAATTGATTTTTTTTCACAAATACATGGGGGAAAAAATCATGCCTGCCAAAAATGCTTACACCTGACTTTTACAGTTTAACTCTGACTGCAAGTGGGAGTCTTTCAATGACTAAAATTGAGACAAGTCAAGCTTAAAACACCCTAGAACTCTGAAGGGAAATTATGATGTCAAAATATATCCTTCAGCAAAAGTTAATGCACAGATGTTAGTGGGCCATTATGTGTACACTTATCCCAAGAGTACAAAAAGGGAGAAGAAAGCAGAATATTTACAGCAAAATATTTAGAAACTAGGCTATAACTTCCAAAAATATTAACTTTCCTTAATTTCATTTTTAAAAAAGCTATGTGCAAGTCAGAGAGAAAATCAAAAAATCACATATATGTTAAATTGATATTATATGCAAAACATTATGTTAGATGATTCAGTATAAAATTAGACCATTACAGGCAGACAGAGATAATGAATTTTAATTTAGATTCTGCCGTGCAATCAGCTCAATGAACTCAAGTAGTACATAGACACCTGACCTTCAGTTACCTCACACATTTGTGCATAAGACCACTGAATAGCATCATATTACTCAAACATCATGAAGAATAACTTAAACTTGGGTGCATAAAAATTACAAAATGCCTAATAACCTAATTCTATGAGTTCATCAATCCCTATTTACTAACCAATTACTTCCTAACCAGAAAACTGGAAAATTTTGGTATAAAGAAAATACATCCCAGGGCGCCTGGGTGGCAGAGTCACTAAAGTGTCTGACTCTTGGTTTGGGTTCAGGTTGTGATCTCTGGGTCATGAGAATGAGCCCAGCATCAGGCTCTGCGTTCAGGGCAGAGTCAGCTTGAGATTTTCTCTCTCCCTCTATCCCTCTCCCTCCCCACTCCACCCCATGCTGTCTCTCTCTCTCTTTCTCTCTCAAAATAAATAAGTAAATCTTTAAAAAAAGACATCCTCAATGTAATGTGTGTCTTAAATTTCCTTATTTGTTTTGTTTTTCTTTCTTTTTTCTTATTATCTTTGAAATCCAACAGCATGGAAAATTAAGGTAAATAAATATGCCGTATAGCGTATGACTTGAAAATACTTCTCATTTCCTTATGATGAGAAGGAATATGTGTATGCACACTTGTGTATGTAAGAAGGATGGTTATGTGTGTTGGGGGTAAAGGGGAATTACATAGATGAACTAAGGAGAATATGACTTTGCAGGTGGCTGGACCAGTAGTGAGGAAATACTGTTGTGCTGATATAAGTGAGCATATGTATATATATTATCAAGAAATAATTTTTGATCAAAGAAATAATTCCTAACCCAGCAACCGACTGTTGGTACTCCAACAATTCTAGAAGCAGAATATTCTACCAACAAAAACATACTAAATCTGTGGGGGTGGGGGATGGGCAAGTGGTGGTAAGGTCAACAATCTTCGCAAATACTAAGGTAAAAAAGATTTGGTAAATTTCCTTTGAACAAGAAGAAAATAACAATTTGTAACATATCTACATAACAATTTCTGGAGAAAAGACCTGCTGAAATTATATATATGCATAAATGTATGTTTATATAGGTATAAGAATTGGTATAAATTGTTACATGACACTAATTAATTGTTTAGTACAAAACTATTTAGACTTTCTATTATTGATCTACACATCACACACTAAAACGGATAGGAATGTGTACATAATTTGCAACAGTGTATTTGCCAAGAAAACATAATTGTTATTTTACAACTGCCTATATGCTTTTTCTATCTGATATTCTGTAACATTAGATATCCCTATAGAGAAGGTTTCTTAAGAAAGAAAAGAAAGAAAGAAACAGAACACGTTAAAAACACTTAAAGGAATTTGACAAATAGTTACTTAAAACCACTGAGCCACCTACAGCAGTAATCTGCTTTATATAAGGTCTGGTGACATGGGAAGTTGTCAAACACACATTCAGGAGACATACAAAACTAAGTGCTAAGCCATCATCATTTTTACTGTTTTCACTTTCTGTTGTTTATTTTGGGGGCCACATGTCCTTTTTTTATGTAAAACTTGCTATTAGACCCAAATGTTTTAGTGCTATTTTGCTTCATATTTTAGCAAGTACTGATGAGTATCTTTATGGAATAGTCATTTTTATTTTATGGAGAATGTTCAAAAACATAGAACATAATTACTGTAGTAGTTTTAAAATTCCTTCAAGTTAAAAATATTTTATTCAATTTTATTTTTAGTTCTTAACCTATTTTGCATTTCACGCATGGCTACATTCTAATTTAAGGAGCTGATTTAGTTTTTTGACTCAGTCTTCTCCACAGGTTTTCACAGAATGGGAGATGGACATGCCTTAGGCCACCTGTTTTGTTTTGTTTTCTCGTGTAATTCTTTTAAATTGCAACTTTACGTACGGCATATGACTTAAAAATACTCCTCATTTTGAACAATTAAATTCCAACTCCATTTTAAGAGAATTTGAATTTACATGTAATGCTTAATTGAAATAGTTGTTTTCTTTGAAAAAACGGGTTGTAAAAGTACAGAAATGGCAACGGTTAAGTTCTCCTCCCAAGATTTCATTTGACTTTTTTTATTTTCTTTTTTGTCAGAAGAGCAGAGGAGGTATTCTATCCCTCATTACTCTTTCTGATTACCCTCCAAGTCCCTTTGTCTGGGCCTTCTAGAGTCAGCCCATCAGCTAGAAACAAATCATGAATTTATACCATATATAGGCATTCTTACATTCGGGTATCTAATCAGCTATAAAGTTTGTGAGAAAATGATTTCCAACTCAGTAAAAATGATCTTTTCCTCTTTTCTGGAATTAAACCAATACAGAAGTCCAACAATTTTCCCCCCATCTCTCTAATATATTTCAGGTAAATCACTGCACTGAGTTGGAAGGTCATTACTCTTGTTGATAATAAACTCCCTCTCTCCATGAAGCCAGATACTAAACCAATTGAGCTCACTGCTTGAGAACAAAGAGAACTATACCAGAACTAATAATTTTTAAAAATTCATTTCTGATTTGACAAAAGGTATGTCCATGTTATGCACTTGGCTTGGTAGACAGGCTGATTCCAGACCTATGAAGGTCCGACAGGTAAACTATCCTCCTTGCTCCCAAGGAGGAGCACCACTCCGATAAATCACCCTATTTCACTTATTCTCAGTACTAAGAATTCTTTAAGGATTTGTATTCGCTGAGGACTAGTCTCTCTCTAATGAGGTTTTCCTTTCTTTTTTTAAGTTACATATGTTTTGGACTCAGTAAGTTTGCCCTTCCAGAAACCTGCTAAACACATGCACTCAAGGTATCTGAAAATAAATAAATAAATAAATAAATATGTCTAAAATCTTAAAACACTGAAAATAATTGTCCAAAACCATACTGGCTATTAGCACACTACAGGCAACTTCCCGGAAGAAGCTGATGTCAGTGATAAGTAAAACTGCATATTATGAACCCATGTGAACTTTCTAATGTAAAAATCTATAAGATGGACATTAAAGTGCAAGTAGTTTGCAAGCCCCGAGAAACTGTATTAATCATTTTTTTCTATGACAGATCACAAGTAAGTATAGTCAGAAAATAGATACAGAACACAGAACAGGAGAAAGTTGACATATTATTAACAACTCCATTAAAATAAATGAGCTCACAGCCAAGCAAAAAGCAAGAATCAATAAGTGTTTTAAATTAAGCACTTGACACATTGGAAATGAATGTATACTTCAGAACATAGAAGGAATCAGTGACCATTCCTTCAAATATGATTCCAAACTATTGGATTCATTACATGAAAGGCAGAAATAAATTTCCCTCAAATTAAAGATGAGTCCAAATTAAAGTATAAACCACTCCTGAAGTATAGGAATTGTGTCATCCAGAAGTAAGGAAAAATAATTTGTGAAACAATTTTAATGCAGAATTAATTTTAATTCGCATCAGAATTTTATTTCTTTTCTAATGCTTATTGAAAAGCATTGATACTTTGTCATTGACTTAAATTCAAGGATAGCAAAACCTGCCATGGATATAATAATTAATAAAAATAACTTCCACTCTGCAGGCACACACATACACAGAAACTAAAATTGATTTCCCACTTCCCTCAAATCTAGTCCTAATCTTCTCATGAAAAGACTTACTTCCTCCTTCCAGAGCATCTTAATGATTGGTTCAATGACTGTTATTCTTAATATTCAATTATTGAATGAGACAATAGAAACTGGATTTGGAGAATTATTTCTTGGATGCTCGTACACATTGTCTTTTCCGCCTTACTCACTGTACTTAGCAAAGTTCCCTGACTCATCATTCATGCATTAAAGGCACTTATAGAAGAACATCTACCAGGTAGAGAGCTAAGTTCTTTACATATACTGTATTAAATCCTGATCTTACCACTACCCTCTCTCTTGCGAAAAAGGAAAAGAAAAACCACACACACGCACACACTTTCTCTCTCAAACTATACAGCACTGTATTTAGTCTTTATAGGTGAGAAAAATGAGGCTTAGAGATTCTGATAATTTGACCAAAAAGACAGTAAAAAGTGGAGTTCAAGATTAAAATGGGATCTTATGAACTCCAAAATGCTACAACCATTCTTCAGAATACCTTCATATTTAAGAAAATCAAGGGGCAGGCGCCTCGCTGGCTCAGTCAGAGGAACATGTGTCTATTGATCTTGTGGTTGTTGGTTTGAGCCCCACATTGGGTGATTACTTAAAAATAAAATCTTAAAAAAGTATCAATAAACCTCTCCTTCCACTTCTTAATATCGTAGACCCTGAATAAATCTTCAGTGGGAACACACTCTTCCTTTCCATTCCCTTCTTATCTTAAATACTCTTCTGAACAAAAATAAACTCATGGTCAGAAGCCTTTGCATTTCCATTTCTTTCTATAGACAAGTAAATGATTTTCTTTTATGGTATCAATGTTTGTATTTAACATGTTAAATAGATTAATAAGAAGCATAATGCTGTCTTCCCATATTTGAATACCCAAAATATGTTATATGTGTATATACATGTGTGTGTGTGTGTGTGTGTGCACTAGAAATGTATTAAGTGTAACTAGAAATGCTATATTCAGTTGGATATGTTCACTAAAGAAATTGTCTTCTCTGCTTTAATTTTAAATGTGCAATTTTGAGCAATGTCACTCACATTTGATCAGGGAGAATATTTAAAATTGTAAAGTTTAAACAGTCCAGAAGAAGTGAATGAGGTAACAAATAACTAGTGATATGGTAATTCTAAATTTTGTATTTTATCAATTAGAAGGAGTAAGATCTACAATAATGCCGCAGGTATTTCCTCCAAATGGAATGAAATCCATACTTATTGTAACTTTTATGTTCAGAAATTTATCCCTGGCTTATAGTATTTCCAAAACCCATTATTCTTATACAGTACTTCCATAACTAGGTTGTATTCATTAAGATGCCAGAATTTCAATTTCCCAAAGAGATTGACACTTTCGGGCAATCTTCACAATTTCAGAGGCAATTCAATCTATTTTGATTTAAAATTGATTAGCATCTTTGGAAATAATATGTAGCGAATTGCTGAGCTAATCAAGGTAAATGGAGCCATGCATTAAACATTCAAGAATGTTATTCAATCACAAAATAACCCACATTTTCAAGCTCCAAATCAACAAATTAAAGCTGCCCTTTGAAAAGCTTAATTTCATTGGCTCATCAGTATTGTTGTGTACATTTATATAGTTATCAAACACTAACAACATGCTCCTGAAATAGGAAACAGCCCATCCTCCCTATCTGGGCATGCCAATTAAGCAAAGGCCAAGGAGGACAAAAAAAAAAAAGAAAGAAAGAAGATGAAAATACAATCAAGTCCATTTATCTTGCTCATTGAGTTTTGAAATGACAAAGCACTCCTTAAGTACACAATTTTATTAATGTAAAACCCACATTAATCAGAATCAACAAAATAGTTTTGGATATATAGTAGGGATTTAACACAAACAGTGAGGGCTGAATATAATTTAATTGATACTGAGCTTAAATTATTAGCTATTATTTTAATTTTTTAAATATTTTAAGTATTAGAGAAGGCCCTCAGGTTAGTACACTTTTAGCATCATCTATTTGCAGCAGAAAACAGAGATGATAGAGATTAAATGGGAACACACAGAGGTTACATCTGTAATCAGTCCACAGAATTGTCAGATTCTCTAGAGCTAAGTTCACATGAACTATAGGAAAGGCCCATTCAGAGAGATGGGAAAGACAAGGGCCCTTTGCTCTGATCTCCAGACACGCCGTCCCATAGGAATTCCTGGCTCAGGAGCCTCCTGCACACAGGCACTTGGTGGACCACACATAGGTTCATTAAGCCTTCAGCACATGATCCCAGCAAAGGGACATCTCCATTTTTATTTTGCTATCCATCATATTAGAGGCTGCTTTTGCCTTAGTTTGTGACTGAAACAAAATATCCCTATTTCTTTCTTCAGCAGCTTACAGGTTGAAAGGTGTATCAAATGGGAACACAATGTCACAGTTGAAACATTTATTTTCCCCAGAAAACAATCTTCAGGCAGTGGAACTGACAATATTTTTCAGTAATGCTTGAGGGCAAATCAAGGACAGATAAAAAAGACCTGAATCAGCAAGTGGAATTTCCAAACTTCCCCCCCCACCCCAGTTAAAAAAGTGCTTTTAAAATGTAAAATATATTGTCTACTATGAAGATAGTTTTAAAAATAGAACTTGGTATAAAAAGTACGTTTTTGAAGATATGTGTTGTTCTCCTTTCAGACTACGGTATAAGCCAACCCCTCAGCCTGGGTTATTAAAATGATAGGATCAAAGATCCTCAATCCCATTAGACTTATGAGAAAATACTTGGGGTAGAAAATAATTGCAGTGTCTTGATTTAATGGCACAGAAAATGCATTTAAAAATTACTATTAATAATGTCTTTCTTCTGCCATTACATAAGGACACATTTGATCACTCCATGACAGAGAACTGGAACCATTACATTAACAGCCGACACAGAACCTAAGGATTGCTGAAGAAACACCGATGGTTCAACAATGCTGAGGCTCCAAGCATGCCTTCTAGAGCATTGAAGCAATAGCATGCTAAGATCATCTGGTTGCCCTGAAAAGGGTTATATTTATAGCAGTTGTGTTCAATTTGACAAACAGCAAGTAATCTCCTCTGTAAAAAGGAATAAAATACCCATTTAGTGGAGATGAATTATACTTTTACACTATTCAGCTCCATTTTAATAATATATGTCCTGTCTTCCCTTGTACTAAGTTATATTATAGTGACCTGAATAAGTTATAAACTCTCCAGAATTGGCTTTTCTCATGTGCATGATCTAGACAATGCCAGGGACTATGTCTTATGTCTCTTGGTAGCTCCCCTGTCTGTGATGGGGCCTTAAACGAAGTGGCTACTAAATAATATTTGCTGAGTTAATGATTAAATGAACAGCTTCTTAAATCAGTTGCAGTCATGAAAATACAACCATCATTCACTGGAATGCACATTATAGAATTATTTAACCTTGGAGTTACCAAGAGTCTTACAGGAGAGCTCATTAAACTCACACTAAATTTAAGAAAACCTTCTTCTTCTCTGAAGCTTGGTCATCTAAATCTCAGTTTAAAAATCTCAATGATTGGGAGTTCACTGTTCCATTTTCATTCAGGTCTATTTATTACTCTCCTCTGTTGAGTCACAGACTGCTTCATTTCTTTTTTTTTTTTTTTTTAAGGTTTTATTTATTTATTTGAGAGACAGAGAGACAGTGAGAGAGAGCATGAGTGGAGGGGAGGGGAGGGGAGGGGCAGAGGGAGAGGGAGAAGCAGACTCCCCCACTGAGTGGGGAGCCCAACTCTGGTGATCCTAGTAGCCTGAGATCACGACCTGAGCCCAAGGCAGAGGCTTAACCAACTGAGACCCCAGGCACCCCACAAACCCCTTCATTTCAATTTGCATCCTAGTCCTGTCCCCTGGATAACAAAGAACAAGTAAATTGCCTTTTCATCCTGACAACACCTCAAATTTTTTAAGACTACCAAAATTGTCTGTCTTACTCCTTTCTAGTTTAACATTCCTACCTCTCTCACCTTCTTATTATTTTCTGGTCTCCAGGCCGTCTCTAGTCTTTTATGATTTCTGGACACTTACCATATCCACTTGGCCCTGGATACACTCTAGTTTTTCAATCACTTTCTATAAATGTGGGACTCAAAAATGAACACAATTAAAACGTAGTTTCACTGCTTTTAAGAAGTTCTCTTCTTCATTTGCAGTTTTATAATAATGCACTTAGGTGTGGTTTATTGTATTTACCTCCTTGGAGTCTGAGGATTTTTGGATCTGTGTCTTAATTGCCAGTTTGTGAAGATTTTCATTGATTCTGTCCCTTTCTCTTGCTCCTCACTTTCTAGAATCCTCAATTACATATATGCTAGGCACACACTGATGAGGGAAACAAAGGCAAGAGAAATGTAGCTTAAATTAAATCTCCTTACAGCTTCAGCCCACTGATAGATACCTGAAACATGCAGAGCATGACCTTCCTCAAGGAACTCACTGGTGGCCTTAATGCCTTAATGTTTATGTTTTATTAAAGACTAAAAGTAACCTTATCTTAACAGCAGCGGGCCCCTCAAGGTCCTGAAAACCTTGCCTCCAAATTCCTTAGAGACTTAAACTATCTCTAACCCCCACTAATTAAAAAGTATATAATCAATCTTCACAATCCCTGTGCAGCTCTTTCTGCCCATGCATCCTGTCCTCGTGCTATAATAAAATCACCTTTTTGCACCAAAAACGTCTCAAGAATTCTTTCTCGACCATTCACTCACGAACCCAAAAAACTTCCAAATTTCATCACATATCACATTTTTTTTTTTAATATTCTTCCTCATTTCCCCTCTGGGATTTTATCTAGATATGTTTAGTCATTTATTTTCCCGTTCACTAATCCCCTCTCCTGACATGTCAAATCTGCTATTAACCCAACCACCAAATCTTTAATTCTCACTCACTACATCTTTTGGATTCTGGGACTCTGGGAAATGTCACATTTTTTCCCTTTATTTTCTTGAAAAATATTGATCATAGTTACTTACAGGCTCCTATATGGTAACTCCAATATCTAAATTATCCTTTGGGTCTCTGTCTATAGAACTTTGTTTTCACTTTCAGTCATTTGGACTTGTTTTTGCACATGCTAGGTAATTGTAAATGACTATTAGATATCATATATAAAATACTGTAAAGGCTCTGGTTGATGTGATTTCCAAAGAGAATTTTATTTTATTCTGAAAGGCAGGTGGAGTACTGGCATGTTCATTTAAGTGTGGGTTTGGGGTTTTGTTAGGGTTGACCTTTTTTCCAGTTTGTCCTCATTCTTAGGTCATAGTACTTCTGGGATCAAGACTGCAAGCCTGTGGAATTTACAAGGGCCACTCCACTTTCATGGGCCCTAACCTCTAACTGTTCTCTCCCTAAGACCACCAGGTTGTTGATATCTCTACTAAGCAGTCTGGTCTCCTGGGAACAGATTTCTCCTTGATTTCTAGGAGCTTCACTCTACACATATATAACTTAAAAACTGGCAAATGCTTTCAGAGGAAACCACATTCATCATTTGCAGTTCGGGTCTCAGAGATCTCTTCCTTGCATCAAGTCCTGATCTACCAGGTAGCCCCAAATGCTAAATTCTCTCTCTAGTCCAGCAAATCTGTTACAAGCCTCTGGCTGGGGCTTGCTCCTAGGTCTCTCTTCCCCTTGCTGAAAATTGACAGGTTCTGTGAGGGAAAAGCAGAACAATTGTTGGGATCACCATGGTGGTCTCTCTTCTCCACAATGTTGACCCAAGTCCTGTCTGCTTTGGGTTTTTACCCATGTCTTCAGGATTTTAAAGTTATTTAAATTGTGCAGCATGCAATGATGTTATCATAGTTCAAAAATGTTTCCTGAATATTTACTAAATCCTAAGCATTGCACTGAACAATCTACAATGATGATTACAATATGGAGCCCACCCACTCTTCATTTTGTTTAACACAGAGAGCAAGGTTAAGTGTGTGAGGCTAGCTGGTGAGTCGCGGAAAGCATTTATTCTTTAGCAGATTCCCTTTTTTGTTTGTTTCTAATTAGAAATAATTTTAGTTTTTCCTTCTGATTAAAATGGTGATTCATATTCACTGTGAAAAATATCAGAAAATGAATAAAACTAGGAAGGAGAAAGTAGAAACTACCTCTTGATTCCCACCAGGAGACAGGCACTGTTTTATAGTCTATATACCAAGATTTTATAGATAGATGCATGGAAAGAACAAAAGAAGGAGGGATGGAAGGAAGAGAGAAAGAAAGGATAGGAGGTATGAAAGAAAGGAAAAGGCATAGGATGTGTTGAAAATACTAACAGTGGAAAGGATTATCTATGAAGCACAAGTGCATGAGAAATGCAGAGGGCTGAAAACTCAGGGAAGAAGCTTGGGGAAAGCTGGGGAGAAGTGAGGATGGAGTAGATAGAAAAGAGGAAACTATGAGGGTGCTCGGTGAGCAGGAGAACAGTATTTCAGGAAAGAGGATGTGGGCAGGAGACTTCCGTGTATCAACAACTGCTGACAAATACCCTCTGTATTTGACCCTCATAATGCCAACATTGCTGGCTTAAATGGAAATATTTTGAGCAGGGCAGTGGTGGCAAAGCTAGACTGCAGAAGGTAAGAGGAAATGAGACAGGAGAAATGAAAGACATCAACCATCAATGATTCTCCTTCATAATTTGGAAATGAGAAAAAGGAAAGCAATCAAAGCAGTGGGTAAAAGCTCAAACAGTTCTTTACTCCTAACTCTGGAGAGACTTGAGCATGTTTAAAGACTGAAAACAAGGAACAATCAGAAGGCAGAAACTGAAAATGAATGAGAGAACACAAAGAGCACAAAGTAAGATCCTTTCTTGGGATGTTATAACAGAGAACACAATTATCCCTGACTTTTTGTTTTGTTTTGTTTGTAGACACATTTCAGAGCAGGTGCACATCAAACTTAACACCACATCTTTTTCAGAAGAACTGCTACTAAGTGAGGCCTTTCCCCATCTGTCTGTGCCCAAGTGGGTTCATATGTTTTTCTCTTGTACCTAGACACAGCACTGCTAAATTCCATGTCTACCATCTAGTACTTTCATTCAAGAAATATTTAATCAGTGCTTCCTCCAAGCAGGGCATGATGCTTAGCATGCAGAATATAGTACTGAACAAAACAGACACTATTTCTGCCCTCCTAATGCTTATACTCTAGTTGCCTACAGAACCGTATATGCTCCCATCAGACCACCATATTGATGAAGGTCCAAAATATGGAAGCTCTTCAGTCATTGGCTGTGGAAACCTGTGGCAACTTTCCATCTTCCAATTAAAGAAAGAAGTTATGGTCTCTTCTGTTGTTGCCTGAAAACAGGTTTCCAGCAGACTTTTAGGTAATAAGACTAGAAAAATAAATACTCGCTAAAATGATAGTTATATTACGCCAACAAAATTCAGTGAAACAAATGCCTAAAAAGTTACATTTACAGATTTCTAAAATGATCTTTGTAATAGAAATGATCAATTAGGTTAATATTTATTTTCTCTCAAATACATTAGTTTTTAGACTGAACTGGCCAAATCAAATAATGCTCTTATAATTTTACCTACCTAAAATAAAATGCTCTTTTTGCATCTGATGGAAAAGCTCACGAAGAAGGATTACCAAGAGATTGTATTTTGTAAAACAACCTCTCTACTATGCCGAGAAAATAATCAATCTAAACATCCATTTTTGGGGACAAACTGTATGTGTTCCATGAAAAAGTTTTAGAAAGGATTCTGGGCAAGGGCAGGTAGCATTATCTCCTATTGTATCAGTCATACAAGCTACATCTGAAACACTGTTATTACTGTACAGCCTTGTGGATAACCATTCCAGAAAAACTACAAATCAGACACACATATTAACTCCATCCTTTCTTAGAAAATCTACCATGAATATTTATTATTTTCATTTTTTACAGAGATTTCATTAATAACAAAAAGTATTTTTATAAAGGTAAAATGGAAAATGCTACGCCCCTTTTTCATTATTTCCACACTCAGTGACCTTCAACAGAGAGCTCTATTTCAGCATTCTGAACTCCTAACCTGAATTTCTGAACTCTTTTCTTTCATGAAAAATAGTGCGAATGGTCAACAAAAGCTACACTTAGAAGGATAGTCTTTTTTGGTGGGTAGGAATAAGTTTATATATTTAACTAAATGTCGCAGCTGGAGACTTCTCTAATTTGGGAATCTTGTCGTTAAAAACAATTGTATAGTTGCTCAGAAGTTGCAGGGTGTGTATGGCTATAGCAGTTATACAATTCCAAGCATTTTCCATACATGTCATGTGAATCATATTTTCCTTAGTTTGAATTTTTGCTGCTTGCAAACATGACAGAGTGGCAGTCAGAATGATAGGTAAAATAAAACAGAGAATAACTTTCTTACAGCATTCACCTTGAAGTTTTCCTTATCCAAATTATGTTAATTAAGCCCATGTAATCCATATTCTATTAAGTTTCCAGGCTAAAATTAATTTTGCAAAAGAGGTTAAAAAATGCCCAGGAAATTAACACTGAATTCCAGGGTAGAAGATGCCATTCTTTGGAGTTTGGTACCTCTCTTTCAGCAAAACTTCAAATATGATCATTTTCAAAATGAAGATACAAGATGTATAATCACAAAATGCGCACGTGGTACGTTGTCCTTCAAAAGCCAGTACTAACAAAAACCCCTATTAGAAGGGAAAGGGAAGTATCTGAACTATTTTAGGCCACCACTGGATAAATACAATATTATGAGGTATATGACTTAACCTATCTGAGCTTCAATCCCTTGCTTATAAAAAGGGGATTTATAATACACCCCACAGAATTGTTATGAGGATCAAATGAATTAATGCATAGAAAGCATTTACAACAGTGCCGGGGACACAGTGTATCTACTGCTGTTATTCTAAAGCATTAAACTAAGCAGCATTGCTTCATCTTATTGGGTCACTGGGGAGCTCCTCCTTACACATAAGACATGTTGGTAAAGATCTGTCAAATGTTGATGGCAACACTGAACATATTTTGCCTTTGAAATTAAGGAAATAATGGTTTCCTCTCTGTGGTACTTGTCTCCATCTAGGTAAAAGCCATCTAAGTTTGAAGTTAAATACGCTAGGTGGCTCAGGGAATTGTGTGCATATATATTCAGAAGTCTGAAAAATCAAGGGAGATACATCCTGAAAACGATTTGATGAAGACAAGGCCAACACATATATTTCTATGATCAAAATAAATGTTGTAGAAAATCAAACACCTTAAGGGTCATTCAATACAAATCACCACTTCTGGAGTCTGAAGCACCTGGGGCTTGGGGATGAGAGCGGTTTCGAGGCTGCAAAGCCTTTCCCATAATTTGAGGCTAGCAGGGCACAGTGAGTGGGCAAAAACTATAGAAGCCTAGAGCTGTGCCTCAAACTCAGCCTCTGACCCCTACACACTTACGACTGATTACAAGCCCCTCTGCACTGATTTAAAGGCAGAGAAGATCTTCCAGTTTTTATCCTACAAGTCAATTACTGTTACAGTTGTAGTTGTGAAGAAATGCATTGGGTCTATTCCTTTTAACTGGCATTATGAATATTCAGTTTTACCAGGAAATGAAAACTTCCTCAGATTTTATAACCTTGACAGTTCCTGACCTTGTCTTCTTTCCCTCTTTCTTATGGCCTCCATGGTCTTCTCACCCTCCAGGTTTGCCTTAGCACTGAAGTTTCTTCTCTAAGTCCACTGCATTTTACTGTGTTTATTTTCTGTGAGCTCATCTCTAATGAATTTAAGCATCATCCTAATTGTTGCCCACAAATCCTTATCTTTAGCCCTGCCATCATCCCTATTCCTGTCCTATAATTCCAGGGACTGACAGAGCAAATCCACTTTAGAAAGCTTCTACTACATCGTACTCATATCCATGCACCTCCCCATTAAAATTAACTTGTGCTTGCCAGGGGTGCTTTCTTCTTCTACTTTCCTGATATTGAGCTCTTCCCCACTATTTATACCTCTGAATATATTTTCTTTGTGTCAGTTAAGACTTTTTATGCTGCAAGTAACAGTAGAACCAATCCAAACTCGTTTTACTAAGGGAATTCACTGCCTCAGGCAAATTAAAGTCCAGACTTGGTTTTGATTTGATTTGGTTTGAGGTTTTATCCAGTGGCTCAGGCAATGTTACCAAGGATCTGACTTCACTGTACTTCCTTGTTCTATTTTCCAAAGAATGAGTTGCATCTGAGCCTTCATACTGTGGCTGCTTAAAGAATATCATGCCCTTCCTCATGGTAGCAATGTGGTTGCATTAGCTCCAGGCCCCCAATTCCCACATCACACTCCCCACAGCAGAATTTTGCATCTTTTTTTGACAGCCTCCACACAAATCCTGGGATTATTTCTCTCTTGGTCTGATTTAGGTCACATGTATGCCCTAAATCAGTCACTGAGATCAGAAATGGGTCTACTAAGTCAGAGGTAGCTTCAAGCTTTCCCATAACACAAGGCTTAGAATGGAAGCAGATGAATCCTTCAAGGGAAAATCAGGGTACTGTGTTGAAAGAAAGGGAAATAGGCCCTGGGAAGAGAGGCAACACATGCCCAAGACATGTACCAATCAGATTACAAACTCGGAGCACAGGTCATGGATAAATCCTGATCTTCCCTCCTACAAACTTCTCCTCCATTCCCACAATATTCAACACTGCAGAAGCTCCATTTGTTGATTCTTAATACATATGCTGGGATTATTGAATTGATCAATATCCAACCTACAGACATATTTGGAGCAAACGGTTTATGTAAATCCATCTAGGACTCGGTTAGATAGAGTAACAAGGGAACAGAAGAGTGTGTGTCTGTCCATCCATCTCTTCCACCTCCACAAACATAGGAAGGATGCTCAAAACACAACTGGGCATCTAGCATATAATTTGGAAACAGTAATATACAATCATGCCTGTGTTCTAATTTGGAACTTTGAGAATTATGACCTCATTATACTGCCTATGCTCTGATTCCACCCTATCACCTCCATATATTTTAAATAAATACATGTGTCCTTAGTACATGTGTCCTTACTAGACAGTACACATATTTAGAAGAATAAATCATGTGTTATCGATTATTTTATTAGTTCCAGAGTTCAGCAAAAGACATGGTGCATAATCAATTCCAAATATCTATTTGTTAAATAACAATAATTATTATTCTATTCTTTAATTAGTAAAGACAGAAAGCAAAGTGTACCATTTGACATTGCATTAATCATAGTAAATACAGCTGAAGTGGTCAAATATCTCGATCACTGGGAGATGTTCTTTGTATTTCACAGGAGGTCCTAGTTTAAGCAGAGTAAATCTTATACCATAATAATCAAATGGGTGTGAATATGCCCAGGGAGCTTCATGGAAGTGAGAAAATTGGGAAAATATATCTTATGGGTGAGATGTGAGGCTCAAAAGAGGTTCAAGGGCAGTGAGATAGTGCTGAAGAGTTCAGAGTGCTTTAAACTGGGGAAAACATTCCATTGCTGTGATTGATCTATAGTCCACTCTTCATGAATTCACACATAAATTCCAAAGTGCAGGTGAGGGTGACTGGGAAGCTGGCAGCTTCAATTAAAAAGCAAGTAACAATGAAGAGGGCTGGCTTTGGGTTCGACAGCTTCAGCAAGAACAAATACAGCAGCTCCCTGGGCCCAGGTTGTCTTGGTGGGAACACTGGCTCTCTGAACCAGGTCTGTGGACTTTTAGAGAATGTACTGGGCACCAACAGCAGGAAAGGCAGAAAATGTCAGACAACATATGATAGATTAGAGGACTGCACTGAAGCACATAACGTAGAATCTCCCCAGGGACTCCCAAACTATCTGGAGAGAAACTGAAGGTACTGGATGTCTCCCAGATGACTTTGGAGAGAGCTCAAGGAAACAATATTGCTGCTCTTATTGTAGCCCTTTGTGAATGCCACTCAGGTAAGGCCTAGGGAAACACAGATTGTGTCTCCAAATTAGAAACTTGAGTTGTGCAAAATTATGTGCCAGAAAACCATATTAATATGACAACATGTTTTTCAGTTTTGTTTCTTCAGAATCTATTTTTCATCATCAGAATTGCCAGGTGTTGACTGTTGATTCAGGCTACATTTTAGGTTCTGTCTAGCAAAATGAAAAAAATTAAAAAGCAGTCATATAAATTCCATTTATATCACTTATACAATTTCTTTCATGTAATAGGATGTGCTAAAACTAGACCTTCTTATTCCTGAAGATTTGACAACTAGTGTATCATGTGTGTGTGTTCTTTTTTCTGTCTATATATTACGGTATTTTCACATCTTTAAAAAATTCTTTCTGGCTTGGGAGAGAATGACCCTCCCTGGACTGGCCATTTCTTAGAGACAGCAAAGGCTCAGCCAGGAGCATGTCTTTCATATGCAAACTAATTCAGAGCCATATCTCCTCTATCTGGCCACCACACCCCACGAGACAGTATTTCTCCGCCTTAATCATTCCAGGGCCAGGAACCAGACAACACAGGACAAGGTGAAGAATTAGGGCCTATAATTTAATCTACCACAAAAACACAAACAAATGAAAATTACCAAGTGAAAGATACCAAATGCATTATGAAAAACAAACTTAAATGTTGCTATAGACTAAATGTGTTTCCCCCATCCCCCCAAATTCTTATGTTGAAACCTAATCCCCAATGTATAGTATTTGGAGGTGGGGCCTTTGGGAGGTGATCAGGTCACAAGGGGGTAGGTCTCATAAATGAGTTTAGTGTTCTGATAAAAGACACCCAAAGAGCTCCCTTGTCCCTTTTGCCATGAGAGGACTCAGCCAAAGACAGCCATCTATAAACCAGGAAGTGGGCCCTCACCAGACACCAAAATCTCCAGGCACCTTGACCTTTACTTCCCAGTCGCCAGAATTGTGAAAATAAATTTCTGTTGTTTAAAATTCACCCAATCTTTCATATTTTGTCACAGTAGCCCCAAAAGAGCTAAGATATATGCCTCCCCTCCAGCAGGTGGTCCAATATTTTTAGAGCACCCCTGTAACCTTGGGTGTTAGGTACACAAATGTAATGTAAACATTAGCCACACAAAGTAATAATTGTCTTACATATGTCTACTGTAAAGTATGAAGGTTCTTGTGAGTCTTAACGTTGCTAGAGCAGGTGAGAGTTTCCAAGCGTTCTATTACTTAGAGTGAGAGTTCACAAGTACTCCACTGATTAATCACACTAGTCAATAATCACACCAGTTCAAACAGTGGAGTAGAATAAATAGCAGAATACATTTATACCATTGTGAGACATAATTGAAAGTTTGTAAAAAGTGAAAATTTTCCAGTAGACAAACCAGAACTACTAATAACTTCTTTATAAGAAGTAAAAGGCTTTTCTTTAAATCACCAACAATACTGACAGCTCAGTATGATATTCCCTATAGCTTGGCCATCATGGAGTTTCAGTAGTCTAATTTCCTTAAATATCTTGCCCCAAAGTTAGTCACTGAGCAAAATAAGACACCTTCTTGCTCTTGCTATTTATTCGTAAGTTAAATATGGCACTAAACCTAAGCATGTAATTAAAAGCTTATCGACCACTTCATGAAAGAATGGCAGACTTAGTTGGTTAATCCACAAAGAAAAAAAGACTGAAAAGAAGTCAAGTGACTGAAATAATTTAAGGACTGCAGAATCTAAAAATGGAAGTTTCTTCAAACATGTAACCGTAACAAATCGCACCAGCTGTTGATATGGAAAAGGGATGACACAATGCAATTCAAGAATTAATCTGAAGAAGAAACCTAGGGCTTATTATCCACTGATACCTTCTCTTTATAAAAAAAAAAAATTAAAAATAAGCAAAAGCTTGTTACAGTACTGAAATATGTCACATCACTGTTTAAATTCATCAAGAGACAGATGGCTGATTTGACTAAACCAACCTTTGTTTGCAATGGAACAGATCCTTTGATCCTGTGCCAAAGAATTGTGGTTTAAACTTCCCCCTATTTTGGCTACCACATTAATTCTAGGGTTCTCTGAGGCTCAAAAGAACAGGATTAAGATTTCAACATATTCCTTAAGGATTAAAACAACTTGATGAGTTCATACCAATAAATATTTAGGAACCAGACTTCCCAAGGACAACATAATGAATAATAACCATGTACAGCACAGGTGGGCAGTTTTATATCCTAATGTATTATTTATATGATAGGAAAAAACATTGTGAAATGAAAAGCACTGTTACCAGCACTGATGTTTAAGACAATACAGATTGAGATAAACAGGTCCTCTGTGTTTTTCTATTTGCAATTTAAATTACAATGTTAGACTCTTTTTTATGTCCTAATTATTTAAAAGAGGCAGTAGTTAAATAAAGATATGATATTTTGAATCTGTGGTAGCACATTTTAACCATATGCAAATGTATGACTTGGATATACATGGCTTATTGATGAAAAAATTATTGGGAGCTTCTCCTGCACTTATGTTTCATTCAAGTTTGACTGACTGCCATGGTATTTCAAATTTGTGAATCAATTTTTTTCTCCAACTAGCAGAATCTGGACAGTAAATTATTCTATGCTTGTTGAGTAGCATCTAAGAAGTTGACTTCTTATTCAACTACCAGGTGATTCAGTAAATTATTGTTCTAGAACAGGGAGTGGTAAATCAATGGGTCCAAGTCTTGTAAGTGGTCTCAGAAATTACCTTTCTCATTGAGGTTTAGTGTTACACCATGTAAAGATAACAATGCAGTATCTCTAGACTAGGGTCCTTAATGGAAGGGTTGCTTGCACTCAAAACATCTCTAAGTCTCAGTGATAGGAATACTTGACATTTCTGTTACATTTTCTACTCTGTCATCTCCATCATCATCTTATCACATCATGATGTGATTGTGTGTTTGTGTGTGTGTATGTGTGTGTGTATTTCTTTCTCTCTCTCTCTCTCTCCGCCCCGCCCCGTAGGACTCTGTGTTATTTGAAAGGTAAAAATTCCCTATCTACTCTGTGTGATTATCACAGCAGTTACCCAGCATTTATCCAGTGCCAGCATTTATTTGACGCTCAATGAATATATACAGTTGATCTTGAATGATACCAAGGGTTAGGGATCCTGGCACCTCCATGCAGTCAAAAATCCACATATAACTTGGACTCCCCAAAACTTTACCAATAGCCTACTGTTGACCAGAAGCCTTACTAATACTATACACAATTGATTAATACATACTTTAGATGTTATATGTATTACATACTGTACTCTGACAATAGAGAAAATGTTATTAAGAAAACATAAGGAATAGAAAACACATAAAAAAAACATGTATAAGTGGATCCACACAGTTCAAGTGTCAACTGCATACTGAATAAATGTATCATTGTAAGTTTCAAAGCAAGTGGCACAGTTGCTTTGCATGTAAAAAATTGCTCAATAAATGTTCATGGTCATGAATTAAACCACCTCTGTTTATCCCTTATTAAGTGCACAACACTTTGCTAGTCAAGAGTGCTTTGCATTTATGTCAGTTGCCTCTCTTACTCCACCTGTCATGCTAGTCTCACTCTTGACTTCTCTGATAACTGCAACTCACACAACACTTTGGCTGGGTTTTTCAACTTGATGCATCCTTGAGAATACTGAAAAAAATAAACATGTGTTTGTAAGTTCCAGAATTTTTTGCTCTTACCGCCTGTATCATTCAGGGTCTAATCAGGAGTTAGAAACCACATGATTTGAACAGACAAAGTGTGAAAGAATTACTAAGTAGAGCTAAGAAACATTAAATAATTTTTAAATTATCAAATAACAAAAAATTATTAAATATAAGTTAGCTATAAAGGTGTCATGAGAACTCTAGAGAAAACTCTAGAGCTGAGGAAGGATACCCAAGGAAGGCACAACTTGTACAGATGGGGAGAACTCCCCATGTCTGGAATTCGTATCTCAGTGGAGAAGGTATGGCTGCAGTCCACTGGATAGTGAAGTTGGCTGAGGTGTCCAGACCAGAGCTGGTCTACAGTTGATAGGGAAGCAGGAAACATCCCTCGGGGTGTAGGCAGGTGGGCATACACATGCAGTCAGAGCACCAGAAGCCTGCTTACCAGCAGATCAGCAGGAGACCTACTGTATATGGTATCCACAGGGAGAGACACAGCAAAGTAGTACATCAGACTGCATGCTCTGGGTAGGTGGATGAAGCAGAGAACCACTGCACTGGCATTCTTGCAACAGAAGAAGCAGCAAAACAGATTCGCACCAGACCCAAAAGGGAAACACTCTTCCTTCTGCAATTTTGCTTTAGTGTCCTCTACTGACAAAGCTTAATTTTGAGATCACTGCAAAGGAAAAAAAATGCTTATAGGGTCTAACTCCACTATAGCGGAGCAGGAAATTAAGGGTGGATTTGCAACTCAGAGGCAATGAATCAATAACTGGAACATCACTCAACAAAAGAGGAATTTATCCTCAACAAAAACCTCATATTAGCACCCGATCATTCTGATTCTTTTCTCTTTTGGACCTACCCATATTCTCTCCTCCAACCAATCTATTGCAATGGCATATCTAGGTAGTTGAAATGGCACAAGTTACCTTCAATTGTATTTTAGAGAACTGGGGGTATTTAGATAAGGTAAATCATGTCCAGCTTCATGGTGTAGCTTCGACCAGGTCTGGCATAAACTCACTTCCTTTAGGGCCTAATATTTATGGTCATACACTTCACACTCAGAATGAAAGCTGGGATACTAAGAATCATCTATACAGCATTCCAGATCCAAACCCTTGTTACTCTCCCACTGGTTCATTGCATGCCCCTCCCTGCCCAGTGGCCCCTTAAATGTTCTTTTAACACACTAAGAAATCCATTCAGGGCAACTGCACTTGCTTTTTCCCTCTGCCTGAAACACTCATCTCTCAAAGAGCCACAGGAATTGTTCACTCACTTTCTTCAGGTTCTTAGCAATGTCACCTTCTCAATAAGACTTTCTTTAACTACCCTACTTAAAATAGCAACCCACTGATACCTCCTGTCCCTTGTTCTGCTTTATTTTTCTCCTTGGCATTTATCACCAACACACTGTATAGTTTAGTTGACTATTTTGGTAATTGCCTGCCACCCACATTAGAATATAACCTCCAAGAAGGAACTTTTCTGGTGATTTCACTACACTGTATTTTAGGTACCAGATTAGTATCTAACACATGCTTGGCGATCAATAAATATATGTGGAATGACTTTCATTCTACAATCTAAGCACAGATTATTATTGTTCACTCCTTACTTTAGAGGTTAAAAAATCCAAATGGGTACATATGTCAAGCAGGTAATATAAATGACTGAGCTGGCTGAGGTGAATAGCTGGGTAAAGTGAAGACGGCACACCCTGTCTGAAGGGAGCAGCTATTCATCACCTCTCTCTCAGGAACTGTAGCCACACAAGAATTAGAACCAAGCCTTGGGATGTTCAGACTTTTCAAAAGGGGCAGGAAACAAGAACTTTCAGGCATAATCTCTTAGTTTGTTATTATAGGTGCTAATTCATTTTAAGAACAGGGCACCTGATTGGCTCAGTCAGTTAAGTGTCTGCCTTCAGCTGAGGTCATGATCTCAGGGTCTGGTGTTGGAGCCCCAAGTCTGACTCCTTGCTGGGTGGGGAGTCTGCTTCTCAGGCTCTCTCTGCCCCTCCCCCTCCCCCTGCTCCTGCTCTCTCTCTCTCTCAAATAAATCAAAGTAAAATCTTTTTTAAAAAATTCATTTTAAGAACAAAAGAAACCAAAAATAAAACCTAAACACTTTGAAAATAAGCAAAATATACCTGGAGGCAAAACACAGCCACAGCAGCCAGGAGACCACATGATTCTCCCTCGCTGATATATTACGGAAATTTGTTGATTTCAAAATTAATTCTTTCTGCACTTATGCTCAAACTCGTAATGTTTCCACCCTCTCTCTTAACAAATAAGTTTTGCCCCCATAAAGGCATCATGGTTTCTCCCTCTGCCCTCTTTGTATCCTTGATTTTTTTAGTATTGTCTGCCAGTAGCAACACTCGGTGAATTTTCAGAAGGAACATCGATTTGGAATTAAAAAAAAAAAAACAAAAACTAAATGACAGCTCTACCTCTTGATTGTTATGAGAAATTGGATAAATTTCTACATGCCCAATCTTTAATTTTCTCACAGGACTTATATTCCCCTGGAAACCTCGCCATTTCTATCACTCAAGCCTTTCTATCACTTCCCAATATAATCCTTTAGTTGTTCACCCCAAGCCACTGGTTGCTCTTCCCATGAGGACCCTAAGTCCATCTCTCCTTAATAAGGAGAATCAGAGAAGGCTTGTCCTCTTATAAAAGTCAAACACCTGGGACTATAACTCCATTCCACCACCTAACATGGAGGGTTATTGAACTAGTCTCTCAATTCATTATCATCTGCTTTCCTCAGCACCTAACACAAGAGAACTACACAGAGAGAGAGAGAGAGAGAGAGAGAGAGAGAGACAGAAAAGAGAGAGAAGGGGCGGAGGGAAAAGAAATAGGTAATATTTTGTTACAAAGTAGCTCCTTTTAAAGGCAAAAGAAAGGACTCCATGGTCTTAAAGCACTACTTGTGTTCCATGGGTCTGTGAATACACAGTCATAATAACTAATTGAGAGGAAAGAGTATTTTATAGAGCCAAAATATTTATTTTCAACAAAGTAGTTGTTTCTCCTTCAGAGTCCATGAAAAGGGTATTCTACTCACAATATATTTTATTATGCCTTTTACAGACATTAAAAAACTCGTGTTTATTTCTGAAAAGATGTGTAAGTAGCAAAGTCTTCACAGGTTTTGTAAAAACCTCTGGGAAGCAAATTTGATTAGAACGCTAGCACACAAGGGAAGTCAGAGGTTGATTACAACAGGTCTAGCTGATGTTCTTTCAGCTTTCCTTTCACCTTGGAGATATTTCATGTTATTGCTGCTAAATTCAGAATCAACACTTATTACAGCCTTTGACTGTAGTACAGCTTAAAGAGGGACATGATTTAAAATCATGCCTAGGCTGAAGACATAATGACATCATTTAAGGTTTGTTTAACAACAGCAAATATGTGTTGATAAAAAAAAAGTTTAAGAAAAATTGTCATCTATCTATAAGTCAACTTAGATTAAAATATTTTTGAGACAGAATTTCCAAAATGTTGCTATAAAAAATATTATATTGTATATTATCAACTTCTGGATATTGACAACTCATAATGCAAAGATGTGGCATGCTTGTGTTGAGTTAGAAAACAGATTTATAACAGCATTTTGTTTTTCAGGTTCTAAAAGTGATGCATCACACTTTTTAAAAACACGGGAAGTAGAAAAACATTGAAAAGATGCAGAAAATAATATAGTTAATAATTTCAATTACAAAAGTGTAACAAATCCCCTCAGTTACAAAGCTATGTCATGAATGATATATAATTAACACTTTACTGCCCTAAGGTGGTCAAGCAGAGAATAGGCACTAACCCTGAAATAAGGAGAAAGTTGGTGAAGGTGTTAATACTCTGATTTAAGACAGTTAAGGACAGGGGCGCCTGAGTGGGTCAGTCATTAAGAGTCTGCCTTCGGCTCAGGTCATGATCCCAGTGTCCTGGGACTGAGGCCCACATGGGGCTCCCTGCTCAGCAGGAGGCCTGCTTCTCCCTCTCCCACTCCCCCTGCTTGTGTTCGCTCTCTTGCTGTGTCTCTCTCTGTCAAATAAATAAATAAAATCTTAAAAAAAAAAAAGACAGTCAAGGACATAGGCATGGTCCAAAACAGTGAATGGAATATAATTTCTGAGCAGGTGACACCATTAATTTTTCAGTTTTTCCCCATGGTTAATAAGTTAATGACCCTTATTCTGGCTACTTCCAATGAATTTACTCAGATAATTCAAAAGTATCTTGAGTTCTCTCAACCAGTCTGTTAGAGTTATAGTCATAAATCATCTAATTTAGCTATCAGACTCCATAAAAATCTATAAATCATCAAGAGAGATGTGTTTGAAAGATGCTATGTAAGATATTAGGCACTAAAATATCATTCAGCAAAGTGAATACTGCAGAATAGTTCAGTGAGATTTTCTAAGAAAAAAAAAAAAAAAGGTAGGGAGTCAGGGGCAGCTTATCAACCCTGCAAGAGTCTCAGAGTACATTAACATAAAAAGGCTCTGAGAAAATGTAATAAACTTCATTTAATCCAGTATATTTTCCATTATGTTTACCATGAAACATTTAGCCAAACTCTTTCACTACTCCTCAGGAATATGCTGAAGGTTTGAAATTGGCTCATATAAAGTTCTAATAGTAAATATATTCAAATGAACTAAAGATAATGTCCAAATATTTAAAATATAAAGATTATAGAAAATATGTCATAGACTAAATGCTAGGGTTAATATCACCGGTGAGAAAATAACAGTAATCAAAAATCTAATTGTGTTCAGGCTTAACCAGTTATAAGACTGTTTAGGCACCTCTGATTTTTACAAAAGAATTAGAAGTTTAGAATGGCCTTTATTGGGGTCCCTGGGTGGCTCAGTCGGTTAAGCATCTGCCTTTGGCTCAGGTCATGATCCCAGGGCCCTGAAATCGAGCCTTGCGTTGCACTCCCTACTCAGTGAGGGGTCTGCTTCTCCCTCTGCCCCTGCCCCCACTCATGTGCTCTCTCTCTCTCTCTCTCTCTCACATGTTCTCTCTCTCAAATAAATAAACAAAATGTTTAAAAATAGATAAATAGAGTGCCTGGGTGGCTCAGTTGGTTAAGCGTCTGCCTTCAGCTCAGGTCATGATCCCAGGGTCCTGGGATCGAGCCCCGCATCGGGCTCCCTGCTCAGCGGGAAGCCTGCTTCTCCCTCTCCCACTCCCCTTGCTTGTGTTCCCTCTCTCGCTGTGTCTCTCTCTGTCAAATAAATAAATAAAATCTTTAAAAATAAACAAACAAAATAAAATAAAATAGAATGGTCTTTATTCATTAACCTGCTTTTCAGATGTAAAATGCATGATTTGCATATTTCAAACATGTAGTCATGGGCCAACAACTGTAATATGTGCTTCCTGAACTTCCCATGTTTTTTCATTGCCAAAAAATTAATGTGAAATAATCACAGCCGCTTCAAATCCAATTCCGAATGAATGGGTACACTGGATATGTCAATCATAAGTCGGCCAACCCTAATATCTCCCACCAGCTAAGCTGCCTCCTAGTACATCTACTGCTGAGCTTTTTGTTTCTTTGTGTTTGCTTTGTTGTTAATTTGTTGGTTGGTTTGTTCTACAGAGGGATGGTCACTATCCCTCCAGAGGCGTGTGCTAAATCCCAAATCAGCAGGCTAATAACTTCTAAGTATTAGACTGTAAGGACTCTTTCTTCCCACCAGAGGAAAGAAGCTAATCAGCAAAACTAATCAGACCTGTTCTTCCAGCCAATCTGTATTGGAGAATACAAAGATTATCTAATGGAATCAAACCTGTACAGAGAAATAAAGATGACATGGGAGTCATATCTCAGGACCAGAATGAAAGAAGTGATTCCTGTAACTACTTTAGATCACCAGAGATCTGCAGGTACAGGCTGGGTTTATTTTTAAAGGTAAACCAACTTTTTTCTAAATTTAAATTAATTCACAAAATGGTATTAAGAGAGGTACATATAAAATAATGATCTGTATGATCTGTGCCAACTAAAATTGATTTTTTTCCAGAAAAGGATCATTTCCGTTATTCAACTATGTAACACTAAGTTCAATATTTAAATGAAAAATTCTGGCCTTGTGTTGGCATTGTGAAAATCTGTCAAATTCTGTGACAAATGGGTTTCATATCCATGAATTAATTCTAAGTCACTGTTGGATGTGTTTAATAATATTTGTGCAAATAAAAGAACAAAATAGAAGTCTGATACCACTGAAAGCTGATGGCTAAGCTCTAAATGTATTTAAGTGTCCATTTTTAATGGCTGGGAAGCAGTTTAAACTGCACACTATAAAATCCATCAACACACACTTTTATTGAAAGAGGAAATCTCCATTTTGTGGTCAGCTAAACTCAATATTTGGTTTGAAAACATCTCATGTTTTTATAGATTAGAAAAGATTAGAGAGGGGGCAGAGATCCTGTGCTAGATGACACTTTATTTTTCAAAAAGGAATAGGTTCATGATTTGGTATACACTGTAAACAAGAATGAAAGCCATAGATTAAAGTTCTGTACACACCAAAAGCCAATGAAAACTATGCAGGGTGCTACTTAGATATATTATTTACACAGGTGACTTTCTGCCAACAAGGCTTTCTTCTTTAAAATACATTTCAAATCCATGGTGTCGACCAATGACATTTAACAACTCTGTAATGGTCAAAGGGGGGGGGAAACCTGCTTAGATCCTTACAATGTATCTTTAAAACTGAGAATAAGAAAAAACAGCAGCAGGCTCAGATACAACACTATGCTACAAACAGAAATAAAGGGGACAGTCTGGGGTGAGGGAAAGAGACTTGAAAGCCATGTCCTTCAAGTGCACTGTGAATGATTTCAGAATAATGTGAGTTTACTGAGATGTTTTTTCTAGGTTAACGTAGCCCAGTTTATGAAAAGGCTGTGTTTCAAGTGTTCACCTAAATATGCAATGAATGCTGTGCTAGGCACTTTGAGGGAATTTTAGATGTTTAAAACACAATCCCTGCCTTTTAAATGACCGGTAGGATAATGAAATGGAGAAGAATGTACTGAGTCTAGGAGAACAACAAAACTATTAATCAATTGGAATACGAGCATCACTGTGAAACAAATACAAACAGAATTGTAAAAAAAATCTTCAGAAGAAAAGAGGTTACAGATGGTGGAGGGAAATACTTTATGTAGAAGGTTCCTTTCAACATGAACTTGGAAAACACAGTTCATGCAAAATGACATAGTTTAATTAACAGGGAAGACAATCTAGCAAAGGCAAGAAATGGAAACTAACAAGGCACAGTCTGAGAGCAGCATGTAATCATGAATGCTGGGAAGAGTCCTAGTAGAGAGCACCAAAGAGCATCAGGTGGCCGCAATGGGGAAGGCATAGAACATGCAGTTATTCATCAACCAATAGTATGGACTGATTTTATGGGCTATTTTCTTCTGAATATATGATCCTAAGAATATATAAGTAAATATACATACATACACACACACTCACTTGAGGTTGTGTCTTTGTGTGTGTGTGTGTGTTTAGATACATACACTTATACCCACACACATAGCTCTTTATTCACAGAATCTACTGAAAAGTTATAGCATTGTTGAAGTGGGCTGCAATATTCACTGAACATTGAATATGAAGACACCATCACATTTCTATGGGAAAACAAATTCAAGGCCCTTATTTGGACCATCAAGCATTTATTCCATACAAGTCTTCATTTCGTACAAGTTTTCCTCTGCCTCCAAATCTACCTGAAAGACATCAGAAACGGAAACTCTCTAAAGTAAGGCACATAGAAAATGTCTCTGGTTTTGACAGGGGACCTGAACATCCCAGAGGAGGGGTGGAGGAGAGCTCTAAGATTGGGGCTAAGTGTCTGAGGCTTCTATTACTTCAAAACCTCAAGTGTTTCTTGGTCCTTCCGGTTCCTGGATTATTCTCTCTTTTCCTCATTGGACCCCCAAAAGTCAGAGACTTTAATTTGTTCACTTTAAGGACTAGAACTTAGTCCTTCAAATGAGATAATAATATAGTGCCAATGTTATGCCCTCATTTCCTTGAATAACAATGTCTTGAGTTTCAAAGGAGCAAGATAATTGTTCTGTACTTTAAAAATGTGTCAAATATAATTCTTTAAAGAAGTTAAATGTAAAGATACTTCTATAATCAGTGGTGTCCTTTAAAATCAACTATTGCTACAACCATGCTAATAATGAGATTTTCACGTGCAGAATGAGAAATGAGTCTTATTACATTTGAGCTGCACTGTCATATAGTATTTCTAAAAAAATGTCTGAACTTGCTCATCTATCTGAATAATTTAAGCATTAAATGTGTGTGTGTTATACTGGACAAGAAATAAAATGTGAATAACATGTGAATAACAACAATTTTAGTGCCATAAAATCTAGACATACTTTTCCTAAAAGAAGAAAAAGAACACATAATTACAACTTTTTAAAGATTTTTTTAGGGGCACCTGGGTGGCTCAGACGTTAAGCGTCTGCCTTTGGCTCAGGTCATGATCCCAGGGTCCTGGGATCGAGCCCCACATCGGGCTCCCTGCTCGGTGGGAAGCCTGCTTCTCCCTCTCCCACTCCCCCTGCTTGTGTTCCCTCTCTCACTGTGTCTCTCTCTGTCAAATAAATAAATAAAATCTTTAAAAAAAAAAAAAAAGATTTTTTTAAATCTATTTAGTTGAGGGAGAGAGAGGGAGAAGACAGAGGGAGAAGCAGGCTCCCCGATGAGCAGGGAGCCCAATGCATGGGCCTCTGAATGCTCCTTTACCTCTCTGGTCTTCCGTGTCTCATTTGATAATGGGGTAACTATAATGATTTTCTGAGTTAACAAGGAAATGCTTGAATGTTGTCTGGCATGTATAAATTAACTCCTATTGCTTCTAATGCTTTCCTTTTAAATTTATATCATCTCTCTAGATTTGGGGGGAACAATTTTTCTTAATTATTATCATTAAACATAGGCAAAACAGAAAATACACCACACTAGAAATCTTCACAAGCAAACCAAAAATACTGGTTGAGATGTATTATTTATAAATTTGCCATGGACACTCCAGAAACATTTAACAAACTCATTATGTCAAAAATTATTAATTTTTAAAGTAGATGCAAATCATTCCTTTAAAAATAAAATTTGATTCACCTATCGATATATTTGTTTAACTTTTCCCCATTTTAAAGAGGTAGGCACTACAATATCTGAAGCTTTTCATTTATGACTTCGATATTGCCTTTTGTTTTTGAGAGAGAGAGAGCGCGCAATCGAGCACGAACAGGGAGCGGCAGAGGGAGAGAATCTTTAAGTAGACTCCCTGCTGAGCATGGAGCCCAATGCTAAGCAGGGGCTTAATGCAGGGCTCCATCTCAGGACCTGAGCCAAAACCAAGAGTCTGACACTTAACCAACCAAGCCACCCAGGCACCCCATATGACTTCTATATTGCCTTTTTAAAAGAGATTTTTTAAAGGGATTTTTTTTAACCAACTTACTTGGTTTTGAAATAACATTAACTTTTCATTTTTAATATATAGATAGAAAGACAGCTAGACATACAATCAGGGCATCTATCCTGCAGGATGTAACCACAGGATTGCATTTGCACATTGCATGGATATATTTCCAGTTTAAACAAATGATCTTGATTCCTTAGGTAGTCTTTGTAGCCTTATGATAGGTAAATGTAGGCTTCCATTAGTCCTTTTGATATACTGAAAATACAGCTAGCTATGAACCTCTAAATAATATTTTCTTGGATTTTAAGGAATTTTAGGTTTGTAGATAACAGGGAATAGAATATATAAAAGTCATATGCTCTAATAAGATAATAAATATTTAACATAATTTTTTTGCCTAGAATTGACAAAAAAATAACAGCCTTGGGATAAGAGTTTTAAAGCCAACAATCAAACTGTTGAAGCAGATGAATGAAATTCACATATTCCTATTTTCAACATTTTGATAACTGTTAAACATTCAACAAAGGCTGAAGAACTAGCATGTGCTGATAAATGAGAACACCATGAAGACATTAATGGCCACCTCTCATGACTCAGAGGGTCAAGGTTGAAAATATTGTTTTGAAATTTCCTATTCACAGCATCAACATAGACCTAACTCATCGATCTGGCTTGGGTTAGATGTCATGCAAACTTTGGGGGAAGAAAAGCACTGATGTATATAAATTAGATAATTAGATCATTTTAATCTGATAACAACAGCAATCAATCATAATTAGAAGCAATGTATTGGTATTAAAGAAAGCTGCAATTTTTTCACATGATCAAACTATGCACCCTCACTTACATTTTCCACTGCTCTCTTAGTTTCTTCCCTTCTGTCTGCAAACATTTCAGTCTCCACAGAACTTATCAAGGATTCTTTTTCTCCATTAAACTTCACTGTCCTCTTTCTCCTTTTTTTACAGAGAAAGCTCTTAAAAGGGTAATAGTATATTTTATTCTGGTTCAATCTCAACCTCTCTGCAATTTTCCTTTTCTCCTTACCACCCTTTTAGCAAAATGTGTAATGATGACATTTTTAACTAAAAGCCTTTAAGATACAATTTACATATCATAAAATTCACCCTTTTATATTGTACAACTAAATTTTTAGTACTTTTACAGAATCGTGCAAACATCATCAAAATCTGTTTTTAGATATTTCATGAGCCCCCAAAACAAACCCCATACCCCATTCACAGTCACTCCCCATTCCCTCCTTCCCATAACTCCTGACAATCACTAATATAATTTCTTTCTCTATGGATTTGTATATTCAGGACATTTCACATAAATGGAATCATAAAACATGTGGTTTTCTGTGACTGCCTTCATTCACTCAGGATATTATTTACAAGATTCATCTATGGTATAGCAGGTATCAGTACTTCCTTTTTTGCTAAATATATTCCATTGTATGGATATACTATATATTATTTACCAGTTCATCAGGATATCGCTATTTAGACTGTTCCCAATTCCTGGCTGTTATGAACACTAGTGCTATGAACATCTGTGTACAAGTTTTTATGGGGACATACATTTTAACTTTTCTGAGGTATATCCCTAGGAGTGGAATTTGTAGGTCATGTGGTCAATAAATGATTAATATTTTGAGGAATTTCCAAAATTTTTCCATAGTGGCTACAACATTTTACACTCCCACTCACAATTTATGAGGATCTGAGTTTCTCCACATTCTCAATAATACTGTTTATTTTCTATGTATTTTGCTTTGTTTTTAATTTTTAAGCCATTCTAGCAGTTGTGAAATGGTATCTCATTATGATTTTCATTTGAATTTCCCTGAAAACCTAACTATTCAGCATATTTTCATATATTTATTAATCATTTATATATTTTCTTGGAGAAATATCTATTCAAATCCTTTGCCCATTTAAAAATTATTTCTCTTTTTACTGTCGAATTGTAAGGAATGTGTTTTTTTTTCTAGATAAAGTCCCTTATAAGATACATGATTTGCAAATATGTTCTCCCATCCTGTGGGTTTTTTTTCTTTTTGGTGGTTTCCTTAGAACACACAAAAAAATTCAATTTAATTAAACATCAAATGTACCTACTAATAAAGTTGGTTATGCTTTTGGTGTCATATACAAGAAACTAATGTCTAACTCAAAGTCGAGAATATTTACTTCTTTAAGAGCTTTATGGTTTTAGCTTTTAAGTCTATGTTCCACTTTGAAATCATTTTTTTATATGGTGTCAAGTAAGGGTCCAACTTCATTCTTTAGCATGTGGATATCTAGATGTCCCAGCATCATTTTTTAAAAAGATTTTTCTTTCCCCCATGGAATTGTCTTGGCATCTTTGTTGAAAAGCAACTAACCATAAAGGTAGGAATTAATTTCTGAACTCTCAATACTATTCCACTGATCTATAGTCCATTGATCTTGTACCCTACAATCTTGTTAAACTCACTTACTAGCTCTAAATTTTTGAGGATTCCTGAGAATTTTCCATAAATGAGATAAAGTTCTCTGCAAACAGAGATAGATTGACTTCCTCCTTTCCAATATGAATGTATTTTATTTCTTTTTCATGCTTAACTGCCCTGCCTAGAACCTGTAGTACAATGTTGAATAGAGGTGGTGAAAGCAGACGTTCTTGTTTCTGATCATAGAGGAAAAGTGTTCAGTCCTTGATGACTAAGTATAATGTTAGCTCTGGGTTTCTTTTTTTGTAGATCCTCTTTATCAGGTTGAAGAAGTTCATGTCTATTCCTGGATTGTTCAATGTAGCTATTGAAATGATCATGTAATTTTTGTTTACTAATACTGATTGACTTTCAAAAATTGAATCAACCCTGAGCTCCTGTGATGAATCCCACTTGGTCATGCTGAATAACCCAACGTTTCTAGATTTGGTTTGCTAGCATTTTGTTGGTGTTTTTTTCATCTATATTCTTAAAGGATATTGGCCTCAGTTCTCTTGTGATATCTACATGGTTTTAGTAACCAGTATTATTGACCTCATAGAATGAGTTGGGAAGTATTTCCTACTCTTTTGGGGGGGGGGATGAGGAAATTTGTGAAGGAATATAATTAATCCTCAATTAAAAGTCTGGTAGATCACCAGTGAAGCTATGTGTACCCAGGTTTTTCTTTGTGGGAATTTTTTAAATTCTTCCCACAAGTAAAAATCTCTTTATTTGTTATATAACTATTCAGGTTTTTCTATTTCTTCTAAAGTCAGTTTCAGTAGTTTCTGTATTTCTAGGGATTTGTCAATTTCATCTAGGTTATCTAATTTGTTGGCATACAGTTGTTTATAAAATTGGTAGGCAGAATAATGGTCCTCTAAAGATGTTCATGTCCTAATCCCTGGAACCTGTGAATATTTTACCTTTCATGGCAAAGGGGGTTAAGGTAACAGATGGAATTAAGGTTGTTAATCAGCTGACCTTAAAATTAGGGAAGGTATCCTGGATTACCTGGGTGAGTCCACATTCTTTAAATGTGGAAGAGGAAGGTAGCAGTAGTCAGACTGATGTGATATGAGAATTCCACCTGCTTTTGCTGCCTTTCAAGATGGAAGAAGAGGGCCACAAGCAAAGAAATGTGGGTATCCTATAGAAGCTAGAAAGAGCAAGGAAACTAATTCTCCCTAAGACCTCCAGAAAGAAATGCAGCCTGGCAGATACCTCGATTTTAACCAAGTGATACTCATTGTAGACTTCTGAACTACAAAACTGTAAGATAGTAAGTTTGTGTTATTTTCTGGCCACTAAATTTGTGAAAATTTGATACAGCGACCAAAGATATCCAATGCAATAGTATTCCCTTATAATCCTTTTAATGTCTATAAAGTTGATAATGATATCTTTTTCTTCATTTCCTGCTTTAATAATTTCAGATTCCTTTTTTTGTTGTTTTTGTTCCCTTGGTCAGTCTAGCTAAAGGTTTGCCAATTTTGTTGATCTTTCAAAGAAACCACTTTTGGTTTTGTTGATGTCCTCTAGTGTTTTTCCATTCTCTGTTTCATTTATTTCCATTTTAATCTTTTTTTTTTTCTCCTTCATTCTGCTTGCTCTCCATTTAGTCTGCTCTTCTTTACCTGATTTTTTAAGGTGAAAGTTTACTGACTTAAGAATATTTTCTTTTTTTAATAGAGGTATTCACAACTAAAAATCTATAGTTTCTCTGTAAGTTCTACTGTAGCAGCATCCAGTGCAGTTTGGCATTTTCCATCTTCATTTCATTCATCTCATGGTATTTTCTAATTTCCTTGTGGTATATTTTTTTATTTTTAATTTTGGTTGGAATCTTTAATCATTTTACATTCAATGTAATTACCAATAAGATCAAAGTTGCATCTGTCATCATGCTATTTATTTTTACACCTCTTATATCTTTATTTCTTCCTCAATTCTTTCATTATCCTCTTCTTCTGCATTAAATGGATATTAGCAAGGGCACTATTGTAATTTCCTTGACGTTCTTTATATTTTTTGAATAATTTTCTCAATGGTTGCCTTGGGGTTTACAATTAATGTCTTAAAACCATCTAGTCAGGATTAATACCAACTGAATTTTACAGTATACAAAACTCTCCTCCAATATAGCTGTTTCCTTCCTGGCTTTGTGCTATTATTGTCATACAAATTACAACTTAATATATTATAAACCCACCAAAACAGTTTTAAAATTATTGTTTTATACATTTGTCTTTTAAGTCAAATAGAAGAGTTAAAAACAAAAATATAATCATACTGTCTTTTATATGCATGTATGTAATTACCTTTATTTTGTGCTCTTTATTTTTTCATATGAATCTGGGTTACTGTCTAGTGTTCTTTCATTTTAGCCTAAAGGACTTTATTCTGTATTTCTTGTAGGAGATGTCTACTCTTGATAAATTCTCTCAATTTATTTCTCTGTAAATTTCTTAATTTCACCTTATTTTTTAAAGGATAGTTTGGCTGGATATAGAATTCTTGATTCTTTTTTTTTTTTTTTTTAGTACTTTGAATATGTCATTCCACTCTCTTTTGGGCTCTATGGTTCCTGATTAAGGCACATGAAAGTCATATTGAGCATCCCCTGTATGAGATGCTTTCTCTTGGAGTATTTAAGATTTTCTCTTTGTCTCTGGCTTTTGACAGTTTAATTATGATGTGCATAGGTATGATCTTTGAGTTTATGCTACTTGGAGTTGGTGTGTAGATTATTTTTTTTTAATCAAATTTGGGGAGTTTGGGGCCATCATTTCCTCAAATATTTATTCTGCCCCTTTCCCTTCTCCTTATAGGACTCCCATTATGTGTATCTTGCAATACTTGATAGTGTCTCACAGGTTTCTGAGGCTCTGTTCAATTCACCTATCTTCTGAGTTTACACATTATTTCTTCTGCCAACACAAATCCGCTGTTGAGCCAACCACTACCACCCCCTACCCAATGAATTTTTCATTTTAGTTGATTATACTTTCAACTCCAGAATTTCTAATTGGCTTTTTTTTTTTTAAGTTTGCTCTCTTTGTTGATATTCTCTATTCAGGGAAACATCACTCTCATACTTCAGTTTACTAGACACAATTTCCTTTAGTTTGGTAAACATATTTATAATAGCTGGTTTAAAGTCTCTTTTTAGTGAGCCTATCATCTGAGATTCCTCAGTGACTGTTTCTTTTGCTTTTTTTTCTATAGTAATCTTTAGCCCAACATGAAGCTCGAACTCATGACCCTGAGATCAAGGGCCCATGCTCTACCAACTGTGCCAGCTAGGCGCCCCAGGGGCTGTTTCTTTCAATTTTTTTTTTTTAAACTTGTATATGGGTCACACTTTCTTACTACCTTCTATATGCCTTTTTTTTTTTTTTTTTTCTGTTGAAACTCTACAACTTAAGAAATCAGATCCCTCATGTCCATAGTTTATTGTTGCTATTTGTTTAATGAATCTCCTGGACTAATTCTGGAAGTCTGTATTCTTTGTCATGTGTAGCCATTGAAGTTTCAACTTACTTAGTGGACAGAGATTTCTTTAAATGCCTTGAACCAATAAAGTTTCTAAACCTTAGAAGAGGAGCTCTGTATGTAAATTGGAGGCATGCTTTTAAAACTGCAACAGTTTTTGGGGTGCCTGGGTGGCTCAGTCTATTAAGTGTCTGCCTTTGGCTCAGATCATGATCCTAGGGTCCTGGGATCGAGCCCTGCATGGGGCTCCCTCCTCAGCAGGGAGTCTACTTCTCCTTCTCCCTCTCTGTCTGCCCCACCCTGCTCTGCCCCTCCCCCTGCTCATGCTCTCTTTCTCTCTGAAATATATAAATAAAATCTTAAAAAAAAAAAAAAAACTATAGCCGTTTTAAACTCTGTCTTAGACTTTATTTATTTGTTTAAAGCCTAAAGGTCAGCCAGAGGTAAGAAATTAACGTCTTCTGAATTACTTCCTCAGCATGCATACAGCCATACATATGGCTGCGAGCTTCTAGTTCCCCAGAAGTATGTAAGAGAGTTTCATATCCCCTGTGGACTTCTTATTCCTCAGATTTTCTTTTTAGATTTTGGTCAGTCCCTTATTTTGCCCAACTGGTGTCACCATCTCAATTGTTAACAATGGCAGTTGAATTTTTTTTTTCAACTGACTCCTTGGTGATAGGGTTTTTGTCACCGAGGAACCTCTGAATGAGGTCAAATAAAGACAGGCCCTATTGGGGCACCTGGGTGGCTCAGTTGGCTAAGTGTCAGACTTTTGGTTTGGGCTCAGTTCATGATCTCATGGGTTCTGAGATCCAGCCCCACGTCAAGCCCCACATTGGGCCCTTTGCTCAGCAGGAAGCCTGCTTAAAGATCCTCTCCCTCTGTCCCTCCCCCTACTCGTGAACACACACACACACTCTCTCTCTCTCAAGTAAATAAATAATTCTTTAAGAAAAAAAAAAAGACAAGCCCTATTAATGGACTTTTTCCAGGAATCTACCAGACAGGTCAGATAGTGGCAATTCAGTGGTAACGAAGCTTTATAAAAAAAAAAAAAAAATGTCATTTTGTTAGAGCAGTTTTGGGTTCACAGTAAAATTGAGAGGAAGGTACAGAGATTTCACATATACCCCTTGCTCCCACACATGCATTCCCTCCCCTATTATTAACATTCCCCACAAAAGTGGTATATTTGTTACAACTGATGGTTCAACATTAACACACATAATCACCCAAAATCCACAGTTTATCTTAAGATTCACTCCTGGTGTTATACATTCTATAGGTCTGGACAAATGTATAATGACACATAACCAGCATTATAGTATCATGAAGAATAATTTCACTGCCCTAAAAATCCTCTGGGCTCCATCTATTCATCCTTCTCTCCCCATTCCTCCCCAACTCCTGGCAACCACTGATATTTTTACTGTCACCATAGTTTTGCCTTTTCCAGAATGTCATATATTTGGAATCATATGGTAAATAGCTTTTTCAGATTGGCTTTTTTAAATCTAGTAATATACTTTAAAGGTTCTTTCATGTCTTTTCATGGCTTGATAGCTCATTTCTTTTTAGTACTGAATAACATTCTGTTGTCTGGATGTACCAATGTTTATTTATCTGTTCATCTACTGAAGGACATGTTAGTGCTTCCAAATGTTGGCAGTTATGAATGAAGCTGCTATAAACACTGATGTAAAGGTTTGTGTGTAGACATAAGTTTTCAACTCCTTTGGATAAATACCAAGGAGCATGATTGCTGGATCATATGTTAAGAGTATGTTTAATTTTGTAGGAAACAACCAAAATGTTTTCCAAACTAGCTGCACCATTTTGCATTCCCACCAGCAATGTATGAGAGCTCCCACTGCACCAGATCCTCACCAGGATTTGGTGTTTTCAGTGTTCTGGATTTTGGCCATCCTAACAGGTGTATAGTAGTATCTCAATGTTGTTTTAAGGGATGGAGATATTTGAGGGGCTCCAAAATGGTCTTCCCCCTCCAGTGGATAATAGGCTGTTAGTTCTCATTGCTACTGCATTTGGGAGGCCGATGGCTTTCATACTTACTGTTGGAGCTACAGAGAGGTAGATGAATACAGAGAAGGTAAAAAAAATGCCACAAAACTCTGTTCTTAGAGAGATTCAATGATCACTCTTGAATAAATATACCTTAGGTTACTGCAACTTTTTAATTTGCATTGTTCTGAAAAAGTTCAGGTTGACAGTTTTTGCCAGTATTCATTCTCTCTCTCTCTGTCTCTTGCTCTCTTTCTTTTCTCTCTCTCTCCCTTAATAGAATAGCAGGGGGTTTGGGGTGGGGGAGGGTAGTCCGTATTTGCCATTCCAGAAGTGCTTCTTTCGTGATGACAGTTTAATATCTAGAGTCAATGGCTTTCTTTAGTCCTCATTATGCTTGACTACCAGAATTTTCCTTTGGATCTTCTTTATACATAAAACATGAGTGATTCTACCTACTCCCTGGCTTTGGCTACTGTTACAGATTGAAGTGAGCTCCCTCCAGATTCCTATGTTGAAGCCCTAACTCCCATTGCAACTGCATTAGGAGACAGGGCCCCTAAGGACGTACCCAAGGTTAAATGAAGACAGAAGGGTAGGACTCTGATCTAACAGGACTAGTGTCCTGATAAGAACACCAGAGAGAGCTCTCCACACACACACACACACACACACACACACACACACACAGACGCAGGCGTGAAAAAAGGCCATGTGAGCACAACAGTGAGAAGTCAGTCATCTACAAGCTAGGCAGAGAATGCTCACCAGAAACTGACCATGTTAGCACCCTGATGTCAGACTTCCAGCCTCCAGAACTGTGAGAAAATAAGCCACCTAGTCTGTGGTAGTTTTTTATGGCAGCCCAACCTGATGAATATAACTATCTCCCAAATCTATTTCTCATCTCGTAAACTCACTTATAAATTATCAGTATGTATTTTTAACTTCTTGCTGGGTATCACTTCTTCAATGTCCTCCTGGCCACATACTCTCAGCATGTTCCAACCAGAACTCATAACTGTAAATCAGCAATCTTCTTGCCTTTCCTAAGTTTACTAATGATTCCCAGTCCCAGCTAACCGGACTCACACCCTAGCAGAGGTGATTTTATAAAAATGTTTTCCAGAGCTATTTAGTGACAATTTCTAAACAAGGGATTAAAGGCTACATAGCATTTTTTTTTCTTCTTGTGACTTCTTAGTAAAAAAAAAAATGATCACACTCTCCCCCATGTCGGTGGCTATGGCTATAAGATACCTCTGAAACAAGTAATACATTATATGTTAAAAAAAGAAGAAGAAGAAGAAGAAGAAGAAGAAGAAGAAGAAGAAGAAGATAGCAGGAGGGGAAGAATGAAGGGGGGGAAATCGGAGGGGGAGACGAACCATGAGAGACTATGGACTCTGAGAAACAAACTGAGGGTTCTAGAGGGGAGGGGGGTGGGGGGATGGGTTAGCCTGGTGATGGGTATTAAAGAGGGCACGTTCTGCATGGAGCACTGGGTGTTATATGCAAACAATGAATCATGGAACACTACATCAAAAACTAATGATGTAATGTATGGTGATTAACATAACATAATAATAAAAAAAAATTTTTAAAAAGATACAGTATGGTATGTTTAGCAAGGCAGCTCAACCTGTGAGTAACTTCCACCACTCTTCAAAATCAGTATCATCAAGCATACAAAAACAACAACTGCTGTCACTGCCACTGATAAAGCGTATGTGGACTTAATTGTAAATGTGTATCTATTCACCTCCAAACAACCTACCAGTAAAACTGACAATCTGGTGAAGAAGAAAAAAACCACAACAATCCTTAGTTACTATGTAAGTCAATACATGATTCATTCACTGATTCTCTTTTTCACCTTTCAACTCACTGTTCTGAAAACACATAAATATGACCAAATTCCTGACTCACCATAGTCTTAAGGCCTTTTTTTTGTAAATAGACCCCTGCCCTGCATTTAGCAGCAAAGCAGAATTCCTGGAATTATGTGAGCATCTCCAGAAGGCACAGTGGTTTTTCTCTGCTGCAAGTTACATCCAATTCTGCCTAGATTATCTCATTTTCGATAACCAGTAACATATCAAGAAACATTCCTTCATTAAATTTAAAGCTCAGATACTGGCTCAAGGTACACATTGAAAGAGTGGTAGAGTCTCTCTCTGAGGATCCTTTCCCTTTCCAAGCCAAGTCCTGGCCACCCAAGAGGTCCCTATGAAGCATCAAGGAGAAAAGCCAACCTAGTCCTTTTAAAGCAGAGTCTCATTCATTTTCACTTTTGGAGCACTTTCATAATCTGAAGTATTTTTTTTATTTATTTAAATTCAATTAGCCAAGGTATAGCACATCATTAGTTTTTGATATAGTATTCAATGAAGTATTTTTTAATGAAAGATACATTTTATTAAATTATGCATTATTAAAAATATATTTAATAAAATATATTTTTATTTATTAAATATATTTTTAAATTTTCAGTAAAGATACAAATCAAAACAAGTTTATAAAGAAATTAAGCACAATAGGACATCTTCTAAGTAATAATTACTTAATATAATTCAGAGGAGACTATTTGTGTTTGATTCAAAAAATATTTCAAACTACACATACCTCTAAATTCTGCCTCGAGATAGTAGATGGTTTTCATTTTGCTTTTTATCACAGACTAGCCTTTAATCTAGTAGAGTGATTTCTGATTACCAGCTCAGAAATCACTAAGCCTGCTCTTTGCCTGGGGATACACATTTTTGCTTTCTATGCTTTTCTGTTCTATTAAAACATTTCTACCGCATGCAGCTACAGTTCAGGCTGAATACTATAATGTTCTCACTTCTTCACATTCTAGCTAAGTACATACATATTGCTCCTCTGAGTCTCCATGAAATCCCTTGATGGCATTTTATTTAAATAAAGGGTATCCTTGGCACCCTTTTGTAAAAATTCCAACCATTCCCCCAATCTGATTTTTACTAATCTCCAATGAGGCGGTCTCTGCATTATCAGATATCTAGTGTCTCAAGAATTAAGACACAAAAATAGAAAGTAATAGAAACAGACTCAACATCAAGTCTCCCAAGACCTTTATGTTACAACATGTTCACGTCTCTTCCTTGACATAGTGGAAAACAAAACTTCAAAAGGAGTTGTAAGCATATTTTTAAAAATTTCTATGTTTTTATGGAATGCTTATTAGGTAAAAAAATTAACTCTCATCTGCCCTTTTTCAATATAGTCTATCTTTATTATTACTGGAGCAATAAAAGGAAATTATTATATGTGTAGGAAGAAAGGGAGAAGCAGCAGTAGAAATAACATCCACTATAGTAATTACAAAAGGACTCAAGTTATTTTTCTGTTTTCCATTAAAAAAGTATACTTCATTACTAAAAGATTTACGGTCATTTGGAGTTTATTTTTAAATTAGTTTAAAAATAATATTTCAAGATTTCAATTCTCATTTTCTTCCTTCCTCCCTAGCCATCCCATCTTAGTCTCCTTTGCTTTTGTCTCATTTCAGTGACCCTATATATTATAGTGCTTCCATAATTAGCCCTTGACCTTCTTTCCTATTGGATAAGCAATCACTCTACCAGAGATCTTATCTAGATTCAAAGCCTTCAATACCATCGCTGACTGACCACTCCCAAATGTATTTCTCCAGCCTGGACCTCTCCCCTGAATTCCAAACTTGATTATCCAAATGTCTACTCACTCATACCACCTGGATGTTATATAGGCATTTCCAAATCAATATGTCTAAAACTGAGTTCCTGATTTATCCCAATGACATAGAAGGAGGAGGAGGAGGAGCAGGAGGAGAGGGAGGGAGGGAGGGAGGGACAGAAGGTAAAAGAAGGGAAGGGAAGGAAAGAGAAGGGAAGGGAAGGGAGGGAGGGAGGGAAGGGAAGGGAAAGGAAGGGAAGGGAAGAGGAGGGAAGAGGAGGGAGGGAGGGAGGGAGGGAAGGAAGGGGAAAGAGCTCTCCAACAGTCTCACTGGCCTCTGTAAATTACAACTACATCCTCTCTCTTGTTCTGACCATATATTAGGGCAATCCCTGATTCCTTTCTTTCTCTCATACCAAAGTATCCAATTCTTCAGCAAATCCTATATGTTACACCAAAACACATTCAGAATCTGATCACATCTGATAATTCCCATTCTTTCCACACTGGTCTAAGCCCTAAAATCACCACCCCATTCCCCACCATATTATTGCAATAGCCTCCTAACTGGTCTTTATCTTTCTATCCTTTAAAGAATAAGAAAAAGAAAGGAAGGAAAAAAGGCATATCATGTCACTCCTCTGCTCAAAGTCCACCAACGGCTTATTATACTCAGAGTAACCGTCAAATCCTTTACAGTGGTTTATGAAACACTATACAATCTTACCACTCTCACCCTAGTCTTTTTCACTCTGCATTTGGCTCCTTTCCATACCTCAAACACACTAAGCAAGCTCTTGCCTCAGGATCTTTGCACTTTCCTTCCTTGTGGATTTCTTCTCCCTCAGCTATCCGCTGGCTGGCTGGATCCCTCAAACAATTCATATCTTTGCTCAAATATGACCCTCTCAGTGAGACCTTCCCTTATCACATTATTTTAAAATGCAGTCCTGACCTCTTCCATGGCACTCTCTGTGCCACTTTATCATTTTATTTTGTCTATATATTTATTATCTGATGTGTCTTTTTTTGTACATGTTCTTAATTATCATTACCTAACTTTCCCCATTAGAATGTGAAGATTTTGATGGCAAAGGATTTTGTCTGTTTTGTTAGTTATATTGTTGCTTCCCAGAAAAAAAGAACAGCAGTTGACACAGAGGAGATGCCCAATAAATATCTTTAAATTATGGCGATGAGGCATGGAGATGTCTGGAAGTCAACACATATATTATGCTCAGCCACTTGGAACCACTGCTAGATAGTCAATAATTTGTATCACTATGTGATAGAAATAAATAATTAATACGTGAAATGTATAAAACCTTTATGATTTGTTTAATTTTTAAATAGACACTTTTGAGAGGGCATGTGGGTGGCTGAGTCCATCGAACGTGGGCTCTTAGTTTCACTTGGGTCATGATCTCAGAGTTGTGAAGTTGAGCCCCAAGTTGGGCTCTGCACTGGTTGGGGAGTCTGCTTGGGATTCTTTCCCTCTCCCTTTGCCCCTCCCCCTGCTCACAGGCACTCATGCATGAGAGCTCCGTCTCTCTCTCGAAATAAATAAAATCTTTAAAAAAATTATAAATAGCTCCTTTTTTCAAACAATCATGTGATCATTAGAAAGTTTTTAGAAAATACCAAAAGGTAAAAAGATAATGTCACCTCTTAATGTTATTGGTATTTTGAAATATTTGTTATTTCTCATATATATATATATATATATATATATATATACACACATATACACCCATATAAAAGTGGATATATGTCAATACTGTAAGATATAATTCATAACATAATAAGAAAATATACTGAATTTTAAACACTTTATCAGGTCATTAACTATTTGTCAAAAACATTTTAATAAGGGTGCCTGGGTGGTTCAGTGGGTTAAGCGGCTGACTCTTGATTTCAGCTCAGGTCATGATCTCAGGGTCTTGGGATTGAGCCCCATGTCAGTCTCCACACTCAGCAGGGAGTCCGCTTGAGGATTCTCTCGCTCCCTCTCCCTCTGCCCCTCCCCACACTCTCTCTCTTTAAAATAAATAAATAAATCTTTTTTAAAAAAGCTTTTTAATAGTGCCACTGTAGGCCACTGAATGTACATAATTTATTTAGACAATCCCACATTACTGAAATTTAGGTTATCTAAAAGACGATTTCTGAAAGACCAGTTCAAGTCCAGTTATCTTCCACATAATTTTGCTAACTGTACCATTCCACATTGGTCTGTACTCACTTAGAATCATTCATCAAAGATTTCCCAGAACTGTAATTTACCTGTTTATAGCATATGAATATACAGGCTTTCTTATACTTTATTACATCTCTAGAATTTTCCAATGTTTTCTACAAATTAGGTGTTCAATAAATATTTATCAGTAATAAATATAACATGCAAATACCCTATACTTTCCTCATATCAAAGTCACAGATAAAATGAAGCCAAGCATTCTGTTGATTTTCATGTGGGGATATGGCAGTTCTATACACTTTAGTTTGGGTCTTGCTGTTTTAACACTTCTTCCTATTTTTTTCTTTTTTTCTGTTATCATTTAAAAAATCCATTTACTTTCAATGAGTGTTCGGTTGCTGAAATCATTCTCCATTATGGAAGAGCATTTGATTCCCTGGCTGCCTGTGTCCTGGGTTCCAGCGTGGGAGTTCCATTACAGGTGTTACTGATTGGGGCTGAGTTCCTTTCTCTGAGCCAGACTCTACATTTGCCTTCTGACTGACTGATGAGTATATCGCACACCTAGCAGTTTGTCTGTATTTTATTTCACAGGAAAACAGAGATATGGATGGAAATTTTGCTGCTAGGAAAAAATAACTTTGAAGACTCCTTATTTTTGAAATGTATGTTTGTTTTTGACTGTGTTTCTACATAAGGACAGAAAAATAAGCTCAAAAGAAGGGAGGAAAAAACTTGAAAAATCATCTTGTCTTCACAGACCACCCCAGCAACATCAGAACTAAACTCTCCCAGATGGATGAAGACGTGCACATACAGGTACACTGGATGGCTGAGAAGTTAATAACGATTCTTTGGAAAGTTATTTTTATCACTGGTACTTTCAATAAATTCGTGTTTCCCTAAGTGTATTCACAATAAAGAATTTTTTAAATGGTAGGTGTTTTAATAATGAGCTCATCCAATCTTCTAATTTTTAAAAATAAATTCATTTTTCATTTTACCTGAGTCAGTGACTGAACTTGGACTCTTTCTATCCTAAACCACTACCTTCAGGACACTTCGGTTATAATAAAATACAGAATCTTAGAAGTTTACACTTGGGAGTGGCCTTGAGCAATCACCTCCTTTAGTTCCTTTCTTTTATCGATGTGAAAACTGAGGCCAAAGGTTATTTCCACAAGCTTCCATGGCACTCTTTTGCCTCTATTTTCCTTATGCTCATATTTCTCTTTCTTAATTTTCCCCAGAATTACAGAATAAAACCAAATATACATAAATAAATTGTTCAACTCAGCCAAAGCAATATTCTGAATGCTGAGTTATGTCCTATAGATGTTATGGGAAGAAGATTATTGGAGCAGGCCTGTTGGCCTTGTCCAAGTACAGGATGACAAGAAACAGGCTTAATACTTGGTGTGTTCTCACTGACTGGGGGGTGGGTGGGGAAGGATTGCCAATGCTTTCTCTGGCTTAAATTGGCAAACCGAAGGCAAGTATTTTTAGCCAAGGCCATACAGCTAGCCAGCGCTAGCACTAGAATTAGAATCCAGAAACCTTGACTTTCCATTGCTTTTCATTCATCAATACTGCAACATTCTCAGTCACTGGGGTCTCATACCCATGAAAACTGGGGGTGTGGGATTGTAGAGAATTTGTGAGTTATATTTAAGAGAGACTGATGAAATCAGGCATGAAATGGAGCTAAGAATATCCTAACTCTGGGAAAGACAGCATTTTTATTCTGACCAATATGCGTGCTAGGGACACTTGACTCCATCTTCAGGAAGAAGACTCAGAGTAGGAGAATAAGTAATAGTCCATTATAGTGATGTTTTAAGAAGTTTTTAAAATGATTATTTCTACGTTGCAAGGCACATTTTTTTCTCAAAAAGAAAACAGAGCAATAGGGAGTCAACAAAAATGAGAGTCACTATTTCTTCTCCACCTCCCGCAATGAAATAACTCAGTTGGCCAAAACTTTGCTAGATTCCTTTTAAAATTGCCCCTTTTAACTTCAATGTCTTCTATCCATCTCATAACCTATGGTTCCATTAATTTTTCCACAAACACAACTCTATCATTTATCCTCCTTTCCATGTCTGCCCCATTTCTAAACCCCAGAAGCCCATTCCCCCACCCATCACTGAGAGCAAGCCATGGTTCTCCCAACAGGCTGCAACGTAATAAAATTGCTGCTTGAGCATGAAGATTTCCTTTGCTTTGCATCTTCACATTTCTGCATTTAAAGCCTCTCTTGGGCTCAGGTTCTTGCAATTACTCTTGTTGAGTGACTTCCATCCACATACCTGCTCTCTGACTCTAGGGTCTACTTTCACCATGGCTGCCTTTAAATTGGTAGGCTCTCTTGTGTTTCCCAGTATTGGTTGCTAGGTTGTGCCCTATCTTTGGCTCTAAACTTGGTTCTGTCATTGCAAGTGCCACAAAGCACAGCATATGGGACCATGTTGCCCATTAAATCAAACACAAATTCCATTCCCTGACATTTAATACTCTACAATCTGCCCTAACCCAACTATCAAAACCTATAACTCATTTCCTCCCCACTTCTCACCAGACAATTGCATCAGTGATTCCAAACCCTGCCCAAGGCTTTCCCACTCTGAAGCTTCCCTTGTACAATTCCCCGAGTTGAGAAAACCCTTGTCAGAATTCCATCTCCCCTGTTAGAATTCTATACATTCTTGAAGGCTGGATGGCAAAAAGCCACTTTTCCAGCATGCAGCCAGAAGTAAACTCTCATTTTCCAAAATCTCGCCACCTTGAGCAAAACAGCAGTGAACTACACTACCTGTGTTTGAATCCCTACTTCTCCACTAGAAAACCAGCTGGAACACACTGGTCAAGTTATTTAAGTTGTTTTAGCCTCTATATTCCAATCTGCAGAGTAGAGAGAGCAACAGTCCCAACTTCATAGAGTTTTGGGAATGATAATCGGAGTTTAAAATAAAAATGCCTGGCATATAATACCTGCCCAATAAATACTTGCTACTGTTAACATTAAATCTCTAAGATACTTTTATTACAAGAAAAGTAAAACATTTTATGGTTATACAATACTTCTCTCCTTTTCCAAGCTTTTTCTAGGACATTTAATACCTTTAGGTGGTATGTTATAGTTTGTTAAAATTTCCACATTTAAAAAAAGTTTTATCCACACAATAACTGTGATCTGCGAGTTATCCCATTTCACCAGTAAGGAAAACTAAGATCCCGAGAGATCAAGTGGCTGATGCAAAGACACACATACCTAAGTAAATGCTACGTGCCCTGACACCAGCCTCCACAAACTCTCCCCCCGGCACAGCTTCCTTGGAAGGAAAAGTCCACATTTTCTAAATTTTTCTATTCCCTAGAGCACATAGCTCATTGTTTTGTCCAAAGTAAGTATACAATACACATTTCATGAATTACTTATTATTCAGTGATAAAATAGGAACAAAAAAGGCATCATGATGGAGGTAAGATTTACAAATCAAAATGGAGGTAAAATTCACAAAAAAATGAGGATGGACACAACTTAGTATGTAATCGATTATAAACATGTAAAATAGGGGTGCCTGAGTGGCTCAGTCGTTAAGCGTCTGCCTTCAGCTCAGGTCATGATCCCAGGTCCTGGGATAGAGCCCCACATCCAGCTCCCTGCTCAGCGGGGAGCCTGTTTCTCCCTCTCCCTCTGCTGCTCCCCCTGCTGTGCTCGCTCTCTCTCTGTCAAATAAATAAAATCTTCTTAAAAAATTTCAAATCAGAGACGATTCTTCATAAATGTCACATTGTGTCCAACTAAATCCACTTGTTAATTTATTCATTCATTCAACAAACTTTCACTAAGTACCTATCATGTGCCATGTTCTAAATCAGACACTATGGCTATAATGGTGAACAAAAGATCTGTTTGTTAGGAAGCAGTATGCTTTACCCTGAGTCTACAACTGGTGTGTGTGTGTGTGTGTGTGTGTATGTGTGTGTGTGAGATTGGTGAGTGATCTTTAACCCATTTTGATTTGGCTTCACTTCTTAGCCTGTACATGCAAAACCCATATCTCCACGCTGTCAAAAGAATTACAAACAGATCTGTAAGCTAAGTAAATTGATTTTTGGATTGTCCACAATTTTCATTAAAAATTTTTCACTTATAGGGCGCCTGGGTGGCTCAGTTGGTTAAGCGACTGCCTTCGGCTCAGGTCATGATCCTGGAGTCCCTGGATCGAGTCCCGCATCGGGCTCCCTGCTCGGCAGGGAGCCTGCTTCTCCCTCTGACCCTCCCCCATCTCATGTGCTCTCTCTCTCTCTGTCTCAAATAAATAAATAAAATCTTTAAAAAAAAAAAAAAAAAAAAAAATTTTTCACTTATATAATTAAGATACCAATCAGGATGGTCTAATTGCTAAAAAAGAGGAACCATCATGAATTTTTAAAAAAGGAATCCTATGGCATAGCTAACAGTGAAAAAGAAGAAAAGTGGGGAGCATTGTCAGAAAGAACAGATGAATAAATGAGACCATGATTCCAGAACCCCTAGAAAGCAAGATTTATAATTGGGTGAAGATTCTGACTACTGTCATTTATGCCTGTGGATAAAAGTATAATGCTTTCTAAAAATAACATTATTCTTGAAACAACTTTCAATCCTGGTTTAAAAAGATCTGCAGTATGGGTGGCCAGGGGTAGGAAAAAAATAAGTCCACTCTGATATCCTCAAATTTTAGGTCTAGTCTGGTATAATGCCAGTTTTGATTTTAACCCAGCATCTGAAGGAAGTTATATTTTCAATAGAAAAGTAATGTTTACTGAAAATGACTGACTCACCATGCAGTTTTCTGGGGGAGTGCATTATTTGTACCTAAACAAAATGAAGAACAATTGTCAAGATTCCAAAAATAATGAGTAAACATCTCTGGATTTCAAGAATAAATGATGTGAACTGACAAAAGGAAACAGGCCCTTAAGTAATAAATTTTGTAATTAGCCTCTGTCTTCAGGGACAACATATATATGCACATCTTTGTCCATTTCGATGAGTTTTCTGCTCCTGTTACAGTACGTGTTGCCTGCCAATCAATGGTAATATGCTTGCATTTTTGTAAGTGCATATAAATTTACTCTTTCCCTTAGGGCAGACTGGGAATATACACTACATAATGACAGTTATAATAAAACCTAGCAGAGAATTTATGCTGATAAATGATTATTTTTAATAATAGAACTTTTCATGGGACCTGATTAGACAATTTCCTGCTTGGAGATATTAACTTTTTAAGGGAGTAAAATAGGCAGCTATAATCTGTAAATTTTACTTCATTTTCTTAAAATTTATATATACATACATAAAAGTATATATATATGGTTTTGCAAAAAAAGCTTTATATGAAATTGTTCAAGTTTTATGCACAAGTCTCAAATAATTAAGCATTTTTAAATGTAAAAGAATAAGGTAATAGATTAAAGGTTAAAATAAAGCACTATTTAAAAATCTTTAAAAAGAGGGACGCCTGGGTGGCTCAGTCGGTTAAACGGCTGCCTTCGGCCCGGGTCATGATCCCAGGGTCCTGCGATCGAGTCCCACATCAGGCTCCTTGCTCAGCAGGGAGCCTGCTTCTCCCTCTCTCTCCTTCTGCTTGTGCTCTCTCTGTCAAATAAATAAAATCTTAAAAAAAAAAAAAATATTTAAAAAGATAGTTCAGACATCCATCATATATAAGCATTTGTAATGTATTCTTATGTTAGAATCTGTCCCAAACCAGTGTCTGCAGTAGAATGAGATGGTAAGCTTTACCTATGACTAGCTAAAATGAGGTACACATCAACTGAGGGACAAACATCTATCATACATTTCACAGAGAGAGCAAATGGTGAAACTCTAGCAGCCGCTCAACATTTGCTTACCCAAGCAGCAGTACTCCTCATTGAGAAGTGAAATTTCAACCACTTTCTAAGCCCATGCTAACCACTACAGAGAATGCCTTTATGGTCAATACTCACGGGTAAGGTGAAATTAGGAGTCTTGCTCTATGCTATGCATCACTCACAGCATTAGCATTGGTGGGAGAGTTGAGTGTCACACACCCCCTTGAGGCAGCTGCTACCATCTTCATTTGCTAGATCCAAAGAATGCCTAGGCTTCTGACTTCATCTTCCCTAACACCTGTTTCTAGCTAGGCCAGGAGGCCTGATCGTAGAGCAGCCCACTTACCTTGACACTGTACCTTTGTTTTTGTTTTTGGGGTGTGTGTGTGTGTGTGTGTGTGTGTACTTAGATTTTAAATATTATATATAATATATAACAATTATATAAATGTAATGTTTAGTATTTACACATTTTTTTATAAACAAATGAAATCATGTCCCTTTTGTTGATGAGATATATTTTATTTGCTGCACTCCCACGTCTGGCTGGAATTCTGCTGTAAATTGTCAGATTCACTAAAACCTTCCGTCCCTCTGCTTGCTGGCATGCATCAAACACGTGGCTACTATGGACTTTCCGGGCTGCTCCCATATGGAGCCAGCCCTATAGTTTTCCTGGGCTCATTCCCACGTTTCCAAAGGATCCCGGTTCCCTTGCTTTCTTCACTAGCCAGTACTGCTGGGGCCCTAACAGTATGGATTATGTTCCGCCCTGCCTGAGTTATGACACAAGTAAGGTCATTAAAGTTAAAAGTTTTAAAATGACATGTGGATTTTATGGACCTCATGCTGTCTATATAGACTAAAGTCATCAACCAACTGCTGTTCTGGGGAATTTTACTCCAGTACTACAAGTCAGAGTATGAAAGTTGGTCAGCTTACTTATTCCTACCCACTTAAAGCAATCACCATCAGTCATTATTTTAAATTTTAAAATAAAATCTAAAACTGAATGAATCATTCCAATGTAACAAATGCAATTATTTGTGAATTCTTTTTTTGTGACAACTTCATCTAAATAATAAATATGACAGTATGAGACTAACAATTTCTAGCAGGAAAAAAAAAAGTCACCACAAAAAAAAATAAAATAACATTCTCTTCATGGTAAAGGAAAACTCTAAAATATGTCTTTGGAGAAGGTACATAGGTGATTCAGACCACTGGAAGTCTATGTATATGGTCATTTATTCCAATTTCCATATCATAAAACTACCCCAAAAACTATTCAACTTATTTTCTTCGGGGAGAATAAAGATGAAGAACATTTAGATATTGCTGTTAAGAAATCACTGTAGACTGGTAAAATTGTCTTTCTGTCAATGGGTATAGTATGTAATAAGAAAAGCCTGGCATATTTGAAATTGTTGCTGGAGTCAAAATAATGCAGAATTTTTATATGATCAATTTTAGATGGCACTTGCTTTGTTGGTTATAAAACATACACCTTTTAAGATAGCACTGATGCTCATGAACTAAGCCCGTATTTGGAGATTATTACTTTTTTTTGCTACATAAGTTTCTTCTCTTACATTTAGCTAAAACATAAAACTACTGCCATTCCTGATATAAACTTGGCTGATTATTGAAATAAATAATAAAACCTAACCTTGTGTTCCTTGTGTTGTTAATTCCTATATTTGCCTTTCAAAATAACTCTCTCTCATGATCAAAGATCCTACATCAGAGTAACTTTGATAATAGATTTTTTAAAAAAGCATATATGTAGTGTTCGGGGCCAAAATCTAATAATTGTTTTCCTCTTTTCAATCCACATTTTGTTCAGATATCCTCCCCATCACTGCCTCCAGGAAATAGATCTTGATTACTCTGAGCTATCCAATGTACGGCATTAACACGACAAATGCTTTTTAATCTGTCCCAGTCATATAAAAGAGAGGATTTACATTTCATAGTTGGGGAATAGGTTCTCTATCTCTCACAGAACAAAAAAATAAATGAACAAAAAATGCACACAGTACTAGTTCACACTCTCAGTCCACTTGCAACCACAATGAGAAACAGCCTGGGGAAAAAGTTAATATACCAAAGATGGCAGAGCAAAGAAGCTGAAAGGCCCACTGATATGGTTCAGACAAAATCAATTCTTGAGCACTGACAAATTCTGGAGATAAGAAATACCCCTATTTCTTAGGCCATTTTTGCCAGATTTCCATTACTTACAGTTCACAGCATCATAACTAATTCAATATACTTCAATAATAATCCAGTTGAGAACTCAAACTTAAGTTTACTCCAATACTGATCTTTCTTTTGTGGTCTCATATTCCACAGAAGGAAAAGTAATACTTTCTAATGTCTTAATTTCAAAAAGATAAATTTTGAGAAAAGATTCATTTTAAGCATAGGAAACTCAAGGTGCTTTTGAAGATTCATTTACAAAGCAAGAATTTTAATGAAGTGTTAAATGAAATGTTTAGGCAAAACAAATCACATTGTTGATGAAGATGCAAAAATCTCTAAATGGAATTAAAAGTTTAACTCTGTATGCTAACCAAATTTAATGAAAACAGGAGGTGTGTTTTATTTATATGTATTATTTGAAAGTATCCAGTTAAGGGGTGCCAGGGTGGGTCAGTTGGTTGAGGTTCTAACTCTCAATTTCAGCTCAGGTCATGATCTCAGGGTCCTGGGATCCTGCCCTGCTTCAGGCTCCATGCTCAGCAGGAAGTCTGCTTGGGATTCTCTCTCTCCCTCTCCCTCTCTGTCTGCCCCTCCCGCGTACGTGTGCTCTCTCTCTCTCAACTAAATAAAATCTTTAAAAAAAAGTACCAGTTAAGTTTCTTTAAATTAATAACCTTAAAATTTTTGCCTTCTTTATGCCCTAGAATTAATGGAAAACTTAAAAGAGGAATTCTTTTCTATGTTAAGGAAACAAAAGATACTAGTGCATACTTAGTCTTCTGAATATACTATCTCCAAGTGTAAACTTTACCTAATGTAAGGTAAATGAAATTCAAGTAAACACAGATTCTGGAGTTAGACATATATGTTCACCTTAGGAAAGTTCTTTCACCCACAAACTCAGCATACTCATATGTAAAACAAGGATTATGCCATCTCTTCTACGGAGTTTTGTTAGAAGATTAAATGATATCACACTTTATGGGACAAAATGTATTTTTCCACATTTCTATTTCAAACTTTCAACTCAAAACACATTTTCTCTTAAAAATGTACAGCACAGGGGTACCTGGGTGGCTCAGTCGGTTAAGCGTCTGCCTTCGGCTCAGGTTGTGATCCCAGGGTCCTGGGATCGAGCCCCGCATCAGGCTCCCTGCTCAGCAGGGAGCCTGCTTCTCCCTCTCCCTCTACCTGCCGCTCTGCCTACTTGTGCTCTTTCTCTATCTCTCTGTCAAATAAATAAATAAAATCTTAGAAAAAAAAAAGGACTGGTACAACTTTAAAAAAAAAAATGTACAGCATACATCAACACCCACACACCAGCACAGTACATTCTTGTGCACACATATACACACTTTCCTCACATGTCCAATCTAAAAAGTAACGTAGTAATAGTACAGAATCTGGTTTGGGGGCTCCACGATTTACTTTCATTATTCCGTCTGCATAGCACATCTTTCACTTTTGTTCTACTTTAGAAAGTTTCAAACAGAATCATATATAGAACTATATAAGTGATTTTTGTAAAGTAATGACTGGCATATAAAGTCAGAATTATTGCTCATGGCTCACTGTCCATACACATACCTTGTATTTTTCCACATTTCTATTTCAAACTTTCAACTCAAAACACATTTTCTCTTAAAAATGTACAGCACAGGGGTACCTGGGTGGCTCAGTCGGTTAAGCGTCTGCCTTCGGTTCAGGTTGTGATCCCAGGGTCCTGGGATCGAGCCCCGCATCAGGCTCCCTGCTCAGCAGGGAGCCTGCTTCTCCCTCTCCCTTGTATTTTGTAGAGAAGGAAATTAGCAAAGCAATGAATCATAAATATTAGATGCAGTGCAGGAATTTGGGAGGAGTAAGGGATGGGATTGGCTAGATTATTAATTATAATAATCACTTGAATATGATTCAAGCTTTAGTTGGACAATTTTATAAAATTCTGACCTGATTAAAACATTAGACTCATTCACTAAGTTGTTCACCTGATGAACTGGTAGTATTCCCTAGTTAATACTCAGCTTTTTCCTGAGGTGGCTTACAAAAGACCAAATAACACATCCTTCAGGTAGAAATTCCACCAAAACCTGTAACAGTCAGTATTTCACTTCTTTAAGTCTCTTGGTAGGGAGATCTCATCACTTCCATGCTCAGAACAGCCAACCTACCTCCTGGGAAGATGACTAGCTGGAGTTGGGGATACAGGCTACAGAAACAGAAAATATTTCCTTTTTTCTCAGTGAAAATTAACCTGTCCATATAAAAACATGGAACTGGAAATTCTGGCCTCAGCAGCACTACTCAACTGTGTAAACCAACCAGATCAACAGGCTCATTTAAATTTCATATAACAAATAAATTTAGTTAAAAAAAGAAAAGAAACAAATTTACTCAACTTTGATTAGCATTTTGATACAAATGCTCTATATCTTCTGATATTTTCATATTGTCTCCAGTGCAAAAGCTGTAATTAAAGGCAGAAATAGTGCTACGAGTCAAAAATTTAATTTATTTACCATAATCTTATATTTCCTTGAAAAGGTCCCTTGAAACAATGGCCAATGACCAATCCCTCTACAACTGATTATTTCTCTCATTTAACACATAATTCTGTAACTGAATATATTCATCAAGGAATATGCTTCTCTGCCTATTTTATACCTCTGGCAACATTAACAGACATCAATTCCATCAAATTATCAATGAAAATATGAAATACTATGAGACTTAATTAAGATAACAACATTGAAGAAATGAGCATTATTCTTTTGGGGAGTGTTTTCCAAGCAGGTATGCATGAACTGCTGGGTAGAGAATCCAGAATAATGGACATAGACTATTTCTAGCCCTAGAAAAGTAGCATGTTATTAATCACATTACAATCCTTGGATAATGCAGGAGACATGTTATTATACTTCTCATTGCCTGAGCCCCAAGAACTTGCCATCTCAGTAGACAACACATTTTTTCACAAACCCAATGTTCGGCTTACATGCATCTTCATTTAACTATTAGAATCTAGTAGGAAACAAATCTTTCTCATGCTCAGTTTCCTTATCTGTGAAATGGGGGGAAAGTAATAATTACCTAATGTGCCCGGGTGTTCTGTGGTTTAACTAATTAGAGGTTGTAAAGCCTGATAAAGCACTAAGTGGTATTAAATATCTATATAGCATGCATTTACTGGCCAACTTGTGCTCCAGCTGCTTAAACACAGCTGCTCCTAATAAGCAGTAGGAAATCAGCTAAAAGCATGTGAAGAGCTGATTGGAGGAAATGACATGGAAGCAGTGTTTACAACTCCTCAATTTGTTAACATTGTTTTAAAAATTAAGAAGTGTTTTCATTGTAGGATGTTGCTATCTTTAAAATTCCCTGAAAGGTGAAACTTTACCACACCTTGTAGGGGATAAAATTTTAACACTGATAGGAAGAAAATATTTGGAAATCCATGGACTATACCAAAAGTGCTTTTGAACCCAAACTGACATGGTTTGCCTTTTTTCACTATTCTCTTTTCTCTTTGCTCTGCTAATAAAATTCAGATGATATATACAGGTACAAGCAAAGACACTAGGTAAATTCTTATGGAGGAGAAGATGGGTTCTGTGCACTGTGGCTTTTTAGCAAACTAGAGGCAGACCAAGAAGACAGTGGATTATACACAAGCATATATTAGGAACTCAGGATGCTAACGACGGGTATCTGTGGCCGTACCCATATCATGAGCCTAAGTTGTGATACTTCCCTACTCCTTCATACTCCCTTGCTAAGATAAGATCCCCATGCCCAAATCCTGTGCATAAGCCTCTCTGTTCCCCGGGGTTCTTGCCCTTGGTTGGGCAACAGGACTTTCAATGTTTTCCCCTGACCTCTCAGCCTACTTCATCCACCCCTATAACCCAGCTCTGTATTTATGACTCCAGTTTGATGGCCTGATTACAATTTATAATTATTCTTTTTATTAAACAATTTACTTTGATTTTCTTAATCATGAACTGTAACCCAATTCTAGTTAATCTAGCCATGACAGCTCAACTATATGGTCTAAACTCTTCCCTTAAAATAAGGAATATTCCTTGCCTTCATTTCTAGTACTACTACTAACATAAACAACTGCTAGCATTTACTGAGTGCTTACTGTGGATCGAATGCTTTTAAACAGTTTACATATATGCGTTAAATACTGAATCTGGACATCAATTCTCTAAGGTAGCTGCTATGGGCAATTCCTTTTACAGATGAGGAAACTAAGGCAGAGTACATAACCTGCTTGAAGTCATGCAGATGGCATGAAGAGCTGAATTTGAACCCAGGATGTCTGGCCCCAGAGTGTGTGCTCTTCACCATTCCACTCCAGCGGCTGTGTGGCACCGGGCTACCCACGCCCTCTGTCCTCGTACTGCAGCCGGGACCGAGGCTATGCCATGTCACTGTGGGACAGAGGTGAGTGAGTATATGAGAGAGAGAGAGTGTGTGTGTAGGGCTAGCAGTCTTCTCTTCTTAGAACACCCCTAGCTATTGCTTTCAGGAAGAGTGGCTTCTGACTTTTCCATTCCAAGTTATTTTTCTGAGTAAGTAGATTAAGATAATTTCTAATCTCCATGCCCATTTTACAAAAGGCCATCAATATATTAACTTTGCAGAGGACACCACTGCAGTATATGAAAGGACATAGAAACACGTCATTAGATAGCTTAAAAAAAACTGTAAAAATTACCACAGTGAAGAGTAATACCCTTTTGAATACTGCTATGCTTTTTATTCTCAAAATGGTTATCTTTCAAATAAAGTAGCAAAAAACAAGAACCTGATCCTAATATCTAAATACTCTAAGAAATAATAGCTCAACATGAATTCATCAAAAGCAAAAAGCATTATTCTCAGCAAATATCTAAAATCATATGGTCTCTGTTAATCACCACATAGACTCACAGAGAAAAGTGCACCAGGCCACTTGGAACCACTAATCAACTGGCTGAACATGGTGACTGTTAATATAAACTTTCAAGTTTTTCCAGGCAAAAATTATTTCTGTCATGCCAGCATCATAGGTTATCATCAGAAAATAAAACCTTGGATGTTCTGCCATCCGTTAACCTTCAAGGATGAGAAGTGATGTTTAAGAAAAAGATGTATAAGTCATCTGTTCCTCAGTACTTTACATTTTATTAGAGATCAAAATCAGCTCCTATAAGGAAATGTATTTGACTTACATCAGTTATGCCCCTCACAAAATCAACTTTCCTAAAAGACATTTTAATACTGTGCCCCTTCATAAAAAAAAAAAAAAAAATACTGTGCCCCTAACAGTTTTTGAGTGGCATATAAAAAACATATGAAATTTAATATTGAATGTTATGTAAAAATATAATTTAGGACTCTATTATATAAATTCATATCCAAGCACACTAAAAACCCACACGTTACATTTTGGAATTCAGTGCTAAAGAAATCTGTGTTTCCTCTGAAGAACTGGTATATATATTCCTGTTCAGTATCATAAACTACATAATTATACCATGTTTGCTTTTTCTAAACCCCTACGCCAGCTTTCTGGAAGCTAAAAACCAAATCTGAGTGTCACTCACAGAGAGTATCTGTATGCTTCTAATTTGGCATTTTTATATTTGAAACAGATTTTTTAATTCAACTTCTCTTTTACTATTTCATTACAGATTCCTGTTTTTTTAAACCAGCCTCAGAGCTTTAATGAAACAGTATGCCCTAAACATAAATAAACAAATACCAAAATAAGTTTACCCTAAAAATAATCTATCTTTCTAGAGTACAGATCAATATTTTAAAAACTACTGTTATAATGTACTCTTAATGTGAATAATTGGTATGATCTCAAGAACAACTAAAAATAGAGGGATTTTTCTTCTTTGCAACTTTGGCTCTTCATCTCCCTATTTATAGTTATCACAGAATCAAATTATGCTTGATGGTACAAATATCATTTCAATCAATATAAAAATCAAAGAGCCATAGTTTCAGTGTGTTACACCTCAAAGTAAACCTGGCAATATGAAAGACTGCAAGCCAAAAGGAGCCAGTGAGGAGCAAACATGAGAACAGAGCCTTGCATAAATATACTGGTTGGATACTGTGGGGAGAAAATAAAATATTAGTACTGATAATAATAGCAATAGCACTAATCGCTTACTGTGGGCCAAATACTCATTTAACTGATAACCTCTTATCAGCCCACTCCAAAGAATGCAAGATTATGTTTGCTAACTCTTGTCTCTCCATCAGTACATTTCATCTTTCCTCTTTTCAGCTTTGTAGTCTTAAAAAAAACAAAAAACAAAAAAAAACCCTACTTATCTCATAGAGATTCTGCCCTACCCACAAGCTCTATCTAGGCAAACGAAGATTGGGAAACAGTATTAAATCCAGTGGGAAAGGGAGATAAAATTTAATAAGGTAAGGAAGAAACCTCAGCACACTAATTTAACTTGGAAATATTGGGCGCCTGGGTGGCTCAGTCGTTAAGCGTCTGCCTTTGGCCCAGGTCACGATCCCAGGGTCCTGGGATCAAGTCCCACATCGGGCTCCCTGCTCCACGGGAAGCCTGCTTCTCCCTCTCCCACTCCCCCTGCTTGTGTTCCCTCTCTAGCTGTGTCTTCCTCTGTCAAATAAATAAATAAAATCTTGAAAAAAAAAAAAAAAACTTGGAAATATTTCCCAATCTTCCCTCGTTTCAAATCATCACATTTATACTTTTTCCTTTCCTTATAAAATGAAATTCTACAAATGCACTCCCAACTCCACTGCAATATCAGTGCTTTTGTAAACTTGTGACTGGTTTCTCTGGAGTGCAGACTATAAAAATGCTCACACAAACCCGTGACCTGCTATACCTTTTCCAAATAAAAATAGAAGGGGAAAAAAAGCCCCAAAACATTTGTCATACTAACCTAGTTATCACCTATTTTCATCCCCACTTATTTGAACTTTATCACAGACGACGTATGTCCACAGAGCTGCTACATCCAACTTGACAGCTTCAAGTAATAACAAGATGGCTCGTTGTAAAGTTATCACACTGGCGTGTGTGTGTGTGTGTGTGTGTGTGTGTGTGTGTACATGTGTGCCCGTGTGTGTGTGTGTAAGTATAATAAGGCCAAACAGACTAGTATGTTATAGGACACAAAACTGTGAATTAAAACCCCATCAAAGTTCATTCCTCTTTACCTAGTGGCCCATTCTACAACCTTGGACCAGTCAAAGTCATTGCACATTTTCTAGGTTTTGTCATTATTGTAAAAGATGGCAGCCAACTTAACATTTAATTGTATAAGTGTCCTCAATCTTAGAGAACAGCTTATGCAGGAAGCAATTTCTTCTGTTTCTCTGCTTTTTCACAGTATGGAGTTGACCATGTGTGGACATGTAGACTAGTATTAGAATTTTGGCCCAGAAACTTAACAGCAGTGTGATATTGAACATATAACATTTTGGGCCCTAAACTTTATCATCTATTAAAAATATGGGTGAAAATATGTATTTTACAAAATTCAGTGAAAATCAGTGGAAGAATAGACATATTTTCATCCTCATGACTGGCACATTTCAGGTTTTCAAGAAATCTGTTTTCTTCAGTCACACCCCTTTGTCTCAAGATGTATTGTTCTCATCACACCAGGTTTATTCTCAGAAGCATTTACATTTATTCAATCTGAGAAATATTTGTGTGGGTTTTTACCACATCTCATATATGAACTGGGAAACCAGCTCTGCCTTTAAAAAACTTACAACCTAACTAGGAAGGGGAAAAAATAGGCAAGAATACACAATTGAGCATCAAATGAAATTCTTTAGTTTCTCAAATTTAGAACAAATGTGCTGGCCTTCTTTGAAAGTTGATACACTTTCCTGCTTACCCAGAGTATTCTTGAGGAAAGTCTGCAAAATAACTCAAGCTATGGTGCATATCTCTCAGAAGAAGGAAGTTAAATGAGACAGGAGACAGAAGTAGAGGGTAGAAATAACCTATTTAACCAAAATGACTTCATAATGTCCCATAAACATGATGAAGTTCTACTTTGTGGAAATTTTCAAAATCTGAGTTCAGCTCTACAACCAAGCAATGAGAGTAAGACATGATTAAGAGCAGAATTAAGCTTAGCTAATTTTGATAATTCGCTTTCTTTTTCATAATTGAAGGACAACATGGTTAATGTTTTTCTTTTTTAGTCCATCTATAATCATTATGTATACATTAACATACTGTTGTTTTTATTTAGCATCATAAATATTTTTCTAAATTTCCATGGTCTTCATAATTATCATTATTAGAGGCTACATGATGTACTATCCTGTTGGTAAACCATAATTTATTAAAGCATTTTATATGTTATACATTTACTTGTTTCCATTTGGTACTACAGTGAATTTCTTCTTGCTTGGGTTGAAATATTTTCTCAGGACAAATTTCTGGGGTTACAATATTAGGTCAAAGCATATGAGTATCTTTTCTTGGGGGGGGGAGGGGCTGAGGGAGAGGGAGAGAAAATATCTTAAGCAGGCTCCCAACACAGGGCTCAATCTCGCAACCCTGAGATAATGACCTGAGCTGAAATCAAGAGTCGGGACTCTTAAACAACTGAGCCACCCAGGCGCCCCAAAGTATATGAATATCTTACCCTTATAATGCCAGGAAAATTAGTCATCACCATTTACCATCTGCCTCCAACATATATATATATATATATATATTTTTTTTTTTTTTTTTTTTCCAAGATTCTACCTATTTATTTGACAGAGAGAGACACAGCAAGAGAAGGAACACAATCAGGGGGAGTGGGAGAAGGAAAAGCAGGCTTCCCACCGAGCAGAGAGCCGAGGCAGGGCTCGATCCCAGGACCCTGGGATCATGACCTGAGCCGAAGGCAGACTTTGAACTACTGGGCCACCCAGGCACCCCTTTTAATATATATTTAAGTTTTATGAATAATTTACAGAAGTGTAAGAAAATAGTGAAAAACTTTATTATAATTTATAACAAGAATTTAAACATAGCAACCTTTTTCTTAAGTGAATTTTGAGATATGAATATTGTAAAAGATAAACTTTTATCAAAATGGGATGGATTGGGTTTTTGTAGTAAAGTATTATATGATTAAGTTCTTCCAGTTGAATGACTAATGAGGTGAAAATGCCATATATATTTGTGTCCTTAAAAATGCATTATTCATACACTTATTCTTGATTTGGAGAAAATTTATCTAGAATATAATAATCTGAAGATTCATGCTCTGAGACTTCACTTACATAAAAAATTTCAGCAACATGATTAAAGTCTATAGTGCTGTCTCTTTTCATTCATCTTCTGATTCATTTAATTGTGAAGCATCTTCCCTTTTAATTTTATATTTTTAAGTCTTCTTTGGAATTGTTGAGAATACAAGATGAATATTGAAATAACTCCTAGGATGATGAAATAGCAAAATGTTTCAAGGTACGGGAAAAATAATATCACTAAAATCCCATAATATATCTTAGAGGGCTCAATAGATTCATATGATAATTACAAGATAGGATGAGTTTTATTCTAATTAAAAAAATGTAAATTTCTCTTTTTTTCCTTTGGAAGACCTCTAAGAAACTATAAAAGTCATGATATATCAATTCTTATAAAGAGTTAGAATTGCTCTCAGAAGACACTAAAAGCTAAAATGGGATCCAATGGACCCTAACGGTATACAGGGGGTAGACAGGTGTTTCTGTATGGCCATTTTCTAGTTAAAACAGTTTTTTTTTAAAAGAGACAAAAATTAGACACCTATTACTATATATAAGGCATTATGCTATTATTTAATTTATAAGGTAGGTCCAAGAGGGAGAAATTATAATTCTCATATTATGGATGGGGAAGCAGATCCAAGGAAATTGCTTTTCTCTATTAAATTTACATCACAATTAATGATAGAACAATTATTTGAACACATTTTTATTTTATTTGCATTTATATTTATTTTATCCTATTTTATTTGTTTATTTTACTCAATTTTATATTTATATTTATTTTATTTTACTCTAATTTATTTTTATTTTTTTCATATTTCTTTTACTCTTCAAAATTCAAGTTTTACATATGAATTAGTTTTCACAAAATGTAACCATATAAATAGGATTCTACTCGACACACTGTTATAAACCATATCAAGAAACAATATGAAATTGTGGAAAAGGACTAGAAAGAGAAAATATTCACCTGCCAGTAATCTCTGAAAAGAGTAGAATATATGGGTTTTCTACATATTTAAAAGCACAAAGGAAAAAAATGCCAGTGTGTCCCTTGGAAGCCATTCTTTTTTCTTTGAAACAATAGGGATTTATACTTTCCTGAGGTTTTAAGTCAGAACAAGGCACTGGTTTTCCTGCCCCATGGTTTGCAATTATGAGGAATAATGCTTCTGCTACATAACAGGTTGCCTGTTGCCTCTCAGCCAACCCTCTTAGCCAACCCTCTCCCCAGGGCCCACATCAAAGAGGCACATCAGCAGTTGCCTGGCCTAGCCGACTTCTCTAACTCATATTGTTTTAGAAAAGAAAAATGACTGCTAATAAATTTAAAGCCACGATGGCTAATAACTGAGTAAAGCAAGATTTTAATCATCTGAAATCAGGAAGTACTTTCAAGTTATCATAACGCCTCATATTTTTTCAGCGATTTGCTTTTTACAAGATTTTGTCCCTTAATTCAGCTTTCGAACTAATGAAAGTCCTAACCGTGTATCTCCATGGACATATAAGAAAGAAAACTCGGTCTCCAAATTACCCTATGTTACTTTCGTCAAGGGGACCTACTTCCTAAATAGAGGAAAGCAGTATTTTTAGGAAAGCAGTTCTCAACAAGATTTGAGGGTAGGAGTAGGATGAGGAGGCAGCATTTCTACTAACTTTACCCAATCTTTAAGTTTCCAGTAACCCAGCCCTTGGTTGAGGATCACCACTATTTTGATTACTTGAGGAGATGAGAATTGAGGATTGTGAACACTCAAGGTTTTATGAGAATATGTTCAAATAGAGTCTTTTAAAAGGAATGAGAAGGTTGATGGGATCCACAGAGATGAGAAACATGGGGAGAACAAAGAAGGTTCTGCCATATGAAAATACATACGGGACTTCGTCCCACTCACAATTCTCACTCTGTGGGAGAAGTACACTTTCTTGCTTCATTGATGTTGGGCTTGACTTCCCAAGCCCACACATGACTTGTGTTGATCATTGGACTCTGAACAGAAGTGGCAGTTTCCCTATTTAGAGCACAGGCTATACTTAGCACAAAATTCTTCTGCTCTTTTGCTCCTCCATTGGAAGAGCATGCCCCATTAGCTATCAGTTCCAAAATTAAAATATGTGGAGTGACTTGAACCAAAGGGGAAAATGAATGTTTTTTTTTTTTATAAGTCTCTGAAATTTTCAAATTGTGAGTTAGGGCCCATTATTATATAAACCTGACTAATACACACTGTATTTCAAGAATTATTCTCCATATTCATTCCCCTCATTCTGACTTGAACTACGTTCACTACAGTAAGCAAAACAACAGCAGTTAAAAATGCAAGCTCTGAAATAAGATGGACCTTCAGTAAGCTAATTTCCACAAACCTAGTTATTCAATTGTAAAATTGGCATAACAATGGTACCTATTTCATTACTATTATTATCGTGAAGACTATGTAAGATAATAGACTTACAATCCTTAATATAATTCTTGGTATACAGTAAGCATCCAGCAAATGTTAGGTATGATATTATTATTGTTTTCATTACCTGTGTCTTAATTACTGACAATATTAACATGACAGCCTGTATATGGGCCTGGGTGGGAAATGGGAAGTGCAAGTAGGAGGAAGGAAGGGCTGGGGCATCCTTCCAATGGCCAGTCTTCCATGAATGCAATAAAAATGGACCTCAACACTTCATTCAAGATCTTCCATAAACAATGCAACAGCAAAAAGGGAGTCCAAACAAATTGGCATTTTTAGGATGTGATATTGAGAACAAATGACTTTTACATGTGAACAAGTATGAATTGTTTCACACTGAAAGTTTTAATGCTTTTGATAGAAATGTTTCTAAATTATATGCTAAACTCCTTTCCGCTGTATATGGATTTCGTTTTTAACCATTTTTCATGACTCTATGTCTTGGTTTCTTATCTATTTTTAACAATTATAATAATTTATATTTTTAATATAAATTTGAGATAACAATGATTATAGAGCAAATAGTGTAACTTACATGCACTCTAAATGCAATCTATGTAACACCTTTTCCTTTGTTTACTTTAAATAAAGGTTGAGTGCAGCATGTATAGTTGCTAGACTTGTGCTCCATGACCATCTTTCAACCCAAACAAATTAGTAAATCAACAGATAAATCAGTATTCTTTGAAGTTCTTTTATATTATTAATAAAATTATATTTTATCAGTACCCTTTATATTATAGCATTATTCAAAATATTTCTCTTAATTCAGAATTAGTCACTACTTCAACTGGTTTGTCATATTTAATTCAGTTTCCTATAAACTTCTAACTATGGCAACTGAGCATCTTATTGTGCACCTTATTGTGCTTGCCACAGCACTCTCTTTGGTGGGTAAATAACACCATCTTGTGAAAACTTAAGATATTTATTCTAAAGACAATAGATCCAAATTGTGATTTTTTTATTCCTATCTCATTAACTCAATAAACTTTTACCAAGAACCCACAATGCACTGTTTTGGGCAACGGAGAGAGAGAGGTAAAGCAAGACAGACAAGGTCTCCAGTCTCACAGAGCTTGAGGGGAAACAGATAATGTGCAAGTAAATAAATGAATAAATGCAGTGTGGTGTAGAGACTTAAGACAGAATGCTGTGAGAGAGAGCAGCTAGATTAGATTAGATGGCTGAGGAAAACATCTCTCTCAGGAGGTGAGATTTACACTGAGCTCTGAATGACAAGCAGCAGCTACCCAGTGGCAAGAGAGAGCTTTACAACCCCTGGTTTAAATGTGAACTGGAGCCTTTGATTCACCTTGACAATTCTCATTAAAACTATGTAATTGATCTCTAATTTATTTTTGGAGACTTTAGTGTACCAGACTTTGGGGTGTTGAATGATCAAGATTTTATTGAAACATATTTGTATTCCAAATACATATGCTGAATCCTCTCTACCTTGAAAAACTGATGAAAATTTTATGTCCCCAGAACAAAATCATCTGCATTTAACTCCCAGAAGGATGGAGAAAATGGTAGATTTTAAATATATGTTTATTAATGACTACCTACTCCTTATTTAAATCCCTATGTTTGGATCTTGGATTAAAATAATATAAAACTGCATCTGTTTTCAAGCCAAAATATGATCCCCAGATAACATGTGATTCCTTTCTAAGACAAATTCTTTATTAGCCAACTTTAGAAGTTGAAATGATTACCTTGTGTGTAAACAGCATTTTCTCTGAAGAGCTTAGTCATCCATTCAGACTTATTTTTAATTACTTTAAACCCAAATAATCCTCAACACATCTTAGTAATGTAGAGGGAAAACAATCTTATCCCAACTATTCTAATGAGTAAACTGAGGCACCGGGCAATTAAATTACTTATTCTTGATTAGCCTGTAGTCTGTATTTTCATAGTTTCAAAGTATCTGGATAAAAAGTAACCACCTTAGCTAGTTGCCTTCCTGATGACAAGAGGCTGGATATTTGAGAAACATATAGGTGTTTATTTAAATAATGAAATAATCCATTGTTTATAAAACTTTTCATTTTTTTAATCCAGCAATTCTGTGAAATTTGTGCATCTCTCCTTCATTGAACAAGCATATACTGTGCACCTTCTATTATCTAGAAATAGTATTAAGCAGTGATAACACAAATGTGAACCAAATGTGGTCTCTCCTGGCAATCACTGTTGTTGTTTTTTTAATGTAATGTTACACAGTGTAAAACATGATCACACCTGTGAATAACCATCTAATTGTTTGTTACAGATTAACCTTCAACCTGGCACATGATGGTTGTTCAATCAGTACTTGCTTACTGATAATATTTTGCTATGTAGAGATAATCTTAGGATTGGAACCATAAATAAGATATAACTTTACTTATAAACATTATATGGAGGAAAGCATTGTTCTATTGCAGTACAAATAACCAAATTCCACATTTCAGAAATAAAAACTCATATTTAAATTCCTCAACATCTCCATCCATCCCCTCTTCTCTTTCCCTCTCCTGCAATGTTGATTCAGAAACTTAGAGTCTCCTGTCTGGACTATCACAGAGTCTAAGTGGCTTCTTCATCTCCCATCTTGCATATGTCAAAATCACCTTCCATTTTTAAGTCTATCTTTGCATGTCATCTTTGTGAATACAAACTTTTAATGGTTCCTTCTTTTCTACTGGAGGGAGTTCAAACTTCTTAGAATTACATAGAAGTTCTTCCATGAATTAATCATTGCCTACGTCCCATCAATACCCCACAACTCAGCCAAGCTGACTCCTTACAGTTCCCATAATGTGAATTCTGTTTTATGGCTTCATGCTTTTGCCACTTACTTTCTCTCCTTGGAATGTCTTCCTCTTCACCCTCAATAGCACAGATTTATTCACATCCAGATTCCATTCTATAAAGCTTTTTCTGAATCCTATTTCCCTACTCGAGTAAAAACTTATTTCCTCCTGAATTCTCCTTATAACCATGAATATGGACTTAAATCACAATGCCCAGACTTGAACACACTTTTAAAAATGTGTATGTATACAGGTATATCCCTTCCTGGCTGAATAAAATCTGTTGAAGTTAGGATCTTTTTTCTACATGGGTAATTTGGCATTCAATGACAATATGTTGAAGAATAAATGACTATTTGAAAGACAGCGTACAGGTATCCTAGAGAACAAAAATATGTATGAACTGTGATGGCTGCCTTTTCTCCAAATCTCCAGATGTAGGTTTGCCAACATTCTCTCGAGGCATTAGCACAGCTTAGCTCCCAGAACAGTGCTGGGTTATGAAAGAACTTGTACTTTATGTTTAAGATCCTGCTTCCACCACTAACAACTATCTAAGCTTGAGCAAACTACTTATCTCTAAACCTCAGTCTTTTTATCAATAAAATGGAGAATATAACAATACATATCTTATAAAGCTGCTATAAGGATTAAATGAGAATATATACACAGTACTGAGAAGACAGTCTGACACACAGTTAAGTCCTTAGGAAAGATAGCTATTTAATAGTTAGGACACTCAGTTGCAATTCATTGACCCAACGTAAACTGACGAAAGCCAAAAAGAAGTGATTGGTTGGTTCCCATGACGAGGAAGTAGAGTGTCTAACAGACTGCCATAATTCATTAATTCCCTTTCATTTTCAGAATCAGTTTCCCTCTCCCTACCTCTCTCTTTCTGTCTTCATTATATCCCTTTGTACATTGTTCCAATTCTTTTCCATTGTATATGGCTTTCATCAGTCCCACAACTCCAGGCTTAAATCATTAAATTTTGGCAAACCATTTAGCAAAATAAGAGGCAAGAAACATGCACTTTCTTAGCCTCAGTTTATATTTCTGTGAGGTTTTTAATTGATCAGTGCTATAGGCTGGTGTTTGGGGGTAGGGCCTTTGGAAGGCAATTCGCTTATGAAAGCAGGGCCCTCATAATGAGATAAGCATCATTAATAAAAGAGACCCCAGAGAGCTCCTTTGCCCTTTCTGCAGTATGAGGACACAGTGAAAACACAGCCATTGATGAACCAGGAAGTGGACCTTCATCGTACACCAAATCTGCCAGCACCATATCCTGGACTTCCCATCCTCCAGAACTGTGAGAAATAAACTTGTTGTTTATAAGCCATCTCAGTTTATGGTATTTTGTTATAGCAGCCTGAATGGACCAAGACAGGGGCAGCTTGGAGCCAATCACTACAGATGGGAGGGGAAGCTACTAGAACTGGTCCAACCTAGGTCACACGTTCACTCTTGAGTTCTAGAGGGTGAGTGAGGTCTGTCACTAGAATGGGGAAGGAGGGAGACTGGACAGATAGAAACCACAGCTATTATATTATCCTTCTTAATAATATTCCCATTTTCTAATTGATCTTAGCTAAAGTAAGCTTGTTTCTTCTTTCAAGTGACTATTCCCTAAAGAAGTGGTGCCCGGCATTAACCAATGGCATCAGACTGTCCTTAGTACTACTTTTGCCACAACCCTAAGAACACATCTTCATGCTCTACCCTACCCACTTATGTTAGTCAGTGAGATTTAGTTTATCACTCTTATTGCTCCCTTATGTCCTAACTCATAGTCCTTGCTTTTTGGTGGTATCTGAAATGATTTTTCCAGATGCTGACCCATATGTAAGGATATGAGTATAACTGAGTTTTTTGTAAGATGATCCTAGGAAGAATCAGTATGGAAATAGAAAAACAAGACAAGAAACAGAAGCAAACCAATATGGTATGCATTAAAGAATAGGTTATTTCTGCAGGAATCAGGGACTTCTCAGAGTTGTCCCTTCCAAGGAATGAGGAATTTGGAAAATTTATCATTCAATATCCATTTGTTACTGGCTGAGGGCAGCTCCAGGGTATGTCCATCCTCAAGCATTTCCTGTTATTCTATGAGGACTGAAAGAACAGTCTTCAAGCAAAACATCATAGAAGCTTATGGAGGATATCAGTATGAGGAGAGCAAGTGCCAAGGGGACCTGGGCTGGCCATTGCAGAGTCTTCTTTAAGTGGCCTCCCACGTACATTTTAGGACTGAGATCTCCTTTGCTCTATGCAATAACACTTTCTTAACAAACATCCTGTCCCTGACCACCAGTCATGTTCAAACTTTCTTGATAGCCACTGGCTATACTACATTGTCTTACTCTTGGAACTCAGTACCTTAATCCTGACTATAGATAGCTATAATTCTTGGATTCCTTACTTCTAGCCATATAGCTGAATCTACTCCTATAATATAAAACACATTTAGCTAGTACAGGCTTGACTACGTGTCCTATTGTCCTATTCCCTTCAACTGCTATCTTATCTGATACTGCATCTCACAGAAATACAGTCTTTGTCATAAGGGAGTTCACAGATTTCAGGAGAATATAATATGAACAAGCAAATCACTTTATATTCCAACTTAGGTATCTCTCTAATAAAAAGCCTACCATAACACGCCAAGTCATGTCGGGGTGGTCTTCACACTTTTCCTGTCAGACTTATTGCCCTTAAACTTATTTAATTTTTCATATCTTTAATAACAGTTTTATTGAGATATAATTCACATACCATAAATTTTACCTTTTATTGTGTACAATTCAGTAGTTTTCACAATATTCACAAAGTTTGGCACCCATCATCACTAATTCTAGAATATTTTCATCCCTTCCAAAAGAAACCCCATACTCAGTAGTAGTCACTCCCTATTTCCACCACATACTCCCCATCTCTGGCACCACTAATCTCCTTTCTATGAATTTGTCTATTTGGCACATTTCTTATAAATGGAAACATAAAATATGTAGCCTTTTGTGCCTGGCTTCTTTCACTTAGCATGTTTGCAAAGTTCATCCATGTTGCAGCTTAGAACATTACTTTATTACTGAATAATTTTCCATTGTATGGATATTCCACATTTTATTTATCCATTCACAAGTTGATAGATATTTTGGGTTGCTTCTACTTTTGGAATATTAAAATGAAGCCGTTGTGAACATTCATGTACAAGTTTTTGTGTAAAAATATGTTTTAAATTCTTGGGTATATAACAAAGAACAGAACTGGTGGATCACAAGTAATTCTGTATTTACCATTTTGAGGATCAAACAACCATTTTCCAAAACAGCTGACTCATTTTACATTTCCACCAACAACGTATGAGGGTTCCAATTTCTTACATCTTTTTTTTTTTTTTTGAGATTTTATTTATTTATTTGACAGAGAGAGAGCACAAGTAGGCAGAGCAGCAGGCTGAGGGAGAAGCAGGCTCCCCGCTGAGCAGGGAGCCTGACGTGGGGCTCGATCTCAGGACCCTGGGATCATGACCTGAGCCAAAGGCAGCCACTTAACTGACTGAGCCACCCAGGCACCCCCAATTTCTTACATCTTTGCCAACACTTGTTATTGTCCATCTTTTTTATTATAGCCATCATAGTGGTTATGACATGGTATCTCATTGTGGTTTTCCTTTGCATTTCCTTAATGACTAATGATGTTGAGAATTTTTTTCACGTGCTTATTGACCATTTTTTATCTTCCTTAAAGAAATGTGTGTTCGGATCCTTTGCTCACTTTGTAATTGGGTTATTTGTCTTTTTTGGTTAAATGTAAGAGTCCTTCATATTTTCTGGATACAACTCATCAGATATATGATCTGCAAATATTTTCTCCATTTTGGAAGCTGTCTTTCACTTACTTGATATTATCCTTTGAAGCACAAAAATTTAACTTTAATGAAGTCCAATTTATCAATGTATTAGGTTTCTACTGCTGCTATAACAAATTACCACAAACTTAATGGTTTAAACCAACACAAAATTATTGTATTACAATTGTAGACATCAAAGTCTAAAATGGGTCTCAATAGGTAAAAATCAAAGTGTTGGCAGGGCTGCATTACTTCTGAAGGCTCCTAGGAGAATCTGTTTCCTTGCCTCTTCCTACTTCTAGATATTGCACGCATTTATTGGCTTATGGTCCCACATCACTCGAAATTCTGCTTCTGTCTTCACAATTCTTCCTCTGACTCTGATGCTCCTGCATCCTTTTTTTCCCAAGGATCCTTGTGTTTACACTTGGCCCACCCAGATAATCTAAAATACTCTCCCCATGCTGAGATCCTTAATTTAATCACATCTGCAGTGTCCCTTTTATCATGTGAGGTAACCACAGGTTTTGGGTTTTGAATATGGACATCTTTATGCAGATATCCTACCACAATTTATTTTTTCTTTTGTCACTTGTGCTTTTCATATCATTTGTAAGAAATCATTGCCTAACTCAAGATCTCAAAGATTTTGGCCTATGTTTTCCTCTAAGAGTTTTACAATTTTAGCTCTTACATTTAGCTCTTACAAGTCTATAATTCAGTGGCATTAATTATTGTATATGGACTGAGGGAAAAGTTCAACATCATTCTTTTCCATGTATATATCCAGTTGTTCGAAACTGTTTGTTCAAAACACTATTCTTTCCCCAAAGAATTTTTGTAGCACCTTTGTCAAAAATGAATTTGCCAAAAATATAAGGGTTTATTACCAGACTGTATTCCATTGGTCTATATTAATAGATCATACCACATTGTATTGTTTACTGTAGCTTCGTAGTGTGTTCTGATATCAGGTAGTTTGAGTCGTCCAGTTTTGTTCTCTTTTTTCAAGATTGTTTAACTACTCTGGTTCCTTTGAATTTCCATGTGGGTTTCTGAATCAGCTTGTCAATTTCTGCAAAAAGGCAGTGTAAGTTTTGAGATGGATTGTATTGAATCAGTAGGTCGACTTGGAGATTATCATCATATTAACCACAGTAAATCTTCTAATCTATGAACGTGAAACATTTTCCCAACTATTTAGGTTTTCTTTAATTTATTCAATAATGTTTCATAATTTTCAGTGGTTAAGTGTACATTTCTTTTGTTAGATTTATTACTAAATAGTTCATTCTTTTTATGGTATCATAAATGAAATTGCTTTCTTAATTTCATTTTCAGATTGTTCATTGCCAGTTTATAGAAATGCAATTAATTTTTGTATGTTGACCTTGTATCTTGCAACTTTGCTGAATTCATTTCTAAGTTCTAATAGTTTTTATGCATCTATTGCTTAGGGTTTTCTATAAGCAAACTCAAGACATTTGCAAATAGAGAGAGTTTCACTTCTTCATTTCCAATTTGGATGCTTTTTATTTATTTTTCTTGCCTAATTGTTCCAGTTAGACCCTATGTTGAAAAGAAATTGTAACAGCAGATATCATCCTTTATTTTAATAGTATGTTAAATTATCTGCCTTTCCCATCACAATATAAACTCATCAGTGGCCTAGTTCATGGTATGGTTAAAAGTTGATGTTCAATACAAATAAATGAAAAGCAGAATATGATAAATGTGAAAAGAAAATGCAAATAACAAAGTTTCAGGACATGTAGTTACCACTTGTTAGTAGGAATAAAAGAATATGAATGGATCTTAAAAGATGAGTTGGATTTTGACAAGATAAAATACATTCTAGGCAGAGGGAAAAATGTAAGCAAAGATATTTAGGGAGAAAGGTATGGGGCATGACTATGAACAACACTAGGTATATCTGAATTTTTTATAGAACAGAGAAAAGGAAGGTCTGTCCTCATTACTGTAAATTCAGTTATTAAAATACCAAGCAGATAATACAAATTAGTTAAACCAAGAAATTTTCATATGAAGTATCTTGGGACAACTATACTAATACTGCACTGAGCAATATTTACAATATACTCACTGACCACCCACAGTTAGGACAAGGAAATTTTTCCATTGACTCCACAAAGTAATATTTTTGAAATATGATGATTAACCAACAAATAATGATGAACTATTGGAGAAAATTTAACCATATTACAGACTAATTTTGGAGCAGGACAGGACATTTCATCTTTATACTTAGAATGAATAGAACTCTCATATGTCATAAGAAATTACTCTTTTCTATGGAATCTTATAAAATTTTAGTACCAGTTTTACAAAAGAAAATTTCTTTCTCTGCTCATCCTTATGGCAAAGAAAACTGATAATCTCTGATGTGAAAATTCCTAGGTTTTACTGCTGAGATTGGACATCTTCCATTCATGCTTTCAGACTTACTTGCTAAAGTTTGACACCAATTCAAACAATTTGAAAAACTCAGTCCCATGTAAAGGCAGCAGTTTATTTAAGACCCTGCACTAAATTCTGAAGCCAGTATTACACTATATGTTAACTAACTAGAATTTAAATTAAAAATTTGAAAAACAAAAAGACCTTGCTTGATTATTTGTGTTTAGTAACTCCAGATAATTTCATGAGGAGAGAGATTTATCAGTAACATGCACGTTCTAAATGACATTTAAAATATAATTAAACTAAAAGCAGTAGCAAAATTATAGAAGTGCCAGGAGATTTTTAGAATTAAACTTACAAATTTTTCAAAATAAATTAATCAGTGCACTTTTTCTCTCTCAGTAAGAATTCAGATTCAGTGTGGATCGGAAACAATAGTCCTTGTACAAAGAATAATTAACTCCCAAATTAAGGCTTGCTTCCTTTCAAGGAATTTACGGTTTTGTCTAGGATAAACATTAAATTAAATGGTCATACTTTTTAAAGAGCCAGTTTGTTGAGACATGGTAAGGGCACGGATATGGATATTCTTCTCTATTTTACCTTATTCTCTCTCATACCTCTGTAATAACTTATTGTTTCTGATGACTAATCTTATTGTGATTTTTTTCCCTTAAAGTATTAGAAAGTAAGATGTCTTGAGAGGGGCACCTAGGTGGCTCAGTTAACCAAGAGCATCTGACTCTTGATCTCAGCTCAGGTCTTGATCTCAGGGTCCTGGGTTCAAGCTCCATGTTGGGCTCCATGCTGGGTGTGGAGTCCCCTTAAAAAAGAAAAAGTCTTGGGGTGGGGGGATGGGTTAGCCTGGTGATGGCTATTAAAGAGGGCACGTACTAAATGGAGCACTGGGTGTTATACACAAACAATGAATCATGGAACACTACATCAAAAACTAATGATGTAATGTATGGTGATTAACATAACATAATAAAAAAGAAGAAAAAGAAAAAGTCTTGAGAGCTTGTAAATAAACCCAACTTTCCCATAAAAGGATAGATTCTTCTACAGATTCCTCTGAAAGACCCATAAAGTTATTTCAATTTTAAAGTATATATTAACAGAAACATTAAGTTTCAGGTTGAACAAATTGGGTCTCTGTCATTTTTTTGAAATAGAGTTTTTAGGTTTAGTGTTCCTCAGAGCTTAGAGGGGGCAGTGCTGCCTCCTACATGGTCTTCATTTTTTCAGGAGTCAAATGCAATTCTGCTCATTACTTAAACAAGGACTTGGTCTTGGTTCTTAACTGTGTAGGCACAGTAGAGACAGAGCTACTCCCCACTACGCCCAGTGCTTGACATGAAATTCCATGCACCCCTTCATTTCTTCAGCCAATATTTACTGAGTACCTACTATGTACCTAGCACTGTGCTAAATGCTGCAAATAGAGTGGAGGAAGGCAGCATCTCTGTTCTCAAGTTACTTCCAGTGCAATGGATCAAACAGATTATATGATATACATCACACATTAACCTGTCTTGCCAATTTCCCCCATATCCTTCCAACTTTTTAGCCTTTATCAAAACTTTTCCCCCTCATCTTAGAATGCCTTGTCACTCCTCACAATTAAAACACTACCAATTTTCAAGGTCTAGGTAAACACCTAACTTTTTTTCACAAATCCCACTCCAATGTATATACATGCTTTTCTAGAGCAAGTCTTGTACCTTAAGTTTCTTTCATACCCCATAGTGCCTAACAAAAAATTATGCATACTTTAGGGTGTTATTTTGGACACAACCAAACACGATAACTGGGAATTTCAAAAGATGATCCATTAGACATTTTCTTTGCTTATCCCCAGCACTAAAGGAAAATACAAAACTGATATACTCTAAGAAATAAAGAGAAGCAACCCACAAAAACTCATCCTACCATGTCTCCAGTTGAATCCAAGTGAAGAATTCACTCAAAGACATGACAGCATAATGGAGTGAGAGGCATTAATTATACTCTCTGAAGGAGCCACCCTCAGCCATGCATCTTAAATGTTCATCACCTGGAATGAGTCACCAAGGCCATGCCCACGCTACACAGAACCATGTAGGCATATAGTAATCTCTGTCCCTTAACTCAATTTTCCTACACAATTTGGTAGTTTTCAAAGCCCTAACTAAAAAAAGGAGTTTGTATAAGTGACAATGCCTTTTCTATAGGAACAAATCTCACTTTAATTGGACCCCCATGCTGAATGAAATAAGCCAAATATAAGAACAACAATAACAAACCAAACCTAGTTTATAATTCCAAAAAGTAGGCCAGGTATTGCCTGAGGCTATGGTGGGGGGACTAACTACAAAGGAAAACCAGATAATTTGGGGGAGTAATGGAAGTATTCTTCTATATCTTGATTGTAGAAGTGGCTACACAGGTATATACATTTGTCAGTACTCACTCACCTGTACATGTAAGAGAGCTGCATTTAAGATTTATTTATTTATTTGAGAGAGAAAGACAGTATGGGGGGAGGAGCAGAAGGAGAGGGTGAGAGAGAATCTGAAGCAGATTCCCCACTGAGCATGAGGTTTGATCTCACAACCATGAGATCATGACCTGAGCCGAAATCGAGTCAGATGCTTAACTGACTGAGCCACCCATGTGCCTCATAAGAGGGCTGCATTTAATTGTACATTAATTATACTTCAATATTTGTTTTAAAGTTGAAAAAAAAAAAAAGGCCTCCAGTTTTGTCCAAGTAATTCTATGGTCAAGAAGCAGGACTTGATGGGGCGCCTGGGTGGCTCAGTCATTAAGCGTCTGCCTTTGGCTCAGGTCATGATCTCAGGGTCCTGGGATCGAGTCCCACATCAGGTTCCCTGCTCCACAGGGAGCGTGCTTCTCCCTCTCCCTTTGCCTCTCTTCCTGCTTGTGCTCTCTCTCGCTATCTCTGTCACTATCTGTCTCTATCAAATAAATAAATAAAATCTTAAAAAAAAAAGAAGCAGGACTTGATGAGAATTAAAGAAATTCATGCAATTGATTCATTCTAAGAAATGAAACCTAAAAACATGTGGACTCTTTCTTCATCATCTTCAGAAAGCATCTAACTCACTCTGGAAAGTCATTTTCTGTGGTGTTTTTCCTTATTTATGGTTTTCAATGTTTCATATGTTTAGGTCCATGGTGAAATTATGAAACAGGTGAAGTTTGCCTTTGCCCACCATGCAGCTCCATCTCCAACATCACTTTCCACACTGTCTCCTCCAAGGAAATCCATTCTGTCTTCCGTCTTGTCTGTAAGGCTCCATCTGGAATTAAGGAATAGCAAGTGCCTAGAAATGGCACTTGTCTCTTTATACCCCTACCAAAAATTATTACTAATATCATTAGCATCTAATATTTCCTTAATGCATATTTCCCAGGCATTCTGCTACTTGGATTCATCTATTTAATCTTCAAAATGTCCCTCCAAAGTCAGTATTTTGTTATGCCCATTTTTAAAAGATGAAGAAACTAGTTATGTAGTGATTAGGCAACTTTCCTAATTTCTAAAAATTAGTAAGTTAGGGAATCTTGATTCAAGTCCAAATCAAGAACCTCTGTCCATGACCAAAATGTTCTGGTACCTAAGCCCACTCTATAAGATCTCAGCTCTGCATTAAGCGGTAGCTACACCAAATAAGGCAATCATGCCAATGTGTTAGTGCCTCATTGTGTTACTACACTGAGGCCATACATTTAAAATCCCACAAGGTCTTCTTCTAAAGAAAATGAAAATGTTTTGTGAGAGATAGGTGTGCTCAAGTAGTCAGGAGACCCTTTCACTATGAAACTGAGGTCATGAAAACTTTCCCTATATAGGTTAAATTTTCTAGGTAGTCAGTTAAGAAAAATCTAAAGTAACCATCAAAGTCACTAAGACTATTTCTTACAGATTTTTCAAGATTGTTTGTTTCCATTATCAAGAAATGATATCTATGTAGTTGTCTGCCCATTTTTTAAACCAAATTAATATTTAATTAAATATTTTATTCCTTCAGTAAAACTCAAATCAATAGGGAAAAATACCCTAGATGAGACTCTCCCACATTCTTTTTCTCTTCTAACAAATTCACCAACAGTTTTTTCCAACATAAACTAAAAATAAAAATGTTGGTAAAATATTCCAACTATTATATGACTAGCCTTCACCTTGTATTTTTGTATCTCAGAAATTGAAAACTTGGAAAAATAATTTTATAATGTTTCCCTTTCAAAGAGATATTTTATAAACATAAATGTGACAGGTTAATTGTCATTTGACTCAAAATGACCTTTGCTCAACACCCTTCTTGATAACCATCATTAATATAAAAATTTTAAAATGCTTTCATGTATCTTTGGCTGGGTTTAACAGCTGGTACAATATCTTCTTTAAGAAAATATATCGGAGGGGGAGAGGAGCCATGAGAGACGATGGACTCTGAAAAACAAACTGAGGGTTCTAGAGGGGAGGGGATGGGAGGATGGGTTAGCCTGGTGGTGGGTATTAAAGAGGGCATGTTCTGCATGGAGCACTGGGTGTTATACGCAAACAATGAATCATGGAACACTACATCAAAAACTAATGATGTAATGTATGGTGATTAACATAACAAAAAAAAAGAGGGAAAAAAATATATATATATAGTAAGGGTGCCTGGGTGGCTCAGTTGGTTAAGCACCTGCCTTCAGCTCAGGTCCTGGGCCAAGCCCCATGTTGGGCTCCAATACAGTAGATTAGAGTCAACAAGAAAGTTAAATATATGGAAGATTTCTTTAAAAAAAAAAAATCACAAGAGTCTGGACTTATGAGATAGAACTGTCCAAGCCCAAGGAAAGGACAGATACTGATTCAATAAGACATCAAGAGTGTGTATAAAGTTTATCAAGTAATGTATCTATAAGATATAAACCTAAAGTATGCTTTATTATACATGCTACAAAAGAAAGCTTTTATAAGCACATGAAAAGGCACTCAGTATCATTAGTCATTAGGGAAATATATATCAAAGCCACAATGAGATACCACTTCACATTGACTAGGAAGGCTATTAAAATAAAAAACAGAAAATATCAAGTGTTGGCAAGGATGCTGAGAAACTGCAAATCTCATATAGTGCTGATAGAAATGTAAAATGGTATTACCCTTGTGGAAAACAGTTTGGTAGTTTTTCAAAAGGTTGAACACAAAACTACTATATATCCTAGAAATTCAACTCCTAGGTATATCTACAAAATAATTGAAAGCAGGAACTCAGATATTTGTATACTGATGTGCATAGCAGCATTATTTACTATAGCCAAAAGGTGTAAACAACCCAAGTGTCAGTCCACAGATGAATGGATAAATAAAATGTGGTGTATATATATGTACACACACACACACACACAGTGGAGTATTTTTCAGCCACAAAAAGGAATGAAATTTTGATACATGCTATAACATGGATGGATCTTAAAAACATGTTTAGTGAAATAAGCCAGACACAAAAGGGAAAATATTGTAGGATTCCACTTATATTAAGCACCTAAACAGACAAATTCATAGAGACAGAAAGTGAAGAGGTTTCCAGAGGCTGGGGGAAGAGTGGGGAGGAGTTAATGTTTAATGGGTATAGAGTTTATGCTGGGGACAATAAAGATTTTAGTATACATAGTGGTGATGGTTATACAGCCCTGAGAATGTATTTAATGCCACTGAATTTGCACACGTATGAATGGTTAAAATGATAACTAGTATGTTATGTATATTTTCCCAAAATAATAACAATTTTAAAAAAGAAAGCTGCAGTCAGCTCCAGACTCTTCCCCACCCAAATGTGGTTCAGGGCCTTTCTCCACAGACACGATCGACTCAGAATGAGCTGTCGTTATACATAAGAATGCAGTTTAGTAGAAGGAATCTCAGTTCAAATCACAGAACTGAGGTGCTACACCAGTCGTATATCAGCCTCTGCTTCCCTCCCATCTGTTTAATCTGCTAAACTAGAAACTACGATCATTTGGGGAAGACATCATGTCTGTCCTCCGCTAGGATGCTTCACAACATCATTATGCACAAGAAGGATACTCCATAATTGAGTCAATGATTTTAACATAAAAGGAATCTGTCAAGTCATTCCATCTGAAACATAACTAGACAGAAAATCTGCTAGAAGGAAAGAATGAAGTCAGTTGGAAACTAAGACAAGTGCTGGTTTCTTCCATTTTATTCAAATGCCAGCAAATCAAATTAAGATAATTACTGATGTATACTTAGGCACAAAAAGAAAAGGCAATACACGGAACTCAAAGCACTTAACACACAGCTGAGGCTGAGTATTTCACTGCATTCAGTATTTCTTCCAAGAAGTAGTAGAAAGTGGCATGTGCTTGGAATAAGGAGTCATGAGTTTTTCATTTAACTTCATCAATGAGTTTTACTCCATACCAAAAAAAAAAAGAAAGGCTTTTAAATAAATAACTGATTTTGTTTGCCTTGATTTCCCCCATCTGGAAAATATAATACCTCCTCCATGCACTTTGCAAGCTTGTGTTTTAAAATTATATTAATTTGTAATTGGAATGGATTTTTAGAGATAAGCTTGCTCCCACCCCATCCTTTCACAATAAATCAAGCCGGGAGAGGTTTAATTACATACTCAAAATCACCCAACTAGATAAGGAGAGAGCCAGACAAGGCATCAAGTCTACCAAGGAATTATTTTGTGTCACTATAAACTCACCTCATTGTGTTTTGAAATGAAGAATAAATCTGTTTGAAATGTACAAAATATATTCAAATAAAAGTAAAAATTTAATATAGATTTAGGTGGATAACCTATTGTATGTTCTGAATATCCTAAGTAATATTACTAGCACAGAGGGAAAATAATAACTGATTTAGTTTTTAGTTTATACCACACAGAATAAAGAACTATAATTCAAATTTACAAAGAAATGAGATATATTTGATTTGTGGCCATATTGGCTACATGGCTATGGTGGGTTTCCTCTTCTTTAATATTGGATATAGTTGTCCCAGGAGGATAGTTTAATCCTTTACCTAACTCTTACTGAATTAATGATGTCATGGCTGCTTTTGGATGTAACAAGAGTTGTCCCCACACCTTCTCTAGGGCTCTCAGTAGTGTTGACTCATTAAAGTCTCAGACTGTTGGGACAAAAGAAATGCATCAAAACCCATCAGTGGGGATGCGAAGCCTCCGTCATTCTCCTCCTTGTAAACCACATTAACTATGTATGTCTGTTTGTCAGTTCACAGAAAAAAACAGGAAAGACTGCACTTAAATTGGTATAAATCCATCACTGCTGCTAAAAATATCTTTAAATTAAGGGTCTTTCTGATAGCTGAATCAAAGCCATTTAACATTGAAAAAAAAAAATCACATTAGCCAGTAAGTCTTCCATGCTTTAATGGACAACCTTAACAAGAAATTTTAATTTAGTGATAGCAAAATTACATGCTGTTATTACTAGCATCTTCTTAAAACATACGGAGATATGTTCTATGAAATGCCTACCATCCATGAGACTGCATAGCTATAGAGAGTAATAGTATAAGCCTGCCCTCACAAGATTTTCAAAGAGAGTCCAGGCTGACACATACTTCACATCAAGTCAAACAGGCACACTAAGCACATAATTTAACATCTATTTTTGAGCACCAAATATGCTGTATACTGAGGATGTCTTTTTACTCCACAGGGTAAATACTAGTTGATGCCATCAGCTAGATATGAAGATCAGACAGAAGGCACAAAGAAAATACCGAAGGTGTCTTATAGTTGCAGAGTGTAACTAGGTGCCACTGTTTGGAACAGCTTTGGTTTGGTTACAGAGCAAGATCAAGGACTCAAGGAGGCCATGTGTCTACTGTGCTAGAAATCAATGCTTGCGACTCTCCCAACAAGACTCTGCATCCTGGACACAGAAGAAAAAATAAATGTATTGATCCAGGGTAGTTGTTTTCCAGGAAGATTATAAAAGGTTAGTGAGCAAGAGTTTAAGGTATGGCCCTAAACTATAAATGGTCCTTACATATAAACCTATTTTCTATTACTAGTCTACTCATCTAGAATAAAATAGCTATATTCATTTCCTTGTCTATTATCTAACATTGAAACTAAATGGTTTTATGAAAAAAATCTTTCTTTTAAATAAGAAAGGCAGTACTCCATCAGAATTACATGCATAGCTGAGATGAAGCTCAAATTTTGTTCTTAAAAAGTGTGGGTAAAAGTAAAAGATTTTTTTGTTCCAGTTTTAGCGGCATCTGAGACAAGGTCAAAGGTCATGATCCAGAGACATTAATGAATAGTGCTTGGATGTGTTAGCCCAGTGTATATGTAGTTCTGGAAATAAAAGGAAGCTTGTGTATGGCTGAACCCATACTAATAGATAGTCTTCAATAAAACTTGAACTTGAAATCTCTTCAATTCATGCAAGTATAAAAATTATATACTCTCCTGTGGCTTTGGAGTTTTGGTTTATGATTATTTTCCTGGAGTCATCATGTACTGTTTTAGGTCTGACCACTATAGGAAATTCACTCATTTAGAAAGAACAGGAATGCCACAAGCTATGTTAACATTTATTTGATCTAAGAAAGCTCCTTCCAGGACTGTGGAAACCTATGACTAGTTTAAATCTAAATAGAAAATATTTTTTTAAATAAGTGACACATGTTTTGCTTCTATCTTGTACCAGCAACTTAATGTTTTTATGAAATGACCATGTTAAACAACTAGCCAACAAACTGACAGGCCCAATCACCAAGGTGTCTTGTGAGTACCAGCTATTCCAGATCCAAAAGGCTAGTGCAAACCAAGAGGCCTCGTGCAGAATGAGTGCCTTGGAAGCATGAATTATTGCCTGCTTTTAGATCAGACAGTGCCAAGAGGGATGAGCATTCATTTTGATCTGATGAACCACTCATTAAAACAGTAGAATGATTCCACTTTATTTTTTGAGGGTGTTTATAGAAGTCAAAAGCACTATAAAATACAAACAATTATAATTCCTCTAAAAGCTGGAGGAAAAGGACACCACCTATATTTCCTCTCTTACTAGGTTGAAATTGTGTATGTTTAGTTTCCTACCATGTCTCTATGGAAAACTATTTCCAGTAAAGAAGACTTTAAATGGGAATTTCTTTTTATCCCCTTGGGGGATAAAAGTGACAGAGAAAGTTCTTGGACTTTTGCCTTGAGGCTTCCCATGGTTGAAAAACTTCCCAACAGTTTGTCTGTGGTATGCAAAACTGATGAAAGATAGACCTTGGGGAATAAAACGAACCCCAACAACCATGCTTCCCTGGTGCAGGGCTCAGGGACTGTGAGGTATGTTATGCTGGAGAGAAGAAGCCCTAGAGTGCAGAAAGTGAGGTTGAATGCTGCATAACACTTTCGAACTTGGTTCTCTGGAGTCCAAGTAAAGTACTTGGTAAGTCTGAAAGCTTAAAGAAAAAGAAAGGCAAGAGAAAAAACGTAAGTCATATGTAAAATAGAATCTACATATGACTTCCATCCAATTATTGCCCACACAAAACCACAGGAGCCTGTTTATCTTCTCAAGTTCAGCTTCAATTTCAGGGTTAGGATTAATGAGTCTACTATATAATCTACCCTAATGAGAATGAGGACCAATGCTCTTTAAGCAACAATACAGTCTGTTTGCCAAGATGCAAAGAGAGACCTGCAATATTTTTTACTCTTCCACCTTCAATGATTTAAATAAAAGGATCCTAATTTTTCCTGTCTCACTACTAATTGATTTTGCTTTTATAGTCCTTTCCCAGGCATTAATGAAACTATCAGATTTCATTTGAATGCTTTATTAAACTAATACATCAGTCTGCACCAGTTCCATGTAGTGATGCATTAGTCCAAAGCATCAGAGTACATCCTCAAATTATGTACAGCAGACATAAAATCATCACTGCTCAAAGAAGAGCTACTTCAAAAAGGGGTACTATTTGATGTCACATTGGAAAGTGTTCCTGTGCCCGGTTGCTCCTCTGAACAAGAGATTTGTATTCTGTAATATGCTGCCTAGCAAATGCTTTGATTTTGTCCAATGACTGAGCTAAAATTAGATGTGGGTTCATTTCTAGTTCCCCTACTCATCTCTTAGTAACTCTGTCCCTCTGTCTCTCTCTCTGCCCACTCCCCCACTTTCTCATTTCCTTTTTCTGTTCCAGGTCCACTGTCTCCAGACATGTAATTGAGCCAAATCAGGATAGAACATGGAAGGAATACCTGGAGCTTTCGCTTTGGTATTTCAAATGTCACTTTTCTCACTTCCTTCCCATCCCCTTCTTCCCTCTTTTCTCCCTACCCCACACCACTCACCCCCTGTTCCTTTTTCTTTAGTCACGATCTTACTCTAGCTCTCTCAGATTAAAAAGTTTGCTGATTCTTCCATCAGGAAGGGGAGTCTGTTTCCCACACTTTGAATCTGGACCAGCCCTGTGATTTTCATGGAAATGATATCCTGCAATTTCCAAGAAGGCCTCATTCTCATCCTCTTGCAGCCCTGAGATCATTATGCTTTGAAAAAGTTGGTCGGGGCTTCCTTGAGGCTGAAAGACCACATGCAGAGAGGCCCCCCCATCCCAGTGGACCCCCCTGCTGAAGCATGTGCATAACAGAATGCAGCAAGAGCAGCAGAAGAACCACCACACCATCCACAAAGTCACCAGTGATAATAAATTGTTTTCAGACCACTGCACTGGGGAGTAGTTTGTTACAGAGGAACATACAACTATTACACTCTGGTTTCTGTCTTGTTTTCTTTCACTCTTCCTCTCTTTTTCTTCCTCTATGATTTAAAATGTCTTGTGCTAGCAATGCTATTGACATGTGTCTGTCACAAGAGCATCCTTGGGTTTATTTCTTTGTATTTGGTAAATAAGTTTTTTAATGAGTAGCACAATACTTAACCATAAACCCATCAATTCATTTAACTTCAATGAGACAGAATGAAGGCAATCACTACTTTTGCACTTAACAGAGAAGATGTAAAATAGTTAAGTGGCAAACGTGTGTTTGAGTCTATGTGTACATGCGCGCGCGCGCGCACGCACACACACACACTTATAATCATAGCTATAAGGAATTTATGTAAAATACAGGAAGTCCTAACTATAGGAGGGGCCTATGGACATTACAGGGTTATATGAGCCACCTGACAGACAGAAAAGATATTAGATACTGTTATATCCTTCTTATTTTTCTATAAGACAATACAGATAGAACATTGTTTACAAGAATGGGGAAAATCACATCAAATCAACCCAGCAAATATTCAAGGAAACAAAATTAAGATAATACGCAACAACAAAAAAAAGATAATATGCAACATCCCCAGAGTCCTATAGGTAAGCTTTATAATGGTTACAATGAAATAAATTAATTTCAGAATTCCCAAAAATAACTTTAACATGAGTTCTGAGGGAAGTCTGTGAAATTCCTTCTCACAAACTGAAGACTAAGTATCCCCCGCAAAAAAGAAAAACGGATTTTACAGTAGGTGCCCACAATCTCCATTGCTATTTGATTATATGGTACATGTGTATTCCATAATGTCACGCCTTAAGGAAGCTAGCTCCTTCCCCATCTCTCCTCCTGTCCTTCAACTCTCCCCTTCTTTTTCGTGGCCTTGGTCTTTCTCAGATTTGCTCAGCCCACTCGCACTGCTGTCTCCTGATGACTCTCCAAGTCTCCTTCATGCCGCTGTCTCAGGGAGGCCGGCTCCCACTGCTCTAAATAATGGTGCCCCACCCAGTTAGTGTTTTATATATTAATCTGGTTATAAGAGTTTACATTTCACAAATGACTAACTGAAATTATCTTATATTTTTCGTTATTTTCTTTTTTTCACTTTTTTTAAATTTTATTATGTTATGTTAATCACTATACATTACATCATTAGCTTTAGATGTAGTGTTCCATGATTCATTGTTTGCGTATAACACCCAGGGCTCCATGCAGTACGTGCCCTCCTTAATACCCATCACCAGGCTAACCCATCCCCCCACCCCCCTCCCCTCTAGAACCCTCAGTTTGTTTCTCAGAGTCTATAGTCTCTCATGGTTTGTCTCCCCCACCGATTTCCCCCCCTTCATTTCTCCCTTCCTACTATCTTTTTTTTTTTTTTTTTTTAACATATAATGTATTATTTGTTTCAGAGGTACAGGTCTGTGATTCAACAGTCTTACACAATTCACAGTGCTCACCATAGCACATACCCTCCCCAATGTCTATCACCCAGCCACCCCACCCCTCCCACCCCCACCCCTATTACTTTCTTTTCTTTTTTTTTTTTTTTTAAGATTTATTTATTTGACCGAGAGAGACACAGCGAGAGAGGGAACACAAGCAGGTGGAGTGGGAGAGGGAGAAGCAGGCTTCCCGCTGAGCAGGGAGCCCGATGCGGGGCTCGATCCCAGGACTCTGGGATCATGACCTGAGCCAAAGGCAGACGCTGAATGACTGAGCCACCCAGGCGCCCCCTATTACTTTATTTTCAACTAAATGATACCGTTTATGAAATCAGGGACCTTCCTTTTCTTGCTCCCTACTATGTTCTTACCACCCAGAATACATGAATTTATTGAATGAATGGGTAAATGAACTAGATAGGAAGGACAGAGTCGGCTGCGTAACCAGGCTAAAATCAATCCCATGTAGTTTCTACCACAGAACACCATTTGGAATAACTTCCCTTTTCTATCAAACCACTACTTGGAAAAAAAAGCGAAATTCTGATATGGCCATGAAACAATTTTTAAATGTTTTCTACTGAAAAAGACATAATTTAATCCAAAAGCTAAATATACATCTTGTATATTTGAAATGTATTTTAGTAATCACTGTGTCAGGGCATGAGACACCTGCCCCTCTCCATTAGCAGAGGTAATTGAGACCTAACTGCACACAGTAAGGCCAGAATCATGGCCTCCAGCTCAAACCTTACATCTGAGGCTAAATACTAAAGGTACTGTTTGCCTTGTGTCAATAGATCCACCCACATCACTGTGAATAGACACCACCTTTCCCTACAGCACATAGTACACTTACAAAGATGTATGATATGATTTGTTTCCCACTGGGAAGAAATGGTTTGTAGGACAAAAGGAGCTGCCGTGAATGAGTCAGAAAGCACACATCTTGTGCAAATCTAAAATGTCTCACTCCATGAACCACAAAGAATTAGTTTTTGTTTTTGTTTTTTTAAATAATTCACCAGTTTTGCCTACTGCTTAAACTTTAGCATTTTATTAGCAGTTTAATGAATATGGAGAATGTCATGTATTGGGAAAGGTTATAACACAAGGAAGCTTGAGTAAAGAAAACAAAACACATGCACCAGTATAAACAAATCTTCCTAAATTTTAATTGGCAAAGGGATAGTAGAACAATTTAATTTCAAGTTGTTTGGCCAACAACCTGCAAAAGAAGATTCCAAAGTGAAGTAAGCATTGCAAAGAGATTCATTCAAAATAGGGCTGGGAGGATACTGAGGAAGATCCACGCACATCTCCTATTTCAATTTTTATAACGTCCTGGACTTTTGACTTTCACCAACTGCATCTCTGACCACCTTCTGGAATACATCTTTGTACTCTGGACTGAAATAGAGATAACGTAACACCTATTAGCTAAATAGCCAATCATGTGTTAGTCAGTTTAACTCTGTAGGCACCAATCATAATTCCTGCAAAGCGAGTTATATAACCTAGTGGTTTTTGCCTCTCTAAGCCTGCACTCTCCACTTGCCATTTGAGCACATTTTCAATTTTCATCCACTCTGTATCTCCCAGATTGCAATCCCTAAAACCCTAGATAAACACATTTGGTTGTTTTACAGCCTATTCTTCTTGGTCAACAAACCCAACATAGCACATGAAAAAGGCTAGCTCTCAGCAATCCTGGAGAGCAAGCAGTGTCTCACCTGTGTGAAATAGTACTTTTTCAGTAAGGAGAGATGCACCATAGCCAATTACTTCCTGAGAGTGGAAGCATGTGTTTCACAATACAATGGTAGCATAGAACGAACAATATAAAAAATTATTTGGGTATCTTCACAGCATTTAGTGGGAAAAACTCTGGCTATCTTATTTGGAAATATTTCCCAAGCTTCCAAATGAATACTTAATCCAAGGAATAATGGTTCCTCTAATCTGCACCCTAATACTATTTTTGCACTGCACTCACCACATTCTATTTTATATTTTTTTATTTTTTAAAGATTTCATTTATTTATTTGAGATAGAGCGAGCACGAGCAGGGGGCAGAGGGAGAGGGAAAAGCAAAGCAGGCTCCCCACTGAGCAGGGAGCCCAACTCAGGGGGCTTAATTAAAGGACCCCAAGATCATGAGCTGAGCCAAAGTCAGACGCTTAGCTGACTGAGCCACCCAGGCACTCCTCTATTTTATATTTTAAATATATGTTTATGTACCTGTTTTATGTGTTTTATTAATTGTCGGTCTCTGGGATGCAATGTAACATCTAGTAAGCACAAGATAAAGACTTACTGCACAGAATTCATATAAGTAATTTAGAAAGTTACACACCCTGGGCGCCTGGGTGGCTCAGTTGGTTAAGCGACTGCCTTCGGCTCAGGTCATGATCCTGGAGTCCCGGGATCGAGTCCCGCATCGGGCTCCCTGCTCGGCAGGGAGTCTGCTTCTCCCTCTGACCCTCCCTCCTCTCATGTGCTTGCTCTCTCATTCTCTCTCTCTCAAATAAATAAATAAATAAATCTTTAAAAAAAAGAAAGTTACACACCCTTATAGAAAGACCAAAGGTGTATAAGAAAAATTTATGTTAGAAATACTTTAAAATGGAAACTTTCATCAAATATAAGTTTTAACAACAACAACAGCAAAACAACAAGTTTAACAACAACAAAAAATTAGGTTCTGTAACTTTTGTAAGCTGTTCAAAGTTCCAGATGCCCAAGGTTATAACTGTGCATGTGAATTTTAAATTTTATTAGCACCGAAGAGTGAATTGTCTTTAAGCTTCTTAAACTGCATTTACTATTTAATTTTTTTCACTATTGGCTATGCAAAACTATTTGAGTGTGCTTCTATTTGTGAAGCACTGAATCTTCTCCAAGTAATTGCCCACTTTTTATGTTCTTTAAGTACTATCTGTATTGCATTTTTTTCTGTGAAAATTAATAAAGGGAAACCTCACTATAGTAGAGTCCCAAGGCTAGAAGGGCCGTACCACTCAATGTCAATTACAAAAGAACTGTCAGTTACAGAACACAACATAAGAATGGTCAATTGGAGAGGATCATCAATTACAAGTCACAACACGAAAAGATATACATTGCATCTCCTACAAGAAATCGATGACCCCTGCCACTCTCCATCATTACCCTGAAAGCTTGATTTTCACTAATGGACTTTCCTTCAAAGCAACCCCTCCCAGCTTTCTCCTCTTTCTCCATAAACTAACATTCCTGTCCTTTGTTGGGACTTGCCTAGGGTTTTGCCATAACTTTCTTGTCCAGAATTACCATTCTCTATTCCCATATAAACCCATTTTTGCAGGTAACATAATGGAGAGTTTCATTTTTAAGGTTAACATATCCAAACAAAGTGCTGAAATAACATTTCTGGCTCAGAAAATATGTTATATACAGAAAGTAAAGTGTAGTTTAAACATACTCTATTTCCACAGGTAAAAAAAACACAAAGATTCACATCTAGTTTAAAATATGGGGCTGGTATATGACTTGTTAGGCAAATGTGTTCTTGGAAATCTGTCTGACCATACTTTAGGTAGACCAAATTTGACTATAGGATTTCCTTCTGAGCCCCCTCTGGAAACCTACTGATACCATGTTTTCTTTCCCTTATTACCTAGTTTTGAAACCAAGTCAGGGAAGAATTTCAGACAGCCGTTCACAGTGAGTTTTAAGCACCATCCATATGCCAGCTACGGTGATAATTGCTATAGTTTTCTCATTTCTTTTTCACACCAATTCTGAGTGACTACTGTTACCTTATTTCCCTAAAGGGAAAATTAAAGGCCTTATAGAAAAAATAACTAACCTACGGACATTCAGCCAGCCACTGGCAAGGGTCATTCCCAGCTCTGTCTGACCCTAATGGCCTTGTTTTCATTAGACAGAAAACTGCCTAAAGCATCTACTAACAAATGAGTTTTGCAATATTAATCAATTAGCAAAGTCTTAAAGAAATAAAGCAAGCTGTGTGGTGGAATTTCAAACAATCACCAAGAGATGAGAATACGTATTTTGGGAGAGAGGTTCTGATCTCACACTTCGCTGGCAACTTTATTTAATTTATTACACATCCATGCATGCGTGCACATACATAAAACATATACATACACCGAAAAGCAAATCCTGAACTTGCTACAGTATTATTTATCATGAAAGAGAGATTCATTTCATACTGTTAGGGCCAATATCATCCAAGCATTCTAGAACACGGATTTACAGTTGACCCTTGAACAACACGGGTTTGAACTATGCAGGTCCACTTATACATATATTTTTTTTTTCAATAAACACAGTACAGTCCTTTAAATGTATTTCCTCTTCCTTATGACTTTCTTAATAACATTTTCTTTTCTCTAGTTTACTTGATTGTAAGAATATAATATATAATACATATAACTTACAAGATACATGTTAATTAGTTGTTTATGTTATCAGTAAGGTTTCTGGTCAACAGTAGACTGTTAGTAGTTAAGTTTTAGGGGAGTCAAAAGTTATATGCCAATTTTCCACTGCGCAGGGAGATTGGTACCCTAACCCCCACGTTGTTCATGAGTCAACTGTATATGTTTTATGCACATACATTTATATATAGCTTTCCTAATTTCCTTTGTGAATAATACACATCTGCCATGCCAATATTCTTCACACAAGTTGACAATATCATTTTCTTTACTAGTAAAAGATCTCAATCTCCTATGGTTAACTTCTCACATCACACTAAAAATAAACCTTCATGCACTTACTAGGATTATTTTACTTATACTTTCATATGAAATATTTTAAATTTCTTTCATGAGATATGGATACATTTGAAGCATCTTTGCTATATTTGGAGTTGTGTTAAATGTAGCTTCTATAACTTTATTGGAGCAATTGAGAACGTAATTTGTGCCATTCTAGAGGAAAAAAAAAATATATATATATACATATATATGTTATTTAGAAGTATACAAACTTGTTAATATAGTATAAAATATATAAACAAAGTTTATTTGACCCACAAAAAAACTCTTTTTCCCCATAATAAAATATTGGTTAAGTTTGGCCAGAAACTGGTTATTCGATTTTTAAATCAATATTTTCCCTCAGAGGCATTCCACTCAGTTTTACAGAGCAGAAAGCATATTTAAGGCAAATACTGACTTTGATTATGCATATTCATGTTATTTATGTTCATATTCATTGTGCTAACCAATGGAGCAATTGCAGATTAATTCTAATATAATATTCTTTCATGAGTCCATATTAATTAGAAGGGTCCACCATTAAGCGATCCTCAGAAATGGCTGCAAGTGAAAAAATGTCAGGCTTCCTGATTTAGAACCTTCCAGTAAAGCAAGTATCTAAAACACAACCTAGTCAGATCAACTCTACTGGCTCATAACTCTAACTAGGTAAATGAAGAAGGAAAGGGTACATAAAAAGGGTAGCAGTTTTTTTTTAATGTATCTCAAATATCAATTAATCCATTCAGAACACTTGGAAGTTAGGTTTAGTAGTCTAAGCCTCGTAGTGATAAAGTTCCTCTGTGTCTCTCTTCCATAAAACTGTGCCAATAACAGTACTCAATGCAAGCGGGGTTTGGATTTTTAAAAGATTATATCTGTAAGGTTTAGCTCAACATCTGGTACATAGTAGGTATTCCATTGGAATATTCCAATAATATTCCAATAATATTATTATTACCATCATCATCATTTGGTAGTTACAAAGTAGATTCTCCAATTGGTTGGTTGATTAAGAACTCATTTACTAAAAAGTCATTTAGAAAAAAAAAATTACACACATTAAAAAATAGCCTATAGCAAGGTTGATCCATCTTCCTGGTGTGTTAGTTCTTGTTTTGTTTTATTTTTTAGATTCTCTTTTATGTATCTATGGCCATCAAAAATGACAAGTGCATTTATTTTATTCTTCTTGACCTCCTCAGGAATAGATCCTGAATTAATATGAAATGATATTATTAAGAATATAAAAAAAACAACATTTGACTTAATAGTGCTTTTAATTCCTACCAAAATAATGATTTTAGCCATTCTATAATAATGTATAGTTATTTAAAATAAATGTAGCATTTGAAATTTGTGAACATTTTAAGAATAATTCCAGTTACCTAGATCAATGGCTACATCAAGTACTGAGGGGCTGCCCAGGTAAACCTAACATGTTTGACTAGCCCAAGCCAATAAGACAGGATGTTTCACGGTAGAATAGGCTGGTGTTGTATGAATTGTGGGGTGTGCAAATCTACTCTAAGCAAAATTGTAACTCGGTCTTTCCAATATCTAGGCCAGCTCTCAATGGGGGCAGGTACAGGGGCTGAGGTGGAGTGAGGTTAGTTGTGAGAGAAGAGAAGGAAGAGAACAAATGCACATTGAAAAAGCAACTCCAGTGATTTTAATGGACAATCTCCAACCCTCAACTGCATTCCTCCCCAGCACAGGTGAGAACTATTGGATTTCAAAGGAGTCTAATAAATACCCTCTCTTCCTCACCTGACTTATGAATTGGGAAATAAGACCAAACTTCATCTTTACTATTGATAAAATTGAAATTGAAAAATGTATCTGAGATCTGCCAGCAACTGGGCTTCCGGAGGCTGACTCCAGAACTGAATGGATTAACCATCTCCACACTGACAGCAATGGAACAGTCTGAGCCTCCACCCTTTGAGCTGGGTTTTGACCTTAGAGTGGAGGACCTGAGAACATTAAAGAGTAAACCTTGTTTCTCCTTCAAATCTCACCAAGAAGAGAAGTCACTCCACCTTCCCTGGGAGGAGTGAGAGGGAAGGAGTGATCAGGACACTAAGACCTCAGCCTATGACCAATAAGCACCATGCATTTAAATGTTATCACTAAAATACATTTGATTCTGCTTAAAATACATTTGATTTTGACTTTTGAAGCAGACAATAAAATATGATGGGGCATTACTGTCAAATTTGACAGAAGAATCAAAGTGAATGTCTGTGCATTGTCTGCTCCTCATCTGATGTACTGCTAAAACTCCCAGATTACTTTGTCCCTGGCAGTAAACTCTGAATTAGCTACTTAGAAGTTTTATTTTAATAATATCTGCTTATCCATTTATGTTACTTTAAAAAATTTCTGAGGCGGGTGATTTATTACTTATCTAGACATTGGACTAACATGACCAAAAAAAATCTAATATTATAATGCTGTTAAACTCTTATTCCTTCTTCCTCACCTGCCAGTGTAGTTTTGAGGCTAGTACCATTTTAACTCAGGAATCTTTTTGCTTGAGGCACGTTCGAATTTTCAAACACTCTTCTCTATGTTTCTCCTGCTAATTACTGGGTCTGCTTTAAGCACAATATAATGGGCCAAGCAGCGACTTCTGTTATTTTGAAGGTTGTCACACAAATGGGTAACTGAAACCCCACTGGTATTCTAAAATTTGCATCTAAGTAACCATAACATAAAAACAGAGAAATTTTAAGAGAATGGACTACAAGTTTCCTTATTTGTACACACGTTTGTCCAAAAGCCTTATAAATATGACCTTATCTATCATTTAAAGCTACACTGTCCATAATTACACATGACTTCTTAAATTTAAATTAATTAAATTAAACAAAGTTTGGGGCGCCTGGGTGGCTCAGTCATTAAGCGTCTGCCTTCGGCTCAGATCATGATCCCAGGGTCCTGGGATCAAGCCCTGCATCGGGCTCTCTGCTCAGCGGGAAGCCTGCTTCTCCCTCTACCACTCCCCCTGCTGTGTTCCCTCTCTCGCTGTCTCTCTGTCAAATAAATAAATAAAATATTTAAAAATAAATAAATTAAACCAATTTAAAAGTCACTTCCTCAGTTGCACTAGTCTCATTTAAAGTGTTCAAAAGTCAAATGTGGTTAGCAACTATCCTATGGGACAGTAAATATATAGAATATATTCATCATTAAAGTAAGTTCTAGTCCACAGCACTGATTTTAAAGCATCATTTTTGAAATAATCTAGTTGTTAAATGACAAACTTGAAGGAGTTCAACTCTTATGCCTCCAAATGATCTAACATTCTTATATATAGGGAAGAGTGGATATAATCTGACAAGCTAGGTGAATAATAAAGCATTTCTAATTTAAATTTTATTAGTCTATTTTAAAGGAGGAAATGGTACACTTGCATGCTGCTATCAGCCGTCAACACAGGCACGATACATATAGAGAGAGAGACAGACAGACAGAGAGGGAAAGAGGGAGAGAGAGATTGAGTCTTTGTTGACTCCTAAGACAATTTCGTTATGGGTGAAACTGTAAAAATATACATGTTACTGGATTGCTTGGTGCAAAATAACTTAGAGTCATTGTCTGTTTCTTAGGTCAGATGCCTACTATTCACATATTTGCATACAGCATGTGTGTGCACACCAAATACTATACATAGACAGAAATGGAGCTAGAAACAACTGGAAGAACAATGTAACTGGAAGGTGGCAGGTCATTTCATATTCATTGTACACAAATGACTGGATTAATGCAAATTTTACATCAGAACAATGCCACCGTTGGGGAAGAGCCCAAAGAACATTAAATGTAAAAAATTTCTAATATAAGCTGATATGCATGTATGTGTATGATATCAATCAGGATGTTTCCACCAATCAATCCCTTCCTTGAAAGTGATGCATCCTTTCTCAATACTCTAAAACTCTCCCTTTATACATTTCTTGGCACAACATATGCTATATCAAAGACTCACCATCTGTTGTAAGTAGGCACTCTAGCTTGCTCATCTTTGCAATCTTTCTGAATGCCTATACATGTTCTAGCTACTTTGCATTTCTTCTTTTCATTGCATTGGTACAAGAGCTGGTCCTGTACTTTTAACCAGCCATAAAAATAAAGAGTCCTAAACTCAGAGCATAAACAAAGTTAGGGTTTCAAAACAAAACAAAACAACAAAATCAGCCATGATAAGTCAAAAGAATGCAGCTCTGAACTTAGTCAGGCTGAAGCTGAAATTCCAGTACCACAACTTCTATGGGTTTTGAAGCTTCCAAACTTCCCATTGATGACATTCATAGAGAAGGACCACATCTGTAAAGCACACTGAAAGGAATTAAAGGGCCTTTCCTGGTGGTCACATGAGACCCATCCAGGGACTCTAGCTTCCCTAGGCCTCTCTATGCATGTCCAAAGGCTCAAAGAATCAAGATCTTGGCACAAAGGCAGGAATGGAAATCTCCGGGTTAGACTGCTTTTTCTGAGCCTCAGTGTCTGAATTTTAAATATAGATAACAATACTTTCTCTGTGAACCTACTGAGATGGCTGAAAAAAAATGTATGTAAAACACCTAGCATTACATTAGACTCTAAGTAGACACTCATAAATAGTACCTAATACTTCTAGTGCCTAATAATAATATTTAAAATATAAGTCACATGAACAAAAACTGTACTCTTCAGGGAATAGTGATCACAAGCATCATCATCACTATGAAGTAGGCTGCTAACAGAGGGCAGGCTGACTGATTTTTTTTGAATGAGTAAGCAAAGAGCTTGAAGTACATTAAAGCTAATACTAATAATTTCAAGGTAAATCAAAGACTTCTGTAAAACCACATATCAAGTGAAGGGCAGAAGTAGCCATGAATCTGGGCTGTGCATTCAGTCAGAATGTGTAAAGGAGGTCGGTAAAGAACACAGTGAAACACTACTCAAGCTTTATGTTGGCAGAGATAGAATCTCAGAATGACTGGAAAGGCTCTCAACAGACCACACAGCACAACTCAGAGATGAGGAGGTACTTCCTTGTATTCAGGTCGAGCATAAGGAACCACATTGCCCTTTTCAAGCTTGGTACTGACATTTAAAAAGGCTGTCAATTTTATGTTTTGTCTCCTTTGACAAATTCAGCCATCTGATTGGACACTTTTCCCTACACAGTCAATATCTGAACAGGCTTTCAACACTGATACTAAATGTGATTGCAGTTTCACTTATTACTTTGTTAGCCACAGATGCTCTACTCTCCACAGTGGAACATGATTGATCCACAGATTGATCTGTTGCTGTCCCCATCACAGCATACAGCCATCTACTTGATTCTGCTGGCCCAAACCTTTCTTCGTATCTTGGCCATGAAAGAGGCCCCTACAAAATGTTCTCAGGAAACTCTGAGATGGATGTACATACAATTTTGACTTAATGCTGATGGCTGAGATCTAGAGTTAAATACTGGAGAATGGAATGAATTAGGATCTTACAGTGCCTATATCATGACAACCGAGGCACCAAATAAATGCCAACTTTTAGAAATAAGTGAATTATCAAGAAGCTAATATCAATGTTTTATCAAATTATTAATCACTGTTCGGACTGAAGAGACAAATATTAATTGCTCTGAGTTTCTGAGTTAGAACAACAGCAGTTAAGATACTGTGGCCTATTCAAGGACAGGTGGAACAATATGATACATAGTGTACTATATACAATGATGTCGTTAACACATACAAAGGCAAATGCAAATTAAATTATTCCACGAAGTTAAAGTCTCTAAATTTTAAAGGTAACACATTTAGTCCTCCTTTTCCCAGTGTATCATACAAAATCAATACAGTATATACTCCTTTCTCAAAAGAAATGGAAAGGATTACTGATTCTAAATGAATAATAACAATTTTTTAAAATTTCTTAAATTTGCCTTCTAAGTTTGTAAATCATAAAGATCCGCTTATATGTAAGTACATTTCAGGTACCACTTTTCCTCCTTCTCCAAGTAACAATGAGAGAGAAGAACCTAAATGCTTTCTGCCTAATGTGCCGTAAACTTTGTCTCAAAATTTTTGTATATACTTATTTAAAATTGATAAGATTAGCAAATACACTTGGCTCTTAAGTGTCAAAAACAATTTTAACAAAAATAAGAATCAAATCACCACCTTATGGCTTGCATGTAGGATAAAGCTTTGAGGAGAGAATGAAACAATTAAAGGCAGTGGCTTTCAAGTCTTTTGGAACAGCAAACCTGAATCCCCCCCGCAGTTCATGGTTGGATATTTGTGTTCACTCTGTCTGGGTCAGGCTGGCTGAGGTGCATCATCATTCCAATCAAGACAATGTAAAGTATATGTAGGCAAAGCTGCCCACTATTTGCCTAAAGTTTAAATATAACCATAATCACTTAACATCCCCAATGCTGAAAATTAGGTTCAGTCACTTATTTCCAGCATACTTTAATATAACAAATATTTGAAGATTAGTTAAATGGAGCAAATCATTTGGAATTCTGGTCACCCTCCTACTACCAAATTCAATGATCTTGATGTCTGAATCCATACATTTAGCATGACTTACCACTCTCATTAACTCCCAACCCCCTTTCCTATGACTCAGACCTTCATATTCATTATTTGAACTTTATTTCACTGTCCTTAATCCCTTCACAGATCCCTAAACTCTTTGTTAAATACTTGTAAGATCTAGTCCTTAGCAATTATGCTTCTCCATTCTGCCATCTTACTTTTCTCAATACTCAGACACTGAAAGGATCCCGCCCACCCCCTATTAATCACAAATTCTTTCCTCTTTTCATGTAATTTTCTTGACCTTCTCCCCTTAGCAAACAGCATTTATTTATATGTACAACACATCAAAACATAGGTATCAGACTCGGCCATGTGACTTGCCTTAGCCAATGAACTGTGAGCATAAGAAAGGCATGTCCCAAATAGGGGCTGCTCCTTCTGATTAGTTCCCAAAGTGAAAAGAACATAGGGCAGAGTCACAGCCAAACCACAGCCATCATGGACTGTGAGAAATAAGCTTTGATTGTAAGCCACTGAAATTTGGGGATTATCTGTTAGTAAAGCATAATTTAGAAAAAACTAGTACATTATTGCATAGGTTTATGGTGATAACTAAATGAGATAATGTAAACCACGATAAGCATAGGAGATATTCAATACTTGTAAGCTACTGTCAAGTTGGCAACCTTCCAGAGATATGTTTCATTTTTCCACATTTTTCAAAGAGAACTGTGTTGCCTAAATAGTAATTCCTGATATGCTTAGAAGATTGACAGGTACTTAATAAATACGTATTAAATAAAGTCTAAGGAGAAAGTAACAAAACGGTAACCTGAAGAGAGCCACAGTAGGAAGAATAATAGCATTTAGAGGCAGGAGGGAAGAAAGAATGAGGACGTCACTTTTTTATTCAATAAATATTTGTTGAACACTTAACTACGAGTCAAACACAGTGTTGTGCATTGAGGAGATAACTGTGAATGAAGCAAATGTGTCTTCATTGAGATGGGGAAATAATAAAAAGTAAGCAGCAATTATATGTGTCCTTTCATGTGGAAAAGCAGTGACTTAGAAACCCACAGGAGGGGTCAAGGAAGTTTCCTTCAGGTTGTGGCCTCAAGAATAAATGGGAGACAGGTATATGAAGGAGAGAAAATGTGGATACGGAAAGAATGTTTCAGGCAGAGCCTAGAGCTGATGGTTATTATTTCCAGAGAAAACAGGTAACACCATCTGGCATCATTAAAAGGGGTGGGGGAAATAAAGCTGATCCTCAGGAAGTCACGTAAGTCCTGATGTCGCCATTACAGACAGCAAGTGAGGAAGCTGACTGGGGACTGAGAAAGTTTTCTAGGCACTGTTGCTGGTTTATTGGAAAGCATAGCATGAGAGTGGCATTGATCTACAGAGTGGTATGATTTTCCAAAGTGGCACTCAAACTGGCTTTAGTCACAGGGAAGCAGGCAGGTGGCTTGTGCCAGACTCGCTTCTGATGCCAGATGGTTGCACTGAAGCCAACAAGGAACAGGAATTGTTGAGACTGGCACGGACGTGACTGCCGCTGTGGACCATGATGTTTAAGTCAGGAAACTGAAGAAGGTGCTTCTACTCCTAGAAAGGGCAAAGTAGAGGTTTCAAGGGACTGGAGGTCTCAGTGAAGCTGGAGCATGGATTTTCTTTTTTAGTTTTAGGTTTCATACCCTATCTGACTAGCTGTCTACCAGTGTCATCAGGTTATATCACACACTGCTCTCTGTAAGCCACTAAACACAGGCATGACTTAAGTGAGCTAAGAGACGATCATTACTTTACTTGCATAGCACTTCCCTTTATTTCAAGTGCTTTCACATTCATTGCAAATACCGCATTTGACTGTCATTACAATGTTGTGAGTAACAGACAAGCAGTATAAATATCTCCATTTTGTAACTGGAAAAAACCGAGGTTTAGGCAAATTTTAAAACTTGCCTAAAGTCCCAAGGTGATTTTGTGATAGATTATAGGTAGAACCCAGCTTATTAGTCTTTGATATGTGCTTCCTAAGCAGAAATCTATGCAGAATACTCAGGTGCAGAAGAATATTCAGACAACAAAACCCTAGTATAAACTGAAATTGCCCATCACCTCAAACACGTCCCAAACCACAGGCCAATGGCTGGCTTCTGGTCACTCCTGGGAGAAATGAGTTCACGCACATTGTATCTTCAGGAACTGATTAATCTATGCCAGTTTTAACACCCTTTCTGAGGCACTGATTTTGCCTTAACGTCTAACCCTAATGAGACAAATATTAATTTAATCATTGTAAACTTTTTTTTTAAAGCTTTTATTTATTTATTTGAGAGAGACAAAGAGCACGCGAGAGAGTGAGCATGAGCAGTGGGGAAGGGAAGGGGGAGAAGCAGGCTCCCTGCTGAGCAGGGACCCTGATGCTGGGGACTCAATCCCAGGACCCCAGGATCATGACCCAAGCCAAACGCAGATGCTTAACTGACTGAGTTACCCAGGCGTCCCTAATCATTGTAAACTTTAAAAAATGTGTCTACAACCTGTAAAGTTAAGAATTTGTTCCTTTTGTTTGAGAGATCTTTTTATTCACCCTTAAGAAAAAAAAAAAACTACAAATTTTATCATATTAGAAGGATATAAATAGAACCAAGGGGTTGGTACCAAGACCTGAAAATAAATGAATATTCTTACAACCAATCAGTTGAAAAAAGTTTCAGGCTATGAAATAGATGGTAAACAATTTTCCTATGTGCTTCTAATTTTAAATTAAAATTGAGGTCACACTGAACTGGTGGAAGTCAAAACCCAATTTAGTTCCTTTGATCTCAAACTGGGAAATATACACTTCAGCTTACTTCTTTACACCTAATAAATGCTTTTCAGATAAAACAAAGACTATACCACAGAGAAGTAAGTAGACAATATGGCAGGCATCATGTAAAACTGTTTTCAAATGCAGGGTAAGTTGGTTTTATACAGATTGATTTTACCTTTGCCCATATAGACATTTCTATTACAGTCATAATTAAATGGAACCCTCATTTAGGCCTGTTTCAACCATTACTTTGGCATGTGAAATTAAACAAATCATTCAAACTCCAATTTTTTTGGTTTCCTTGCCTGTGCAGTTGAGTATAATTTACTTGCTCTGACCAACTCATAAGTCCCCCAAATTAGATAATTTCCCCAAGATTTTGTTCCTAGTTACACCTAAAAGCTTGAAGCTATGTCTCTTGAAATTTATGGTTCCTTTCTCAACAACAGGTTACAGTATAATTGTTCCTGAGATCAGTTTTTGTTCATCTTGGAATGATTAATTTTAAAGCACTATAGTAGTCGCTTAAAATTTGGTCAAACTTCTTATATTTGCAGCAGGAGTAGGGACAAAGACCACAGATGACTAAACAATGTATAAGTTAAAAAATTTAATTTAACTTCTGGATGCAAGATTCTTTGCTGCACTAAAAGATTTGTATAACAATGTTTCACTTAGTCTCCTATTAAAACTTATATTGGACTGTACCTCCCAATAACATACCAGTGGTGATACTCATAATATCCCCAGGAGCAATGAGCAATGTTACACAATATTTAATATTGTATTTTCAGGTCTTAAATAGAGTAACTGTGGTTTCCAACTACCAAAATTGTTCAATGACTTTTGACTATTAAATAAAATTGATAATTGAAAAGAGATGAATATATATGAGAGGAGACATATATATATTTATACTTAATATTTCTAAGTTCCATTCCTTCTTCTTTAGTTTCAATGCCTAAAGCCTCCTTCACTTATTATCTGGATTACTTAAATGTCTAACTATTTCCCTTTCTCTAATCTTACCATTCTCCAATCTTACTCCACATACTATCGGAGTTATCTGTCTAATACGCTCATTAGACTGTGATTTTTCTGCTTTACAACCTTCACTACTGCTTGATAATTTTCAGAATAAAGGAAAAATCCCTCAACCTCTACTTCTAAGTCCCTAGGACTTAGCCTCTGTCCTTTCTTCAACCGCAGGCTCCTCTGCTAGCCTTATAAAGCTAATCACAGGAACCCAGGACTTGAGACAGAGCTTCAAGTCTAGGTAAATTCCAATACACTGCTCCAATTCCTCACTCTAGGATCCTTTCTTGCCCCTCATTGGTACAACAGAGTTCACTCATACTTAAAGCTTTGCTCAAATGTACTTGTCCTCTCAGTCTGAGGGCTGAGTCTGCACGGCAGCTAGGATGTTGTTATAAAAAAATGTAAACCTAATCACATTATTCTTATTTTTTTAAGTAGGCTCCACACCTAAGGTGGGGCTTGAACTCATGGCCCAGAGATCAAAAGTCACATTCTCTACCAACTGAGCCAGCCAGACGTGTCCCCCCACCCCGCCCACCCAGTCATATTATTAAAAACAATCCAGAGTCACCCTCTGAATTCCAGACAGCTTCCACAGGCCCTATCTGAGCTTGCCCAGCCCAGGTCTCCACCCTTACCTACCTGGCAACATTGTTCTTGCCCACTATGCCACCTGCCATTGCTGGGGAAAGGGGAAGGAAACCTGAACTCTTTCTCAGCTTTAACATATTCTCTTCCCCCTGTCTCAAGTGCTCTTCTCCCCACCTGTGCCTTTGTTCATCCCCAGGTCTTCTATGATACTTCCTCAGAAAGTCATTCACCTCACCCATTTTTAAGAAAATTCACCTCCCGTCTCCTCTCATAACATATTTTGCTTTTCTTTCATTGTACTTGTCAAAATTTATAATTTACTTATTTACATGACTATCTGTTTAATGTCTGTCTCTACATCCTCCATAAGTTCCATGAGGTCCAAGACTATGTTGGTTTTGTTCATCACTCTAGACTTAGTGATGTACAGCGTGGGCACAGAGATATTTGCTGAATGAGCTGAAAGACTCTTACTAGGCATCACTGTGCTGGAGGATTCATGATTTTATTTGACTTTCTAACAACAAAGAATTATACAGTGCAGAATTGCCTATAGTGCGTTCTCACTAAATATTACATAAATGAATGGGCAATTTTCAAAGATGAATCAAAAATCCTAATATTTAAACCATGCAGAACAGCATTAACCTTTCTTTGATTCTTTAGAGATACTGAAGGACCTCATATTGCTTTAGACTTACATCTTAAAGAGAAATACAACCATGAGGTGATATACCACCCACATCCCCCCTCTTAAGGAATGAAGACTTATTCCCCAACCTGGTAGGAGGGTTGCAAGAACACCCTCCCTTGTGAGCTCACATTAGGGGGCTCGTCTCAGCTGAAGAAAGCCACTGTTTCAGGTCTGACCTCTTTCCTGGAACATTCTGCATTTGGGTGTCTAAAAGCCCAACCCCTTCACCTCACCTAGAGACAATGCTGAAGAGCCATCCTACCTCCAGAGCTCTCCATGGGGTCCACAGAGGCTGGTGCAGGAACAGGATCATCATTCAGCTTCTCCCACTACCCACTCATGCTTTTTATCCCTTCACTTCTTAAGGCATTGATCCTAAGAGCCCGTCCTAAAATACATCCTGCATGCTGAACTCCATCTCAGGGTCTGCTTCACAGCAAACTCATCTGTGACAAGAAAAAACATTAGTGTTCTATGTGGATAAAAATGGTAGATAAAGAACATGTGGCGTATCAGCGTTGTGAAAATGTATAGATTATTATTAAAGAACTTTTAAAGCTCTTAGCAGGGTACCAGAAGAATCTTTCAAAAGCATTCTATCAATAGCAATTTTGATTAATTTGAGCTGAGTGGATGTTTACAGATATGTTGATAATATTGTCCAGGTTTCTTTAGTATTGGCATTGTGGTCTGTATTTGCCTGAAGAGAACAAATACATTGTTGAAGATGGTTTTATGTCAAGGGAGGAAATAATAGAGAGTAAATATGCCATATTTGTACCACACCACAGTGATTTGTTTACCTTTCCAGAAAATGAAAGGTCACCCTTATAAGGCATAAATGTGGGATAAAGATGTAACTAGTTTCAGAATAAGAAGGGATATCTTATACAAAAGAAAAAAAGTATAAATGTTTATTACTATAATAAAAGAATTATCCAACTGACTTTGGCAGTTGTTTTTCAGCAAGCTAGCTAAGCTAAAATTTAACTCTTATTACTTTGTTTTGTACCTTAATTATGCATATTTTGTAGTTAAGCAATTAAAATTAGACACATACTCTTCTAAAGGAATATACACTCTTCTTCCTCTGCAGCTCATTAGAAAATGTCTACCTGGGAAGAACAGGTTTCCCTTGAGGCATTTGGGCTGCTCAAACTTTATTGTGCACACAAATCACCCAAAGGATCTCATTAAAATACAGATTCGAAGTTAGGGGGTCTGTGGTGAAACCTGAGAGCCTGCATTTCTAACAAGCACCCTGATCCTACTGGTCTCTGGACCATAATCTGAGAAGCCACGGTAAAAAAAAATACAAGAACATGTGACTTGGAATCACAGAATGTTATCTAGATAGAAGGCAATATTTCTGATATACTGCTCAGTGGGGAAAAAAGGATATACGCCATTTTTTGAAGGAAAAAATTACACATGTACACAACAAGCATGTGTAAAAAAAAGTCACTTACCCACTTAACTGTAATTTATAAAATGCATATGCCAGAGACCTAGTCAACCTTAATGAGTAGTGGGAAGAAAAGGAAAATCATTTCTCTAATGTAAACCCCCAAATTTTATGTTTTTAGAAGTATGAATTTTGTGGGGCAATGAATAGCTTCAGTAGTTTATTTTCATACTGCAGAAACTATTTTCAGGATGAAATGTAGATATATATGTATGGGGTGTGTGTGTGTGTGTGTGTGTGTGTGTGTGTGTGTGTGTGTGTGTGTGTCAAATTTTGTATACCAAATGTTATGGGATACAGTGACAGATAATGCAAGTTGCTTACTCACAAACTATTCTTGTTTCATGAGTCTTTAGTAAAAATCTCATTTTTTCTGTGCTTATGAAATTATCTATACAACACAAAGACTTTCTAAGAAGAAAGCTATACTTTCAGGTGTCTGAATATTAAAAACAAAGCCAGACATCAAAACAAGCCATACACACATGTGCGTTGTAGAAGTCTGAAATGGATTATTATGATAATACTAAAGAAAACAGGAATATCCAGAATTTGTTCTCTTCATTCCAACAAAGTCAGTATAGCCGTCCTGAGCCGTCCATGTTCTGAGAGCATGAAACAGCCAGACACTAGAAATGAAACACATTTCTAAGATTCTTTTCTACGTGGATACAAAGAAGAACAAAAACAATATTTACGAGAATTTACCATGCTGCTTTATCCCTTTGTTCACCCATTCCTTAAGGCAACCATGCCAAATAGGTCCCATTATGCCCATTCAACAAATGAAACAGAAACGTTAAGTAACGGCTCTTGGTCACAGAGCAAGACCACTCTGTTGTCCTTTGTAAAGAAATGGAAAAATCCTCTTAATAGTTCTCAACCCTCCTTACACAATGGAATCCCCTGAAGAGCTTTTAAAAATACTATTTCTTGGAGGCAGCTGGGCGGTTCAATTGTGTAAGCCTTGGACTCTTGATCTCAGGATCAGTCCTGAGTTCAAGCCCTGCGTTGGGTTCCACGCTAGGTGTGGAGCCTACTTAAAAAAATAATCATCATCCTTGGATCCAGCCTTATAGGGATTCCAACATCAACCCTGGTGTCTGATGTTCACATACAGAATGTAGAAGTTCCTCAGGTGATTCTAATGTGTGCCAAAGCTGGGAACCACTGTTCTGCAGTCAAATGCTCTACCACTGAGCTATACCCCCAGAACCACTGTTCTGGAGCATCTGAATAACTCGGTTCTCATCTACTTATTTCTCAGTATAAGCATTTCTCATTCATTTCTCATTTCACTAGGAAAGTAGAAGCCATCAAATAGGCACTTCCTCAATGTGTCACCACTTTAACCTAGATTTTTAACTCTATCCATTTCCTCTCCACTTTTTCCATGACTTACACCAGAGATTACTTGTTTTTATTCTCTCCCTCCCTCTCTCTCCTTCCCTTCCTCTCCTTCCCTCTCTCCCTCTCTCCCTCTCTTTCTCTCCCCTCACCCCCCTTCTCTTTTTTCCGCTTCCCCAAACTCCCTCCCCTTCTGGATAACAATGCACTGAGATTTCAGATGTTAGTTCAACAGGAGGTGCTTATACTTTGGACTCTCTCATTTCTTACCATGTGAACCTCTCTAATTCAGTCACCTTATCTTTAAAATGAGGATAACAGAAATATTGATCTTATAGAACTGTGTAAATATGAAATGAAAGCAAGCTTGTAAAGTGATTGGCACACTGCCTGGCACATACTGTCAATAAATCTTATTGTTCCACGTGCTCCTGGGAAGCTGTCAATGACCCTAGAAATGTTTCTGGTCAGTATCCTAAGTGCTCTCACCATGGCCTCTTCTGCTCCTGTCACTGTCCCCATTACACAGAATGACAAAGTCTTTTATCTTTTTGGTCATCTCCCACTTGTATGGAAGCTCTTTGAGGGTCAGGACCATGTCCATTTTATTTAATATTGAATTCCTGACATCCAGCACATAGATGAGCCTATAATAGCACCCATTAAACAATAGTTCAGTAAAAGAGCAGGGGCTATAGAATTAAAAAGAAATCTTTCCAAATGCAAGTGCTGTGTACTTTTCAAAGCAACATGCTGCTTACCAAAGGAATGATAACCATAGTGTGTGTGTGTGTGTGTGTGTGTGTGTGTGTAAATTAAACCATTCTGGAATAATCTTAAATTTTATTTTGGGATGCTACTTTATGTTGTACACATTTTAGCAAGTGTAAAATCTAAATAATTTCATTGATAAACCTTTGCCAAAACACTCAATAGGCATATATAAGAAACAATGAAATTTTAATTTGAAGAATTAAGATAGCATATTTTAAATTCTGATATGTTTTGAAATATTGGTGTCATATCAGTAATTTCCACAGTGAACTGTACTGCACACTGAGTGAAAGTTGCAGAATTCTATTAATGTTGCTGCCATAAAGACACTACAATTTCTAGTTTGTAATTCACCTTAAACATAAAGCAGATCCTTTTCCCTGGATTATTTCTTACCCAAATCACCTTCAAGAATGCATCCTACAGGTTAGGGAAAAGATCCCTGAGCTTTTGTAATTTGAGGGATAGTGCCAACTATATTAACTGGGTAAGAGTTTCAGATGAGAAACTCTGTATCTTGAAATACATACTGTGAAGGTGAAGGGGTTGAAAAACAGTTTATTTTTCCTTTTCTAAGATGAAATACAGAGCAATGTGTACCTAACCAGCAAATGGATCCTTTAAGAAAGAAAACAAGGTGCATGTCTTTTGGGAAACGTTTGTATAGTTTGACCCAGTCCTCCTCCCTCCGTAAATTCACATTAAGAAATACTGTAAAACAACAAAAAAGCCAAATGCATCAAGAAGTTTACTGTGTTATTTCTTAAAAGAGAGGAAAAAGTTGAAATGATACTCAAAATGAGGAAACAGTTTAGTATTATGACAGATCATATGCAGCTCTTGAAATTAAAATTATGTCTATATCATAAGCATTATGTTGTTATACAGTACCAAATAGATGGCATATTTTATTTTATTTTATTTTTTTTTAAGATTTTATTTATTTGACAGAGAGAGACACAGCGAGAGAGGGAACACAAGCAGGGGGAGTGGGAGAGGGAGAAGCAGGCTCCCCGCGGAGCAGGGAGCCCGATGCGGGGCTCAATCCCAGGACCCTGGGATCATGACCTGAGCCGAAGGCAGACGCTTAACCATCTGAGCCACCCAGGCGCCCCAGATGGCATATTTTAAATATACCGATCTCAATTATGTGAAAATGATATATTCATATTGAGGAATAGATGAGAATATGGATAGCAGTAATTTATTAGAGTTGTACAACTATGAATAGTCATTTGTAATAAATTCTGTAAAATATGCATATTTGTTATAATAATCTATTTTTAAAGTTCCCCAAATATAAAAATCAGTCCCAGATGATTATTTTGAAAAAAACTGTTTGTAAGTCTGGTCTCCAGCAAAAAAAAAAAAAAAAAAAAAAAAAGGTTATTTTACCTTTTATAAACCATATTTTGTAAAATAAAACGATCACCTCTGTATTTCATGTCTAGACCACAGACTTCAGCTAGAAAGGCTCATTTCAATATCAGTTCATTTAACTTTGTGAGTTATTCAGCCACAGTTTACAAAGCATGAAAACTTTGTTTTTTGATTTTGTGAAAATGAACAATATGTAGGATGCTAGATAAAAGGCATACCATTGTTCACAGATTCTTTTATCAAAATCATTATTATGCACTGGTCCTTTAATTGAATCATTTTCAAAAGAAGTCATTAATGTGAAGGAAAACTGAATTTCAAAAACTGGTGATATATTGTATGGTGACTAACATACCATAATAAAATAAAATTTAAAAAGAAAAAAGAAAACTGAATTTAAGAACAGGCTCTGAGGGGCGCCTGGGTGGCTCAGTCGGTTAAGTGGCTGACTTCAGCTTAGGTCATGATCTTGGGGTCCTGGGATGGAGCCCCTGCTTTGGGTTCTGCACTCAGCAGGGTGTCTGCTTCTCCCTCTCTTCCCTCTGCCAGTCTTCCTCCCTCCCCCCTTGCATCCCCCACTCAGGCATTCTCTCTCTCTCTCAAATAAATAAACAAAATCTTAAAAAAAAAAAAAAAAGGACAGGCTCTGAAACTACATCACAGCTACTTACTTATTAAACTGTGTGACCTTAGGCAAGTTACTTAATATCTCTGTGCTTCAAATTGCTCATTTAGATTATTATTATGGGTAATAATAATGCCTACCCAATAGTTTATAGATGGGAAGCACTTTGAACAGTAACAGGCACATAGTAAGTAACATAAATGTTCTTAGTACAATCATCACTTCATTTTAATCAGAGCTAGGTTTTATACACTTTTTTCTTGTTTAAAGTACTCTACAGGGGAACCTGGGTGGCTCAGTCAGTTAAGCGTCTGCCTTTGGCTCAGGTCATGATCTCGGGGTCCTGGGATCTTGCCCCCTGTGGAGCTCCCTGCTCAGCAGGGAATCTGTTTCTCCCTCCCCCTCTGCCCCTACCCCACCTCCACTCATGTACTTGCTCTCTCTCTCTAATAAATAAAATCGTAAAAAAAAATTTTAAATTTTAAAAGTAAAGTACTCTACAAAGTCCATGGCAAAAAAAAAATAAATTTTATGCTGTTTTCTTAAGAGAAAGCCCTAGAATTCTACTTATCTCAAAGTTGACCTTAGGCAGGTCACTTCTCTAAGAAATCAGGTTCCTCATTAATCAAATGGGATAAATACCTACCTCATAAGTTTCAGACAGGATTAAGTAAGACATATAAAACAGAAATCAATGCAATGTAATCAATCTATTCTTTCTTAAATTTTATATGGCCTGGCATAGTATCTAATGAAGAACAGATGGCTTGCAAATAATAATTTTTAAAAGGAGGTAAAATTGTACAAAAACATAGTTTATCAAGGGGACGTGAATTTATTTTTTCAAAAACCTCAACAAGTCAAATGTATTAAGTTGTCACTATCCCTTACATATTAAATGTACTCTGATGCCAGAGTGCGAACACCTTCCTATAAGAATATAAAAAATATCAACGCAGTGATAGAGAGGACTGTGGTCATTATCTGATTTAAATCTATCTTCACAGAAGACAATTAACCCTCAAAATTCAATGGTCCTTGAAATCACTAGGGTTAATTTTTGTAATCTGGCAACTCAAACTTTCAGGAACAATAGGGGCCTTAAGTGCTGATTTTCTGTCATGAAAAATATCCATGCCTTGTTGTTACCTTCCAGAGAGTAGAGTTTCATCTGAAGCAGTGTATATGACATCCAAGAAAACTGTAGAAACGTATCATTTTAGAGAAAGTAAAAACAGACACACCTCATGAAATACACAATCTCAAGGAATGGAAGTCAGAGATTAAACCCTATTGAAAAAAACATAGACGCTAGCAAATCTTCATTAATAAAGTTGCCTACTTTAAAACTCTTCATGAGCAACTAAGAGGAAGCATGATAAATAGCAACAGTTTTCAAAAAGTTGCTTCCCAGTACAGGACAATAATATCTTATAACATGGATATCTTATTACTACATCCGATCTTTTCATGGTAATATAGTACTTTCAAGTACTTTGTTTCTCCCAGACTCAAAAACTCCTAAAACAATGATATCCTCCTGAAGGTATAACTTGAACTTAAACAAAAAGATAACACAGAATATTAATCTTACTATTAAAAGCAACAACTTCTAAGTATTACTGCAAAGAAAATATATGAAACACAATGTAGCCTAATCTGATTTCACTGAACACAAATGAAGGAGAGAGCTTTTGCTGGTTTCTAGATATGAATCAATCATCAGAGCAAAATCTACTAAAATTATTGTAAGGCTAGAGACAGCTACATAATTTGAAGATATTAGTGTCACAAACCAGCTTTAATAAATGAATGTGTAGATCTGTATACCCAACAACTTCAAGCAACTGAGGAAATTCCTAAGTACTTCCAAATGGGCTAAGCATCATGGTATGTACTGTATATGGAATTTCTCATTTCAGTCTACAAGGCTACGTTATAAAATTTAGTATTCTATTCACATTTTATACATAAGGGAACAGAGTCTCATAAAACATACACATACCCACAGATGAGAATAGAGAGTTGAGTGACTAGCCCAAGATCACCAAGCTGGCTAATGGTACAAAGAGGATTCAAATCCAAGTAAGATAACCCAGAACTTCTAATTCTATCCACTATGCAAAGCTGGTTTTGTCTGCGGCTAAGATGCCCATAGTTAAAAATTCAGTATAAACAATTTTAATTTAGGGATAAGATATTTAACTTTGGACACTAAATTATTTAAGATAACTGATTGGCATGAATGTCAATAAAGAAAATGAATATGAGAGACATATTAAAATACCTTGAGAGAAAATGACCTCTCTTCTATGGCTTAGTCCCCTCTGGAATAACATAGCCAGAGGGTCACTTAAAATAACTAGCATAAATCATAATTTTACATACTTTTCTAAGAATAATATCCCTGTAAAGACTTTAAGGAAACAACTTTTGAAAGTTAAAAAAATGCCCAAGAAAGGTCACACCACTCCTACCTCTAAGAAATCAAAATACTGTTATTTTAAATGTGCAGCTCTGCATAAAAATGCCCTCATGTAGTGTATCATATGAAATATAAACCAGTATAAAGTCACCATAAGAAATGTTATTCAAATTTTGACTGCAAGATAGTTTTAGATAGGGCAAATGTCAGATTTCAGATGTGATATATATAATCCTAAATGCTAGCTGGTGTCCTTTCATTGTTCTTCTTGAATGAACTATCATGCTAATTGCATAGTTCTGTTCCCACACTGCCTTTGGCGAAGCAAACAGCAACATGCTCAGATTAAATGTCTATGCGGTTACCCAAGGAGATGAAATGACACAACTCTGATTCTTTTGCTTACTGTCTCCTTTGTCATCATCATTCTCAATCAAATCCTGCCAGGCTTTGAACATGTGATTATGGTCTTCAAAGCTACAACAGAGTCAAAGAAGCTGGCCTAATGATGCCTAACACAAAGAATTTAGATGAAGCCCCTGACATCCAGAGACAGAAATACTCAGTAGTCAAGAAATTAGTGCCAATAACTCTGTGCACATCCACAAAATACGCCTGTGCATACAGATGTGCGTGCAGACCTAATTTTTAGATATCAATGTAAAATCCATTTTGCGGTTGAAATCATTCAAAATAAATTTAATTTGAGCAATAGGAGCGAGGGGCAGAGAGGATTCATAGGAAGATGATAGTTTAGGACTCCAGTCCTGCTATAAGAGATTTTAAGCAACAAACAGTACATAGAGTGATTCTTAGCACCTTAAACAGAACTTTTTCTGTGCTTCCTTGAAGATGGAATTAAGTCTAAGGCAAACATTCATCAAATGCCTACCATGTGTGAGGCTCTCTGGTTCCTGCAATCCCCAGTCCTCCATAAAGGAGTAGGAATCACAGATCTCCCAAACTATTTCACCCTCAGATTTATTCAGCTTGATTCTACATAACTTGAAGCCAGACTTCTCCGTAAATTTTCAGAGCCATAGTTCCTACTGGCTGGGTCTGGACTTCACCTTGAGTGTCTTTGAACATTTAAGACACAACATGTTCAAAAATAAGTCATATATTTCCCCATCTCTTCTTTCTTCATCCTTAGGATTAACCCCAAATGGCCCCTTGTTCTACGTACTAAATCTTGAGAAATGAAATCCACAAACACCAAGCACTGGAGAATCACTTTTCCTCTCTCACCAGGCATATCCAGTTTCCAACTTCCATAGGCTCTTTCTTCTGACTGCCTCTTCAGTGAGTCCTCCCTCATTTAATATTGACACAAATATGTCCATTCATGGCCTTATTACTTCTTACCAGGTTTACTGCAATGACTAAGTGTCCTCCTTGACTCCTATTATACTCTAATCGCCTTCCACATGGCTGCCCTTTATGTGTGGTTGCTACTGCTTTTTAAGGTAAAACTAAGTCATATTACTTGCTAAAAATCTGTGGAGAGTTTCCTACTTCCTTCTAGAATGCTTATAGTTCAATTTTTAGCATATGATCTAAAGCCCCACATCATAAGGGCCCTACCTCTTCTTTAGCCATCTTCCATGCCTCTTTCCTGCTCTCTCGACCACCAACAACCAACCACTCTCCAGTAGTTTTCCCATTTACCATCCTCCAAAGGCACATGCTGGTTCTTCTGCCTAAAATACACTCTCCCCACTCAATACTACTGATGCTTTTATAAACACTCACTCAAACATCATTTCTTCTAAAAAGTCCTCCGGTCTTGGAGCACTTGGGCGCTCAGTCAGTTAAGTGTCTGACTCTTGGTTTCCGCTTGGGTCATGATCTCAGGGTTGTGAGATGGAGCTCCATGCTCAGTGCAGTCTACTGGAGATATTCTCTCTCTCTCTTTCCCCCTGCCCCTACCCCACTTGTGCACGTGCCCTCTCTTTCTCTCTCTCTCAAATAAATAAACAAATAAAATCTTTTTAAAAACCCAAAGCCTTCCTGTCTTATGCTTTCATCAATCCCTTTGTGCATTTTTTTTATTGTACATATCACATAAAATCACAGTATGGGGCGCCTGGGTGGCTCAGTTGGTTAAGCGACTGCCTTCGGCTCGGGTCATGATCCTGGAGTCCTGGGATCGAGTCCCACATCAGGCTCCCTGCTCAGCAGGGAGTCCGCTCCTCCCTCTCATGCTCTCTGTTTCTCATTCTCTCTCTCGCAAATAAATACAATCTTAAAAAAAAAAAAAAAAAAAAATTTAAAAAATTTAAAAAAAAATAAAATCACAGTATATGTGCAATAGAGGCAGGAGCACCACTTCTCTGGTTTACAACTACTTATACAGAGCTTAGTAGGACTTGCACCTCTAAAGTATATTAGCAAACATTTCTTGAGTAAACAAATTTGCAATTTTTTTTTTAACTTTTCTGTCTCTCTTACTGTAGCTCTTCAAGGCAAGATATTCATTTCATTATTCCCAGTGAATGATATAAGCAGGCATTCAATTTTTTTTGTTTTATCCATTCAACTAAGAAATTGCAAAAGTAGATGAATGCACCTATACATATGTATGCATCAAATGCAAATTAAGTATGTCTAATCTTGATATACTTGAAGTCAAGCCAAGAAGTCCACAGTATAATCACGGATACAGAGCACTGCCTTGATGCCTGTATTACTATGCCTGGTGCACAGAATAAAACAGGTCCCTTTGTCAAGTATATGTAAGTCTGATTCCAAAGCATGATCGATTGCTTCCTCACCTACATTATCAATTCTGCCCACCCTAGGAGTGTAATCCCTGAGTCAGTGAATGCTTCTAAAGATGTCTCACCATTTCTACTTACTTAATTCTAAGGACGAATAAGACTGTAAAAGGTAAATTAATGAAAATACTATAATGAGGGGTCAAGGATTAGAGAAAAAGGGAAGTGAGAGAGAAACTCTAAAGGAGGAAAGTGATACCAAAAGAAGTAGTATTTGAATAGAGAGCTGAACGATGACTAAGAGTTCAAAAGTCCAGATCACACTTAATAAGAGATCAATGGAAAGACCTATGAGCAGCCTGCTGTTTCTTTGCAAGAAATTGCAAAGGTAGATGAATGCACCTATACATATGTATGCATCAAATGCAAATTAAATATGTCTAATCTTGATATACTTGAAGTCAAGCCAAGAAGTCCACAGTATAATCATGGATACAGAGCACTGCCTGTCCTCTAACTAGTTATTTGTGATCATAAGAATTTAATCCTCCAGCATATCAATTTAGGTTGGTATTATGATAACCCCACAAACCTGATATGAAATAATTAGAAAGTTTTACTGTAATACTTCATTCCCATGTAACAACTTTAGCTAAGCTTCTCAGGTACCTTTCATAAAATGCCACTTTAGAACTACTGTATACAAATTCGTTTACCTCTTAGTCTAACTTTTCTGAAAGAGAAAAGGAGAGGCAAAGGTAGGAGAAAAGGGAGAAGAGGAGAGAAAAGGATCAGTAACATTTGTACATGAGAATAAAAGCTAGAAGCCAAGGAAGGGGTGAAGAGTCGGGGAAGAGTGCCATAGTGTTTAATTATCTCATTCCAGTTGTGACAAGGAAGTAGGAAAAAAGGTGAACTGGGCTAAAATCAGAAGGGGAAAGTCTCCTCTCCCAAGAGGAACTTGTTCTCACAGATTTGGACTACTTTGTTTATAAAGAGAGGATGGACTCTAGAGGCAGACTGCCTAGATTCAAACCAATTTTTATTAAAAATAAAAATTTTTACTATCTTGACAACCTTGGGCAGTTTTTTAATTTCTCCCTACTCAGTCTTCTTGCCAGTAAAATGGGGATTATTGTGGTACTTACCTCATTGGATTGTTATGAGAATTAAATAAATCAATATTCTCAAGACAATGAGAACAGCCCTGGTACTTAATGAGCACTATACAACTATGTGTGTTAAATAAACATGTATGCATTTTAAGATAACAAAATGAGCTCAAAAACATGACTTTCCAACAGACTAAAAATAGTCAAGAACCTACATCCAGCAGCCATTCCACAGAAGGACTTGGAGATTCAGTTCCCACTCATTATCCATCAGATATATCTGAATCAAAAATCAACATCTTCTCTACCTCACACACATAGCTAGGCAAAATGAACTCCGTATCCTTCCTTCCAGTGTTCCTACACCCCTATCCTGTAGAAGTCTTAGAGCCCTCACTGCTCCTCATAACTCCTGAATATCTACATTATACCATAAACATTGTAAATTCCATACTCTAACCTCTGCTAACTAAAAAAAAAAAAGTTAACTTTGTAAATCTAACAATCAGAAGATTTGTGTAGAGGGAATTGCTTGCATATTCATTGGAATTACTATTTAACAATATTTTTTAAAATACAATAACGATTTCTTTTTTAAAGATTTTATTTTTATTTATTCATGAGAGACAGAGAGAGACACAGAGGGAGAAGCAGGCTCCCCAAGAAGCAGGGAGCCTGATGCGGGACTCGATTCCAGGACCCCGGGATCATGACCTGAGTCCAAGGCAGATACTTAACCATCTGAGCCACCCAGGCATCCACAATAACAATTTCTTTTGTGATGAGTTCAGACTCTTGAGAGAGATTGGGTTCAAACCCTAGCAGTTATTCACTAGTTATGGAACTTGGACTTAACCTGTCTTTGCCTCATTTTCTCATATATAAAATGGGGATATCAACAACGTACGTGTATGCATATAAAGCACTTGGAATATTACGTAGATATAGCACTTGGAATACTACCTGGCAAATAGCAAGTGCTAAGTGAGCTTTTGTTATTAACATGATTGTTATTCTGGATAAAGCACAATGACTATACTCCTTCCCTTTGTTGATGAGAAATCATATTCTACTTGTAAAAAAACAGCCAAATATATAATGGATTCTGTGCATGTTCATTTATTTTAAATTCTGTTCATGAAGCAAAAGAAAAAAAAAGGAAAATATTTTAAAGTACTACATTATACCATTTTAATAAAATGTCTATCGAGTTGAAAGATATTTAATGAGCAGACTATTTCAGCATCTCTGGTACTTCTTGTCAATCATTAAAAATGATGCAGAAATCACTAACATTCACCATTTTTGTACATGCATATGCAAATCACTGATTTCTCTAAGCCCGTCAGGTTTACTGTAGGGAGGCTAATGATGTAAATATGAAATGGCAATTTCTTCCCAATAATTCCTCAATACTCATCTCTCAAAAGTAGTTTAATATGCAAGGGACTAGCATCCTAGTTATTGGAATATAACCTTGCATCTTTTTATCAACAGCCATTCAAAATATGGGAAGTAAGCAGGTACCAACTGTTAACATACTTGATGGAAACTCAATCTCTCCTCAAAAGCTCTGCTGTATAGATAAAAATATCAAGAAGTCACAATTTGGCAGTTTCTTTATATAATAATGATATCTTACTAGAATAACAAAAATGTTTTTACTTTTTTGTTTTACTCGAAAAGAAAATCCTATGCTAAAATAAAAATGGAATGGTTGATTCTCCATTCTTTATTTAAACAGAAAAAAAAATGTGAGGGAAACTGATTAAATGGGTCTTTTTTTAAATGCAGTAATCACTAAAAGCTCATTACCTAGCACTCTCCATGTTGGATATAATTTACATAGTGAAAAGGAGGAAATGAGCCATTAAAAGGTCATTCAGTAGATCAGAGTGTAGAGTAGGTGAGTTTTCTCAAGGCTAATTTTAAATTACTTTATTAGAGCATCTATACACAGGCAATAAGAATTATAAATATATGTTTTTACATGAAAACAATCATTTAGTCTATATTTTGGTATCTGGCTATGGTAGACAGAACAAAGTCCCCCAAAGATGTCTACATCCCAATACCTGAAACCTATGAATATGTTAGTTTATATAGCTAAAGGGACTTTGCCAATGTGATTAATGCAAAGATTATCCTGGATTATCTTCCAATGGAAGGATCCCATAGAGTCACAATGGTTCCTATAAGAGCTAGGCAAGAGTGTCAGAGTAGGAGAAAGATTTTAAGATGCTACTATTCTCCCTTTGAAGAGGGAGGAAGGAGCCTTAACACAAAAAAATGAGGGCAGCCTCAGGAACCTGGGGTGAGGAGGGGGAAGCAAGGGGGCAGATTCTCCCCTAGAGGCCTCAGAAAGAACACAGCCCCACAGATACACCGATTTTAACCCTGTAAAATCCATTTCACTTTCTGACCTTCAGAACTGTAAGATAACAAATCTGGGCTGCTTTAAGCCACTAAGTTTATAGTCATTTGTTCTAGCAGTAATAGGAAAGCAATGCACTGTTTTTACAAAAATAACACAGCCTGCATCTTTACATGATCCTTATAGCTATCCTTATAGTTATATTTCTTAGAACTGTTTCACTCTTGAAAAACTATTTTTGCCTCTTTCCTATCTGCAAGAGTTTCTGTATCATCATCTTCATTTTTCTCCCACAAGTGAAAATTTTAAACAGAAAAAAATTGCTTTCAAGAACTTAATTTAAGGTAGACATGTCTGTTTTATTATTACACAATTTTTTAAGTTCTCATAAATCTAGTACCAATACTAACAAAGACGTCTTCTCTGATCTAAACAAGATTCAGTCAAAATGTAACTGTCAGTTGTTTCAAAAAAGATTAACATACAACACAAAAGGAGAAAATTTTCCTGTTTTATCTTTTTTTTTTAAGATTTTGTTTTTATTTATTTGAGAGGGAAAGAGAGAGAAGGAATCTGGAGGGGGGCAGAGGGAGAGGGAGAAGCAAACTCCCTGCTGAGAACCCTGAGATCATGACCTGAGCCAAGGGCAGATGCTTAACCAACTAAGCCCCACAGGTGCCCCCAGTTTTATCATCTTGAATGCAAAAACTTTCATTTCTGAAAGAGTCAATGTTAAATATCAAGACATAAATACACACAATATACCAATATTTTTTACTTACTAAAGATGTATCGAGGACAGATTATCAAACTATTTTCATAAAACATACTTCAGGAATCTATATATTCAGTTTTTTAGGCTTTTTATGTATGTAAAATCAGCTTTAAGCTTTATATACATGTACGTGTGTATATATATTTATATATGTATATATATGTATATATGTATATTTCTATATCTATATATTTATATCTACAGATATAGATTTATTTATTTATTTATTTATTTATTTTACTCTAAGACTGGAAGGAACAGCAAAGTGGTTGACCCTGCATTCTTTGGAGTCATTCTGCTTGGGTTTGAATCCCTTGTCTGCCACTTGCTAGTTTGGTGCACTTGGGAAGTTTATCCTCCCTATTATATTTATTGTAATATTTATCCTCCCTAAGTTTGGTATCATAGTGAGTAAAATGGGGATAACAATAGTGTACTGTTCATCACAGTGTGCAACATACATGTATTCATATAAAGTACCTGTCCTACCACAAAAGCAATTTCAATTATTTTAAGTTATTATTATACATGGTTTTCTGTTTTACAACCCTTACCACAAAGTCTGGCACATGTTCAGCAAGTATTAGGTGATAGTTTGATTTTAGGAGAGAACTGCATCACAGAGAAGTTTTATATAAAATGAAATTGTTCACGGGCACCTGGGTGGTTCAGTCAGTTAAACATTTGAATTCAGCTCACATCATTATCTCAGGGTTCTCGGATGGAGCCCCACATCGGGCTCCCCGCTCAGTGGGGAGTGTGCTTCTCCCTCTCCCTCAGCCCCTCCTCCTGCTCTCTCTCAGCCTTTCTCAAATAAATAAATTAGAAAAATAAAATAAAATGAAATTGCTCATGAATCTGAAATTTGAAGCTCGAATCCACTAGTTCTTTACGTCCTATTACATATGGTGTTCCAATATCTCAAATGGAACATATAAATGTTTCATCCATTTGCCAAAATGCATGCTACTCATAAGCCAGGAAGATTAAAAAGTCTATTTTTAATTGTGTTTGTGTATTTTGAGTCTGCACATATATTTTAAAGCCTCATCTTACAAAATCTGTCTCAAAGGTTTCTTATTAATTTCAGTGCATTATATTAGATGATCAATAGTAACATGTGACCTTTTTCATGGAATTATTTGATTTACTGCACTGCATGCATCTTTGTAATGTCATCTTTGGGATGGCTTTTCCCTATAATAATACATAATAACATCAGATACAAGCTAATAAGGTTAAAAAAAATCACAATTTCTTTCAATTCCATTTCACCATTTGACTTAGAGACTGGATATCATAAGATATCTTGAATAAGTAAAACTGAACTGGAGAAACAAACCTTAGCCTTTTATAAACACTGCAGACAATATGATCTCCTTTTGTGGACAAAAGTAGTCATATTACCCATTTTGACAATTATACTATTCCATGCAGAGAATAATATTGGCATGATAGGGTGGCTTGCCTCTTTTCTACTACCATAAAATAACATAGAAATTTAATATCCACGTGTCCCAAATATATCTTTTATAGCTGTTTTAAAAGTTTCTGGAACATAATGAATGGAACATTATGGAATGTTCCATGGAATATAATGAAACAGAGAATCAGCTGTATGCATTGTAGCATCTTTGTCATCCTTTTATTTTCTCTTCAACTCTTTAAAGTAATCATGATTAATACAGACCCATTTTTAAAAGCCTAGAAAACAATACACTATGACTACCATGTCAGATTGTGTCCTCAAATACCCACACACATACACACAACTTCAAACTATGTTTCATGTGCATCCTCTGATTCTCTGCCTGTTCATGATGTACTATTTCACACTGTTAAGAGACATGAATACAGATTGTAGAGTTAGACATTTCAGCTTCTAATCTTGGCTTTGGCACTAATTAGCTACATAACTTTTCACAAATTATACAATCTGTCTGAGACTCAGTTTCTTCCTCTGAATTCTGGAATACTATTAAAGAAGTATTTTGAGAAATTATGAAATAAAGTTTCTACCACATAGTTCATTTTGCAATAAATGGTATTATTATGGGCATGATTATAAACTTCTTTGTTTCTTCAATATTAGTATATGTTCTTTGAGGACAAAGATCATTCTCATAATTCTTAGAATGTTTTCCTGAATGTCTAGAAAGTAACACACTATATCTAATAATGATTTGCTCAATGAACAATTGTAACCAAAAAAAAGAGAACAATTAAGTACTAAACCATAATGCACTGAAAAACAAGTACAAGAAAAGCTCAAAGGATGGGATCTGAGTGGGCTAGTGTAGTCAGGGAAAGGTCAATGGCAGACAGGACCAGAGTTGGAAAGTGGATGCTTTTCCAGATTGAATAAGACTGATAAATAAAATTACACAATAGTCTCCACAGAACACATTTCAGAAGTATATTTCAATCTAAATGAAGTTTTCATATAATAGGCTACCTAATTTTCTGCTTTTTTCATGTGTGCTCAATACTTCTTTATTAAACCACCTTTAGACAAATTTTCTTTGGAATGCAAACAGAAATGGAGGAAAGATAACGTATTTTAACTTAAAATTATACCAATAACAATTGTCGTATCTAGAGCCACCATGTTAACAATGATGGTTTATCTATGTCTTCCAACCTCATGTGTTCTACCTAGAACACTTAATCCTTTAGAAATATCAATACATTAGAAAATTTCTAAAATCAATTCTACAAAGTATTTGCATACTCGTTGGATGACTTAATCATTATTTCTATAGTCCTAGTGATTCAGAGTAACTTTGGATTTTCACCAAAAGACCTATGTGGTAATTTGTTCTTCTTAAGGAATGAGGGGGAACATGCTTAACACAGGAAAAACTTTCCTACTGTTTGTTATCCTGAGACTTTACTGACCGCATCTATGACAAATTTCGAGTTCATTCATAAATCTATCCATTCATTCTCCAACCCCAATAAAATAACTGTTGTGTCAGGAAAACTACAAAGTGCTCTATGTAGCATAAATGGTGAACAAGTCAGAGCAGTCCTCGTCCTTCTGGGTCACCCAATTTAGTGGGGAAGATACATATCAAACAAATTATTTCACAGCTAAATACAGAAATACATGAAATACATGAAAACCACTCAGATAAAATATACAAAGCTATGAGAGGCTTGACAGTGGGCTTAAATTTAAATCAAGTAGATGGTCATGGAGGGCTGCTCTCTTTTTAATCTGAGCATTGAAAAATCAGAATAAATTAAGCAGAGAGGACTGGGAGAAAGAAGGGAAATGTGATGGTTAATTTTATGTGTAAACGTGACTGGGTGGCCAGTTATTTGGTAAAACATTTTTGGGTGTTTCTGTGAAATTGACATTTAAATTGATAAAATGAGTAAAGCAGATGGTTCTCTCTAATATTGGTGGGCCGTATCCAATTGGTTGAAGGCTTAACTAAAACAAAAGTCTACCCCCCCAAAAAAATAAGAGGGAACTCCTCCTGTCTGACTGCCTTTGTGGTGGGACATCAGTTTTTTCTGGCCTTCAGATACGAAATGGAACACTGGTTGTTTCTGCCTCTCAAGGCCCCGGGCCTTTGGGCTGGAAGTATACCATCTGCTAAGTAAGTCTCCAGCTTACCAACTGCAGATCTTAGGACTTGTCATCCTCCATAATCACATGAGCCAAATTCTTATAATAAATCTCTTACCCTATAGATATAGATATAGATATAGATATAGATATAGATATAGATATAGATACAGATATAGATACAGACATCCTACTGGTACTCCTTCTCTAAAGAACCCTGACTAATACAGGGGAGAAAATGTAAGAGCAAGAGATAAGCCTGTGCAATGACTGTGAAGCAGGAAAGAGTTAATGCTTTAACAGGATGAAATAAAAACAATTATGTCTCCACCACAACGCATAGAGAAAGAAGCAATTCAAGATGAGGCTAGAGGCAGGCACAACTTAATATGTAAGGATGAGAGTAGAGTTTCAAATTTATCTTCATAATGAAAAACTACAGAATGGTTTTTAAAGTAAAGAAGTGATATCATCTGATTTATGTTTTCAGAAGTCATGCAGGCTTTATGTACGGATGTGTGTATGAAGGTATGGAGGTGTATGAAGTAGGTAGGAGCTTGTTCACAGAAGTTCGGGGAGACCAGCTCAGAAACCAGTGCATCTACAGAGACAAAGTATTACAATGGCGTGGATCGGGGTGGTGGCAGTAGTAGAGCCAAAACCTGTTTTGCACGCCTGATCTCCAAAAAAGGCGAGAGACTGGTTACAGGGGCATAAAGGAGAGGCCAGGTCAAAAGTAGGACTTCCAGGTGGATGACATGAACAAGTGTATAGACACAGGTGACCTTTAATGAGAAGGGGAAGGCTGAGGAAAAAGATTTAGGCAAAGATCAAGAGTCCAACTTTTGACATATTAATTTTGATGCCTTTAAGCAACCTAAGTGGAAATGTGAATGCAGCAATTACCTATATTGGTCTGGAGCCCAGAACAAAGATCTGATATGGAGTACAAGTTTGAAAGTCATTAGACAGAGATGGTATTTAAAATGCCTAAGGCAACAGGGTACAGAGTGAGAAAAAAAAGAGGGACAAGGACAGAACTCTGAGAATCTGCAATATCTTGCAATTAAGAAGAACTAGCTAAGGATACAGAGAAGCATTACCTATTAAAGGGGTTTTTTTTTGTTATAGAGTATTATTATTTTCCTTTCCTATAAAGTACTATTAGGACATCTCAAATGCTTTTGGAATAAGGAAAGTTATTTACAGAAAACTTAAATATGGCCGATATTCTTCTCATCTATTATTCCTGAGAACAAAAGTTTTATTAGACATAATAAATTATTCACAGAGAAACCTGAACTTTCATTATATATACATAACAACCAATAAAAGTATCAGATGACATATAAATGTTTTTAAATTATATATAAAGAAGACTAACTCCAATGGTAGGAAATTTACTGAGTAATTTTCCTTTACCTTCAAATATTAATTTATTCAACATTTATAATATTTATATGTTCTTAAATAAAATTAGACTTTGATTTATAAGTGTAAAGCTTATAAAGATGGCATTAAAATTATTTCAAATTCATGTAATTATTTCTTGAGGGAAAACAAGTCCTGTCAAATACCAGCAAACCAGGAAAATGGAGGTTGTGTAAGAAAATAATATAAGTTTTTAATAACTTTAAAAATTGCAAATATCTTTCTGACATCATACACACACACACTTCTCTAGAAATTGACAAGTGATAGTGGAAAGAAAATATATCACTTTTAATTTTTCCAAAAATTTAAATGAATAAGGACTATGACTCAAACTCAGAAATAAGGATCTCAAAAATCCCTAAAGAGGTGGCAGGTGTGGCCAACAAATTACCACACCACAAAGTCTGAGCCAGATTCAGGCTGAGAAGAAAGAGGTATTGTCTGACAGACCATCTTCTCTCCATTTTCATGTCCCTAACTTCTAACAACCAATTCATGGAGCTACAGGTGGTAACGAGTGCTATCCTGGCAGATTCTTACTATCCAGTAAGAATCGTAGATGGATCAAAAAAAAAAAAAAATTCTTACCATAAGAACTGAAATTGCCACAGTTAAGGTCTTTTAGAATAAAAAATCCATTTTCTATAGAACACAAAAAACATAAACAAGAGAGCAGTTAACGAATTTCCCAGGAGAATAAAATTCGTTTATCAAGATGAACACTGGAGAAGCAATAGCTTTTTGCTGGGATTTGCTGAGATCGACGATGGAGATTGCCTGAGCTCCATGTAATTTTATCTATGTCTTACCTAGCTGAACTGAAATGATATACCAGAGGAAGGTGTACAATGTCTCAGGTACTTGAGAGTTTAGGGTACGTAGTTAATTACCAGGAGTACAGAATTAGATGGTTATTTCTGGGAACTACCCATGCATTTGAGAAAGACAATGGGAAGCTGACATTAATTTTTTTTTACTTTGGCAGAAAACTGCCCTCCCCAAAGATGTCCACTTACTAATTCCCAGAAACTGTGACTATATTAGGTTGCATGTCAATAAGAAATTAAGGTTGCAGATGTAATTAAGGTTGCTAATTAGCTGACCTTAAAACAGAATATCCTGGATTATCAGGGTCAGACCAATGCAATCAGAGGGAGATGTGATTATGGAAGAAAGGAACAGAGAGATTCAACAGTACTAGCTTTAGAAATGAAAAAAATAGGCTAGGAGCCAAAATATAAGGACAGCCTCCAGAAAGTGGGAAGGGCAAGGAAGTGGATTCTCCCTTAGAGCCTCTAGAAATCAACACAGCTCTGCCTTGATTTTAGCCCAGTGAGACCCATATCAGACTTCTGACCTACAGATCTATAAAAAAAAAAAACTGTATTTTTTTGAAGTACTAAGTTTCTGGTTATTTGTTACAACAGCAATAGAAAACTAATACAATCATCATGTTTAGAGTGAAATATGAACGCCAGAGAACCTCCTTGTCAGTAAATGAAAACAATCTCATTTCCTAAGAGGGTAAAAGAATCCTGAAGATCATGTCCAGAACTTAATTATAAGGTTAAGAGCTCTGGATACAGTTGAATTCATCTGAAAAGTGTGCAACATCAAAATAAAGGGCTTAATTGGGAAGATGTGGAGGCCTGGAAATTCAGGAAATGAACATCGTGTTTGATACACTCAACAATCTCAATCATCAGGCTCCCTGGACTCTATGTGCCTACAGAAGTTGTACACACCCTCCTGACCAAGGCTAGTGCTTCCTGCTTCCTCCTTGAAGACAATTCAGATGACAATTCTCTGCAAAGGACACAAGCCCCACTCAGGATTTACCACCATGTCCTCTCCTGCCTAACAGGCCAATAACTAGGAGTAAAGTCACAACTGGCTGGGGACATGCTGAGCCTACAAAGGGAGGAAAGCGACAATGGCTGACAAGAGCGACAGGACCTAGGGAACACTGCCCACAAAGTCAGTAGAGTAACTTTGGGACTGAGTCTGTGGATGCTGGGTCAACAGGGAATGGAACATAAAGTTGGATAACCAGAATGAGTACAGAGCAAACAGCAGTAAACTACCAAGCTGACTCAAACTATAAGTTTTTCATCCTCTGCCATAATATATTCTGAAAGTATCTGAACTTACTGAACATTGTGTAAAATATTACATTAATCCCTTATATCAGTAACATTCTATTAAGTGGGCCAAATAAGCAAAATGTGGCAAGTTCTTTATAGGCCTTGGTAAGACACATGTGATCAGAGGATAGAAAACAAACACCTTATCAGTGAAAGTGAAAGGCCTCAGTAATGCAAGGACAACGCTTCCAAAGAACGACTTATTGCATCTCACGTTGCTCATCAATAAGAAGGAAGCAAAATCCCTACCAGGACTCTTGATTCAGGAGGGATAGATCCCTGCCAGAAATACTACTCTCACCCACTTACCATATGCCACAGAAGGATACTGGTTTGGAATACAGGCTAGGCAAATCAAAGACTTTACAGAAGGAACAGATTGCACTGAAGAAATCCTGAAGCTTGTGCCATATGACCCCACAAACTCCACAATATTACAAGTATTTTTGGTGGGAGAAGTCACCATGTAGAGTTCATGGCGAGCCCCAGAAAGAGAATCACAACATAGACACCTAAGGTTTTTGAGCAAGCCCATGCCATTTGCAACAGAGAATTAGAAATCATTTGAAAATTAGTTTATGATGTACTACTGGGCCTTGTTTAGGCAGAATGCCTGACCACAGGCTGTTATTATAAGCTAGATTTTGTCAGTTAAGTCATACAAGATCAAGCAGGTCCACTAGCAATCCATTTATTAGGTGAAAATGGTCCATCTGAGACTCAGCACCTGAGTATACAGAGAATGCACAAGTAAGTTAGACCCCTGCATCTACTGCATTGACCCTGGGTAAAAAGCACTGGCTCATTACCCTCCACTCATACCCATGACTTCATGAAAAGTCCCATATAACCACCAAGTCCAATAATGTTCCACGGATGGGTTGGCTTGGTATGTGGCACAAACTAAAAAGGTACTGCAACTGCCCTGAAGCTCCACTAAGGGATGTCTTCAAAGCCAGCAGAAAAGGGAAATTCACTCAATAGGCAGAGCTTCAGGAATCATACACTTTGTGTGGAAAGAAAGGTGGCTGGAGAATACACACACACACTCGCACGCACTTTGACAGTAGTGCATAAGTTGGCTGGCTGGTTGGATGGAGGACTGGAAAGAGAAATAACAGAATATCAGCAACAATAACTAAGGGGAAGAGACATGCAAATGTACCTATGCAAATGGGCATAAAGTCCACAGATCTTTGTCTTGCATGTTATTGCCCCCAACAGTGTATCCACCCTGAAAGAGGCATGTGGCATACTGCATTTTCTAAAGAAGCCTGTAACAGTTCTTCTTCTAATTTGAACATGACACTACTCCTATCAAGTGGTAGGATCTATATTCCCTTCCTTTCAAGCTAGGTGGGCCTTTGTCTCTGCCTCAAACAACAGAGTTCCATAGAATTGATCTATGTGACCTCCCAGACAAGACCAAGAAACCCCTTCTACCTTCTGGGATACATGCTTTTAAAATTCAGCCCCCATGCTTGTGATGAAGCCCAAACTATGAGAGAGCTCATATGGAGAGGTCACTTACAGGTATTCCATCTGCCAACCCAGCTGAGGTCTCAGCTGCCAACCAGAATCAACTACCTCGCATATGAGTGATGTGTCCAGATGGTTCCAGTCTCCAGATGTCAAGTAATCCTCTGCTTTCAAGTCTTCCCAGGTAAGGGGCCAGAAACTATGGGGCAAAGATAAGTCATTCTGGCTGTCCCTTGTATGAATTCCTGGCCCACACAATCCATGAACATAACAAAAAGGCTATTTCATACCACTAAGTTGGGATGGTTTTTTACAGAGCAATAGTAATTACAGTAAGGCAATAAACAGCCTAATAGACAGAATGACTTGACCAGTTGACATCAGTCAGCTTGCCATCAGTCACCACAGTATTGGTTCAATAGGTGCCAAGAAGGAAGCAGCCATAGAGAAACATATGGCAATATGCATATACCAAGCAACAGAGGCTCCCTTTCATCAAGGCTTATCTAGCTACTGCCACTGCTAAGTGTCCAACTGACCAGTAAGATGGACCTTGACATACACCATTCCTGAAGGAGAATAACCAGTCTTTTGGTGGTAATTGACTACATTGCATCCCGTTCATACATGAAGGAACAGAGTCATCCTGATTAGAACTGACATATATTCTGGGTATGGGTTTATCTCGACTGCCTAAAGGGTGTCTGCAAGCACCTCAATCCAAGATCTCTCAATATATGCAATCCACCCAAACAGGAGCCCTCATAAAATTGCACTAAACAAAGGGACCCACTGAAGAGAATAAAAAGGTATAACAATGAGTATATGATCATAAAATCCACTGGTTCTATTACATCATGTGCCACTCAAAAGCTATTGGCCTGACAGAATAATAGAACAGCCTTTTGAAAGAGCAGCTGATACAGCAGTTTGAAGACAACGCCCTCAGTGAACTGGGCACCACATGCTCAGGATCTGGTATAAACCTAAATAATGACCATTATGTGGAGCTGCATCCCTAGTAAGTAGAAAACACAAGTCCAAGAGCCCCATTTAACTTCATTCCTAGTAACCTACATGGGATAACTGTGCTTTCAGTCTCCATAATTCTAAATTCTGTGCGGCTAAGATGTCCTGGTCCCCAGAGGGGGAACACTTCCCCCAGGGACAACAGCAAGAGCTTTGAACTCCTATGACTATTGCCAGCTAGCCACTGTGGGCTAAAGACAAATAAGCCAAGAAAAGGAGACACCTCTCACACAGAGATAATTAACCCTGATTGTTAAGAAAAGGCAAGACTGCTGTAACACAATGTGAGGAGGGAAGATGACATCTGGTACCCAGAGACCCACTTAAATATCTGTTTACGCTCCCCTACTGATTCTGAAAGCCAAATGACTAATGCAGTATCTGTAGAAGCAGCCTGAGATGGGCATCGTGACCAGGATCCCAGGCCTTTCCTGGTCACTTCAGAGCTGCTAGCTGGGGGGCGGCTCTAAAAGGGGTGGTAGAAAAGAGGGTGATGAATGTCAGGAGTGGTTCTGAGATCCGGCACAGCAGCAGGGGCTGAAGTTGATTCCACTAACTTATTTCTTATGTTTCCTTAAGAAAAGAAACTTGCTTCTAGAGGACCGTTCCCCAATGGGATGAACTCTCATAAGCAACCAAATACAAACACCATAAAGAGTGACATCTAGAAAATGTGATGCATCATTCAGAATCCCTTCTACATGAAGACACCCATTCTCCCAGCTTCTGAGAGTATTACCTGCTGATTGCTTCCAGTTGATTCCTCCCAGGATTTGCCTTCAACCAAAGGGAGCCACCTCACCCAGAGGCAGCATACATCCAACGACTAGTAGAAAACTGGGTACAAAGGACGCTTCCTCTATCTGGCACATCTCTGAAGGCCCATCCCAACTTCAGAGTACCCATCAGCTCAGCTTAGGACTCTGTTGCAACTGAATGATAGTTCAACTTCTCCCTCTATTCAATCTAGGCTCCCTCCCTCCCTTATAGGTGTTGTTCCCAAGAGCACTCCCTAATGAACCATCTGCATGTAAGTTTTCCTCTCTGTTCATTTCCTAGGGAAGCCAACCTCTGACATGTAGACACCTCATTCTGCCTTGATCCATCCTACTAGTTCCCATGACCTCAGCCCAATCTCCTATATATCTCCTGTAATAACAATGAATCTATTCCAGTGCATTCTGCCTATTTCTAGGCCAATACTATGACCAGGCTATATCAGCTCCTCCCCATGCTATCTGAAATCTAAGCTCCCAGAGCAGCACACAGTAGTATGTCAGAAGTTTGCTTTAACGGTTTTCATGTATTTGCTTTATCAATAACTTCCCATCTATAGAAATGCTGAATCTTTCATTAATAATGAGCAACCCTCTGCAATGCCATGATAATTGTTGGGAGGATGACAGCTATGTACAATGAATGAGAAGCAGTCAACAGTTAAGCCACCAGAAAATATTCTTAGAGCAATCTTAGAATAATCTTTGAAAATATCTAGACGTTAACTTTTCTCACAACTAAAGATATTTAAATGGCATTTTCAGATTCACAAGATATCTCAGCCTTTATTTTAAGAATCTTTATCCCAGCTTTTTTAGACTTTCATCTGAATGATTATTAATTGTTAATATTATATAGTATTAAAATAAATGATAAACTGTAACATATAGAAGCACTTAAATCTTAGGTATATAATTTTATACCTAATTCATTAAGACACTATCCACCTTCATCCAAAATAAAGTATGTATCTAAGGGATCACAAAATACAAAAATTTGAAGTGGAGAAAGACAAAAACAGGGTGTACTATCTCCTGTTAAGTACTCCCAAATATAGTGTTAAATGTGTGAGGTAGTAAAAACATAAAATCTATGATTAAACTCTTTTGAACTTTGATTTGACTCATCTTTGACTCTATACCTTTACAGAGGCTTACAGTTTAATTTGAGATTCTTAGATCACAAAACACATGGGGTGTGTTAGAGCATGTGACTTTGATTTCAGAGCTGTGAGTTCAAGCCCCATGTTGTGGGTAGAGTTTACTTAAAAACAAACAAACAAAACAAAACAAAGAAACTTAAAAAAAAAAAGATTACAAAACACATGATGGCCTACTCCATTTGACAATACTATCATAATTTTCAGTGTGCAAAAAGTCATATAATCTCAAGAGTTTCAAGTATCTGGCTCAGGTATGAAGAAGTCACTGTTTAGAGAAAAATTCACTAAATTAATGTTTCTCCATGTTCTTAAAGAGGTTTGACTTGAAAATACAACAAAAACAACACAGTCATACTCCAGAAAGAATTAATGAATTAATGAAATGTGAATGTATAATAAACTTCAGGGCATTGCTCTTTGCAGCCAGACTGAATTAAGAGTTAAAGTTCTAAAGGCTCCATTGCCTCTGAAAATTTAGGGGGTGATTATCAGTTAAAGAAAACATCAGCTGCTTAGAAATGCATGGCACTACAGCGGAATATAATACCTTTCCTGTTCTCTCTTGAAATGGTTTCCTATCGAAGCAGTTTCTGTATCAATCACACAATAGCCAGAATGGTACAGGGTTATACTATATGACACAATCACTGCATTCAAAAAGCATAGGAAAAAAAATGGCTTTTATGGCAGCAAATACTGTAGCTAAAAGCCTAAAACAAATCACGAAACTGCACTAATTTGTAAGCTTTGAGGTTTGAGGAACTCACTGGCAGCTAAGAGAAGGACAGAGCTTGCAATCAACTGTCCTCTTGAGCACAACAAGATTTTTAAGAAAAGGAACCCGCTGATATAGTCCCCTCAATTAACTCAGCGCAAAAAATGCCCAAGCAATACCCGGAGGGAACTCAAGGCAAAATCAGGCCAAATATGACATTTAACTATCAATCTTACCAAGGCCAGTGATTGTTAATCAGCCTGGGGATAAAATAAAGTAGTACACTTGACAGTGGTTATTTTTTATAAGCACATGCCTACTATTTTACATGGAACAAAAGAACTACTTCTGCAGAATATCTAGTAGAGTCATGTCTTCATTTTTACAGGTCACTAATTATGAATAAGCTTAAAATATCCTATCAGTCCAAAAATAAATTATACCAGAGAGAGCCCTCAATATGGGCATTTCAGTTCTAAAAAGAAAGGGGGAAAAAAAATCCAAATTATAAATCCTAACCTTCTTTACTAAGAAAGAAAACTGTATGATATAAAATGCTGACATTAGCTACCTATATATTTTTCTCAGGCAAAAAGCTAGAATTTATCATCCAATTTGCATTTCAAATATATACTGTTTGAGATAAGTTTCATGCATGGAACAAAATGAGCTAACTAACTTGCATGTTTTAATCATAGTAAGTTATAAACACATACATACGTGAATGTAACTTAGTAATACACACAAGTATACAAACGTTTATTTTTACATATACTTCATATCTAATTCCAGATTTAGCCACCAGTAACTATCTGATGCTTATTTAATTTCTCATCCATTTCATTCAAAGACTGGAGTATAGCACAACATATATAAAACTAGTACAAGGTGTGGCAACAGTAGGCACTTAATAAATGACAATTATTCTATGAAAAAATTACTATATCCTATTTTTTATTATTTTTCAATAATAGAAGGAAAAAGAAGGCAGATAATCCAAGTTACTTAAATTTAGCTTATGGACAAATTTTACTATCCTCATTTGAATACAGGTATGTCTGATGCTCTAAAAGCTCCCTAGAAAAGGGGAAAAGACCTACTATAAACAACTGGCTAACAGACAAGAGGGATGGTCTTCTCAGTATACCAGAAACACTGGGCTTGAAGTGTATTCATCACTCTATTGGAAATAAAATAAACTGCATGTGTAGTGCTGTTATGCAGCTAAGAAACACTGCTCTTCTATCAATTGCAAAAAATAGAAGGAAAGAGAAGTAATGTGAGCTTCTAGAGGTAATACTGTAAACTGGTGAACAATAAGAACATGAAAATATCACAAAAGGATATTTAAAAACAAAATGAAAGTTAGGTAAGAGATTGCATGCCCTGTTGTCAACACTGAATCAGTGTCACCTTTGCAAGGGAAGCTGGAAAGCCACCCAATTCCTCCCACTTAATCTAAAGTGTAGCTACTAACCCAGGACATCCACTCTATGAATATACAAACACACTCACACATACACACATACTTAAATACAGTTAATATATGTGAATATATTTTTAGAGCATATATATATATACCCTGCATATAAATATATATTTGTAGTGTGTGTATATTTATATCTAGATAAGACATAGATTGATAGATAAGATTCTTTAACCATTCTCTGAAACTGGAGAGGTGGTTAAGCATAAAGTTTTCCAAGTACTTCTTTGCATAAGTAAGCTTATAGATCTGAGGCATTAACCAGTGAGTTTTTAATGATGACAGAAAACTAAAAACTTATATGCTTTTGGAAATGGTAACCCAGATCACATATAATTAGAATAGAGTTCAACGGTAAAATTACAAAATCACAGTGAGCAGAACGAAGGCCACTTCCAACCCCAGCTGCTGCAACTGGAGGGATGTTTGCAGTGAAGCACAGGAAATAATCAGAGAATAAGTAGCCTCTGAATAAAAAGGCTGCAGCCCATTGGGAGATATTCTTGTCTGAGGTAAAGAATGGGAAATTTCTAAACCCCAGTCCTCGCAGTGATGATGTCATCATGTAGCTTACAATATTGCAGAGAATGGTCATAATGGAAGAGAGTTGTATCTCCTATGCAATTATACATAGATCAATCTATGCATGATAAAGTGAGAACAAAATTAGCCAAAGATTGAGCTTTGATTAATTGTGAAGTAAGACTGAAAACTTTAAAATTCATATAGCAGCTCTGTACAGGGAAAGGGGACAGGTGGAATAGTCCAGTATGAACAATGAACCACATGATAAATATAAGTGAATAAAAGAATAAGGGGAGAATCACAATAACAGTGTAGAATAACCATGAAAAACAAGGAGCAAGTTCAAAACCAGGATAAAAATATTAACTATACCGTCTGTTGATAAGAACTTCACTAATTCTGAAATACTGAAGTAAGACTGACAACTCCAAAACTACACAAAACTACACATCAGTTAAATCTGTGCACACTACAGAATCTACTGTATGTATACGCTTATAGTGACTTCCCTCACAAAGCCAGTATTGTTCATTCCACATAAGAGGGAAAATTATTCTCAACTAATAATTTTGTTGTCTATTTAAAGTCCTGAGAAAATATGCCTTTTGGTTTCATTACAGAGATACCTGACCAATATTCCCAAAAAATATCTAACCAATATCCTGGCACTCAAATGACTAGCTTAATTAATTTTCCCGTCTAATTAGTTATATGAATAGGGATTACTGACGTGAACTACCTATCACCCTCAAAAACACAAGGTTTGCCAAGTATAATTAAAATGCATTATGTAGAAAAATGTTTTCTTATATATGTAGCTGTCACAGTTTAATGTTGAAAAGATCCTAGCCTTTTCAGTTAATTCTAAAGATTTTTTTTTTTTTTAAATGATTAGTTGAGTAGGTGAGAAACAGCAATTTTGGTCACTTTTGGATCAAAATTAGATGCTACACAATAAATACGTGATAGCCTCATTTTATAATTTACTCTCATTTTCCCTGTTTTTATTTATACACTATCAAATATTTATATTTCTACAAATAATTCCTACTTTTTTCCTAGTTTACATTTATAGACTGCTAATTTTCAATTAGTCTCAAAATGACAGGACATTAGGAATATTCTTGCTCCTTGATACAAAAGCAAGATTTATATATACATTTGAATACACATATGTAAGTAAAGTCATAAAGCTTAAGTTACACTAATATTGAGTGGAGTTCTTAAATGAGGGGGGATAGGAGCTTCCCACTGCCACCCCCACCAGTAAGGAGCAAAAGGAGAAATTCCAGGTTTATGCAGATTGAGAGAAGGAGGTTAGCCTGAGGAGCAATATCAGCTACATGTGCATACAAGATGCAATATCAAGTAGCATTTGCATGCACAGGTTAATATTAGATATACTGTTTTAAAATATACTACTTATTTTCTGCTAGGCTGACACACTGGAATATTTTTTCCAGAAAAAATTACTTGCTCTCTGTTACTTTCTAGCCCCTTACGCTGTTCTAAGAACCAAATGGCCGTCCTGTTATGAGGTCCAATTCCTAGAGCACCTGAGAATACTTTCTTAAGAAGATGGGGAACACTTTCCATGTACTTTCCCTCTATCCCAGGTATAAAAAAGCAATCATACATTTTTATTCTTGCCTTCCTTTATGTAACAGCTCTCTTTCTAAGAGTTTACTAGATGTGGAAACTAATGGATAGAAAATTAAGATTTTTGTCTATGGTCACCCAGTAAAGCAACAGCTGAACAAGAAGCAAGCCCAAGTTGACACAGTTTTCTACCACATTTGTGCTGCTTTGCACAAGGATAAAAAATAATAATGAAAGCACATGCCTCTCTTTTCATACAGGCAATGCATCCATCTCCCAGGCTATACATTTGTAAAAATCAACATATTTCAAGTCATTCTGGACCCATAGTCCACTGCTCCTAAGTAGCAGGCACTCTAAAAAGGCTTTGAAAAGTCTTTTAACTCCAAGAAGAGCTGCTGTGTAGGTTCAAAGCTTCCTATGGTTGCCTAGAATTGGGAAGGGCTCAGTATTCCCCAGGAACTTTAAACACAACTGTCTTATCTTCTAATGAGCAGGCGATCGGCTTCAAACTGAATAAACCCCAAATCCTGGTGGACCTAAATGTCTGAGCAAGTTCTAGAGTATCACACAATGAAATTTATTTTCCAGACTTACAGACTTTTCTGGGGGATGGGAGAGGTTAAATGACAGATAACATCTTTCTAGTTGGGGCATACTTTGGAGAAATAGCTTAGACTTTCTTAGATATGCATTCTAGAGTTATTTTTCTTTCTGCACCACTATTCCTCCAGCTGGGATCCATGCTGTAGCAGTGTCCTTTCCTTCTTTGTTACCTATATTATGCCAACCCACTTTCAAGGCTCAACTTATGATGTATCGGCTTTTTCAATTTTCCTCCAACCATGACACCAACTGTAATTGCTCTCTCTTGTTTAGGCACAAACATATATATTTCTCATAGTCTTACTTTGTTTTCCATTTAACTTTATCTCTACACAGCTACATGTGTTATCCACAGCAGTTATACATTAATTTGTTGACTGAATTTCCAGAACTTACCCAACATCTGCCCAGAATCCGTGCAGAATTCCCACTGGCCATACTGTCTGAGAAGTTGCATATCTTCCTCAGATTTTTCTATCCTTTTCGGGATACACACAGGAAACTCCTCCTCTTCAGGAGGAAATCTACCTGAGGCAAGTTATGGACTCAGTATCCAGGTCTACTCAGAATAACAGATAGAATGCCCTGATGCTTAATCTGTGCCTCTCTCTCCTTATGTACCTGAGTCATACAATTAATTAGCAGGCAGGATAATCTGGTCCACAGGGACCGCAGGCTCTATTTAGGAGTCCCTTATCTTTCCCTTTCAGATCAGAAAAATCTCTCTAAAGAGATTCTTCTGTCAAATGGCAAGCATTTTACTTCTTCTGTTTGACACACATGAACAAAGTTCTGATTGCTTTAGAAAAAAATGATTTTGCTTTCACCATACTTAAAGAGCAGATACAGTTTTCTAACAGCATTTTCTGGCTGACATCCTATTTTCTACTTACCTCTTTGAGCTCTCAGCTGGCTTTTGTGCTGTCCTTTAGGACTCTGGGAGGCCTGGCTATGAACCAACCTTTCCTCTTTCAGAAAGACATGTTTCCCTTTCCAAAGAATCACTCAATTATTTTTATCCCTCCAATTCTCATTACAAAAAATAAGACAAAAAATATGCTGCTTGTAGATATGGTAACATGTCACATGCTTGACCCCATCTGTCAAGCACACAGCAATCTTTAGTATAGCTTTGAGTGGGAACGGTAAGAAACTGATGTCTCTTATTTTTATGAAAAGTTATGGAGGTAGCACAGTGAAAGACAAAAAGAATAAGTTACATCATAATTTCCAGTACCCTTGCTCCTACCTAATAATATGTATTTAATTAATGTATTTATAGTAAATATGTAATAGACCAAAGACACGTTCCTAATATTTGAAATCCTTTTCTGTGATTATAAACCTGCAGGGAATGCACGATTTGGATTATGAAGTGAAAATCATCTTCTTATTGAATTCAACCAATGATATCAACAGAAAAGGAAATAAAGTGTTTTAAAACCAAGATTAGAAAAGGCATAGTATCTTGGAAAAGAAGTAAGAAACTAATAATACAAAGAGCTTAACTGGGATCAGTACAAGGTGGTACAGTTAAGAAAGAAATGGAACTGTACTAGTATAAAATGGAAAATAAGTGCATGCCCCAATAATGGAGCATGAGGGACTCTAAAGAAATCTCACAGCAACATACGACCACCATTTGACTGTCATATTGTGTCTTAAATTAGTGGGAAGATTCAATGACATCTTAAAGTCTCTTCTCACTTAGAACTTTATGATTGTATAGGCCGAAAAGTTTATTAATTGGATTTGAAAATAAAAACAGGATACAGTTTTCTATGAATGCAATCATTTCTTCAGTCTGCTGTAAGTAGTATATTTACACTGACACTCACCGAGACAAAGAAATGAAATTTCATTTGTGGGACTGTTCAGTGAACAGCAATTACAACGAAGCTGAAAATGTTCACCCTATTCATACTTGAAATGCACTCAATATAATACTTTTCTTGTCTTTCCAAAATAGCCAAAAAGGAGCGTAAGACATGCTCCATTTTAGCTCAGACCTGATAGCACATACCCTTAGTTTACTGCAGCTGCTAAAGAGCACCAGCCTCAATACCAGGACCAGGTGGGTATATTTGCTATTTGCCTTTGCCTTTGTAGGTTACAAGGCTTAAAATCAACTCTTTCAAGACTCTTCCCAAAGCACGAGCACCAGGCCAAATAACGTGAATGACGAATCACCTCTACAGCTGGAAAGCAACCCAGGACCACAGTTCCTAACACTGTCTTAAAAAGACATAAACCGAACTCATAAGTCTCATGCTGGTAAGTCCCATCTCCATGAGTCCTACACCACAATCACATCAAAACAGTAAGTTTTAAAAGAATACAGAGCATGTTCTTTCAGAAAAGTTTGCTTGTACCCTGCTTCTCAAAGAAGATTTAAGATGGTTCACCTTATAAAACAAAAACCAAAATAATTCTACAGTATCAATAGGAAGAGTCAGAACTAGAGATAATAAAATTAAGCCAAGAAATCAAGATCATGAAAAATGCCTTCCTTGGATTTCTTTTGTGATATCTATTCACCAGTACTTCATCTCTAAACGTTTACCTCTGATTCTTAATTATCTGAACCCTGGAATCCTTTCTGACTTATTCTCTAGAAAATGATTCCTTAGGCTTGATGTACAACCTGCCCAATCTAAAATACTTAATACCCACTTAAGGACTTCTCTAGGGATTTATAAGACATGAGCAAGTAATACTATATAAAATAATCTGCCCATTTTGCATGCGAATTCTCAGTAACATGGCCACAAGGATGACTCTGAATGGACAAAAATAATCCCGATACAAAGGACAGCTCACTTTTCCTTGTGATGGTGGCCAAGGTGCTGACGTGACAATATTAGTCTGTGAATGTGTATGAGCATGTAGAGACAGCGGGGTGAGGAGTGGGAAGACAAAAAGAGCTGACTATACGTGGTAGAGCTTTAGATTGATTTTTTTTTCAGCAACACTTATTAAAGTAATATCCCCCTCTCTTCCCACAGGCTGACACCCTAAATATGTGTTCAGTCAAAAGCATTATATGATATAACAGGGTCTCTCCACACTCAAACTGGACAAAAATTACAATTCAGTGCACTTGGGATAACTTTGCCATGAGGATGGCAATATCCTGGGACTGGATGTAATGGTCAACAGACATTCCAGAGCAACCTTATCCTTTTGGGTCAATCTGTCCATTCAGATTCAACCCACTGTCTGAAATAACTTCCAGATCCTTCCTTTCCACCTTATTCCTTGATTCTCAATTCCACCAACTCTTTTCTATACAGCTACTGCCTGGGATGTCATTCCTAAATTATGTGATATTAATTGATATTACTGGAATTGAGTGAATATAGCTTGCTATAATTGATATTACTGGAATTGAGTGAATATAGTATGTTTGATAAACTTATCTATTTATTGCTTCCAGCACATCCTAGGAGCTATTTATAGAGGGTGCATTAACCATTTCAGGATACCTAGTCATTGGCTGATTTAGCTCCCATTAAAAACTACTCAGACTTAGACTTTTATTTTGTTTTTCATTTGTAGATTTGTCTTGTGCTAATGCATTTATAATCTTTTATGAGCCTCCTTGGAAATTAAGGGCATGATGGGTCAGAAGTAAAAATACAGTATGTAGCAATAGAGCTGTTTTTTTCTTTTTTAGCAAAACAACTGAGAAGTTTATGGGAGATATGATTCTCAGTATGATGCCTTATCAACAGGATCTCTAGAAACACAGTTCGGGAGTGCCTGGGTGGCTCAGTAGGTTAAGCATCTGATTCTTGATTTCGACTCAGGTCAAGATCTCAGGGTCATGAGATGGAGCCTCATGTCCCGCTCCGAGCTCAGCACAAAGTCTACCTCAGATTCTCTCTGTCACCTCTCTCCCTCAGCTCCTCTCCCCACTCTGCTAAATAAATATATAAAATCTTTAAAACAAAAAGAAAAGAAAACATAGTTAAACAGCCCAGACAGTTTATGATGCAGAATAACTTACAAAGAACACTTTTAAAACTAGGAAAATGCTTTGGATCACTTGGCTCTAGGTACTTCAGTTAAGTATACACATAGCTGAGGTTTATTATGACCCTTGATGCTATGATTAATCAGTTATCCTAAACCTAATACAAGGCAAGTCCAACAAAATAATGCCAAAAATGGATACCATTTCATTGTTCATTTAATGACTTTGGTTTTCAGTGTAAGTAAAATTAAAATCAAAACAAAACACTAAAATCCCAACAGTATTCTGAGGAAAAATTCTGAATGCAAATAACTTTCTAAAATTCAAGAAAGTAAAATCTATAACTCAAGAAAAATGGACTTCAAAAACTACACAAATACAGATATCTCCAAATGACTATTATCCATCAAAATAATTAACAGTTGTTTTAGGAAGTCCGCATCAAATTTTCTGATGCTGCTCTATTATAAAGAATTCTTTTTCTGCAATCTTCCTTTCAGAAGTGTTTTCAAACAACTTATATCACTGTAATGCCATTTCTGATACGGAGTATTTAAGAAATAAACAGGAAAAATGTCAATTTTTAAGTGTCTTTTTTAAATGACATCAGAATTATTGGTGGAGGGTAGGGTAGACAGACATATAAATTGGAGGATAATCTCCGTTACCCAAATGTCACACATGCAAATCTCAGCCATTGTGCAGGTAGTTTGCTAAGCAATGTCCCTAGATAAATGACAATAAATTCGTAGGTCTATAGCATAAACTTTTACACATAAGTACTGCACATGGTGCCAAGATGATTGAGCACAAGAGAAAGAAGATTACAGTAACTCAAGACAATATCATCTGTGCCTTAAAACAAATACTCTGTTACCAAAAAAAGAAAAAAAAAGAAAGAAACTGAATTACTAAATCATGAAGTTAATTTGAGGCTACAATGAAATAATTTTGCTTGAATTACATATAATTTTTACTTCTTCTTTAACCTGGCTACTAGAAGACAATATTAAGAAATAATACTTTGTGTGTAACATGAATGGTTTTACATTAGCAAATACAGACAAAGGGATAAAGGGATACAGATTTTTATGGTAGCAAAGTTCCTATGTAGGTCTTTAAAGTCTCTGTTTATAATTGCCCTGCTTTTTCATTTATTCATCTTCAAGGCTCTTCATGTAAAATGTTCAAAACACATCTATAACCTTACACTAACTCTTCTATGTCCTTTTCACAATTGATCAATATTTTATACCTAAATAAAAATAAACTGTTCTCTTCACTATAAACACTTTCACAAATAAAATTCAAACTACTTTAGATTAAGAAAGGTCATGATTTACACAGTCAAAGCAATGGAATGTGAAGTCCATATTGGTGGTTCTCAGACTTCAGCAAGCATCACAGTCATTGCTGGGTCCCACATTGAGAATTTCTTATTTAGAAAGTCTGGTGGGGGGGGGGAGGGTTCAAAATTTGCATTTCTAACAAGTTTCCAGGTGACGCTGATGTTGAAGGTTAGAGGTTCCCACTATGAGAACCTAACTTGTGCTAAGACATATTTAAAAAGTAACACATAAATATATTTGTTCACCCACCTAATAGCTGTGGCATTTATAAAGACCAGGGATGCTGATTAATTTTCACACAAAACCCATTCTATTCCAATGCCTAATACCCACATCAATATTAAAAGAAAACAAAACAAAAAAAAAAAAAAAAAAACCACCACTTTCCTCACAATGATCAATCAGTTCAGTAGCAGAACTGCCTCCCCCTTTGTTGTTAAGCAACATGGACATTATCTCAATGCAAATGTTTCCTACTTATCTCCACTCCTAGATCTTACCCTTTTCCCCTGCCCAACATGAAACTTGCCAGGACAATAATCTGAATGACAAAAAGTGACAGGAAACTGGTACCATGCCTTTCTAATCCAAACATTTCTAGCATGTTCTGTCCCCCCAATCTTTTTAACTTCTCATTATCTCCTACACACACACACAAACACACACACACACACACATACACACCGTTCGTGTTTTTTTTAATCCTTTTAGCTGGGATGGTCAGAACAAATGGAAGAAAAAAGACTTAGACATGGGATAAAAGGAATCCAGACTCCCCCACGCTAAGGAACAGCTCCTTGAAAAGGCTCAATCTCCAGCATTCCTCCATCCCTAGAATCTTAGCCACTCTCAGATGCTCAGGGACATCAGAGTCCAGCAGAAGTCAAAAGAGCAGTAAATGAATTCCTGCCTTCCTCAATGCCCCACCTCCTGCTGTCAGCCAAGCAAAAAGATCTGCCTGGAGTCTCAACATCTCTCTTATACACACCACCACCACCACCACGACCACCATCAAGCAAGTTCTCTTTCATTTGGGAAAGAGAGGGTGGATAGGGAAAGGAAATTAAAATGTGTATAAGTGGGAGAAAGTGAAATTTTCCTGGCCCATGCCAAAAAGGGAACTAGGAAGACAGGAAAGGGGAGTGGCAGATGGAGCTCCCCACTCCAGACCCCCTCCGGACCACCCCCACCCACTGCTCAGCCCAGGAAGAACACAGTGGAGACAGAAAAGGCTCCCTTCAGATCTCCCACATCCTTTTCCAAGCAGCTGCCCAGGGCACACTCCACATTCCCAGAGTTTGAGTATTCAAGGTCCTGCTGCACCCACACCCTCTCTGCAGTAAGTTCTAGGGTCTGCAGGGAGAGCTCTGACATTTCCACAAACACTCATGCCCTTTGCCCCGGGGACAGCCATTGACCTAGCACTGCAGTGCTGGGGTCCAAACCCCCCAGCGATAGATACCAAGGGCAGCAGGTTGATTTTCAGCACACATGGACCCTAGGGGAGTTGTGGGAGAGTCTTGGCCTGCTGTACTCTCAAGAGCTGTTCTCCTAACCTCCCCTACCATACCTTTGAGATCACAAAAGTTATGTTCCCTTTGTGGCACTGCCTGCTTGTCCCAGGAAAAGACGCACATTTCACACAGGGCCTGGGTGTGTGTGTGAGTGTATCTTTCAGTCCCGAAAGCCAAGGGTGCCAACTGCTGACAAGCAAAGGAACCTGGGTGTGCTCTTGAGGACTTAAAAATCTCCAAATTAACAAGCTCGCCCTTCTCTCGGTCCTAACCCGCCCAGACCTGGGTTTTCCAGAGAACTGAGGTTGTGTTCCTGTTGCAGCGAGCTGGTGTCCTGCCCCGGAGCCCAGACGCGCGGACTTGGCCATCCGTTCATTCATGCATTTGCTCATCCATTCACATAAACATGTCCCTTAATTGTGTCTGGCACCGAGAATCTTGCCTGCTATTTTCCCCTCCCCAAGTCAGTATTCATGGCAACGCTGGTGCAGGACGCAACTCAACTGTCACCCCACTCCCTGAGCCGGAAAATCAAGTCACAGAGGCATTCACCAAAAAAAAAAAAAACAAAAACAAAAACACGAAAAGGTGGAGAGGAGGAAGAGGCGGGAGACGGAGACGGATGGGAAGCTCACTGGGGTCACATTCGAAGCTTCCCTTCAGGGGAAACCGCGGCACCGACACCGCGGCAATGCAAGGAGCCAAATCATTATTAAATCAAAGACTGCTAGAGCTCCGGTCCCCAGGGGGGATAAATCAAGTGCAAAGCCACTCGTTCGCAAGAGTGCAATGTTGCCGACTCGACCCAACTCCCAGCCCCAGCCGAGGCGCTGGGGGAGCGGCTCGCAGCCCAATCCGCAGCGCGCTCGCTGCCTCCTTACCGCTCCCAATAACGTGATGAAGTGTAAATCAAATACCACGCCGGGAGGGGCCCCGGAACGGTGCGAGTCGTGCATTTTCGCTCGCCAGCCTATCTTAACTAAGAATCACAAGGTCACGATAGCGTCGCGATTCCACTCACCATATACTCCTTGGCCAGAGATCCCCTCCAGGAGGACTGTCAGCAGCCACACGAGACCGTACACTAAATCCATCTTCACGTGAACATGAACATATCCAGCCCAGGGGGGACGCAGCGGGACCTTCCGGAGGCCGGCGGCTAGCCGAGCGCGCTCCACTCGCGCCCGGGCCGAGCCGAGGTACCCGGGAACCGCTCGCCGAAGAAGAAAGCGCCGTCCGTCTGTCCTTCCCCGGCGGCGGCCGTCAGCGGAGCGCAGGAGCCCCGCACACCCCACACTCATACACACACACACACACACACACACTCCCACAACACAATACCCTGACACACACTCACACGCACGCCGCACTCACACCGGGCGCCTGGGAAAATCGCAGATGCCGGGGAGGAGCAGGGGGCGTGATGGGAAGGGGGCCGTGAGGCGAAGTGTTCTTCAGGGTAGCGGGCTCGAGTCTCCGCAGCGACGGCGGCGGCGGCGCGCTGGGCTGGCAGCGGGCGCGGGCCAGGGGCCGGGGGTGCCGATCGGTGCGAGCCTGACGCGGGCAGCCACGGAGCAGGAAGTGGCCTCTGACTCGGGGCACCGAGCAGGGGCTTCCTCGCCTGGGTTCGCCTTTACAAAGTAACTCGCGAAGGTCCCCGGAGCAGTGTCAAGCGGCGGCAGCGGCCCGCCCGCCCGCAGTCCGGAGCCCCCAGCCCTGCTGTCTTGCCTTCCCCCATTCCATCAGTTGCCATTGCAACGCCAATCCTGTTACACGATACAGGCTCGCATCGCCGAGCGGGGAGAGGAGGAAGAGGAGGAGGAAGAGGAGGAGTGGGGCTAAGGGGACGGGGGTGGGGAGGAAGGGATGGGAGGAGGGGGGAGAAGGAGAGGGACCGACGAGGAGCAGAGTGTGCGTCTGGAGCTCTCTCGGGCACCAGCCTCAGCCACCGCCGCCGCCGCCACCACCACCACCGTTCTCCAAAATAGCCTTTAGCGCCCTGCCAGCGAAGAGGGGGCTCCGGGCGGCCGCACCAATTCCGGGAGCCGAAACCAGAGTCCAGGCACCGCCACTTGCGAAAGAGGGAGAATGCCAAGCAGAGACCGGATCCGCACACACGTCTACGCGTGCCCACCGGCACCGCGCGCGTCCTCTTCGCTTCCGCGCCGCCCCCGCCAGGTGGAGGGGTGGGGGCGGTCGGGACAGGCGGGAGTTTAGAGGAGGGAGCCGCTGAAGGGGTTCCCCGCCTGGGCTAACGTAGTGCTGGCATCCAGAGGTGAACGCGGGAGCGGCCGCCTGAGGAGGACACCCGGCTGCGTGGCCGCCGGTCGGGACCCAGCTGCGGCAGAGGTGCCGGGCCGGGCGGCGGAGCGCCCAGGGCTCGACGCCGGCCGGAATCCCTGGGTGTGCGCGGGGGTGCGCGCCGCGGAGGCGAGAGGAGGAGGTGGAGGAGGAGGGCGAAGCCGAGAGCTGGCGGACGGGCTGCCGGGCTGCCAGAGAGGGAGGCTGTGTGTGGTCACGTTGTGCGCTACGTGCTGAGAGCGCGAGCTGCTAGCCGCAGCTGGGCGACGTCAAAGCCGGGTGCGCGGCTCAGCCGCCTGCCTCCGCGCCTCCTCTGCCTCCCCTGCTCCGCCTTCGCTCTGCCTGCTTGTGTCAGCCGAGGAGCTCATCAGTATGGACAGCGCCGAGAGGCTCCGCGAGGCCGGCGGCATCCGGCCTCCAGCTTTCCCCGCCGAGGCCCTCCCCGGACTCTCTGGGAGCTCCGCGGCGGCAGACCACCGTTATTATACCTGATGCCGCCGTTTGCGCTTGCACGCCGAAGGGCCGGCTACCACCCTAGACCAGGGTAATTACAGCACACTATCTCCTCCCCGTCGCCCAAGGTCTTCCGGGACCCGTTCTGCTTGACTAGAGGGCAGAACAGGCCACAGCACTTGCAAGTGGCTTCGTTTCTTCCCCCATTTCCGTCCTTTTAAATGGAAATATGGTCATCGTGGCAATGAGGTGTCTCTCCTCTCTAGGAGAGAAACACTAGGAGTTCAGAGCTTAGTTTATTTAATATGCAACGTCTCAAACTAAAGTTAGCTGCTTTGAAAATCTTTTCTCTTTTGTGAAAGACAGACTCTCATTGGGGCAGAGCTAGCTAGCTCTGATATTGGGATTAAGAAATTCATAGTTACAAAAGGATTAGAAAATTCGAGGCATCTTTAATTTACATTGGAGCGAGAGTAGAAATACTTAACCAAATTTTGATAGGGAAAAACTGGGAATATAGTTGTGGTTTGTGATTTGTTTTTATAACCACAATAATTAGTGCTTCCTGCATGCAATTCACTTTCTTGAATATATTCTTCACTATTCAAACAGCATATGGATAGGGAAGTGATTAAAATAGCTAAAACGTGCATTTATACATGTGTAACAAAAGTAATTGCTATGGAGAATCTGAAGCATAGTATTCATTTATCTGCTCCCATAACAGATTAGCATAACATACTGCATTTCCCTCTCTCCCTGCTACTTCTGCTGTGGGGAGGGAACTCCAAGCACTAGAAAATGAATAGTCCCCATTGTTTCCACCAAGGTCCTTTAACTCAACTAAGTGAATTATGTATATTATCTTTATAGGGTGTGACCTAGTGCTTACCCTCTGGGTTTCCAAGATAGGAGGAACCAAGAATGTTGAGAGGGTCCCGATGGATGCCTCACATAGTGTTGAGGACCCCTTCTTTATGAAATGCCACTTTCCTGGATGGAATTAAGTATCATTTTATGAGTAAAACTCAGTGTGTAGCATTTCTGAAGAGAATGACGTTCACTAGTCATTTATGTAGGGAGGGCGGGGGGTAGAAATTGTCTTAAGTTTCTGAAGATCTGTCTTTTAAAAGTAAATAATTCCTGCATAGTATAGCACAGCAGCTTCAAGGGACAGTAAACTGCAACTCTCCGATGGCAGCTCACGATATGTATTGTCTATGAGGCACTTCCAGATTTTAGCTGCTCATGTTCTGCAAATAGCACTTCACCTGCGTATTGGCACTGTCCTTTTTTTGGGGGGGGACACTCTTATTTATGGAATCCTAGGCTCTTTGAGTGTTTGCAGGACTCTAGATTGAAATATCTTATTATCCCAGAATCTCAGTGTATTTCATTTACTACAGAATCCAGACTAAGTGACAATCCCTAATAGAGAATGTTTTCCTTAACCTTCAACATTAGGACATAAGCTTCAGGAACTCAGGGCCTTTACTTTCCTTGTAGTGCCCATCTCTGCCTAGGGAAGTACCATATACCCATGAACTATTTGGAGCTTGGAGAGAAGTTAGAGAACCTGGACATTGTAGAATTTATTTCAGTTGAGGAAACAGCCAGGTGTATCTACTCTGGGCCAGGCCTAATTCTGGATATGGACATTCAAAAATATATGAAACAGAATCCCTTCCTTTAAGAAACACACATAGTGCACAGGGTGTATTGGTCAACACATGCACCACTACTTCTGTTGACACTATGAGTATTATATAAATAAACAAAGTCCCAGGGCTCTAGGTGGCAAATTTTACATGCAGCCATTAATTGGCTAACATGACAGTGAGAATAAAAATTGCACTGGATTTAATTTTTTTTTTTAGTTCCGATGAAAATACTGGATGGATAAGTTATGGAAACAAATGGCCAGTTCAACCAATCAAGTTTTTTTTTCTGCTTGAAATTCAACATTCTTTTTATCTGCCCTGACCAACCCAGCATGATGTATTCAGCCACACCTAGCATTAGCTACTAAAGGCCTCCAGGTGGTGAGCCTGAGCTGAGGCTTAAGGACTGGCAGGGAGATGGTTTATCAGAGAGGAAAGGAGTTCTAGAAGACCTGTCCAAAGGCTACAGTGAAATCAGACCCAGGACACTCTGTAGCCCAATTAGAGAAGTTTCCTATAGGAGCAGTGTAAATAACTTTATGGAGTACCAGCTTCTTGGATTTTGCATTATGAATATGGATGTGGCATAGAGCCCAAAGGAATCCCACATTGCATTATTGCCAGGCCGCACTTAAGAGTATTCTTTTGTCTACCAGGAGCAGCAATGAACACTTAATCATTTGTGATTACAGGGTCATGAAAATTTAGGGACTTTCCTCTGACAACCCTAATTGCCTGAATAACATGTTATAGTTTTATTTACTATGGTTTCTTTTTCATTTCTATCTCCATCTTCCAGTATGACCGTGACATTCCAACCTAGGTAACATGAGAGAGGCAATGTCATGGAGGGAATCAGGGCTTGGTACAAGATACACCCAAGATAGTGGGACAGAGAGAAGAAAAAGTAGTAACTCAGGAAATACAGCTGAGCAGGGCAAAGTCAGAAGATCAGTGGTAAATCTGTCCTTTCTTTCTAACCTAGCTTCTTCCCACAAGGCAAATAGCAGGTCTTGTGTATTTTTATAGTTACTCCCTGTTTTCCCCACTAGTCCTTTAAATCATATATACACTATTCCCTGCCTGTTTATAAAACCAAACAAGATTGTAGAAATCATCAGGGGTATATAGGTAATCTTTCAGAAATTTTACACACTAACCTGTTGCCCCATACTTCCTTGTGCTTGCTTTATTCTTTTTGATCACTGATTCCTGGTTTATATCACAGCTTATTGGGACCATATAACCCACTCTGAATCATACCTCGGTTGTCTGTGTTTATGGACCCCTGGCTTAATCCTTTTATCCTGAGGCTAAATCTACTTCTGATATTTCCAAAATCTGTTAAGGCAAACTCCATTTTTCTGTGGCTCAGACATGAATGTGAGACCCCAAACTATCACTTCCTCAATGGACTTCCCAATGGTCCAGTTCTCTTTAAAGCTAACCCAGATTATAATAAAGTCCGATTAAACCCTAAAATGGAACATTCCTCTAGGGTACAGAATCTTCTGTTCTGATAAGTTTTCTCTAGCCAAATGCCTGTCCACCTAGTTTCATTTTCTCCTACTTAGTAATAGCTTCACAGCATGCAGGCTTAGAAAAAAACCTAAGCAGCATCACCTAGAAGTGACTGTTTCGTATGACAGTGAGACATGATTTACTATCAGGGAGACAAAGCATAGCATCGGGGGTCTGGTCATCTCCAGGAGGCAGGCAAGGGGCACTTGTTCATAAACAGCAGAACTCAGACACTGGTGTTAAGCATGAGACAAGGATTTCATTTTGGGAAACAGGATTGTCCCTCAACAGGGCTTTAGTGAGAACAAAAAGGGGAAGGAGAAAGGCACCTACTAAATTAGAAATAAATAAGCACATCAAATCCCCATTGTATGGACTGAGAGAAGTCAAGGAGAGATATATGGCTTGTGGAAGTAACAAAATACCCAAAGGATAATCCCCAGAGGTAGCAAATCCAGGGTCTAAATGAAAAAAGGAGGTACCTAGGAAAGGCTGATTATATGGATACTGTTTTGAGAGGATGCCAAGGTAATTTGTTACCAGATGATGGGGCTAAGGTCTCAGATATATTGTGGCTCCCCGTGAAGAGTACCTCACAAACACAGGAAAGTAGAGGCAGAGGCAGAAAACATGAGGCAAGGGTCTTTATAGTCTTGATATTCTATCTTCAGCTTAAAAATAACAAATCCCTGAAATTTGGTAAAGAATTATATTCTCTCTCATATGCACTCCTTCTTTAAGACAGACATGCTAGTCTATAGTTCTAGACCTCCAGGATTTTGGGAACCACTCATGTTTTCTATAGTTTGCATCTTGAACCCATAATTATTTTTTTAAAAGCCTACCTTCATATACCATAGCCTTGACAATTTTAGTAGCCCTGCCCTAGATCTATTCTTATTCTGGCACGTCTCCCTTGATTCTGACACTATTTCAGGAACAGAAAAGATGCAGATTTGTTCCAGAGTAGAAGATGTTCAGTTCAGGGCAGTGTAACATAGTAGGTAAATGTCTGAGCTTTGACATCAGACTGTCTTGGGCTTGAATCTCTGACATCAGTTTGACCTTGACGTTTCCCTTATTTCATAAAACAAAAAGAGCAAGAGGTTATTAAGAGTTTTAAATAAAGTAGTACACATAACATACATAGCTCAGCACCTGACACATAGTGCTCAAATAATATATTATTACTCTTAATATTCTTATTGATAATATTTGTTAGTTGTTAGCATTAGTATATGGGGCCAATACCTTGAATCACTTATATTTTGAGGTTAGCTAACAGCTCAGAACCTTTAGTTTTGTAAGTATGATGAAGTGTTTTTCTCTAAAAGGCATGACTTCACTTCCTTTCATTCAAAGTTCATCTGTCCCATTTCTGTCCAGTCACATTGAATTCTGAAGTCTTTCTACAGTTTATCTGTAATGGTTTGGCATTTCAGTACTTAGGAATAGCTTAATATCTTCTGAAAACTTGAAAATTTGAGAGTATAATTCTACTTCAAGATTATTTTTGAAAGTGCCACGTCTCTGGTTGTATCCTTGGAAAACTCCACAGCTTAAATATTAACACAGAGAAGTTTCTGCTTATCATTTTGCTTGGTTTACTATCTTTTAAAAACAGATTGGTATGAAGTAATGCTTACACTTCTAGGTCACCAGTAGACTAGATTAAAGATCAACACCAAATTTGGATTAGCAATTTTGTGGTGGAAATATAAAGAAGCCCACTGTTTCTGACAAGGAAGTGATTTGATTAAGCCGCAGATAAGATAAAAAGGACTAGAAGGGAGTTGAACTAAAACTGTCCCCTTGATTGTATATTTGGAGCAATTTATAGATGTACATGTAATAGGAAATAAAGGAAAAGAAATTTGGGCTGTATCAGATAGTGGGTTCAAAATTTGGCATCACAACACCAATACAATTGATATAATATGCCATAACATAACATAAACTTTAAACATAATTAAACTTGATCTGTTAACAAGCTACTCATATCAGCTAGTGGTTGGAAAAACTCAAGGAAGCACAGCCTCTTCTTGGTTTAAAAATTAGCATCTTTTGGGGCACCTGGATGGCTCAGTCAGTTGAGAGTCCAACTCTTGATTTCAGCTCAGATCATGATCTCAGAGTTGAGGGATCAAGCCCCACACTGGGCTCTGTGCTGGGTGTGGAGCCTGCTTGGGATTCCTTCTCCCCCTCTGCCCCACCCCTCCCCCACTCGTGCTCGCATACGCGTGCTCTCTCTCTCTCTAAAAAAATTTTTTTTTAATTTAGCACCTTTTATCTAATTACCTAATTTTTCAGGGTTTCTCTCACACGCTCTTCTCTTTGTCCTCACCCCATGAATGGTTGGTTCATGTTTTGTTCTTATATTAGAGAGAAGTATCTTCTTTCATCCAACATTGTTAGACTTCCATTTGATCTTTGAGAATCTGCCACTTACCCTACTGCACCCATTGCTCACATCTTCACCCAATGGCTTTCAGTGATAAGGACACAGCTCCTGCCTCATTCCAACCTCAGGCTTCTCGCAGACTTCTTGTCATTGAAGAACTTTCTCATTCTTCTTTGGGGTCACCAGAAAAGTCTAGATATCCTCTACACCATACACATTGGGAAACTATATGGTATTATTCTTCATTCTTTCTTTACCTGAATATACCATGTTGAGCTTTATACTCCTTTATAGATTCCCTGATTTGCACTCTGAGGCATTTTCATCCAAGAGTTAAGGCAAGATTCAAAAAATAAGCTTTCTATACCATGGAATTCCTAAAGTATATGAAGGTCACTACTCCCTTTCATTCACAAGAGAGGACAGGGAAGTCCCCCTCAGCAGCATGCATATCCTTATCTTCCAATTTACCATCTCTCTTTCCTTCCTCTCTCTAGGCTCTTCTATTCTCCCTGGCCATAAGCCCCCCATCAAGCCAGAGGGAAGTTGACCATCCTAGCAAAGGGAAAAATGAAAGTCATTTGAATCTTGCATTCTTCTTACTTTCTGCTTTATAGAAAAACTACTGTGGTCTGAATTCTCCAAGCTAGAGCTTAATAATTTAAAGCCTAGGTCTTCCCGAAAAAACATCTTTTTTCTTTCAAATGCCTGACACTTCTTTTTTCCCTGGTTTCTGCCCTTTCCCTGAAGGTATGCTCAGCTTCGATAAATGTAGAACCTTAGAGCAGCAAGAATTACAGGAAATCAGAAACAACTTGAATATAAGATAATATTTCAAAATACTAGTTATAGCTATACAGCCCAATTCTCTATAAATAAGTCAGTAAGGGGGTAGGACTAGGTCCTGTCTATTATGGGTGGCGCAAGGAAGCAAAACATTATCCAAGTTCCAAGTTTGGGAGTAGATCCAAAGAAGTGGAAGGTTGGGGGTTCCCAGGGGTAATTCATGACAGGTGCCTTGAAGGAGGGAGAAAAAAAAAACCTGTGGGTAGGAATGTGGTAATTAGGAGATTGAATAGGCAAGTATCCCAGCGTGCCACCAAACTGGCAAAGAAAATAAGGCCAGCCAAACATGTGACTAAGTAGTCTGAGGGTTAACCAGGAAGAATACAAGATAGAGGAGGGAAGAGGGGAAGGGCACAGGGAGCTGTACCAGGTTAGATAGTGTCCCCCCAAATTCTTGTCTTCTCAGAATCCCAGACCTTGACCTCATTTGAAAGTAGGGTTGTAACAGATGTTATTAATTAAGATGAGGTTATCCTGAAGTAGGGTGGACCCTTAATCTAATATGACTGATGAACTTAGAAGAGGAGAAGGCACAGAAACACACACACACACAGAATACCATGCAACAACAGAGGCAGAGACCAGAGTGAGGCATCTACAAGTTGAGGAAGGTGGAGGATTGCTGACAATATCAAGGGCTAAGAGAAAGGCAAGGAGCAGATTCTCTCCTGGCACCTTCAGAGAGAGCATGGCCCTGCTGACACCTTGATTTTGGACTTCTAGCTTCAAGAAGTGTTAAGAGAATAAATTTCTGTTGTTATAAGCCACGCAGTTTGTGGTACTTTGTTACAGCAGCCATAAGAAACAAATACAGGAGCTCACACTTGTCTCTTGGGCAAGAGTCTACACAAAAACTATTTGGCCAAGCCCTCTGGAGCTGCTATCCAGATCCTTTCCTTTAGGAAGTTTTCTTCTAAATCTTTATGGAATCACACTTTCCTAGCTTGGACAAATCAACCTACCTCAGTAGTGCATGTGTTACTCAGGAGAGTAATCATGAGAGCTAAATGGAATAGTTCTTGTAAAACGTAGGTGATCATGCCCTTTTCAGGAAACCAGAGAGAACCAGGAAAACTAGATGTGAAGTTCTCCTCTTCCAAGTTCACTTTGATGCAGCCTCCCAGATACCGGTGGGAAGCCTGGGATCTCCGGGAACAGAATAGAAGCAGAGGTAGCTCTGTCCTCCGTGCTCCATGTATCTGACAATACCCCTCTACTTAGCAAAAGCCCGGGATAGAGGAAACCTCTCGTATTTCTCTTCCCCTCTCTTTTTCTTACTCTCCTATAACCAGAAGAGGGGAATTTTCTTCTTTTTCCCATCTACCACACCCTTAAGTAAAACTCACTTACAGCAGCAGTTTTCAAACTTTCTTTTCTTGCCATTTATTTACCTCAACCCACCACAATAAATATATTTTTATCCTGACTCAGTACACATACACACATCCAAAACACATTTTTATTCATAATACAATTACCCTTTGCACCAAAGTTTTTGAGATGTTCTATTCTATTCTATTCCTTTCTCTTCCATATTATTTTATTTTTAAAAAGTGTGGTTTGACCTTACCAAACTTAATTCTATAACTCCTTAATGTGTAATGCAGCATATTTAGTGCAAATGCCCATTTTTTGACATGCTGAAATGTTGCTTAAAAATGTTGCTAAAAATGTTAATAAAAAAATTATCTTCCTAATGAAAAATTCCGAAAAGAGCATATACCCTAACTATCATGCCCTGAAACAATAAATTTCTTGGTTAGGCTTTGGAAAAGGGATAATTGTTACAGATACATACTTTGAATGATACATGTATTTACCTGTTTCGTATCCTTTCTTTTTCATTCAACATAGAGTGACATCTTTCCTTGGCAATAAGTGATCATTTTTAGAAGCACTTTTTTAAAGATTTTATTTATTTATTTATTTGTTATTTTATTTATTTAAGAGAGAGGGAGAAAGAGAGCTGGAGCGCAAATGAGGGGAGGGGCAGAAGGGGAAGGAGAAGGAGAGAGAGAAGCTCACACGGACTCTGCATTGAGCGCAGAGCCCCACGTGGGGCTCAATCCCAGGACCCTGAGATCATGACCTGAGCTGAAATCAAGAGTTGGACACTTAACCTACCGAACCACCTAGGCGCCCCTTATCAGCATTCTTAATGACTGAACAATGCCAATCTGTGGATGCAATGGAATCATCTAACCAAGCTCCTTTTGTTGGGCATTTGGTTTGTTTCAAAAGCTTACATTCTAATGGGATGAGACAGATAATAACCAATAATCAGACAAACCATAAGGATAATTGCAGATTGCAATAAGTACTTAAAAAAAGGTGATCTAATAGAGTATGAAAATATTGGGGATTATGTTAGATAATATCATCAGGAAATGGATTTTGAGATAAACGTGAAAGACAAAAGGCTCACCACAGAAAGATGTGAAGGGAGATCTACAGACACAGGGGAAAACAAGGGTTCTTGGAGTCTAATGCATTGAAGGAACAGGAAGATAGCTTTCTGGAAAGTAGTTAGGGACCAACTCATGAAGAACTCCATAGGCCAGGGTAAAAAGAAGGTTTTATTCTCCATGCAAGGGGAAGCCTCTAGACAACTCAGAGAGATACAAAGAGAAATAGAGAGAAAGAAAGAAAGAGACTATCCCAAGACGGAAAAGGGTCTATAGTCAACAAGTATACTGGGCATGGTTATGGATGAATGAATCAATTTGGGTACTGGTCGTATAAAATTTACAGTCAACTTCAGAGTTTATTTCTTTATTTAGTTTCTTTTGTGTTTCAAGTTTTTATTTAAATTCTAATTACTTAACATATAGTGTAATATTAGTTTCAGTAGTAGAATTTTGTGATTCATCACTTGTACATACAACACCCAGTGCTCATCACAAGTTCCCTCCTTAATCCCCATCACCCATTTAGCCCATCTCCCACCCATCTCCCCTCCAGCATCCCTGTCTATTCTCTATAGTTAAGAGTCTCTTATGGTTTACCTCCCTCTTTCTTTTTTTTCTTTCCCCTATATTCATCTGTTTGTTTCTTAAATTCCACATATGAGTGAAATCATATGGTATTTGTTTTTCTTTGACTGACTTATTTCACTTAGCATAATGCACTCTAGCTCCAGCCATGTTGTCACAAATGACAAGATTTCATTCTTTTTAATGGCTGAATAATATTCCATTGTGATGGATTATATATATAAATACACACACACACACACACACACACACACACATACCACCTATTCTTTATCCATTCATCAGTCGATGGACATTTGGGCTCTTTCCATAATTAGGCTGTTGTTGATAATGCTACTATAAACATCAGGGTGCAAGGGCCCCTTTGAATTGTTTTTTTTGTGTCCTTTGGGTAAATACCTAGTAGTGCAATTGCTGGGTCATAAGGTAGTTCTATTTGTAACTTTTTGGGGAAGCTCTATACTGTTTTCCAGAGTGGCTGCACCAGTTTGCCTTCCCCCAACACTGTAAGAGGTTCCCCTTTCTCTGTAGCCTCACCAACATCTTGTTTATTCTAGCCATTCTGACAGGTATGAGGTGGGATCTCATTGTAGTTTTGATTTGAACAATTTTCATACACCTAGGAACATGGATTGTTTCTGAATTCATTTAGGCTTTTTAAAGATTGTGATACTATTTTGTAGTTTTGTTTATGTATGCCTTATATATTTTGGAAATTTATACCTTATTGTTATTAATGAGAAATTTTTAAAATCATATTCTCTAAGTGGTTATTGTTGGTAGGTAGGAGAGTTATTTAATTTTTGTATATTCATTTGATAACCAGCTGAAATAGCTTCTTAGGTCTATTTTTCTTTTTCTTCAATTGTCTTGAGTTTATCAGTTAGTGAAACAATCATATAATCTGCCAGTAGTGATCATTTTTATTGATTTTTCATCAGGAGTCATGAGTCCCACTCCTCCTTTTTTGTGAGATTTCATTGGCAGTAACTTCTATCATAAAACTGAAAAATGTTAGTGATAACATATTTCAGATTTTAATTGGAATGCTTCCAATGTTTCACAGTTCAGGATGCCATTGAGTGTTGGTTTCAAATGGATATACAATTCCTAGTTTAATAAAAAGTTTTGTGCTATTGTTTCTGGTTGTAGGTTTGGTTTTTCCTGGCCATCCCTCCACCTAAGTCACCCAGTGTGCATGACCAATGAATTTAACCAAATGCCTTCATGGTATAAGTTATAAATTATTTTACGATAATTTTAAACTTAGGTTTCTTGAGATGATCTATTAGTGAGGGTTCTCCTGAGAAATACAACCGATAGGATATATATAAATAAAATATCTAAGCCATTTAAACTTAATACATTCAATCTTTGAAATCACAGTATAAGGTAGGAACTTCTCATAATTCAGTTCATAGATGAGGAAACTGAGGCCCAGAGGGCTTATTATGTTGAAATATCTTTGTGTATCAGAAAAAGCCCCACACTTGTAATACTGTATTAAGACTTCAATAGGGCACCTGGTGGCTCAGTTAAGTGTCTGCTTTTGACTCAGGTCATGATCCCAGGGTCCTGGGATCAAGCCCTCCATCTGACTCCCCGCTCAGTGGGGAGCCTGCTTCTCCCTCTCCCACTCCCCCTGCTTGTGTGCTCTCTCTCTCTCACTCTCTCTGTCAAATAAATAAAATCTTTTAAAAAAAGACTTTAATAAAGTACTAGAGTTACTAATAATTATGGTTACAATTTTCTCTAATTTATATTCTTATTTGAAACTGGGAAGTTTATAATTTTTATGAGCTCCAGAGAATCATAGAAATTATTATATAAAGGTTCAAAAGAGCTCACCTGCTAGTCATCTGGACCTGCATATTTTTGAAGGGTCTTCCCTGTTAGTCTATTCAATTTGTGGCATCATAGTAAGTCATGTATTTCTGAATGTTTACTAAAATATATCATGAATAGCACAGTCTTAAAATTTAATAAATGTCTCCTCTAAATCTGTGCTTACATCTCTTTTTTCATTCTCAAAACTTATACTTTTATTTTCTTTCTGTGTATGTGTATTAGTGTATATGTTTTGTGAGTTCTCTTTTTTTGTCCCTTCAATCTACTAGCTTTCAAATTTGTCAATTATACCGTTGTATGCTTTGTAATTAATTAAGTCTTGTGTTAGTTTTCATCTCTCCTTATTCCTATCTCTTAGATTAATTGGGGTAACTTTGGCATATTAGTTTTAGCTTCTTAGACTGAATAATTAGTTTATTATGTTTATTCTTACCTATTTACTGATGAAAGTATTTAGATTTATACTTTCTGTCCTGAGTATAGAATTTGCTGTTTCATTCTATTTTTGACATAGCCTGTTGTCTCTTTTGTTAGTTTCAATGTAGATTGCAATAATTATAGTCTCGAATTATTGGTTAACTAAGGAGCTGCCAAGGAAAACTTTTTAAATATTTGCCTGTGATTAAGTATCTGCCATGCTAATTATTGCATAATAAGAAAATGTAGACTATAAAATTTCTACTTTTTTATGTTTGTTAAAATTTTCCTTGTGGCCATTTAGATCTTTTCTAGGTAAATATTTTATGGACTCTGAAAATAACTGTGAATCTTAAAAGTAAGACACAAAGTTTTATATATAAATATATAAAACCAACCTTCTTAATTAGATTATTTACATGTTCTATATTTTAATAATATTTTGATGCCTGTTGCACCAATGTATTTTGTCATTCACTATCGCAGAGGAGAGGTCGTGGCAAGCTTGATTTTTTATTCACTATAGACATTTGCTCTTCCTTTCTAGGTGGTTTCAGTATTTTTACTTCATGTTGGTGATTCACAGATTTCATCTGGATGTGTCTGGATAAGGATTTTTCCCAGGAATTATACCTTATATATGGTAAGTCCTCTCTCACCCCTGAAATGTTTTCTCTTATTTATATCTTCTCTGTTTAGACTGGTTATACTCTTTGGGGAATAACTACTCTTGGCTTTATCTTTACTCTTTTTTTTCCTCTCCGCATACATTCATTTTGATATATATAAGATGTGAGTATTCACTTTCTTTCATCAAATCTGTCATTTTTCTCGGTGTTCTGGGAAAACTTCCCATTCTTCTGGTCCACATCGCTGCTTTGATTTTCCACAGCAGTGGATATCCACGCCAGAGTCAAATGGAAATTTTATCTTTATCACTAATTTATAATTGTCCTTAAAGCCATTGGATAACTCATTTATTGCTTTCTTTTCTTCGAGCCATTTTCCTATGTCTTTGCCTGACACTGACAAGACCCTAAGCCTTTTCAAATAAGTAATTGTAATTTTCTTCTGGATCTTGCAATAAATTATTGTCAGAGATGTACTCGTCTTTGTGCTAGTCCTTTTCTCTTCTGCTGCAGTAATTTTTTATTAGCCCAATGCTGATTATTTTTCTTAAAGAGAGTTTAGATCTATCAGGATGTAATTTTCTTAACAGAAAATATGGATTGTCTTAGGTCCCGCTCCCTTTCTACTTGAGTAATGAGGAAATGTTCTTCTGAGAGTCATAGTAAGGGACAGACTGCTGGAGCCTTAATAAGGAGTAGATCATGCAATTCTCTATGACTTCAGGGGATTTTTCTACTACTTGCATAATCTGCTTTTCTGATTCTAAACTAAGAAAATAGGTAAAGTTTTTAAGTCGCAGCATGCAGCAACAGGATTCCTTTTCTTTCCTTTTTTTTTTTTAATGTCTGTCACCTCTCCAGTGCTCATTTATAGTGAGCTATACTTTCCAGAATGCATGTATTGTGGTTCTTCCTCTGCAAATAGCTCCTGACATGTGCCATTTAGTTGGGGAACAGATAAAGCATCTTTCTTAGTTCTTTTTTTGTTCTTTCAGTCAATCTCCTGACTTTAGTCAAGAATCAAATCTACAGTAGGTTTCTTCCTTCCTTTCTTTTTTCCCCCTCAACTACTGTTTATAAGTATGCCAGTTTCTCCCAGATTCTAGCCTAAGGTTAAGTGTCTGTTTTACGTACTTATTAACTTTTTCTGCATGTTTTCCCATAGGAAGGAGGCTGCATTAGTGCCTATTAGCCACATGTTATTTAAATGGGGATTATCACATTTAATTTTCTAAACTTATTTCACTTTAAGTTATTTTCTGTACTTCCAATATGTAGACAACCCTAGAATGAGTGGTATCCCTCTTTGTAATGTTACTTGGCAGTCATAACGGATTTTCCTTGGTCTGTATTCCTTAGGTTATTTTGAATTCTGTTAATTAAACTGTCCTTATTGCTTACAAGAGACCTATAAAGAGAATGATGGAATCACAAGTGAAATCTTTTAGAGTACAAATCTCACTCTAGAGCGACAGAGATGAAATGGAGGTGGATTCAGCACATGTCATCAGCTTTGAAAGTGGGAGAATTCTTATTTCAAAATCTTGGAGAAAACACTCAGAACCAGGAAGGCATACAAAATCCCTGTACTCAATATGTTCTAAATTTCTATTTTATTTTTTATCAACTTTGTATTAAAGAAAAGGAATCAAAACCATACAGCATGAATTAAAAATTATTAGATGGGTAGTGATATTAATTCATTCCAAACATTTGTTAAACCTATACATAAGAAAGTGTAGTATTTGTCTAAGGCTCTGGCCTTAGTCTCTTGGTCCACCCTGCAGGTCACCTGCAGTTTTAATGAAGAATTCATTGAATGAATGAATGGCTTCTTATCTCAAGCACCTCAGCCTGAAGGCTCTCTGTTGCTGTAGAAACACATTAATTCTGCCAAGGAGCAGGTCAGAGATGTGGGGAGTTAATGTCCACAGAAGCAACCTTCCAACAATAAGGGACATTTGTTGGTAGATAAATACCTCAGTTTCTTCACTCTCTGATGGGAAAATTCTCTCAGGGAATAGTTAGTGAGTCTGAGCTCCAGTTGTCCACAGCAGTCCCCATTCATGAATGCATCTTTTATTGACTTTCTTCCCTTCCTGATTTCACTTTCCTAATAGTGCTTCCTAGGACCTGGTACTGCTTTTAGGGGAACCCCACCTAAAAAAAGGAGGAAAGTCCCAGAGGTATATGTGATAGCAAATAAATACTAGGGGGAGGCATCAATCAAGGCATATGGTGTTTCACCAAATGTTTGTCCCAAGCCATTGTTTTTTTTAAAGTGTTTTCTTTTTTTTTTTCCCCAAGCCATTGCTTTACACAATTATAATAGTGTTAATTTTCCAAGTAAAAGCTTCATGCCAGGAAGTCAACTACAGTTGCTGAATCAGCTCTCTGCCTGGTGTCATTTAAAAAATTTTATTTTGGAGCCCCTGGGAGGCTCAATCAGTTAAGCCTCGAACTCTTTTTTTTTTTTTTAATTTTAAATTTCTTTTAATTTAATTTAATTTTATTATGTTATGTTAGTCACCACACAGTACATCATTAGTTTTTGATGTAGTGTTCCATGATTCATTGTCTTCATATAGCACCCAGTGCTTCATGCAATACGTGCCCTCCTTAATACCCATCACAGACTGGGCTAACCCATCCCCCTACACCGCCTCCCCTCTAAAACCCTCAGTTTGTTTCTCAGAGTCCATAGTGTCTCATGGTTCATCTCCCCCACTGATTTCCCCCCTTCATTTTTCCCTTCCTTCTCCTAATGTCCTCCATTCTATTCCTTATGTTCCACAAATAAGTGAAACCATATGATAATTGACTTTCTCTGCTTGACTTATTTCACTTAACATAATCTCCTCCAGTCCCATCCATGTTGATGTAAAAGTTGGGTATTCATCCTTTCTGATGGCTGAGTAATATTCTCCTTGTATATATGGACTACATCTTCTTTATCCATTCATCTGTTGAAGGGCATCTCAGCTCTTTCCACAGTTTGGCTATTGCAGACATTGCTGCTATGAACATTGGGGTGCATATGGCCCTTCTTTTCACTACATCTGTGTCTTTGGGGTAAATACCCAGTAGTGCAATTGCTGGGTCATAGGGTAGCTCTATTTTTAATTTTTTGAGGAACCTCCACACTGTTTTCCAAAGTTAAGCCTCCAACTCTTGATTTCAGCTCAGGTCTTGATCTCAGCTCAGGGCTTGATCTCAGGGTCAGAAGTTCCAGCCCCACGTTGGGCTCCATGCTGGGTGTGCAGCCTACTTAAAGTTTAAATAAATAAATAAATAAATAAATAAATAAATAAATAAATATTTTTAGAATTCTACAATACTTTAAAATTCTAAATGTAGAGTATAAATACATATTCTGTCATCCAATTCCTTTTTGTCTTTATCTTATTTTTAATAATACATATATTTAAGGTGTACAACGTGATGATTTCATATACATGCACATAATGAAATGATTACTACATTCAAACTAATATATCATATCCTTACAGTTATCATTATTTTTGGTGATGAGAGCACCTAAAACTACTCTTTTAGCAAATTTACAGTATTCAGTACAGTTTTATTAACTATAGTCATCATGCTGTACATTAGATCTCTAGACTTATTCATCCTACATAATAACTAAAACTCTATACCCTTTAACAAACATCTCCCCATTTTTCCTCCCCACCCCCAACCCCTACTAACCACTGTTCTTTCTATTCTCTGCTTTCATAGATTCAACTTTTTTAGATTACACATATAAATGAGGTCATGCAGTTTTTTTTCTTTTGGTATCTGGCTTATTTCACTTCACATAGTGTCCTCCAGATTCATCCATGTTGTTGCAAAAGGTGGCATCTCCTTTTTGTTAAGACTGAATAATATCTCATTTTATATATATATATATATATAATAAAAAATACATAATATTTTTATCCATTCATCTGTTGATAAACACTTAGGTTGTGACATTTGTTGGCTATTGTGAATAATGCTGCAACTGTCACCCAATTTCAATAAATACCAGTATTTACCATGCTTGATTTACATATCTTGTTTCTTAAAATGTTCATGGAATTGCAGTATACATACAAAAAACTGCACATATTGTAAACATATAGCAAAATGAGTTTTCTCGAACTAAACACACTTATGGAACCAGCATCCAGATAAAACAAATAGAACTAGCACTCCCCAATATCCCCCCTCAACATACACACTCCTTTTCAGTTACTACTCAGACGAACAAAGATAAACACTATTCTAGTTTGCATGAGTCTTTTAAGCAAATAGCACACATCCTCTCATTTTACCTTCATATCATCCCTGCTTTATTGTATATTATTAAGCCTAATCTAAAGATGAACCTGCTCCCTAATATGCTCCCACCATATTTTACATATAAGCATAATAAAATTTTTCCAAAATATTTTGTTGGAAAATGCTTTCCTCAATTAGAAATAACTAAAACCTGGATTTAATGAATTGAAGAGAGATATATAATAAGTGAGTAAAAAAATGTATTTTCACTATACGAGTTTGAACTGAGTGGGGAAGTAGTATCTTATATTCAAAGATCATACAAGAAATACACTGATTTTTTTAAGTCTCTACCTCTTCCCACCTTGAACTGGATTATTTTGCTACGAAACCCTGTAATTCCATTAATAATTTCTAATATTGAAGTATTACATTCTAACTTTAATCTAGGTTTGCAAGTGATTGTTTTATTTAGATTTAACTCATAATCTATGTTGACAGTTTTATTTTAGGATGACTAAAGGCATTTCAGAATGATAATTTCCTTTTTATTAGGATACATCTGTTGATTAAAAAACTAGTTTTGAATTTATAAAGTGCTCAAAGTAATTAATTTTGAAAGTGAAATAATGCAGTGTATTTCTGGAGCAGTCATTCTCTGCAGTACAAAGTATTTCCATATTCACCAGATACTTCCTTATGGAGAAATGTCAAAGGAGACAAGTATTGCAGCATCTGACTCAGTGCACTATCTTTTCAGGTAAAATGTAGCCTTCTTGTTAATACAGATATGAAGAACTGATAGTAAACTTTATCAAGCTACTTATTGGCATTTCAGAATAATGTCTGGCTTTTATGTTCCTTTTATATCTTGAATTAGTAATTTTTTAAAAGAAAAATTAAATTGTAAATAGGAAATTGATAAAACATATCTGACTTATCATTACCCTTTGAGAAATTCTAGGCCCATAATAAAATTTTCATCTTTTTCTTCCTTTAATTGTATGGAGCAAATATATCTCCTGACTATTCAAATAATACCATTATCATTTTTATTTAATGAAACATTCAAGTAAACACAAAATATTGATTTCTTACCCATTGTTAAAAATTAATAAGTACAAAATAAATTACACACAAGATTCTTAGTTATTGAAAATAATTTATAGTGACTATTACTTTGACCTTAATTTTCAAACTATCTAAAGACCTCATTCTCAGAAACAGACTTCCAGCATGCAGAATTGAAAATTCTCTCATTTACCTTGTTTATTCTGCAGATATACTTGTCATTTATTTTTTTAGTTTATCAAATATCTAAACTATCACTCAAAAACATGGAAGAAAATTATGTAATTTGGCAAAATTACATATGCAGTTTTCCTTTATCAAGAAATTCTTCTTCTAGAAATCCATCTGAAATACTACTGACAAAATATATAAAAAGATGTATGTACAAGAAACTCTATTCCAGTAATATTTGTCATAGTAGAAAAATAGAATAAAACCTAAATATCCATTAACAGTGACTGATTGTATAAACTATTGTATGGTATTTAGCTGAGGAGATTTTCACGCTAAGTGCTGAAAATGTAGCCTAGTTTATTCTAGCTGCTTATAGTAAAATTTGAGAGAAAAGACATAAGTTGAGAAAATTGTAAACAAATAAAACCCAGAAGTGATAATTTGGAAAACTACTGGTCCTCCCAGATAACAAAGGAAGTCAAAATTAAGAAATTCATTATCAGGAAATACTCTAGAGAAAATACTGAGGATGTGACCCTAAAGTCCTCCCTTGAAACATCAGAGGGATCAAAAGATCAGAATATTAGTCACACAATGTGACTCTGAGAGATAAGGGGTATGACTCAAAATCGCCTCGATTACCTGTGGCCTCTAGGAAACTTGAGGGCAATGTCCCTCAGCTATATCGGGAGAAGTAAAAATTGAGAAGGGATTATTTAGGTAAGATCTCTGGGAGGAATCCTTACACAGTTTATACATGAATCAAGTCATCACATCGTGCACTTTAAAAACCATACAATTTTGTCAGTTATACCTCAATAAAGCTGAAAAAATTCTCTTGATTAGCTTCTTGTCTAATGGAGTTAATTCCTCTGACATATACAGGAGACAGAAAGTTCTTAAAATTTTTATAACAGCAGAAACACTGTCGGTCTAATCAGGAGAAAAGCAGCAAATTCTAACAGAGGGGCATCCTACAAAATAACTGACTAGTACTCCTCAAAACTGTCAAGGTCATCAAAAGTAAGGAAAGACTGAAAATGTTACAGCCAAGAGATGCCTAAAGAAGTGTGACAAATAAATGTAGCATGGTATCCTGAATGGGATGATGGAATAGAAAAGGTACGTTAGGCAAAAACTAAGGAAATCTGAATAAAGTATGGACTTAATAATAATGGATCAGTATCGTTTATTAATTATAACAAATGTATTATAGTAATGCAGGATGTTAATAATAGGAGAAACCAGGTGTGGGGTAAACAGGAACCCTGTGTAGTATCTTCTTTTTTTCTATTAATGTAAAAATGCTTTTAAAAAGTCTATTTAAGGGGCACCTGGGTGGCTCAGTTGTTAAGCATCTGCCTTCGGCTCAGGTCATGGTCCCAGGGTCCTGGGATCGAGTCCCACATCGGGCTCCCTGCTCCGCGGGAAGCCTGCTTCTCCCTCTACCACTCCCCCCGCTTGTGTTCCTGCTCTCACTATGTCTCTCTCTGTCCAATAAATAAAAATAAAATCTTAAAAAAAAAAAAAAAGAAAAGAAAACTTTTAAAAAATAAATAAATAAATAAATAAAATAAAAAGTCTATTTAAAATTATATAAGGATATGTAAAGAAGAAATAACACTATCTTGATTAAGTTGATATAATTGTATATATAGCAAAAACTGTCTTCATCAATTTGTTTCACTTTTTTATTGAGATAAAATTCGCATAGCATTTATAATATTAAAGTGTACAATGCACTGGTTTTAGTATGTTCACAATGTTCTGCAACAATCATCATTACCTAATTCCATAATGTTTTCATCACCCCGAGAAGAAATCCCATACACATTGAGCAGTCATTCCCTATTTCTTCCTCTCCCCAGTCTCTGGAAATCACTAATACTTTTTGTCTCTACAGATTTGCCTATTCTGGACATTTCATATAAATTGTATCATACAATATGTGCCTTTTGTGTCTCACTTTAAGATAGCATAATGTTTTTAAGGCTTATTCATGTTGTAGTGTGCAACAGTACTTAATTTCTTTTTTTTTTAAAGATGTATTTATTTATTTATTTGAAAGAAACAGAGAGAGTGGGAAGAGGGAGAGGGAGACAAGGAGACTCCCCACTGAGTGGGGGGCCCAATGCGGGGCTCGATTCCAGGACCCTGAGATCATGACCTGAGCTAAAATCAAGAGTCGAATGCTTAACCGACTGAGCCACCCAGGCGCCCCATTACTTCATTTCTTTTTAATGACTGAATGGTCATTCCACTGTGTAGCTATACCGCATTTGTAATATAAATTTATCAGTTGATGGATGTCTTGGTAGTTTTCACTTTTGGACTATTATGAAAGATGCTTTATGGACATCCATGTACATGTCTCTGTGTAGATGTATGTTTCTAGTTCTCTTAGGAGTGGAATTGCCGTGTCCTATGGTAACTATGTTTAACTCATTGAAGAGCTATCAAAGTTCTTCCAAATGTTCTCCACAGAACCTGAAACATTTTACATTCCAATCACCAATGTTTGAGCGTCCAATTTCTCCATATCCTGACCAATATTTGTTATTTCCTTAAAAAATATATAATAAACACGTATGTGATTCACAAATATTTTCTCTCACTCTGTGGATTGTCTTTTCACTTTCTTGATAGTGTCTTCCAATGCACAAAGTTTTAATTTTAATGAAGGCTAGTTTATTTATTTTTTCTCCTGCTGCTTGTGCTTTTGGCCTCATATTTAAGTAACTGTTGACTAATCCAAGGTCATGAGGATTTCACCTATCTTTCCTTCTAAGATTTTTAGTTTGACCTCTTACATTTAATTATGTATGTTGAATTAATTTTTTGTATGTGGTGTTAGATAAGGATCCATATTAATTCTTTTTTTTTTTTTTTTAAAGATTTTATTTATTTATTTGAGAGAGAGAGAATGAGAGACAGAGAGCATGAGAGGGGGGAGGGTCAGAGGGAGAAGCAGACACCCTGCCGAGCAGGGAGCCCGATGCGGGACTCGATCCCGGGACTCCAGGATCACGACCGGAGCCGAAGGCAGTCGCCCAACCAACCGAGCCACCCAGGCGCCCCAGGATCCATATTAATTCTTTTGCATGTAGATATCCAGTTGTTTCTTCATCATTTGCTGAAGAGCATTCTTTCCAGATTGAGTGGTCTTAGCATCCTTCTTGAAAACCAATTAACCAAATAAGTATAGGTTTATTTCTATACTCTCAATTCAATTCTAGTACCTCTATATATTTATCTTTGTACCAGAATCCCCACCTTTTTGTTATTGTAGCTTTGTAAATTTTGAAATTATAAGTGTGAATCTTTGTTCTTTTTTCAAGTGTGTTTTAGCTGCCCAGTGCCCCTTTAAATTTCACATGCATTTTAGGATCAGTGTGTTCACTTCTCCAAAAAAAAACAATTGGGATTTTGGTAGGTGTTGCATTGAATCTGGAGATCAATTTGGGGGAATACTCTCAACTTACAGTATTAGCTTTCAACCCAGGAATGTGTGTTATCTTTCCACTTAAACTTTTTTCTTTAATTTCTTCCAATATTGTTTTATAGTTTTTGGTGTATAAGTCTTGCACTTCCTTGGTCAATTATTTTCTCAAGCATTTTATTCTTTTGATGCTATTATAAATGAAACTGTTTTCTTAATTTCATTTTCAGATTTTCCAATGAAATTGTGTAGATATACAACTGACTTTTGTATTTTGATCCTGTGTCCTGCCAGTTGGCTGAACTCATTTGTTAGCTCTAATTTGTGTGTGTGTGTGTGTGTGTGTGTGTGTCTGAATTCTTAAGGGTTTTCAATGTATAAGATCGTGTTTAGTGCAAGTCAGGATGGTTTTTCCTTCCTTTTTCATCTGGGTGTCTTTTATTTCATTTACTTGCCTAATTTCTCTAGCTAGAACTTTTAGGACAATGCTACTGGAAGTGGCAATAGCAGACATCCGTGTTTTGTCCTCATCTTAGGAGGAAAGCTTTCAATTTTTCACTGTTAAGTGTGATGTTAGTAATATGTTCTTGGATGCCTTTTGTTCAATTAAAGCAGTATCCTACTATCCCTAGTTTGTTTGATAGGATTTTGTAAAACACTTTTTCTCCATCTATTGAGATGATCGTGTGAATTTGCCCTTCTTTCTATTAATATTTTTTTTTACATTGATTGATTTTCATATATGTGAATGACCCTTGCATTCCTGGGATAAATCCTGCTTGGTCATGATGTATAGTCCTTTTAATATATTGCTGTATTTAGTTTGCTGGTATTTTATTGATTATTTTTGGATTATCATCATAAGGCATATTGGTCTGTGGTTTTTCCTTGTGTTGTCTTCATCTGGCTTTAGTATTAGGGTAATGACAGCTTGATAGAATGAATTAGAAAGTGTTCTCTTATTTTTTGGAAGAGTTTGAGAAATTTTGGTATAAATTCATTAATCTTTATTATTTCTCCCCTTCTGCATGTTTTGAGTTTAGTTTGCCTTTCATTTTTCTAGTTTCTCAAAGTAGAAGATTAGGTTATTAATCTGAGATCTTCTTTTTCAATACACGTATTCACCTCTATAAATTTCCCTCTGAGTACTGGTTTTAAAGAATCCCACATGTTTTGGTTTCTTGTGCTTTGTTTTCTTTCATATAAAAGTATTTTCTAATTTTCCTTTTGATTTTTTTGACCCATTGGTTTTTAGGAGTATGTTGTTTAATTTCCACATATTTGTGAAATTTAAAAAATTCCTTTGTTATTAATGTTTATTGTAATCCTCAGTTCAATTGCTAAACAAAATAACTAAAAATAGTAAGAAGAATGACAAGGAAATTAAAATGGTACACCAGAAGGTATTTAGCCAAAAGAAAGCAGTAAAAGAAGAATTGAAAAAATAAAAAAATATAAAGCTTATAGAAAACAAATAGCAAAATGGCAGAAATAAGATTTGTTTATCAGTAATTAGGTTATATGTCTAGTAAACTCTCCAAATTAAAAGGAAATATGGATTTTTTAAAAGCCACCCAACTATAGGCTGTCTACAAGTGACTCACTTTAGATACAAAGATACAAAATGGGTTGAACATTAAAAGATTGAAAAAGATATTTCATGTGTGTGTGTTATACAAAAAGAACTTAAAATTTCATAAAATACCATGTTGGCAGGGGAGAGAGGTCAAATGATATCCACACAGATGCTTACTTTCTGTACTTGATAGTTACAGCAATGGGAGTCTTTGGGTTATTACTTACCTGGGATGTAACTATTCTTTCCTTCTAAAATCTATTATGAGAGGGGCACCTGGGTGGCTCAGTTGGTTAAGTGTCTGCCTTCAGCTCAGGTCATGATCCCAGGGTCCTGGGATCAAGTCCTGCATCAGGCTTCCTGCTCAGCGGGGAGCCTGCTTCTTCCTTTCCCCCACCTCGTGCTCCTTCTCACTCTCTCTCTCTCTCTCTCAAATAAATAAATTCTTTAAAAAAATAAAATAAAATCTATTATGAGAGATCTATTCACACACTTTTCAGTCAATTAACCTTGTCATTTGTGCTAGTTATTTACTTATTACTTCTCAGCTTCATATTCACCTTTCTTTGCCTTGCTTTGTGATCCTGGAGCTGGACCTTCTGGGCATTTCTCCTTTGCCAGTTGACTTGATGTTAGACTTTGCCAATAGAGGGCACTGGAAGGCCATTGCAAGATCAGAGCAGGAGGAAGGGACCTCTTCTCCTTTACCAGTGTGCTATGTTCAACATGGCAGCCACTGAATTCACATGCAGGGTCCTGGGACTATTCACTACAGCACCAGCTCTCATGGATTAGAAGTCCATGCCTTCTGGGAAGTTTTTCCATCCCATAGCAGCAACCCGCATTGCTTTTTTGAAGCCAGAACTCTCCAGGAAATTTCTCCACCCTAAATAACACTGTGGCTCACCAGTCAAACCAGAAGCTAATGGTAGTTAGGGGAAACCTGAAGTCTTAGCCCAAGTTTAACTCACAGCAGGCACCTAGATGGTTAGCATATGGATCCCATAGCAATTTTTCCAGTTCTTGAATATGTAATTGGAATAGATACACTTGGCAACTGGCAGAATCTCTACATTAGCTTTGTGACCCATGAGTAAAAGCCATAATGATAGTAAGTCCCTGTGCCTTTCCCTTCCTATTCAGATATTAAACCAGAAACAGTACTACATCACTGAAAGAATTGCAAAGATCTGTACTGTCATCAAAGATTGTAAAGATATAAAGTAGTGATACTTATCACATTCCCATTAGCTTGACTATTTGGCCTGTCCAAAAGTTGGATAGATCTTGGAGAATGAATTTGGTGGCTCTGTTTGTAGCCAATAATACAGCTACAGTACTTTGGCTGGCAGAAATTGACACAGCTTTTGGGACTTGGTTTGCAGATATTGACCTGGCCAATCCATTTTTCTCCATATAAAAAATTACAAGGACCACTAGACAGTTTCTTTTTTTTTTGTCAGGACCAACAGTACATTCTTATGGTCATACTTCAGAGTTATGTCTACTCTCTTGTTCTTTGCCATAACATAGTCTGCAAAGATCTTAATCATGTTGGCATTCCACAAAACATAACATTGTTTCTGTGAATTGATATTATTCTGATTGGCTTAGATGAGCTGGAAGTAGTAGATAATTTAGATGCCTTAATAAGACAAATCTGAGCCAAAGAGTCATAGATAAATGTCACAGAATTTCAGGAGCTTATCACCTCAATGAAGTTTCTGGAAGTCCAATGGTCTGGAGCACAAGATAGATCCTTCAAGGTGAAACACAGTTTACTTTTGTTCATACAGCCTACCACACACACACACACACACACACACACACACACACACACACGAGGCATGATGTTTGGAATTTGAAAACAACATATACTACATTTGTGTGTTCTACTTTAACCTATATACAAATTACCTGCAAATTTGCTCTTTCAGCACAAAAGAAGGCTTTGAAACAAGTCCAGGTTTCAGTGCAATCTGCTTCTCCCCTTGGACCTTATAATCCAGGAGATCCAAAGATACTCACATTATCTGTGACAAATAAGAATGCTGTATGGAGAATCTGGCAAGAACTCAAAGGATAATTGCAACACAAGCCTTAAGGATTTGGGACATAACTATGCCTTTAAGAGATAACTATTCTCCTTATGAGAAACAGCTTCTGACTCGCTACTTGGCTTTGGTAAAGACTTAATGCTAATCATGGGATATCAGGTGACCGTGAAGTCTGAGTTTTCAGTCATGAACTAGTTGTTTCCTAATCCATCAAACTAAAGGTTGGGCATGAACAAAAAAAAATACATTATCAAGTGGAAAGAGTATATAAGAGACCAGAGTCAGGTAGATCTCAAAGTTAGAAATGAGTTGTATGAGTCGGTGGTTCAGACTTATTTGAAACCAACTCCTACTGCAATCCACTCTCTCAATCCACGTTTCTGGCCTAATGCGGAGTTCTTTATGATTCATAGACTGAGAGGAAAAAAGGAAACTTTATGCTGTTTTGTAGATGATTCTGGACAGTATGCTCATGTTACCTGGAAATGAACACTTCATATTTACGGTCCCCACAATAATGGTCCTGGAAGACAATAGTGAAGTGCAACATCCCACTAGGTAGAATTCCAAACAGTATCTTTTACTTTGGATAGACTGAGAGATAAGCAGAAGGATGGATTACACTGTTGATATAATAGGTGTTAATGGTTGTTGATGGGTTGTCTGGATGAATACAAACTTGGAAGAAACAAGACAAGGAAGATCGATGAGAAGGAGCTCTTGGGTCAAGAGGTATGTGAATGGACCTCTCAGAATGAGCATAGCCTGTAAAGATATTTTATTTGACTTGTGGATGTCTACCCAAAGGCAGACATTTGGGGGGACACTTAAAATAATAAGGTAGACAAATGACTCACTCTATGGATGTCAGTAACCTCTTCCTCAGCCAACCAAATGCTTACTCAGTAGGCCCATGAAGAAAGAGGTCATGGCAGTAGGGATGAAATATGGACTTTAACAATACAGGCTTCCTTTTACCAAGGTTAACATTGATAGTGCTACTGCTGAGTGCCCAATCTGCCAGTTACTTGGTCAACATTGAGTTTTCTATATGGCACCATTCACGTAGGGAATCCACCACTTAGAAGCAGATTGATTACATTGCACCTTCACCATGAGAAAGCAGGTAAAGATTTAACTTTACTGGAATAGAAATATATTCTGAATATCAATTTGCCTTCAATGCCCATGATGCTTCTAGCACCACCATCTGCAGACTCACAGAGTACTTTAATCACTGTCATGAGATTTTACACAGCATTGATTCTGATCAAGAAACTAATTTCTCAACATGAGCTACAAAGGTCTTGTGGAATTAATTGGTCTTACTACTTATTCTCTCACCCAGACAGAGCTGACCTAATACAAAGTATGAAATGGCTTACTGAGGAGTCATTTACAGTGGCAGTTGTAAGACACCAGCTTAAAGTGATGTAGTTTCATAGGATGTAGTATATACTTTGAATTAGACACAATATTATATGGTTGTGTTGCCCCCACAGCCAGAATACATGACTCCAAGAATCAAAGGTAAGAAGGGACTCCTCTTACTATTTTACCTACTAACCTAGTCACAGAACGTTTGTTTCCTATCCTGAAAACCCTGAAGTGTTCTGGACTAGAGATCTTAGTTCCCAGGGAAAGGATATTTCCACCAAGGAACATAATAATACTTCCATTCACTTTGAAGAGAAAACTGCACATTTTAAGTTTTCTCATATCACTGGATGGAGTGATTGGATTGATCCTAATTATTAAAGAGAAATTGGTTTGCTGCCACACAGTAGGGGAGTCTCTGAGGTGCCTTTCAATGCTTCCACACCCACTGGTAAATGCAAATAGAAAATGACAGCAATGACTACAAAACAAAAGTCAAAACCATTAAGGACTCAGATCCTTCAGAAATGATGGTTTGATGTACCTTACTAGGTAAAGCACCAAAGCCGCCTAAGGTTGGAAAGGAAATTTAAAATATAATATTGGGAGAAGGAAGTCACAGATACTTCTTCATGACCAATTACAGAAATAATATGGTATATAATATATATTTTAAAAAATTATAAAGTTAACCTTCAACAAACTTGTATAAAATGATAAAGAGAAGAAGGAGAAAGTATATAGGTAGGTGGATAAATATGTAAATAGATATTCAGATATCTATCTTTACAAATCCTTAAGATAAGTCCAACAGGCCTTGAATGAATTTGAGAATTAATTAATATAATCAACAATAGATACTTCTGGTCAAGACTCAGAGAATTCTCAAAAAAATAGGAAGAGGACTCAGATACTAAGCAGCTCCCCAAATACTGAAATGTCTGCTATGCACACAATATGTTTATTTTGGAAAAATTTTATAGAAATATTGAACAAATTCTATTTAGATCTCTAAGGTAAGGGCTTATTAGTCAAATAACAAAGTATGAAAAAATCTTTAGCCACACTTGTTATTAACATGAGTGTAGACTAATTACTGCATAATATGGTTCCAGGATACCTGTTTTGATTACCACAGAGAGTAATTAGATAAACAGTCAATGGAGTAATATAATCCTGAGTGATTTAAGGTAATATATTTTAATACATTTTGTTTTTAGTGATACTGTGTGAATCAATATAATTTTTTTGTAGAGAGTATAAAATGGTGACTTGTACACCTCTTACTTTTGACATATGTGACTATTTACCTGCTGTTGCCAATATGAAATGTATTAGTATTAGAAATAATCAGAAAAGGTAATATGGTATCAGATAAAATATCACAATAGTAATAAGAGATTCTACTATTCATTTATTGCAATGAGAATGTTTCCTATGAAACATGTTTTCTAACTTAAATTCTACTCTTCTCAATTTAAAATTTAGGAATTAAGGGAAAAAACAGAAGAAACAGCTACTTCGTGAAACCTGAAGAAAATACTGACTTGCTGGGGGAAGCTTAAAAGCACTAACTGAAATACATCCACTGTGCACAGCTTTAGCGGGGCCTGGAGGGAGAGAAAGTCATCTCTACTGACCACAAGATAATAGGTTCATACACTACATATATCTGTCTACAAATAACAACTGTTACTATATGATGAGTACAGAAACAGGGTTTCCAATAGATAAGACACTGAAATAGCAATTAGTTATTAGGGACTCAGGTCAAAATCAGGAATCAAATATTCTTTGAACAGTAATAGCGAATTTATAATATTCATGCGACCTCCATCCACTCACCACTTTATTATTTCATTCATTAACTAATCACTTATTGAACATGTCCTATTTGACAGATAGTGAAAAAAAACATTGAAGGAACAAAATGTTACTTTTCTCACATATATTATAGTCAAGCAGAGAAGAAAAAAAACCAAATTGAATAAACAACCATAGCAGTAAAAATCATACACATGGAAGTAACCAAGGATTGCTCAAAAGTTACTATGTGGTTGTAATAGTTGCTTGTTTATTTTAATGCTGCTTACAAGATGGATCATTTTGTGATAATCCACTGACCTAAACATTTATGACTGGTGTACTTTTCAAGAAAAACTTGAAGATAAATAATAAGTAATAATGATAATAAAAATAATAATATTTTGTCTTTTGAAGGGAAAGGATTAGTACTCAGCTTTCCAGAAATTTCTACTAATTTAATAATTAATTTCCTGAATATCTAAATAAAGAAAGGTTTTCATGATTGTTTTTAAGTTTATGTGACATGGCAAAGGTTAGCTTCTTTTTAAAATCTTATTGCTGATCACTAGTTCATAATAGCTGTTGAGGTCTTTTCATCTAAGGACACTTTAAAAGAAAATCATTGAGATTTATATAAAAAAAAAAATTTCACCACAGTTTAGCAATGGTTCTACTGGTACAATAGAGTGCCTGTTAGAGAACATATTAATAATATTTGGAGAACAATGTATTGCTATTAAAGGAAACATCTTGGATATACTCTGGTTTTCTATTAATACATAAAATTGGGTTAAACTGTGATTAAGCGTGTGTATTAGTTAGGCTTTTTGGTTGCAAGCTAAGAAAACTTATCCTTAGAAACCCAAGCAGAAAATCAGTTGGAAGATTATTGGGTTGTTCAGAAAAACTGAAAAAGAACTTAGGACATTCAGAAATTAGGTTTAGACCAGTGGAGACAAGTAGCAGTGGTCACACTTAAGGCCTTGTCACAGAAATCATTTGGTTAGGACATTGCTACTGCAATATACCATTAAACTCTTCATGCTGCCCCTTGAATTGTCACCAAAATGTCTACCACTTGAGACTTTATCTTTACCATCCTGAGACGTTGGTTCACAATTTCAAGATTCAAACTCCCAGGTGGAAACATCTGATTGGTCAGAGTCCCTGCTTCTAATGAACACTCACATAAAATAGGAAAAGTGTCTAGATGTTGCTTAACTTAAAAAAAAAAAAAAATCAACAAACTCACATTATAGGAAAAAGGAAAAGCAACTACTCAGATATATTTATTATTTATTTTTTTTTAGTAGGCTTTACCCCCAATGTGGGGCTTGAACTCACAACCCCTAGATCAAGAGTTGCATATTCTACTGAGCCAGCAAGGTGCCCCTCAGGTTTATTTTCAATACCTGTGGACTGTGTTCTCTAGGACCCTAGTTAAATAAAAGGTACTAGTGGGCAGCAATTAAAGTCATTGTCATTAAGTGGTAATGTAAAACAGAGAGCATGACCACAAATATGACTTTTTCTAAAACTCAGTGGATTGAATTTGGGGGTTAGTTCTCTTTACAGTTTTGTTTATACACCATATATATTTCTCTTAAATAAAGTCTAAGCAAATTAGAAGCTATGGGAACTAAAGAATCATATATACTACTTCCCTTCCCCTTGAATCTAAGCTGTCCTTTGACTTGGTTGAGGAATCAAATGAGATGGAAGTGACACTGTGTCAGTTCTGGACCTAGCTTTTAAAAATATTGGCTGCTTCAATTTCTGCAATCTTGGAAGTCAACTACCATGTGAGAAGTCTGATATCACCATACTGTCAGGAAGCCTAAGCTAGCCATGTGAATAGTCCAAGTGGGGAGAGAAAAATGACTGGTCAATTGCAAACTGTATGATCCTTTGAGTTGAGTCACCAGGCTTGAGAATTAAGAAGCCATCTTTTGTGAGCCAACCTCATGAGGTACCATGTAGAACAGACTGGCTACACAGCCAAACTTAGATTGAAGAATCATGAGAAATAATAAATTGTGCTTTTTAAAAATGAACTAAATTTTGGGTTTGTTCATCCAGTAGTAGATAACTGGGATGGAATGGTACCTAAAAGTAGGATAATTTCATGACAAAAACCTAAAACATATAGTATTAGTTTTGGTCTAAAAGGCAGCAAAGAGACTGTGGGGATTGGAAGGGAAGGCATTACTGGAATGCAGGGAACCTATGTTAGGTATTATTGAAACACCTGGTGAGACTGTCATCTCCAATGATATGAAAAATAAAAATTGGGCTTGGTGAAGTTGTAGATCTGGATGCATATATTTCCAGGCAGAATTTTGCAACTAAATTTGGCCACATTTAACTGCCTATGATTGTATATTACAGGAGGAAAATTGACAGAAAGAAGGAATACTTCAGTAGTCAAGGAGACTGCCTTACATTACTATCTCCTCCAGACAGCAAAAGACTTCCAAAGCAAAAATGACCTCAGAACAAAGACCCAGTACAAGGTGCTGCTAGTAAATCATGGACTCAGAGTCAATTCCAAATTGAGAGTTAAGATCTCAGAAAAGTTTAAGGCAGTGCCTAGAATTAAAGCCTCTTATCTAGAGAAAGATATTTCTAACCATCTTAAGGTCATGAATCTTAAGAACATAGTCCACAGCACCATATCTCACAAAATAAAGTACAAGAGGTCCTGCCTCAAAAAGATCTGTAGTTTTGATCAAATGAAATAAAACCCACTAAGACTCATAGAAAATCCACAATGTTTTCAAGAGAATTTTATTGGTAAAATTGCCACAAATGGGACTAAAAGAGATAGAGGCAGAAAAAAGGGAAAAAAATCTTTGGGCCTGAAAACTTCTATGGGCAGGAAGAGAATATAACTGAGCAAGTTCTATGTCGAAAGCACAAAGTATTTCATATGGAAAAAGAAAAAATTATCTCAGAGGGTAGGGCCAAAAGCATGCAGGAAGAACTCTAGAGCCATACAAAACCATTCCCAGAGAGCACACATAGATCCCAGTCAAGGAGCATACCTTGTACCCTGCCTCTGGAGCAGGAAGACTTGGGAAATATTCCCTCCAGAGATTGCAGAATTGCTATGGGCTAGTGACTGATATAGGTCATCTCCTTTCCCCTTCTTGAATGGGAGTTCTCCTATTCAACATATGGCATCTTATGTTCCCTTACATGGCAAAAGGGAATTAGCAGATATGATTAAGGATCATAAAATGTGAAGATTATCCTGGATTAACCAGGGGTGGGGGGCAACTCTAAAAGGGAGGCAAAAAGGTCTGAGTCAGAGTAAAGAGAAGTAAACGGAAGCAGGGGTTTCTGTGGAGAGATGAGAGAGAAAAGGGGGTGGAGGGAGAGAGAGATTTGAATATGTCCATTGCTGGCTTGAAGATGCAGGAAAAAGCCACTAGCCTCAATGCAAGTAGCTCTCAAAGCTGGAAAAGGCAAGGGGACAAGATTCTCTCCTACAGCTTCCAGAAAGAAGGCAGGCCACCCAACACCTTGATTTTATGATACTGATGAAACTGATTTTGGACTTCTGATCTCCGAATGGTGAGATAATATATTTATGTTGTTTTAAACTGCTAAGTTTCTGGTACTTTGTTACAGAAGATATTGGAAACTAATATACTGCTTTACTAATATATGTTGGGTAGGGAGGAAAGCTAACTTGTCTTACTTCACAGGTCTTTGATCCCGAGGAATCACATTCATGGATCTCTGCATCTGACATGGATAATGAGACACTGGATTGAATATATCTGATCCTGATGCCATAATGGGCTGAGGTTTGAGAGATCTTAGAATGTACTCTGTATGGGGGCGCATGGGTGGCTCAGTCGTTAAGCGTCTGCCTTCAGCTCAGGTCATGATCCCAGGGTCCTGGGATCGAGCCCCGCATCAGGCTCCCTGCTCGGCGGGAAGCCTGCTTCTCCCTCTCCAGCCTCTCTCGCTGTGTCTCTCTCTGACATATAAATAAATAAAAACTTTAAAAAAAAAAAAAAAAAGAATGTACTCTGTATGTACATACAAAGAATGCATTATGCATCTGGAGGATCATGAATCGTGTGGCCAGATGGACTGCAGTAGATATCCCCTGAAGACAGTTACCATTGATTCCTTCCCTCCCTGCATGTCCATGTTGCTCCTCACATCAGGAGGTAGAGTTTGTTATTCTTCTCCTTGATTCTGGCCTGGCCTTGTAGCTTTCTTTGACCAGTAGAATTCAGCAAAAAAGAACCTGTCAGTTTCACATCTAGCCTTGAAGAGGATTGACAGCTTCTGCTTCCTCTCTCTTGGAAGTCAGCCCTTATGTGAAAAATCTTGTGTGAAAACCATCAGTGTGTGAAGAAAGTCTACCCTTTTTTGAAAGTGGTAAATTATGAAGATTCTCATGGGTGTGTGATGTATATTAACTGCTTACTTTAAAAAAAAACTGTTTTGCTTGTGGGTGATGTACACTTCCAATCTGTAATGCATTGCTGCTCTTATGTATTTGCATACAGTTAAAGGCTGTATGATGAAAGAGAGAAGTCTTGTCGATTTGTAGCTGTTGCGCCCATCCTAAATGGTAAAGCCATCTTGGATGAAGTCAGACACTATGACTATATGGACCAAAACAAACAAACAAACAAACAAAATTAAAAAAACCCAGATATACCCAGCCTTAGTTGTAGAATCATGAGAAATAATATACACATTGCTAGTATTTTAAACTGCTAAGTTTTGTGTTGGTTTGCCATCCTGTAATACACAACTGAGAGTTAATGTTAGCAGTAAAAAAGAAAATAATAATAATAATTTCAGGGTTTTGTTGTCTGTGTTTTTAACATTAATGAACCTAAAATTATCATTTTATATTACCTACACCTGGAAAGTTTTAATAAAATATGATTTGGTTAAAGTGAAACCTTCTATGTTAGCAAAAATCCCATAGTATACCTGCCTCAGTAAGATTGATTAGATGTATTGGCCATGTTTTTATTGTTACTTAGATTTTAATCTTCAACTGTTCTTTTTTTTTTTTAATTTTCTTTGCCCAAGATTGTATACTATGATTTTACCACTTAACACCATAAAGTAGCATTACATAATGAATAGCACATTAAGAATTTTAACTCTTGAAGATAGAATCAGTAATGCAGAAAGATTTTTCCCTCTCTAGACCCAATAATCTTGACTAATATTCAGGTAGGGTTCACTTGGCCTAAATATCTAGATAGAAAAATAGATCAGTTGATGGATAGATAGATGGGTAGAAAGAAAAATAGATAGATGATAGATAGATAGATAGATAGATAGGCAGAAAACCAATTAGATGGATAAGCAGACATATAAGGCCTTGTTAACTTGGGACTTTGTTGTACAAAGGCAAAAGAATATGTTGACCTTTATCAAACCTAAACTCTAAAGTAAGCACTTTTTACTAATACCCATTCACCATGAACTGTGAATGCTATAATGTGATTTTCAGTCTTCAAGTCCTTTTTTATTTATTCTTAAATAGTATGGGAATAGTTCTTGTTTGGTCTGTAGAAGTTATTTATTGCTGTGTAACAAATTCCTCAAAACTTAGCAGCTTAATATATTTATTATCCGATACAGATTCTGAAGTTCCAGTTTCCTAGAGCATCTTAGCTGAGACATTCTGGCTTGGGGTCTTTTATGAGGTTAGAGTCAAGCTGTCAACTAGATCTACATTCATCTCCAGACTTGACTAGGGTTGAAGGATCAGCTTTCAAGCTCATTCACATGGTTATTGGCAGGCCTCAATTCACTCAAACTGACAGCTAGTATTGCCGTCATTAACATAAAGGAAATTATGTTTGAATATGGAATAGGAAAAATATAATCATAGAATAAAGGAAAATCTCTCCTGATAAAGAGTTGTCAAATTTGAAGAGCTATAAAAGAATATATCCTAAACATCTAAAACCTCTGTTGCAGATAGGTTAACACATAACATTTTATTTTGTATTACAGCACATTACCTATCTTCAGGGATATTATAGTATACCATGGATATGGTTTGTGAAGTCTTTTGAGGGAAAAAGAAAGTCTACCCTTTTTTGAAAGTGGTAAATTATGAAGATTGTCATGGGTGTGTGATGTATATTAACTGCTTACTTTAAAAAAAAAAAAACTATTTTGCTTGTGGGTGATGTACACTTCCAATCTGTGATGCATTGCTGCTCTTATGTATTTGCATGTGCCCAGTTCTGCTTGAAAATCTGTGATAGTTTTAAACCTCTTAAGGGAAAAAGAGTGTCTTATTGGCTTCTGAATGTTTTCTCTTGTTCTTTCTATTGCCCTTAGAAGAAATTTCAATGATGGTGCAGAGGCCATGGTGTCAAGTCATTCTGTGATGATAGCTTGAAAACTTTGCAAAGTGTTTCCGGGATAATAAGTGCCAGGGAGAGTACCAGCAGCAGCATTACACATGGTCCATAGGCAACCAAGCCTTCAGATTCTGAAGAGTTGACACTGAGAATATACTGTGTGATAGTTTTTGCAGAAAGATAGAGTGAATTCTTATATTACTGATGATGAAAGAGTATACATAAAACTAAATGAATTTCTTGCTAGCAAAACTATCTAAAATTATGGCAAGAGGCATTCTTTGCTTTTCATTTTTTGGCATGATATTGATCTGAAAATGGAAAATGACAATTGTTTTGTGGGCAATATACTCATAATTAGAGCTGCATGGAAAATTTTCATATGTGAAATTATTTTTGCTGAAATTTTTCATTTTTTGCCCAGGGCCTTTTTTTGTTAATTTAATCATATATAAAAATAGTTTTTGTGTAAGAACAATTTTCCATATTCTCTATTCTAAAATTATAATCTTCTTTTCCCCAGGAAGGAATATAGAAAGCTTATATGTGAACTGGAGAGAAAAATCAATCAATATGAGGAGTTATCACAGTTAATTCACGTTCGATTAGTGAAGATATTTGCACAGAGAAGCAAACTTGGGTCATTCAGGGAAGTTTTTAGCTCTCTTTAAGAGAAAGCTCAATTAAACATGGCTTAAAAGGGAGGGGGTCTGGGTGCCTCAGTCAGTTAAGCTCCTGCCTTCAGCTCAGGTCATGATCTCAGGGTCCTGGGATCAAGGCCCACGTCAGGCTCCCAACTCAGAGGGGAGTCTGCTTCTCCCTCTTCCTCTCCATCTGCCTGTAACCCTGCTCATCCTCTTTCTCTCTCCCTCTCTCAAATAAATAAATAAATAAAACCTTTAAAAAAATAAACATGGCTTAAAAAATAAGGACAATTAATTTAAGAATTATAACAAGAACCGCTAATACTTGTTGTTTGGGAGTTGTTGAATTCAGCACCTCTGAGAAGCCCTTGGCTTTACTGTTACAGTGACAAGTAAAAGAGCTCAGTGAAGTTCAAGTGAAAGAGCCTGAGATTAGTTACTTTCTTAAGTATATGTCCAAAGTCAACTCCTCTACCTGACAGTTTGTAAAATAGGACACAAGAGGAAACATTTGACTTTTTTGCCTATTCAGATTTCCAATGAAAGATAATTTTAATATATTTTAACCCTGGACATTTTTAATAATCTGATTACCATAATTTGCAGTTGGCTTCTCTGGTTTCAGTCTGAATATTATTGCAGTAACTATGCTGGGCCAAAGTTCAGGGTCTGGAATCATAAAGACTTAAGCTACGGGTAAAGTGTATGACATTGGGAAAATCACTTTCCTTCATTTATAATATGTGGATAATGGTGGTGACTACCTCGTAAGGTGTATGTGTGTGTGTGTGTGTGTGTGTGTGTGTGTGTAGAGAGAGAGAGAAGGCTGCATTAAATTAGATCATGCGTATAAAACTTCAAGAATATTATGTCACAGAGTAAATCTTCAATACATGTAAGTCCCATAAAGGTTGTTGCTGCTGCTGAAGATGATGATGATTCAATCTGGTGTACCTCGGGCTCTGTACCAGGGCTACATATGTCCCAAATGAACCACATGTCCATAATCATATGTTGGCACGAGATAGTGCAATATTTAGCATTCCATTTAATTTATATCCTTCTTTTTCAGGGTCATTCATTGAATATTCATAGTTTTCTAGCCATTGCACAAGCCCTTTCCTTAACTTCTTTCCTTAATTTCCAATCATTTATTTTACAGAAGAGGAAATGGCTTCAGAAAGATTAACTAACTCGTCCAAATCATTGCCAGGATGTGGTGGGACAGTGATTCAGGCACAGGTCAGTTTTGTTCCCAGTGGCTTCTTTTAACCACTACAGGATTTTGCTTCTCTTTCCCAATGCTTTCAGGAAATTTTTTTACAAAACCCATCTATATAATTAAGTTCTGAACTATAAATGATTTTAGACCCCCCCAGAGTTTTGTTTTCACTTTCCCCTTTTGTCTAGTATTCTTCATTCTTCACAATTTCTCTCAGGATTACTCACTTAATATACTTGTAAAGGGTTCTTATGAGGACTGCTACAAACCGTTAACTGGTTTCCTTGCACACACATTGGCGTTTGAACTAAGTTTTTGACTTTTTCTCATTAAAATTCATTATATTTACTGAATTTCTTCTCTGTTGAATTAGTTTACATTTCTTGTAGAATATACCTGTATACTGACCAAATAGGTAGTAATGAAATTATATGCATAAGGAAGTTAGCATTTGCTTCTCATATTATAATCATAAATTTTGAGTGGATGGTATAAACATTGATAGTTCATGTTATGGGCTGAATTGTGTCCTCCTAAAACTCGTTATGTTGCAACCCTAACCCTCAGGATCTCAGAATGTGAGTGCAATTGGAGATAGGGCCTGTAACTGTAAAGAAGTGATTAAGTTAAAATGAGGCTAGTAGGGTAGGCCCTAATCCAATCTGACTGGTGGTATAAGAAGAAATTTTGATACCCAAAGGAACACCAGTGATATGTGCACAGAGAACAGACCACGTGAGGACACAGCAAGAAGGCTGCCATCTACAAGCCAAGGAGAGAGATCTCCAGGAGAAACTAAACCTGCCAACATCTTGATCTGGGACTTCTAGCCTCTAGAACTGTGAGAAAATAAATTTCTGTTGCTTAGTCTGTGGTATTTTATTATGGTGTGCCTAGCAAACTGACAGGGTTTATTTATTTATTCCAAAAATATTTACTGCAAATGTCCACTCTACTCCAGATATGTTCCTAGCACCATAAGATGGTATGTTGCAACAAGCAGAGCATCCTAAAATATATGTGAAATGTTGGTACCATGGGGGAAAGAACAGTACAAGCCTGAAAGCCTGTTTTTCTCATTGATGTCGTTGTTGAAGATGATCAAAATCATGATTATGGCATTGTACCATGAAAATAATTTCCAGGTGAATTTTTGAGAAAGATAAATATTTTCTTTCCTAAGAGATTATGAAACTGTATATATAACAACACAGGCCTTGTTAACTTGATAATACTCATTTGTTAATAATTTTCTGTACGTCGTAGCAACTAAGTTCTTTTGTGCTGGGGTAGTTGAATGTTAAGCATGGCTTATAGAAGTAGGTAATGACTTGCTCTCACCTATCCTCCTGACACCTAGAGTATGTTTACTCCTGATTTACATGGAAGTTGAAATCCCTCATAGGAAAGTGGTATGACTTAACAGGTGAATAGATTGAGACATAAGAATGGAGGTAGGTGATAGGATTGTGAGTTTTTAGAGAGAATTCTACCTTGGAACACGTGAGGTGCTGCATGATGAGGCAAGTTTAACAACACAGGCTGAGGCAGTCTTCACCTAAACTTTCTGGAAGCAGGCATATGCCATGGGGATAAGCTGCTATGTGAAATTCTGGAAGAGCCACGTCCCTAAAGTCTGTATTAATTTGAGGCTCTCCTGTACAGAAGGACAATAAAATAAGGAAGGCATTTCCACTGTCCTTTTCAGACAACAGAGATGATGCCATTGTCTGGGGCAATTCAGTAACAGCCTGAACATTAGCCTGAATGGTGCTCTGAATAGTTACCTAAGTGGGAAACAGAAGAAGACAGGGGAGTGGGCTCTGCAGAGCATGAAGGGCAACTCAGTGGAGCTAGCCTTGGTCTTGATGATTCTATGATTCATCGGGTCTATAATCCAATGCTCTACAGATTTTAGAAGGGGAAAGTCTCCTGGAAAGGAGGTGAAGTTCTGTAGTTATGAAGGTACAAAATGTGGGACCAATGGCAAGCCTGATTTACTTTATATTCAAAGGAGGATGAGATCTTGGGATCAAAATTGATGGCACTGAAATATATCCTCCAAACTTAGAGTGAGTTGATCAGATTGGCTACGGAGAATCTTTATTGGAAATCTTCATGATCAAAAAAAAAAAAAAAAAAAAAAAAAAAAAAAAAAGAAATCTTCATGATCTGTGGGGCTTGAAGCCAAAACATAATTCTCATGTTGGACGTATTTTTTTTTTATTTTTTGCTATATTTTAGAGCTTCTCGGGCACCTGGGTAGCTCAGTCAGTTAACTCATCGGGTCATGATCTCAGGGTTGTGAGATTGAGCCCCACGCTTACAGAGCCTGTTTAAGATTCTCTCTTTCCCTCTCCCTCTGCCCCTCACCTCCATTCACATGTGTACTCTCTCTCTCTGTTTCTAAAAAAAAAAAATTTAGAGTTTCTCAAAAATTGCTTTAGCACATGAATTTGTGGGAATCCATGCATCACAGCTAATCTTTGTTATAATTAATATTTTATAATTCAGAGCAAAAAGTTCAATTTTTATAATTAAATACAATTTTCAAAATTTGACTTCTCTTAGGGACTAGTAAAAAAAAAACCTAGGTTAAAACTATTCTATTCTTATTAGTTCCTTTACTGAATTTCTAAATGACTTAATTTTGCTCAATCATCTTACCCAGTTTTACAAAGAGAAAACAAAAACAAGCAAGGACCAATGGTGAATATACTAAGATGACAATTCTTTTATAGCTCATGTTCAGCAACATGAAATGTATATAATCAATTAGCATTACACAAATATAAAATACATTATATAAATATATAAAATATAAAAAGCATTATTTGATTCACCACAATTTATAAGAATTATTATCTAGCTCTTTTTTTTTTTTTTTGAGGGTTACCCAGTTTGCTTTGAGGCAGACAGTTTCTGAATGCAAATTCTTGCTGTCTTTCTATACAATGCGTGTTTTTCATTTCTTAATCTTTTATATACTCTAAATTTAAAAGTTAAAAAGAGTTTGTTTTTACAGTGCCATTTGCTTTTTTAAAACAGAGCTCAAGTCACCCTATGTTTATGAGCCTCTTCTGGCTGCCAAGTATTACTTCAACTATAGCATGTTATTATTCTATTTCAGAAAGGAGGTTAAACAGGTCAGTTAACTTTCACCTCTCCTGCCAATTAACATACGCATAAAAGTCACCTTTTTAATTTTTTAATCTGCCCTATTTATCTAAATCATGTCAAATCAAGTGAATTTAAAACCATTTCCCCAATCGCTCTGTTTTATGAAACCTTGAATATCTGCTAGCAGCTCTTTCTATATTCACTCAGGACATATGTAGTCATAAATAGAATGAACTTTGTGATGGTAAAATTTTTAAAAGGATATTTTAAGGTTGCTCATTTAGGAGTACTGCATTGATGCTGGATGGTGGATAGACAAAAGGATGGGATCACATTTAAATGTGCAAAATAAAACATTGACTACACTTACCAGTTGTTAGATGTTAGTAGGTAAAACAGACATAAACATTCACATTTCTGATTACTTAAAGAACCATGATTAAACATCTTATTATTTTGGGAAAACTTTCATAAAGTCAATATATGTAGTACTGTCATTAAGATTATATAATAAATTTGGTTCTGTCATAGCTTAAATTGTTGTAGTTTTCACTGATTATATAAATTTTAGAATATTCTCAGAGCTTAACTAGGGAAGTAAGATAATGCCTTCATTCTGTGTCTGGTGGTAAATAAACCTTTGAGAATCATTAAGATTCTTAAAATACATGGGCTGATAGCCTATTGTCTATTAAAAGCTTGCAGCCGTGGATTTTCAAATTTTTATTTCCTTAATAAAATATCAGATTCCTTCAGCTGAACCTATTAAAATTCTGATTCATGGACCCTGAGATGGGCCACAAAATAATGGTGTGTGTGTGTGTGTGTGTGCGTGTGTGTGTGTGTGTGTGTTGGGGGGAGGTAGTGGTGATGGAGGGGGAGAGGAGAAGAATACATGTTAATACATAAATAATGGTATTAAATACTCCTTTGATTTAAAAGAAAGTACCTGTGAATTCCACCAGTATATCATCTAAACACTCCACCAGCTAACCCCAGCTGTTGTGAGAGCGGGTAGAAGTGTATCTGTTGTTTCTTCAGAGAACTTTGCCAGTGTGGATGTGTTTGATTGTACTCTGCTGGCTGAGAAGCTGAGAAGTGAAATAACCCCCAGAATATGGCCATCCCTCTTTTCCACAGTTTTGCTTTCTGCCATTTCACTTACTGCCAGGCAGTTGAGAGTCTGGAGGCAGATGATCCTCCTTCCAACATATTGTCAGAAGGTAGATAACAGACTAACACTACATCACAATGACTAGGTCATTTACCTCATTCCAACTCATCCTGTAGGCATTTTATCATCTCCCATCATAACAACAAGAAGGGTGAGTACAGTACAACAAGATATTTGAAGAGAGACCACATTCACATAACTTTCCTTACAGTATATTGTTACAATTGTTCTATTTTATTATTAGCTATTGTTGTTAATCTCTTACTGTGCCTAATTTATAAGTTAAATTTATCATAGGAATGTATGTGTAGGAGAAAGCATAGTGTATATGGGGTTCAGTACTATCCATAGTTTCAGGCATCCACTGGGGGATCTCGCAATATAGCCCCCACGGATAAGGGGGGGGACTATACAAGAAATGAAGTACTGTGGTGGTTTGACTCTGCCTCACTTTCAGGGAAAAGAGTGGGGTTTAGACTTCACAGAGAAGACCTTTGTCCAGTTATTGCCCTCTGCCCCTTCAGATGCCACTCCTAACAGTTGTAAATATTCAGTCAATCACAACATTTTATTGTGGCATAGAAATGAATTCATGATACATGCTTTAGAAACACTATGAAATTCTTCCCCCACCTGGACCATATTATCAATTGATTTAAGGTCTTTTTTTTTATGTTCAGTTAGCTACTGTGTAATACATCATTAGTTTTTGATGCAGTGTTCTATGATTCATTAGTTGTGTATAAAACCCAGTGCTCATAACAAAACATGCCCTCCTTAATACCCATCACCCTGTTACCACCTCCCCCCAACCACCTCCCTCTCTAACCCTCAGTTTCTTTCCCGGAGTCCAGAGTCTCTCATGGTTCGTCTCCTTCTCTGATCTCTTCCCATTCAGATTTCCCTCCCTTCCCCTACACTTAATGTCTTTTAAATGTAATAATCAATGATATAAAAAAACTGGGAATAATATCCAATAAAAACCACTTTCTTGCTTAATATTTTTGGGAAATTATATTTTTCTTAAAAAGTAGTTAGAAGGTTATTATTCATTACATGGAATTAAAAGTTTATATTTTATTATAAAAGGCCAGAAAGTAAGTGCAACAAGAAAATAGATCATGAGCCCCAATTCAGGTTACTGTTCCTATAGATATTTGGACAGACAATAAAATGTGGAGTATCTGTAAGGAAGGGTGACGTGGCTGGCTTACTGCTTCAATAACTCATTTTCTTGTCTCCAGTAAAACTGCCTTATGATATTTTGTCCCTGACAAAAGACATTTAGACATTTAGGTCCAATTTTCTCTTTGTAGGCACTGTGTTAGAACTGTAGGATATACTTCAGGTTGTGTTCCTTAGGAAGTGCTCAGCCATCCTGTAAAGATTTCTGTCAATGAACTTAATCTTGACAAGTGAAATCAATGATGTATAAATAATAGAAGTAAATAAAAATAAATTACCTTTCAGAATTAGAATATTCTAATAAGGTCATAGAACATCAAAGTGCATAGTCATAACATTTTTATGCCCTGATGTCTTCTTTTTAGCTTATGGAAAGCAGATTCTAATTTTATGGCTCATAGAAGCACAGATAAAAAAATGAGTAAATATCCTTTGTTAATGGAAGATTTCTAACAATTAAAAGCTATTAGGATTATTATCTTCTTTAAGATGTTCTCAATTTTATCTTATTTTAGTTTGGTAGGTCAAATTTTACTCTTTTGTTATTATTAGTCACTTGCTATATCACTTTTCCTTAGTGTTTAAAAGTTTCTTTCTTGATTACTTGTTGTTTTTGAATCACACTTAAGGACTTGTGAATTTTTATGAGACAATGAGATTTTTAAATACATAGTTCTATGTAGCTTATTTAGGCACCAGCTCGTACAAGATGCTCATACAAAGAACTTAAGATCTGCAATGCAAAAAGAACTTCTTTGAATAAGGAAGGCTTTGAGAGACACATTTATTTTTCTTTCATCTGATGAATCTGGGAGATACTAAGCAAAGAGGGTTGAAGAGAAACCAAGCCTGGTTTAAGGCCAAATCAAAGTCTATGTACAAGTATTGTGCTTTCAAACCTGAGCTCTACTGCTAACCTGTTATGAAATTCTAGTAATATACCACACTTACATGGTATATACATGGTATCCTAAAAAGAGATTAAAAATAACCAGGGCGCCTGAGTGGCTCAGTCGTTAAACATCTGCCTTCGGCTCAGGTCATGATCCCAGGGTCCTGGGATCGAGCCCCACATTGGGCTCTCTGCTCTGCAGGAAGCCTGCTTCTCCCTCTCCCACTTCCCCTGCTTGTGTTCCCTCTCTCTCTGTGTCTCTCTCTGTCAAATAAATAAATAAAATCTTAAAAAAATAAATAAATAAAAATGACCAAAAGTCTTATAACTTTATCTTCTGCTTCTTTAGATATTAAAACTTGATAAAGTTTCAGGGAACCTATCACTATTTTTCATTATAGTAATGATGAAATGTACATAATATTAAGTAAACTATACAACCAGAATGCCATTTATATCAGACGTAATAAAACAGTAGATCACTTTCATCTGGGACCATTAAATCAGTCTTCAAAATTTATCAGAATACTACTAAATTAGAGGCATGAAAGAAAGCCAACATGGCCATGTTTCAGATAGAGATTTTCATTGCATAGGCAATAAACAAGTAAATGCAAAAAGAAGTAATTACAAAATGAGATACCTAGTAATATGGGGATTCTTTAGGTTGCCATGATGGAGAATAATATAAGGGAGATGTTGTCACTTAAATACGTCTTTGCAGGGGTGATATATAAGCTGTGGTGAAGGATGCGATTGACTCATTCATGGCAGAACTATGTGGGCAAAAAGCGTGAAGTGTCAGAAGATCTGCACAAAGGCCTGAGCCAACTCAATAACAGCGAACAGCTAAAGGATGCTAAAAATGTGAGAAGCTGGTAAACAATGCAGAGCATTATAAGTCATGGTAAGGTGCTTGTATACTATACTCTAAACAGTTTGATTTCCCAGAAGATGCCATGTTTGCCATTGTCATGCTTTTTTACAAATGTGCTGTTCCTTCCTAGCAACACCCTACCACCCTTTTTCCTTTCTTTTTTTTTTTTGCCTCAGTTGTGACATTTGTCATACTATCTTGTAAATCACATACTTGTCTGCATCCATATGCTATGTTTTTTTTGGGGGGGCAGGGGTATTTTATTTTAACCTTTCTATCTCCAGCACCTAGAACAATGGATAGCGCATAGCAAATGCCTGGCAAATATTTGTAGAAAAAAATGTGTTCATTTCCTAGTGTCAGCTCTGCCTCAATGCATTTCATTCAATGTTAAGCTTGTTCAGCTCTTGAGATGTCAATCATCCCCAAAGCCAGGCGGCAGTGTTAGACATGGTGATTGCTCTCCTAAGTGCCTTCACTTCCAGCTGGGATTCTGGACCTGGCACTGCAGCCAAGCTACAAATGACCTAATTAGTCTTTTGGTTATTTCCAAAAATTTTGAGAATAATCACGAACTGGGATGGCCAAAAAACTGGGACATGCGGAGTCTGATGAAAGCTGAAATGTTTAGGGTGCCAGATGCAAGTCTTTTAGACAGCATCAATAGTTTCCAAAACAAAGTAGTTTGCATTTTAATTGTTTTCTGGAACTTTTATCAACAAAATATGTTCATTGACTAATCAGATCTTTGTACCAGCTTAGAAATTAACAGTGTGTTGGCCACAGAAATAAGATACAGAATCTTTCTTTCTGGCCCTGCTCTAAAAGAATTTCTGACAGAATTCAGCCAGATGCTGTGTATCTCTTTCCAGAGTGCAATTTTGGGGCTAACTAACAGTGAGCTGCCCTTGGATACCATGCTTCTAATCAATGTCAGAGAGTAGATGCTAAGAAGGCAGGCCTCCCAGAGGAATCAGTACTTAATGGAATTTTGACAGGCTTTTAATGCTCTTTTCTAAAGGCCCATCTCTTGCTTCAGAGTCACAGTTTGTTGGTGAGTTTGATGGCTGATGTCACAAATAAATGTACTAATACCCTATTGGTATCTTATTTACTCAGGGGAAAAGCCAGGAACAAGACATTCTTTGAACAAGACAACATTCATGGAGTGGCTGATGAATTTAAAGTTTAGCACCATGTATTTAGGATAATGAATGACTGTTCCTTAGAAAGTATACTCAAATCTTTTGAACACTCCCGCAGGTGGCTAAGACATAATATCGTGTAAGAGTATCTTCTGGGGGCTCCCATGTTATTCTGAAGCATTGAAGAGGCTATTGAAACTCAAAGTATTCATTCACTTGGGCAGAACACAGAAGTCTGTGTACAAATATATAATTGAATAAAATCTGTTATTTGTCTACTTTTATGAATTCTATAATATGTGATTCTGTCAATGACTAATAAATGCTGCCTAGTTTTTAGGAAAATAGCACCAAGACATAGCTCGAGAATCCAAATGGACAAAAAATTACTGAACAATACTAGCAGTACAATGGTTAAAGAACATGTGTGCTGATTTTTAAAAAGTAGCTGACAATAGAAGAAAGCCAGATCTTCTTTTGATTACTTGTATAAAAGAGGAAAGTGAATAGTTGTACCCACTGATGAAAACTTTTCGTTTCTTAAACATTGGGTATCTAAACCTCTGCCAGGGGCCTGTGTGTATAGATGTTTACATTGTCATTACTGAATTGGCTAATACTAGATGAACAGGAAGAAAAGGAAGCCTAGAAAATTAAATGCAAATATCTAGAGTAATCCTGCTTTAAAGTTGTGCATTTTTAACTTCTGCAGTCCTTAAATTAGTTCTTTTTTTTTTTAATTAGTTCTTTTCTGTCACAGTTTAAACACTCCAGTTGAGACCTAATGATTCATTCTGCTTAAGTGAAAATGCCATTCTGTAAAACTACTCTCTAATAATATAGGTAAGTAATTCTTTACTGTATCTAGAAGTTCTCTGTACACATTAACTGATCATTTAAATATTGTGCATTGATCCTCAAGATTAGAGGTCAATTGTATCCATCTAAAGGTCTGGAATTACTTCAGCCAGAAGATGAACACATGTTTTGGATGAACACCCCTATTTCTTTTCTTTACTACACTACATGACTATCTATAAAAATGTTCCCTCTTTTCCTTTATTATATTCTTTTATTCCTCTTCTAGGAGAAGATTAAGGCTTTGGAGGGCTTGAAGCTCAGACATTTTTAGGGGCCCCATAGAAGAAAAAGAATATAGCATTACAAAATAAAATGTATGAAAGAATATTTATTTCAAAATAAAAAGAAATCATAACAAATGACAAATTTTAAAAAGTTGAAAAATACTACCAGGATCATATAATCTAGGAAAATTCCTGTATCATTATTTAACTTTCATATAACCCTCTGATACCATTAGCTATCATGTCTCCTTCGTCTTCATTAATCTGGAACCATTCATCTGTCTTTTGTCTTTTATAACCTTAGCATTTTTAAAGATTCTAGGTCAGTTGTTTGTAAACCCTCAACCTGGTTTGTCTGATAATTTCTTTAAAATGATAAAAACACTTTCTGATTGGTGACATACCCAACATCTAGTTTATAAATGTCTTTGTTTTTTTCCACCCCCTTAGTATCGCTACAGGATTCGAGGCATGAATGAGAAAGCACAGAACTTGGCACAAGAATGTTACTCAGTGAATAGTACTTCTCCCCGTTTCTATCTTCCTTCTCTGTGTTGCTAAATTTCTTTCACAGTTACAAATTTTGTTCCGTTTGGCTACTTCCAGGGAAATTGTTTTTGCTGAAGTCAGCTTTGCTGCCCTCTGGAAGTCTAGGTTCAAAAATATTGTTCTCATTCTTGAACTCTTTGCAAACTGAAAGACTTCACTGTATTCTCAGGCCTTTGATCCTTTGGAAAATACATGCCATCAGTATCCTACAACATGTTACTTAGTTTTGGCATTTCTCCCATGCTCTTTTCTGTGAATGTCTCAAGGGTTCTCACGTTGATTGCATTATCTTCCCCTCATTTTCTTGCAAAATGCTCTGTTATGAACTGAAGGCTTGTGCCCCTAATCATTTGTTGAAACCCTAATCCTTAGTGTAATTGCATTAGGAAGTGAGGCCTTTGGAAGGTAATTAGATTTAGATGAGATCCTGTAGGTGGAGCCCCCATCATGGGATTAGTGCCCTTATAAGAAGAGAAAGAGACACCAGAGCTTCCTCCCTCTGCCATGTGAGGATACATGAGAAGGCAGCCTTCTACAAGCAGGAAGAGGGTCCCTACCAAGAACTGAATTTGTTAGCACCTTGATTTTGGACTTTCCAGCCTCCAGAACTGTGAGAAATGAATGTCTGTCATTTAAGTCACCCAGTCTATAGTATTTTGTTAGAGCAGTCTAAGCTGAGACATGTTTAAATATTTTCAATTATTATTCATTTTCCTTTTTTAACCCTGTGCTGTATCTCCCACCATTTAATCCAATATATAGAAATAGAGCTTTTATTCTTCTCTCTACCTGTTTTTTCTGTACTTTTTCTGATGGTGTACATCTTCCTGACCAGCAGTCTGGAATCTCTTTTTGTTATTCCTCTATATGCTCACATTGATGTCTCTCTCCTTGATGATCTGATATCAGTATTTCTTTCACTTTCTCCATGACCTAAACTCCTATCCAAATATTATATTCATGACTGCAATGCTTTCCAGGTTCCCAATTCAGAGACATCTTCTCAACTTATTTCATATGTTTCAGCCCATGTGAATTTGTCCACATCTGCTTTTAATGCATACTGAGAACTACTTTTTTAAAAGATTTATTTATTTGAGAGAGAGACACACGCACACAAAGCTTGAGTGGGGGATGGGCAGAAGGAGAGACTCTCAAGCAGACTCCCCACTGAGAGGAGAGCCCGACAGGGGGCTCAATCTCACTACCCTGAGATCAGGACCCGAGCCAAAATCAAGAATTGGATGCTTAACCAATTGAGCCACCCAGGCGCCCCATGCATACTGAGAACTTTCAGCTGAGAATGTACTTTATAAGGATAAAAAGACCCTCCAGGGACAATAATTACTTGGGTAAGATATACCAAAGGTTTGTTGGATTACACTTGCTGCTGATCCGCTTCTCCACTCTTAACATGCATGTGTATATTTTTAACTTTTTCTGAAAAGACCTATTTATGCATCAAAGGCCTACTTATTTATATACTCTCTTGTTCCAAAAATATATAAAGGAAATCTATAATTTACAATAATACAGAAAATACACAACATAACATAAATATATAACATATACAACATAATTTAGAAATAGGTGAGACAGGAAAAAATATGAAAAAACAAAGACAGGAACATAAAATGAAACCTAAAATGAAGCTAATACAAAAAAAATCATAAAGCATGACACCTCATAATCTAAATATAATGTTCTTGATGATTATAGTTCTTCCTGTTTATGGTAACTTAAATGATCTTTAGATTTCTCTTTGGAGGAATATTCGTTTAACATGCTCCATTTATTCATGCTGTAGTGTGACACATGTGGCAAAGGCAGGCTGGCTGCTTTCACTTTTCAAGTGATTTACACAAATATTTCCTTGTTGACCATATGAGTGAAGGAGAACAAACTCATTGAGAGGGAATTCCTGAGATTCATGTCCCATTCCCTGGTATAGAGTGGGTGCTTAATGAACATGTGTAGTGAGATGGTATACTATAATACTTCTGAATGCAGTCAAAGACATATCATCTGTAGAAGAATAAAATTGTTATGGCAAGAATGTGAAGAGAAGGATCCAGTCAATACTTGTTTTAGAATTCCAAAGTAAGCTCTAAAAGCCACATCAGTACAATCATTCTGAAAGTCAAAACTCTCCATTTAAAAAAAATCAAATATTTGGGGGCTTCTGGGTGGCTCAGTCAGTTAAGTGTCTAACCTTTGGTTTCAGCTCAGGTCATGATCTCAGGGTCATGAGATCAAGCCTCGGGTCAGGAGCCGTGCTGGGCGTGGAGCCTGCTTAAGATTTTCTGCCTCCCTCTCCCTTTGCCCCTCCTCTCTCCCTACTCGCGCATGTGAGCTCTTTCTCTCTCTCAAAAACAAAACAAAACCACAAGTATTTGAATAAGAGAAAAAAATGCCCTTGAAAATAAAAAAGTCAAATTATCTGATAGATTTTAAATTAGTATAGAATAAGATGAATACGACATTGACCCCACGGAGAGTAGGTAAGCATCATCTAGCCTGGAAGGGGGCAAAAAGAATTGTATGGTCAGCGGGGCTGGCATTAAAGGGACTGAGTCTGATTGACCAGGTAGGCAGACAAAGTCAGCAATGAGAAGTTTCTCTACATTCTTTTGCTCAGTATCAGTAAGTCGAGCAAAATTATCTGTAAGACATCTGTAGATCGTCCAATGTCATGAAAGCTAATACTCTATTTTGCTTGTTCTGAGGAGCCGTGATAGCTGTGCCAGTTGCGCCGAGTGACAGCCATCATCAGGAGCTGCCTGAAGGTTGCTTATGGATTTTTCATCAGAAGTAGTGCCTGCCTGAATTTTAAGAATTGCTGAGAACCATTCGAATCACCCTATGTGCGTATCTCATTTAGAATGGCTCAAGAGATATATAAATCTACAAAACAGAGAACTATGAATTTGGTTCATAGAGAATAAAGGAAAGCCACCAGTTTCTATGGGAATGAATTGTGCTGAAAGCTTTACTATGTGTACAGCTCTGTTTCAAAGAGAGAAAGAGAAGATCTATTTCGTATTAGTACACTATTTTAGAGGATGTGAGGACTAATACAAAGTAGTATCTAAGATATCTGTCTATGACTTATATAAAAAATGGTTTTAGGCAATGTTGGGAATTTGCTGCTCAGATAAACACCAGAGGACGTCTCTGCCTTTGTGGAGCTTATGGTCTCAGGGGAAGGCACACATTAAACCAATAGTCACATTGTTAAATGTATAATTCACACTTGCACAAGTGTTTGAGAGGACAGTTATATTGTCTTCTGAAAGTGTGTGTTAAAGTATTTAGCTTAGAATGGGGGAGGGTTAAGGAATATTTTCTTATGCCAAGAGCTTACAGAGGAGTGAGAGTGAATTGGGAGTAGAAGCATGGATGGGACAAGGGTGGGCTTGGAGAAGGGGAGAGTGTTCTGAGCAGAAGAGGAAACCTGAGCAAGGGTCTTGCAGTAGAGAGCAAAGTGTTGAATCTAAGGCTCTGGAAGAAAGCCAGAGTGTCTGGAGCCAGCAGATAATGAGGAAGTGTTGGTAAGTCTTGAAAACTTGTCAGAGGCCAGATAATGCAAGGCCATGGCATGCCAGGTTAAGAATTTTGGTCTTTATCCAAAAAATGGTATGAAGCTGCTGATGGGTTTTATTTTTTTTTAATTTTTTAAATTTTATTATGTTATGTTAATCACCATACATTACATCATTAGTTTTTGATGTAGTGTTCCACGATTCATTGTTTGCGTATAACACCCAGTGCTCCATTCAATACATGCCCTCCTTAATACCCATCACCAGGCTAACCCATTCCCCCACCCCCCTCCCCTCTAGAACCCTCAGTTTGTTTTTCAGAGTCCATAGTCTCTCATGGTTCATCTCCTCCTCTGATTCCCCGCCCCCTTCATTTTTCCCTTCCTACCATCTTCTTCTTTTTTTTAACATATAATGTATTATTTGTTTCAGAGGTACAGGTCTGTGATTCAACAGTCTTACACAATTCACAGCACTCACCATAGCACATACCCTCCCCAATGCTGATGGGTTTTAAATATCAGGGTGATATGATTATACCTGCATTTTGAAAATATCATTCTATATCTTGCAATTTGTGAACAACAAATTGGTGGGAGGGGCCAAAATGGAGGGGCGAGCAGATGAATTAGGAGGCTGGAGAAAGATTCTGTTAGCTTAAACTAAAGAGATAGTCATGAAGACAGACTGAAAGGCACCAAGGAAGTTTGCAATGGATGAAAATAATAGAGGCACCAAAAGTGACTTGTAGGTTTATAGCATAAAACACAGAAAATATGGTGCCATCAGTAACTGAAGGAAGAAACATTGGAAAATGGCTATCTTCAAGGTATGGGAGGGATCTTAATTATTCCACATATCATCTTATGATACTTTTTAGGTATCTGAAATAGATATTCAGCTTTATGGGTCTGGAGCCCAGAGGAGAGTTCTGGAATGAATATATGCATTTTAAAGTCATAGGACAGATGGAAAATGAGGCAGGGATATGGAGGCATTTCCCTATGGAAAGAGTAAAGAGGAAAAAAGGGGCCGCCAGACCCTTAGGAACTCTAACATTAAGTGAAAATCTTGTCTGTTTTGGAGAAATATATCAGATATACATGAAATGGCACCACTCATTGATGCTTTATTTCTTAGAAGTTTTCTAGCAAATTCTTTCCTATGCACTGTCAACTAATATTTCTTTTACATTATTATCCAAACACTTCATTTTTAACATTGTTTTCTATTATATTACTAGTCTTCCCCTGATTTTCATTTATTTATGTGAAATGAGGGAATATATCTATATCTATATATCTTTAATCCTCTCCATGGAATGGTGCTTAAGACTTTAAATCTTCCAGATGTGAACTTTTAATTTCCCTTTAGCACCTACCATTTTATTCCTCTCTTGTGTCAATATTCTGTAGTGATACGTTTTGTTTCCAGTGATGCAACCAAGCAACTATTCTTGCCAGAGCCCATCAAAGGTGCTGTCATCACTGATTCTGCCCCCCTCCTGCTGCCTGTCTATAACTGAGGCTTGTTGTTGGCTTTTTTGGACACAGTTCTTTTAAAGCAAGTTCTATCAGTATCACCACTTCTTGCACAGAAGCTGCTTTCACCCATTTTTTTGTTGTATACTTTGCTTTCTCAATATCAGAGTAAAAAGGTTTTACCTGTGGTTTTTTGTTTGCTTGTTTTTAAAGAGAGAGAGTGTGCATGCATGCACAGGGGCGGGGGTAGGGGGTGGGGGTGTGAGGGGGCAGAGGGAGAGAGAGAGAAAATCTCTAGCAGGCTGCACACCCAGCCCAGCGCAGAGCCCAATGTGGGGCTTGATCCCAGGACCCCTGAGATCATGACCTGGGCTAAAATCAGGAATTGGACCCTTAACTGACTGAGCCACCCAGGTGCCCCTACCTGTGTTTTTATTGTAGACTTTTTGTCCTAAGACTCAAGCAAGAACACCCCAGTACTGGCCAGCTACTTACCTTGTAGGATGTTGTACAAATTGAATTCATGTTCTCATAGAATGACTCCTTTTCAGGGAAGTTTCTCAGACTCTTATGTAAATGGACTCCAGGAAAGCTTTCTTTACAAGTTTTCTTTAAAAATGACTGAATCTGAGGATTATTCAGGTTATGATCCAGCTAAGTCAGCAGTTAACTCACTTGAGATAAATTTTCTTTTTCTTTACTTTTCCAGTGTTTAACAATTCAGCAGATTGTAGTTTCTCCCAAAAACTGCACATGATGAGTAAATGCTAACTTACATATCCCTTACAACCAAAGGCAATCGTTTTTTCTATAGATGTTATATTATAGAATTTATAACTTTTATTATATCTAAAGTTATTCCCTCTCTACCCCAGGCCCAGTATATGAGGTGAGTGTGTATCCTTGTGTACCCTTGTTAATTTTCAAATGGAAAACTTAATACATGGTGAGGGTAAGCAACTCCAATGTGGCTCTCAAGACCAGAATTTTCATGTAAACAAGTCTCGATCTCATTGGAGATTGCCCAGTGTTATACATGGTAGCATGTCCAGTGAGTGACTGCTAACTGCAAACACAGAGGTCTGCTATGATACCGAAGTTATTTCTGTGCTGTAAAGAGTGCAAAAATTCTGAGATGTACCACAGGGGCTATGATAGAAGCAGGTAAAGAATCTGGGGATCTAGATCCCTCCTAGCTTCAATAAGAGTGGTGTTGCTCTCTCCTGTTTTGCATGGAGTTCCATATAAGATCCTTTTCCCTCTTCTCCTTTCTCTCCCTCCCTTTCACAGTGTCTCCTTCCATTGCTCTGTACGTTTCTTCTGCTCTCCCTCTCTTCTTTAATTCCTTCTGTCCTCCCTTTCTCACCTCCCTCTTCTCTCTCTTCTTCTCTTACTTATTCCTTCTCTTCCTGAGTTTGGAGAAAAAACTGTAGAACCATAGAATGTTAAATGCCAATCACTCCTATTCTCATCATTTAGAATAATCGATCTTTAACATGCTTTTCAATTTGTTTTTGAAAGGAATGTGTCATTTGGCTAACGTAGACCCCTTTGCTATTACACTCTTGACTCACGTCAACACACTCTTACAGAAAAGAAACTGCTGTTTATGAGTTGGCATAAACTTTGGGTGTTCTTTTAGTTGTTGTAAAACAAAAATATATAGTCTGTTAAAAAATATTTAACAGGTCAAAAATCATCCAGTGGAAATGAGTCTTCCTTCTATCCCTGACTTACAGCCCTTTTCCCTCAATAACTTCTGTGTCTTCTCAGAAGTATTCTGTGTACTTATATATACCTGTATGCTCATATTTTCAGTTGAATAGAGTTGCGATACACAAATTCTTAGGCATTCTGCTTTCTCACTTATTGTGAGGTCTTTCTATGTCACTGTATATAGATCTGTAACATTGTTTCAAGAAACTTCTTAGTTTCTTTTGTAATGATGTTACATAATTTATTTACTAATTCCCCAGTGATAAATATTTAGGTTACTTCTACTCTTTTGCTATTATAAGGAATGCATAATCAATAACTTTTATTTTTTATTGTTTTCTATGAAATAAGGTTCTAATAATGGACTTTCTAGTTAATGTGTTTATGCATGTTTACTACTGATAAGTGTTGTGGATAGGCCCTCCAAAATGTCACACTAGTTTACACATTGCACACACACACACAAATATATACACGTAAGAGCTATGTTTTCCTCTCCAACATTATATATTGCCAAACTGTTAAAATAAGATTTAAGTTAAAAAAAAAAAGAGTATTTATTCTAAAACACACTAGAAAACACACAATAAGAGAAATATCAATAAGAGATGGCACAATAAGAGAAATATCAATAAACTAGAAATAGCAGACCTAGGACCCAGGCCAGACATTGCCATGTTTTAGCAGTATGATCCTGGGCAAATTACCCTTAATCTATCAGAGTTTCATTTTTTTCATTTATGAAGGACTTTTGTTTGTTTTTGTTTGTGTTAACATATAGAAAAATGCACAGACCTTAAGTATATATTTTATTAAGTTTTGACAAGTGTGAAGATCATGCAACTACCATGTTGATCAATATTAGAATATTTTCATCACTCCAGAAACTTTTCTGACGACACTTTTTTTGTGAATCCCACCCACCTGCTACCCTCTATCACATAGACTAGTTGCTTTTTTTTTTTTTTAAGCTTTATTTATTTGAGAGAAAGAGAGAGAAAGAGCATGAGCAGGGGGAGGGGCAGAGGGAGAAGGAGAGTGAATCTCAAGCAGACTCCGCATTGAGCTCGGAGTCCTATGTGGGCTTTATCCCATGACACTGAGATCATGACCTGAGCTGAGATCAAGAGTTGAATGCTCAACTGACTGAGCCGCTCAGGTGCCCTACTTTGCTTTTTTTTTTTTTTTTAAAGAAATTTATATAAATGAAATAATACAATATTTACATAGTTTATATATGGCTTCTTTCACTCAAGGTGTTTGAAATTCATATATGTTGTGTGATTAGTAATTTCTTTGTGTTTCATTGTATAAATATATCATAATTTGTTAATTCATTTTCCTGCAATGATGGACATTTTCAGTTTGGGTATATTATGAACAAAACTGGTGCAAGCATTCTTTCACCAGCCTTTTTATTTTGGAAGGCATTTGCACTCATTTCTCTTGGATATATATCTAGGAACAGAATTGCTGGATCACAGGCTAGGTGTAGGAAATAGCTAAGGAATTGCCAGACACTTTGTAAAAGTGGTTATACCATTATACTTTCTCATGAACAATGTATGAGAATTTAAGGTGACCTACATTCCCAGAAATATTTGGTATTTTCAATATTAAAAAGTTAGCCAACGTAGTCTGTGTAAAATGGTATCTAATGTTTTTTTAATTTACATTTTCTTGACTATTGATGATGCTGACTATCTTTTCATGTGCTTGTTAGTCATTTGTTCATCTTTTATTGTGAAGTTTCTGTTAAAAGCTTTTGCCCACTTTTAAATGGGGGTTGTTTTTATTTGGGGGGTATAAGTTATATTGGTTATGTTATAGATATAAGTCCTTTGACATACCTGTGTGTTGTATTTTCCTCTCAGTTTGTGGCTCCATTATTTATTTTCTTAGTGGTATCTCTTGATTAGCAGAAGATTTCATGTTGGATTTTTTTCTAATACATGGAAAAATAGACAATATATGGTGATCTAGTTATTATTTCAAAAATTTTAAATGGAATAGTTATTTCTTATACTGGAATAAATGCTTTGCATGAACAGAATGCATTGTGGCCCAGTATTATATGTTTCAACAAGCATGCAAACAAGCAAGTATCCATCTAATGGTAGTATGTTCTGGCTCAGTTTTACAGATAAGGGGTTTGTGATTCATGGTAAGACTGAAATAAACAGAAATTTTGATTGCAAAATGGCTGCACTGAGTTTGTAATTTAAGGGTATATTCCCAGAATATGGGAACGTGATGTTAAATATACATATAACATAGCTGTATTTGTTCATTGCAGTAGGGAGGGTGAGGGTGTTTCTTGACAGTAACAGCCAGAATTCATAAGAGTAAAATCATATCTATTTGATAAGTCATTCACTCAAAATTAGGCTACTATTTTTAAAAAAAATTTTATTAACATATAATGTATTATTTGTTTCAGGGATACAGATCTGTGATTCATCAGTCTTACACAATTCACAGTGCTCACCATAGTACATACCCTCCCCAATGTCCATCACCCAGACACCCTATCCCTCCGACCCCCCTCCACTATTTAAAATAGACCAAGGATACATTATTACACAAAAGAAAAAACAGTGCCCCTGACTTTATGGCAGATATATTGTATTTGGAAGAGAGAGTCAATGAATAAATAAGTAAAAAGGCAAACAAAATTGTAAGTAGAAGCTGATTGGTATTGTTGAAAAACAATAGAGCGTTGATGGAGGTATATGGACTCCTGAGGATGAAGAATAAAGTTACAATTTTATACCAGGTAATCAGGGAAGCATTATTGTGGTGATGAAGAGCCTTGAATCAAGTGAGAGAGTGAGCCTGTGCATAGCTTTTAGCTGCAAGGAATAGCCAGTTCAAAGGCCCTGGGCTGGCAGCTTGCCAGGTGGGTTCAAGGAAAACTATAGAACAGAAAAAGCAAAATAGGAAATAGTTGGGACTTGAAATCAGAGCCAAAGAGATAGATGGGGTTTAGAATATGTGCAGCCCTGAAAAATAGTGTAAGGACTTTGACAAGAATGTATTCACATGGCCACTAACCTTCCTGGGAGAGAGACAGATAAATGTAATCTTCCTTTGCAAACTGGGGTGGAATTTGTTTCTGCCACATGTGGAAAAGTACATTTGGGGATGGGATCAGGGCGTGAATATGTGGGGGGATGGAGCTAGGGTAAATTATCTGGCAAGGCTAGACCACAGGATAAGGTATTCCAAGTTTATTCTTTAACCACATGAGCTTCCACTATTAGTGTCTGAGAAATATAATTTCTCTACAACTGCATTTGAGTGTCTTAGATTTCTGGAATATTTATTTTTCATTAATTTTCTATGCTTTATAGTAAGCCAGTATGTTAACTATATACATTTATATGTATATATAAATATGTACATAAATATGTATATGTTAGTTGTATATATAACTATAACATTTACTTAATTATTTTCCTTTCAATAAACACTTTGATGGTTTCCAGGTTTTGCTAAGACAAACTAGACCTCCATGAACATCTGTATGATGTCTCTTTATGTATATGTGCAAGATTTTCTCAAGGCTTTATTTCTACAAGTTGAATATTGGTGTCATGGGATATGCACATCTTTGATTTCTACCAGATAATGTCAAATCATTTTCCAAAGTTATTTTATCAAATTAAAGTTTACCAACATTTGTTCCGCATCCTCACAAACACTTAGTATTGTCAGACTTTTAAATATTTTCTGTCTGGTGGGTGTAAAATTGTATTACATTGTGTCTGTAAGAGGCATTTTTACAAAGACTAATTAGGTTGAGTATCTTTTCATGTGTTTATTGGAACAGATGTATTTTCTCTTTCAAGAAATGCTTTTTTTCATTTTCTATTGAATTAATAATTTGTATTTAATATGTAAAAATTATCTGTAGTCTCAGGGTACCAATATTTGTTCAGCCATTATTTTTAAAATATTTGTTTTTTTCAATTTATATTTTGTCTAATAGTGACTTTTGATTAACAGACATCATTAATTCCTACCTCATGTTTCCTTTTAAAAGTTTTAATTTTGTTATATATTTGGTCTTCATGGAAATGATTTTGTATAGGATGTGAGATAGGAATACCAATTAGTTTTTTAAAATAATGTCAACTAATTTTGCTAGCATATTTTTAATAGTCTGTAATTTTCCTATTTATTGGTAGTGGTAGTTCTATAATATATCAATTTGGCATATATGTGTAAGTTTGGGTACTGTAGTCTGTTCCACTTATTATAACTTGGTCTTAATTTATATATATATATATATATATAAACTCAAGTCTCAACATATGGCAGAGCAACTTTGCAATTCTATTCTAGGTGTGACTTGGACCTAGGTCTTCCATATAAATTTTAGAGTTGTTAAAACAAACAAACGAAAAGACAAAATAGCTGATATAGTGATGATTGAAGTTGCATTGATTCTATATGTCAATTTGGAGAAATTTGACATATTGGTAATATTGAGTCTAATCTTGCCATAATTTGAAATTCATTTAGATAGTCTTTAATGTCTTATAATAAAGTTTTATAATTGTAGTTTTAGTCCTATTATTTTAAATATTTTAGCATCTATAGCTAAACGATAGCTATCCTATTTTTATTAATATTATAAATGCTATTTTAGTGCTTAATTTCTGATTGGTGATTTATATTAAAATTTATTTTTATATAGTCACTTTAAATCTAGCTCCATATCTAGCAAACTTCCTCATCTGTCCTCTCAGTTCCACCTGTCATTTCCTGCTGGTTCTAGGCCCACACTCACCTTTCTATACTATCTCTCCACTGCTAGAGCTAGATGCTTGAAAAATGCATTTCCCAGAATGCCGTGAGAACTGGTTTATGATTAGCTTCTGCCAAAGGCAACACTCTCAAAAAAAGAGAGAGAAGGATGCCGGAGTAAAGTAGAAGCCACAGGCTGCCACAGGCAACTCTGGGCAACAGCCAAAGGAGCAATGACTTTAGGAAACAGGATTCTAGCAAAGGTGGTGGTGGTAACTGGAAGCACATTCTGGTTCTGTGGTGACTAGGTAGTAATTTGGGGCAGAGGCACTTGGGCTCAGAAGAATGTAGGCTTTGGCAAGGCTAGAGTCTCCTATAGGAATGCCCAGCACTGGGGTAGATCATCAGATCTCCTTCTGGAGTAGTAGTTGCTTCCTATGGTCCCTGATCCCTTCCCTGGCCTCCCTGGTCTCTCTATGATACCATGTAACCTCCATTGCTTCTGTACTCCACCCAACAATTTAGTAACTTAATTGCTGGCATTAAACCCCTCTCTGTCATTTTTGCTCTCCTGACAGTACCTTGAATTGTATATTAATTATAATTATTTATCTATAGATTTTTGGTTTCTTATTGAAAGTATCATAAGGTACCCATTTTGAAATATTTGTTTCTTCTTTTTAAATTCTTGCATACTATCTTCTCCTTTTACTCTGACTAGAACCTTCTGTAAAAGATGGGATACAGTTGTTCACAGTGGATATACATAGTCTGGATTTATAATGTCTTGAATAAATTATTTTAATATATTTTATGGGTAAGTTTAGGGTAAGTATTCTTTATCATATTTTGAAAATTTCCTTTTTTTCCTTATGTTAAGGGACTTAGCATGAAAGAATATAGATTTGTATTTTACATTTTTCCCTCTGCATTTATCAAAATGATTATTTAGATTTTTTTTCCCTTTAGTTTCTTAATGTGGTGAATTACATTAACTCTTTGTGTTTAATCAACCCTGAAATTCTGGGTTAACCTCAAATTCTTCATAATGCTATTCTATTGTTTGCTGATTTTGCTTTTGGATTTTTGTATCTATATTCAAGAATGAGATTTATCTGAAAATTTTCTCTCTCATACTGTCCCGATCTGGTTTGGTATTAATGTTATACTAATCCCATAAATGAGTTGTGACATATTTCTCCTCTTCTTTTTTGTGGCAAAGCTCATCATCTGTTTTTTCATATTTAGTAGGACTCACCAATAAAGCCAGGTAAGTCTGGTGTATTTTTGTGGGAAGACTTAATTTGATGCATTAATTTTGTTAGTAGTTATAGGCTATGCAGATTATCTATTCGTTTTTGAAGGGATTTGTTAACTGAACTTTTTCTAGGAGTTTCTTAATTGCACCTAACTTTTAAAATGTTTGGCATAATGTTTTTCAGCTTTCTTAGATTCTTTGCCATAAATCTACCTCACTAGAAGCTGTTGATGGCTGTTAGCTGCTACATATGTTCATTCCTATTTTGTCTAAAGTCTGCTTTGGTAACATTGACAGCCACTCCAAGAATGTTGTCTACTATGTCTTGCAAAATTTAAAAGCCTACGACACTGTAAAGAATATTCAAATACTGAGAGTTCTCAATCTGCCAAGGACACATTGTATTTTTTTTCTTTTTGCATACACATGGACAACTCCTTTCTGTTTTTCTCTCACACACGTTTTCACCACAATACTGAAGCACTGATTCCTAACCCTGTATTTCAGAGTCCCTCGAGGCTATACTGGTCTCAGACGCAGTGTTCAGGTTCTCTCTCCTTAAGGTTTCTGCAGAGGTGAGGAATGGCTGGGGAACTGTCTTCAAAACAGACCTAGCTCTTCTCCAGTCTCTACTTTTTCTTCCCAGGCTTAGATATTACAAACATCCCTTCAACTAGTGGATCTACAAATCCACTTTTAGAGGCTGCATCAACCAGTTACGTGATGAGATGTATCTAGACATACTGATCAATGACTATAACAGATTTTTATTACAAGCCTATTTTGGATTGGCCCCTGTTCTAGGTTTGGAGATGCAGGAGAAGAAGGACTGTGTGTTGCCTGCTTTCTTAGAACTTATACTCTCATTGGAGGAAGGGCAAAAATAGTATTCATGAAACAATAGTAAACCAGAAAATGACTTTAGAATCAGAATAATTGGTAGATATTGATAATTACTATGAAAACTTAAGAATGGTAGCAATTTGGGGTAAGGGGGACATTTGGAGTTTCTAGGTTAAACTGGATTGTCAAAAAAGCCACGGGAGGTAACAATGAGGCTAGATCCAATTTCCAAGATGAAGCTACTAATGGTGATAGGAACGAAGTGGCCCAGTTAGAGAAAAGAACACATCCCCATGGTGAGTATGAGTTAGAGGTATCCCAGGAATAGAGTGGTCCTATGAGACAAGCAACATCTCTACCTATTAAACCTATTGCATGATCTTCATTTATATTTTTCATATTAACTTTAAATTTTTCTTCGTAGAGATCTTGCCCAGTTTTTTAAGTTTATTCTCAAGTACTTATAATTTTATTTTCTATTATAAATGCATTTTTAATTTTTCCTATAGAGCTTCAGGAGCTCTATTTCCTTTTTTTTTTAATTTTTTTTAAAGATTTTATTTATTTATTTGACAGAGAGAGACACAGCAAGAGAGGGAACACAAGCAGGGGGAGTGGGAGAGGGAGAAGCTTCCCGGAGAGCAGGGAGCCCAATGTAGGGCTCGATCTCAGGACCCTGGGATCATGACCTGAGCCGAAGGCAGATGCTTAACAACTGAGCCACCCAGGTTCCCCTCTATTTCCTTTTAATTTTAATGAAAATGTCTTAAAATTTTTGCCATTAAATAGAATCTTAATTACTTGTCTTAAATGTTATTCCTTAACATATTATGGAAGTACCTTCCACATCAAGTCAGTCAAGAGTTTTATGAGGAATAGATGATAAATTTAATCAAACTTAATTTTTAGGATTTAAAAATATATAATTATTCTACTTTCACTGTAGATATGATCAATACTATTAATAAGTTTGACTTCAATAATGAACTCTAATTGATAATGTTATCTTAATGTTTTAAGTTATTGTTGAGTTAAATTTGTTAGTATTTAATTTGTAACTATTATTAATGGCTTTGGTTTTCTAACCATGATTTAAATATTGTTTGGGGAATATTTAAAACTTTCTACGTAACAGAATCTTGTTATTAATTTTCACATAGAATTTCTGTTTTTGTTGTTGTAGTTACAGATTTTTACCAGAACACTTTCTACATTTGAAATTTTATAAAGGCATTGCAAATTCTTGAAAAAAAAATCTAGTCTCTTTTGATTACAATATTTGACAAATCTATATTTGTGTACTAATTAATGCATTCTGATGTTTGGTAATTGTATTGATCATTTATTAGAATAGCCTATCACAGACCGAGGGATATGTTAAAGGTTATTTTTACTGCTATGCTTTTAATATGTGTATATATTTCTATCAATATTTGCATTTTACATAGGATATGTTGTTAGGTACTCAGGTTCTCTTAAATTTACGATTTATCAGTTAAGGTTACCCTATTTCCTCACACAATGCTTTTGCCTTGAACTTTATTTTGGAGTACATAGGGGAATATGATCAGAAAGCAGTTAAAATAATGATCTGGAATTAAAAAGCATGGGTTAGAGCAGAGATTAGAATTGGACATCACATACATAAAGATGTTAGATGAAGCCTTGGGAGTAAATGGAAATGTTTGGGGCAAGAGTATAAAGGGGCCAAGGTCCCAAGGGACATAATTTTAGAACCACCAAAATTCAAAGTACTGAAAGAAGGACTTAGCAAAGGAGACTAAGATCAAGCAGGTAGAAAAGAAGAACCATGAATGGGACTTGGCAAAGAAGTAAAGCCAAGAGAGACTATCAAGAAGGTGGAGTTGTCAACAGCATCAAAACATTTATTGTGTACAAGGAAGGTTACATCCACTTCCTGCCCATTTATTCAAACATACACACTAGAATGTAAGACTCAGGACAGGAATGTTTTCAAATGTTTCCTTCACTGAGGTATCTCCAGATCCCAAAATGTTGACTAAAATGTAGCAGATAATGCTAAGATTTGTTGAATGATTTTAAAATATAATCTCCTTGATTATTAAAATAAAACAACACAACAATATATGATCTTAAGACAAGAGAACTCTGCAATTCAAATGTTTTCCTATGTCCCATTATATTATGTAGTAACTTAGAGGGTTAAAAAATACAGACCACCAAGAATAGCAGTTTAAAACATGTTGGTTATAAAATAGGGGTGCCTGGGTGGCTCAGTCGTTAAGCGTCTGCCTTCGGCTCAGGTCATGATCCCAGGGTCCTGGGATCAAGCCCCGCATCGGGCTCCCTGCTCAGCGGGAAGCCTGCTTCTCCCTCTCCCACTCCCCCTGCTTGTGTTCCCTCTCTAGCTGTCTCTCTCTCTGTCAAATAAATAAATAAAATCTTTAAAAAAATAAAAAAATAAAAAAATAAAATAAAATAGTTTGCTTGGACCTACTGCATAAAAATGTCAAATATTCATGTCATAACATTTTTTTCCTTAATACACCATATTTTCATGGAGATATACACATTTATTAATAACACTCAATTTATCTGCCCTAATGTTAATAACCCATCAGAATAAAATAGCCAGTTCTTATAAAATGGAATATATAATGAAATGCCACATGAGTAATTACTATGTTGAAACTTTGTCTGTTTTGTGGATTATTAAAAAATAAAATTGAAATTAAATCTTTTCAGTTATGGTTAAAAATAGATTATTAAAAACTAATTTTACAGAAGTCCATTAATATAGTTAATTCCATTTCAGGAATTATTTAAATAAAGGAAGATAAACAGTTTTTGAAGTCACATAATTTTTAAATGGCATAAACTCTTTTTTTAATTTCTTAATAATATAAGAGCAAGTAAATTACTGACAATATAGATTAATGCATATAATAAGAAAAGAAAGAAATCCATATTAATTCAACCATAAAAATTGTCTTTATGGTGTTTACTATTTCTAAATTGTATTTAAAGAAATTAATATACTTTCATGAAATAATAATGCCAATGATTTTTAAAAATAAACTTTCCAGAAGCTGGTATCATTAAAAACTGTTTTTCAGTGTATCAGCCACTTTGAGAGACTACTCACATCTTCAAAATATGCTGCTCCTGCATTTAAAGATTTTTGGAAAAGGAAAGAAGAAAAAATTAAATATATGTATTTATACATAAATACATTTAAGGAATATTGTTGCTCTAACCATTTTAAATATTTTTTTTGAAATTATATTCAGAACCTGTGACACATTTTTTTAAAAAAAACAGACTCAAAGATGGTAAAGTTTTATCATTCTGAATTTTAGAAATAATAGTTTCTACATACTAAGCTTGATTGACATTTTGATCTTTTGAAAAGAATTATGCATAAAGATCATCATTAATGCAGAGGAAATAAACTCCATTGGCTTCACTTGTGATTTTAAAGCATATATCCTTTTGGGCATCAGACATCTTCAATTTTTCTTCTCAGATTTTGACATACATTTCTGCATAAGCTCAGACACCTATATTTCCATCCTGACAACTATTTTCTTTAAAAATGCTGTGCTTTACTTCCCTTAGAAGAAGAAAATGAATGTTTATCACTCAAAATGTGAAGCATGCTGTTCTGTAGAAATATTTTACATGTTCATGATGTTTTCAGAACTAGTCTATTTATCTAAATTCAAATGATTGACCAGTCCCCTCACAGCCTATTATCTTACTCAGGAATTGAGATCCAATATTTCCAGTATTTTCATCAGCATTAGACTTAACTTGAAGGTTGTTTTGTACACCTATTGACCATCCTCTATAATTTTTAATTCTGTAGCGATGGTAAAAACTTTTATTCTTGAAATTATTTTATAGACATCTTTTTAACAAAGCAATTGACTCACTTGAAGCTTTTATTATAGATATACAAACTGCAAAATTATTCCCTTATATGATAAGTACATCCCTTTCTCATTGTAACTATTAATATAAGAATAAATGGTTGAGCTTGAATGTTGTGCTATAATATGAAATATGCATTTGTACCATCATCGACGGTGATCATGCCTCAGATTCTATATATGTCAAAAGTTGGCATCCTTGCTTTATACTCATATAATAAATGTACTGACTCTGTGGGAGTCTAAGATACGAATATTTAACAAATGGTTAGTAGATTTTTACTTGGGCTGACCTTTTGCTTTTGTCATCATCAATGATCAGTACAAGTAGATGAAGGCACAACAAATTTAATACATGAACATTTTTTTAATCAACTTGTGAACACGTCTCTTTTTGTCTTTTATGCATAAGATGAAGAAATAAAAGCTAAATGCTTAAAGTAGCTTTGGATGGCTGAAATAACCATGTTCAATGACATTCAACAACCATTCATTGTCACCCTGGACAGAGGTTGCCAGAGCTTTACATCTATCTTTACATTTTTAATCAATAATTAGGATTAATAGTTTGTCATATTTATTATCCTTGTTACAGATTTTTAAAAAGAAAATCAAGTAGATTTGGGTCAAAAGAAAAAAATAACCTGCCTATTCAGGATGAGACAGCTGAATTTTAGGAACAGTATGTAAAAAAAGTCTTAGGACTTTTAGTTGGCAGAAACCTCAAAATTACTCAATAATGGTATGTGGTTACTAAAAAGAATAAACATTTACATTATATTTTGAGAATAAAAGAGGACATAGGCTTATTACACTTTGTCATATAATGACCTGGGTGTTATAGTGACAACAATAAGATAAATAAAACAAAATAAAAGGATGTTGATAGGTTTAGGGACCTTTACAAATGTGTATGAAGTATGTTCCTTAAGATTGGGGAATTTTATCTTTGAAAGATAGACTTGTGGGAAAACTAACTTTTGTTTACAAACATTTGAGAATGCTCACCGGAGGGACATGTAGGCTTGTCCTGTTTGTTTGGCCCCAAATTATTGAGCCACCATCATGAAGAGGAAGAGCCTGAGAGGCAGATTTTTTTTTTTTTTCATGACATGAAAAAGCCTTCTAATACTGGGAGCTATTCAAATAAGGAAAGGACTAGCTGAAAAAAATAGTGAGTATTATACTGCTGTGAAAACGTATTAATAGTCAGTGATTTTCAAGTTTAGAAGATATTACAGAACCAAGGAGGCAAATTAGTAGGACAAGAGACCTCCATCCCTAATTCAGTAAAAACAATTCCACATTTATATATTTTATGTATCCAGCCTTTGTAAGATTAAAAAGGAAAAAAAATCTATGGTTTAAAATTTTACAACTACTGAATTACATAACCATCTGGCGGTAATGCTATAAAGAAAATTTAAGCACTTAAGGGAGTATTTGAATTAGGTGGCCCTTAAACATCTTCAAACATCATTTTAATAACAATTATAATGAAATTATAATGTTGCCTACAAATAAAGTATCTGAGAAGTTTACAAACTCTTTCGTCCTTACCATAGCCCTGAAAGAAAGCATTATTTTTGCACATGAGAGTGTAGAAGATCAGGAAAACTTAGCAGATTGAGCAAGGGACTATGGCATGTGGAAAAAGCTGGGTTTATAAACTTGGTTACACTTTTACCATTCCACAATATTATATAATCATCAAATTCAGAATTATCTTAGAGATCATATCCTATTCTAGCTCTAATATTTTAAGACTCACATATAGCATTACCATTTAGTAATTGGCTACTCTATATTTTAATATCTCCAAGTTCACCCACTTGTTCTTGAATTATCTTATTCCATTTGGAGTAGCTCTAGCCATTAAAAAGTGCCTTCTTATGTGGTCTGGAATCTGCATTTCCACAGGACTCAAACCAAAACATATGTGTTTTTTCATATTCATCTACTATGGTCTCTTTCTTAAAGTGTTTGTATTTAAATTGGGGAAGTACAATGTGGACACAAAACACTGCAATATAGAAAGGGTTTCTGCAATGGGATTATACTTCTAAAAAATCTCCTTTTCCATAATAAATTATCTTTAAAACAAAAGGGCTAACATAAACATTTGTTATCATTTGTCTGTTTTGGCAAACATCTTTGTAAGATAAAAGACTGTAATGACAAGTGTGGTCATAGTTAAACAGAATTTAGCCTCAGTCAGCAACTAAATAAGAGCTATAGAATAGAAATCTCCAAAAACTTGTCTAGACAGAATTTTTACCATCTCCAGGGTAGTTAATTAATGAAGGTAATATGAATATCACACAGAAGTCTGGAGCTTTTCTCTAGGGGAAGAGAACCATTAGCTCTGGGTAGAATCTCAGCTGTTAGAGTTCATCAAATCAATCAGTAGGCAATAAACATGTCTCTAAAATGGACATAGAAAAGCACAGCAGGACCTGACAACAGAAACACATATGTTAAAGCAAGAGAGATTTGCAGCGGGCACTGGGATACTCATTCATGGAAATTTGTACTTTCAAGACAGTATGTAGTTCCTGGAGTCAAGGCAAGATCTCACTCTAAGGGTACCACTCAGAAACAAAGCAGACATGGGCAGGTAAGAGGTATCTGATCAGTGGATTGCATTTCATCTCAATATATTGGTCAATTACTTAAGCCTGGGTAGAAAGTTATAAAGTAATTGTAGAGTGACCAAGTTAAGAGACTAAATTAGAAACATATATAGATTCTATCTATCATCTTTCTATCTATCTATCTATCTATCTATCTATCTATCATTATCTATGTATCTATGTATCTGTATCAAACTCATTTATCTACTTTATTAATCTTAAGGGGTGTTTTAATTGTTCTCCTTTGTTTTATTTTTTTATTTTTATTTTTTTAAAATATTTTATTTATTTATTTGACAGAGAGAGACAAAACAAGATAGGGAAAACAAGCAGGGGGAGTGGGAGCGGGAGAAGCAGGCTCCTGGCTGAGCAGGGAGCCCGATGCAGGGCTTGATCCCAGGACCCTGGGATCATGACCTGAGCCAAAGGCAGACGCTTAATGACTGAGCCACCCAGGCGCCACATGTTCTCCTTTATTTTATAGTAGTTAGTTGCTATCATTCAGGAGACAAATTTTAGTTATTTTTAGATAGATAGAAATGTCTAAAATGGCAATTAATCCGGTTACCCATGTATAAAAATCTTCACAACATTTATGTGTTGCCCTATATACAAAAAGGTGTACTGTAATCTGAAATACAATAATAATTGCTGAGCTATACTTCATGTCCAGATATACCTAGTATTTTTTATACTATCATTAGGGCATCAGTAAACCCAGAGATATGCTTTCCATTTTGCTATAGAACATCACTAGAGACAATAAGAGTTGAATACAAGTAAAGTAACATTTTAGGTCAAATTATAGTATTTATTTACTCAAAAGAACATAATGAATCTTTAGCAAACACAACTATGATTGCCAGTGCTGAGATACAGTACACATACAGGACTTCAAAAGATTGAAATGAGAACTGCTGTTTCATCACTGGTATTATGTGATGCTGTTATAGGCAATAAAGAGGAGCTAAATGTGGTTCTCCTCATTTCTTTTTCAGTTCTTCTAGTCTCTAATTTTATGAGTTCCTAGCAAACTATAGAGTCTTCTGGGAAAATATTGCTTCATTTTAATGGAAATATGGAAATGAAAAGAAAGCAAAGTTATAAACAATTTTATACATCACACACACAGAGACAGAGAGAGAGGGAGAGAGAGAGACAAAAAGGGAGAGAAATATAGATATCTCATAATTTACCATTATCCAGCAGTTTTAAACTGCTTTTTTTTGTCCTAAGATTTCAGGTCCAGATCCTCAAAGAAAATGTTTCTCAACTTTTACATATATTATTTGCTTAAAACAATGATAAGACAACTTTATCATTGCATTTTTATATCTTAGGGGAAAAGTAAAGAATGGTGTATACTCAACCCTCTGTCCCATAATAAAGAAACACACTAAGTAACAATAACACTGGAAGGAACTGCTGGGAGTGTTGGAGAGCTCAGACGAAGTTGGTAAAGGGAGCCATGGAAAATACTGGAAAGCTGTCATTCACTAACACATTCTGCAATGATGGCTTAAAAGCAAGTAAGTTTTTTCTCTTTAAATCACATTTCCGTGTCATTCCTGATATATCATTTTACCTACCCTCTGTCGTTGTGCTTATTCTATTATGATTGAATCACATTTGCTTTCATTTTATAGACATATGACAGCACTGGGAAAAAAAAATACTGAGAATTCTAACAGAGCACCAATAATGCAAGAACAAGAAGAAAGAAATGAGTATTTCAACTCCATTTTGTCCCGACTCTCATATTTTGGAAATAGTTTCCTGCTACTTGCAAGCAGTTATGCTGCAGGGCAGAATCAACTCACTTACAAAACTATATTTAGTTATTAGCCTTCCCTCTTAGTTTGGGAGGGCGATGCATGATGTTGGCAAGAGCTCTCTTTTTGAACTTAAATTTTCCAGAGGAAAAAAACGCCACATAATCTGCTTTCCCATCCTCTGTGATTAATTTCTAGAATATGATATGTGAGTGAATCTGAGTGGTACTGTGCTTACGAAGCTGTGGTGGACATCTGCTTCAAAAGAGTTAGTGACATTGCAACCAGCTCTCTGTAGGTGTCACCTGTTTGCAATGGTGCAGAAGGAAGATATGGGGAAGATGAAAAGGAAACGATTAATGCAGTTTGTGTTTCAGATTCCATGCCAATTTAGTAATGTGTATTAATGATGCATTTTGGCAATAAAGCTATGTAATAATCATTAAACAGAATTGCCATTCCCCATTAACAGCAGACTGTATTATAATACATTGGCTAATTCCTCGTTAAATTCAACATAAATTAAATAACAGATTTTATGTGTATAGCCAAAAAGAAAGACCCTTTAATTTTATTTTCCTAAGAAAATAAACATCCTTAGGGAAAAATTGGCCAAATCTTCACGTTATGATTAGAGAACAAAACAGAAAGTTTCTTTCTTTCTTTTTTTTTTTTTTGATTTTGAAATAATCATTCAAATATAGTTAAAGAAAATGAAGATTGTTTCACTGTGGTGTCTTTCAGGAAAATGCTTGCTAACTATAAGCTTCAAATTTGCAGCCTACAAATGTATTTGCTCTCAAAGTCATTAAAGATGCTCCAAGAGACTGAAATTTAGAGATAGGCAGGAGTAGAGGGAGATGAGCAGTGGAGATGAGGACACTGATTCTATTGCCTGGTCCTCCCCACCATTGCCCCGGCATGGTTTAGACATGTTTTCTGTAGGTAGAGTTTGTAAAGTACAGAGGCACTCCTCTTCTGTCTCTGCATCTGTGAAGGTCAAAAGACTTCTGGACTAGAAAATAGACACTCCCTTGCATCCCAGTAGAGGTTCAAATATACTAAATTATATTTGATATTTAGAATTGTAATGACATTTAAAGGAAAATTCAAAAGACCTATAAGAAGAAAATTACTGTAAAGAAGACATGACATTTTTAGCTAGACTTCGTACTAAGGTCAAGTTATTTGAAAGTAGTTTGGCTCTGGACAGAGTTTATATATATTCATATATATAGAAAAATCATTAAAAACTTTGCTTTTGTCTTGTGAAATTTTGGGTGGTTTTAACATTATTCCTTGTATTTATGTATTGAATGTTCTTCCCTATATTTTTAAATATTGTTTGGATTTCCATATGGCTATTTTTTTAAAGATTTATTTATTTATTTTAAAGAGAGAGAGAAGGGGGGGCAAAGAGAGGAGAGAGAGAGACTCATAAGCAGACTCCCCACTGAGTACAGAGCCTTACCTGGGGCTTGACCTCAAGACCCTGAGATCATGACCTGAGCTGAAACCAAGAGTTGGACACTGAGCCGACTGAACCATCCAGGCACCCATCCATATGGCTATTTGTTAATGAGAAAAATATGTTGGGGAAAAGGAATACAGCTGAAATGATTTCATGGAATATAAAGAAAAATGAAAGATAATAAATTTAATGGCATGAAATATGTTGAATATTTGCTACATGAAAAGTTTAGTTAGAATGGATCAATCACATTATAGAGCCTTCTTAAGATTTAATAGGGAATAATTGTAGTGATTATCAAATAATTAAGCAGAGGAAGGGATTTTTTTTTCCCCTTATGAACCAATCAGCGCAGTTTGTTTGAATGAAAATAACATTTTATTTCTAAAGTGTGTCTAGGTAAGATTGAAACATAATATCAATGGTTATGTGAACCTATAATTAATGCCATATTTTTAATTTTGAATATTCCTAGCTCAAAATAATCTTATGATGCCAACATGGGAAGTAAGGAAATGTTACAATACTTTGTAAATTATAATACTTTGTAAATTACAACAAGACGTAAGGAAATGTTACAATACTGTGTAATTACTAAATTACTTTGTAAATTGAACTACTCTGCAATTTTGTAAATAACATAGTTTATATAACCAAATGGTGAGGAACTTCTGAGAATTACCCATTTTTTTTCCCTTTAGCCCTTTACTAGGAAAGGAGAAAAGCTTACTGACCATTTTAAAATTCTATGTTTTTCTAAATCTTCTAAAATCCAATTTTTTTCAGCCCTTCCACATTTACCTGCATTGCTTTCCCCCAAATTTTCTCATAGCAACCCAACATGGATGTTCTTAAATTTCTATAGTTATTAAATTAATACTCTGAGGCATTAATAGTGCTAATATATTGGCCTTTTCTCTACTGTCCCCCTTCCAAACTTATTAAGGCACATGTTTAAGTGAGATTTCCTGGTTTAGAGTGGTCTAATCCACATTTACTAGAGCTTCCATTAGGGAATCATATTTCAGTATAAATGTATCAAATCAGTATGTTATATACCTTAAACTTACATAATGTATGCCAAATATATCTCAATTTTTAAAAAGATCAAATTTTACTATATATAGAAAACCCTAAAGACTCCACCAAAAAACTACTAGAATACAAAATCAAGACACCTATGCAACAGATTTCAACCATTCCTATGCAACAGATTTCACTAATAATTTCACTAATAATGAAGCAGCAGAAAGTGAAATTAAGAGAGCAATCCCATTTACAATTGCACCAAAAACAATAAAATATCTAGGGATAAACTTAACCTAAGAGGTGAAAGACCTGTGAGGTGTAAGACTCTAAAAACTATAAAACATTGATGAAAGAAATTGAAGACAACACAAAGAAATGGAAAGACATTCCATGCTTGTGGATTGAAAGAACAAATATTGTTAAAATGTCTATAGTACCCAAAGCAATCTACACATTTGATGCAATCCTTATCAAGATACCAACAGCATTTTTCACAGAGCTAAAAGAAACAGCCCTACAATTTGTATGGAACCACAAAAGACCCTGAATAGTCAAAGCAATCTTGAAAAAGGAAAATAAACCAGGAGGGATCACAATTCCAGATTTCAAGTTATATTACAAAGCTGTAGTAATCAAAACAGTCTGGCACTGGCATAAAAATAGACATATAGAACAATGGTACAGAATAGAAAACCCAGAAATAAACCCACAATTATACGGTCAATTAATCTTTAACAAGAAAGTAAAGATGATACAATGGGAAAAAGACAGTCTCTTCAACAAATGGTGTTGGGAAATCTAAACAGCTACATGCAAAAGAATGAAACCAGACTACTTTATTACACCCTACATAAAAATAAACGCAAAATGGATGAAAGACCTAAATGTGAGACCTGAAACCATAAAACCTTAGAAGAGAGCACAGACAGTAATTTTTCTGACATCAGCCATAGCAACATTTTTCTAGGTATGTCTCCTGAGGCAAGGGAAACAAAACCAAAAATAAACTACTGGGACCACATCAAAATAAAAAGCTTCTGCACAGTGAAGGAAACAATCAACAAAACTAAAAGGCAACCCATGGAATGAGAGAAAATATTTGCAAATGATATATCCAATAAAGTGTTAGTATCCAAAATATATGTAGAACTTACAGAACTCAACACCCAAAAAACAAATAAGCCAATTAAAAAATGGGCAGAAGACATGAATAGAAATTTCTTCAAAGACGCAGAGATGGCCAACAGACATATGAAAAGATGCTCAACATCACTCATCATCAGGGAAATGCAAATCACAACTACAATGAGATATCACCTCACACCTATCAGAATGGCCAAAATCAACATGAGAAACACCAGGTGTTGGCAAGAATGTGCAGAAAAAGGAACCCTTGTGCACTGTTGGTGAGAATGCAAACTGGTATAGCCACTGTGGAAAACAGTATGGAGGATCCTCAAAAAGTTAAAAATAGAACTATACCTATGATCCAGTAATTACACTACAGGGTATTTACCCCCCAAATACAAAAACACTAATTCAAAGGGATACATGTATGCTTATAGTTATTGCAGCATTATTTACAATAGCCAAATTATGGAAACAGCCCAAGTGTCCACTGATAGATGAATGGATAAAGAAGAAGTGATACATATACTCACTGGAATATTATTCAGCCGTAAAAAAGAATGAAACCTTGCCATTTGCAACAACGTGGATGAGCTAGAGAGTATAATGCTAAGCAAAATAAGTCAGTCAGAGAAAGACAAATACTATATGATTTCACTCATATGTAGAATTTAAGAAACAAGCCAACAGGGGTGCCTGGGTGGCTCAGTCATTAAGCGTCTGCCTTCGGCTCAGGTCATGATCCCAGGGTCCTGGGATGGAGCCCCACATCGGGCTCCCTGCTCGGCAGGAAGCCTGCTTCTCCCTCTCCCACTACCCCCTGCTTGTATTCCCTCTCTCGCTGTCTCTCTCTCTCTCTGTCAAATAAATAAATAAAAAATCTTAAAAAATAAAAGAAACAAGCCAACAAAGAAAAAAAGAAACAAACCAAAAAAATAGACTCTTACCTATAAAGAACAAACTGATGGTTACCAGAGGAGAGGTGGGTGGGGGGATTGGTGAAATAGGTGATGGGGATTAAAGAGTATACCTATTGTGATGATCACTGAGCAATGAGCAATGTATAGAATTGTTGAGTCATTACATTGTATACCTGAAACTAATACCGCACTGTATGTTAACTATTCTGGAATTAAAATTAAAAACATAATTAAAAAATAAATTTTAACTATAAATATGTATAGTTGATGTATATTGATTATACCTCAATTAAAACTGAAGGAAAAAAAATGAAACCTGTTAATTCTAAAAATGCATATGTTGTGTTCACATATAAATCCAGTTTGATCATATAAAAATGACCAGAAATATAAAAATGACCTGAATTTTTTGCTCAGGGCAGGGGGTATTTCCTTATGTTTTTATATAATTAAAATGATTATCTTAAAGTCTCACCACTATAGAGATAAACAAAGCAGCCAATTAACTATTCTGTCTAAAAATGGCCATAATCGTTTTCTTCTAAACAATTTTCTTTAGTGGTTGGACTCTTTTTTGACAATAATTTTGATTCCTTTCCTCTATGCTACGGTTCCCTTGCTCATTCAAGAATACTTTATACCAGGACATTTTAAGTCCATAGAAAACCTCTAATTTTAGAATACCTACCTGATTTAGTCTAAATCCTTGAGGGACAATAGGTTACCTGCTCTAATTCAGTAATTCTCACTGCTAATCTGAGGATTAGGACTAACCAGAAATTAGATGTATCACCTGGAAAGGTTGTTAAAATTATCAGTACTTGATCTTCTTCCTTGTAAATGCTAATTCCTGTCAGGGGAGGGGATTCTTTTCATTTTTTAAAAGCTTTCCTGGGCTGATAATGCGTGGCCAGTTTTGGGAACCACTGGTCATTTTTGAACTTTAGGACTTCTTTAGAAGCAGGAAGAACTAGAAAAATCTTGAAAAGTGGATTTGCATCAATTTATAGGGTCAAAGGTATGCATTTCTTCAAAGGATAGCCCCAACTGTGATTAACAATTTAGATAAGATAACCTCTCAAGGGGCACCTGGGTGGCTCAGTCGTTAAGCGTCTGCCTTCGGCTCAGGTCATGATCCCAGAGTCCTGGGATCGAGCCCCACATCAGGCTCCCTGCTCCGCAGGAAGCCTGCTTCTCCCTCTCCCACTCCCCCTGCTTGTGTTCCCTCTCTGGCTGTCTTTCGCTCTGTCAAATAAATAAAACCTTTAAAAAAAAAAAAAAAAAAAAGATAATCTCTCAAACCTAGTAAAGAGATCTAAGCTTCCTTAGCTACAGAAGGAAAAGGAGAAGATAGAAACTTGGCTAAAAACCCTGGGCAAGTATAAAATGAAGTGGAGAAAAGTAAGTGCTTCTTTTTTTTTTTTTTTTTTAAGATTTTATTTATTTATTTGAGAGAGAGAGAATGAGAGAGAGTGAGTACATGACAGGGGGGAGGGTCAGAGGGAGAAGCAGACTCCCTGCCGAGCAGGGAGCCTGATGCGGGACTCGATCCAGGGACTCCAGGATCATGACCTGAGCTGAAGGCAGTCGCTTAACCAACTGAGCCACCCAGGCGCCCCAAGTAAGTGCTTCTTTAACTTATATCCTGATAGAAGGAAATAAAATATAACTATAGACTGTGATTATATTGACTATAACTTTATAACTAGAGACTATAACTATAAAAATATGACTATAGAATAAATTGTAGAAATTTAGGGTGATGAAACAATTTTTTTCCCTGTGCCATTACTTCCTAAAAATAGGTAATATTCTGAAATAGATACATAATATATATAAAACATACTTCGGTCTTATTTTGATATGAATTATTTAGATGATCACTGCAATGCTCTACTTCATTTAGCTTGAAATTAAGTATGGTTTCAATTTTAGGCTAAACATTAGGGAAATACTTTGCAGCCAAAACAGCTTTTGTCCATCCCCTCTCAACTTTCCCCTGAACCAAAATTTTATTTCATAGGTAGTATTAGGATTTTTGTATCCAAAATGCCTTCCCCATCACTGAAGAGTGATTAGAATTTAATGACAGACTGGTATGTCTTTCCTCAGACAATTTCCATACTACCATCAAGCAAGAAGACCAGGGTTTTCCATTTTGCTAATGTGTTGGACTAGATGTATTGAATATCTTCGTATTATAAAACACCTAAAATACTGGATAAAAATACTGTGAAACAAATCTTGTATATGTATAGCTGAACTTTCAGTAAAGAAAACCTCTATGGTTCAGATTGATGATGGGATGAAATATTAGAGTGGTAAATTTATAGGCCAACGTTGCAGCTTTACTGTCAGGGAACAAAGGAACTTTATTTAGTAGCTTGGTTCCAGTGTCCACATCAGAACAGATGAAGTAGGGATGATGGTAGTGGAAATGCAGCTAGGTCTGCCATGTAAAGCTGGGATCCACAAAGTGCTAAACCTTCAATGAAATGAAGAAATTGAAAAACAATCTTCCGAATGGCACAATAAGATAATGCAAAAACTTTTAAAGTTATGACTTGGTCTCTGGGTGGAGAGTAAAAAATAGTCCCCTTAGAATTTGAAATCACTTATGTAGCAGATGCTATTGAGGCTCTATATCTCATGCTCTGGGCCTGTCTTCAATTTCAGCTTCAGCTGTGTTATTCAGTTTCCATTCATTTAGCAGATTTCCCATCTCAAATTACTGCCCCCCATCCCTAGCTTTTCTCTGAAGTCCGTAACTCATGTTGGGTCATCCTCAATCAGTGGAAGATGGAGAGCCAGGAAAAACATTTCTCCACTCCTTCTCTCCTAAGGGAGGATTCTGAGGAACATCCCACATTATTTCTTAGAAGACCCCCCAGGAAGACTGAGCCCCATTTGCCTCCATGGAGGAGGGGCTCCAGGACCACACACAGGTTCCCCTTGAGTATGTTGCTAAATACTAAGTTGCACTTCTGTGGGGGAAACTCAATACGCTGGGAGCTTTAAGGTGAACAATCCTAGAGCTCAAACAGGGTGTAGAAGTTCTGACTGATAAAGATAAAATGCATTGACCCCAGGACCCTACAAAAATGCTAAGGAACTTAGGCTATGGCTTCTTCTCAGGCAGTTTTTTTCTTCAAGGGGCCAGATGAGAATTCCCATACTGATAAGGCTAATTGATCTGAACATCAGGAAAAGGTAGAGCTCCATACATCAGCCATGGCCTGAGAGAAGATACTGTAACCAGGGCTACAGAACCGTCATGGATGAAGGTTTGAGTCATCCAGAGTTTGGCCATCTGGACCAACAGAGGCACTATTTAAGACTGAAGGGAATGCAAATGGGGAGTTGAGGAGTATCTGTCAGTTTAGGCTGTTATAATAAAATACCCTAGACCGGGTGGATTAAACAACAGATATTACACCAGTGTGGTGTATTTTGGGGTGGCATATTCTGCTACCCTCCAAACCCAAGAGTTTCATTTATAAAAAATGATGTTATCTGGAGTGGACATTAAGAAGACTACTTCTAAGAAAATTACATTTTTGAAATTTTAATTAAAGCTGAAATAGGCAATGTGTGCTAATATTACAAAAGACCTCAAAAAATCCCGGGGCGCCTGGGTGGCTCAGTTGTTAAGGGTCTGCCTTTGGCTTAGGTCATGATCCCAGGGTCCTGGGATCGAGCCCTGCATCAGGTTCCCTGCTTGGCGGGAAGCCTGCTTCTCCCTCTCCCACTCCCCGTGCTTGTGTTCCCTCTCTCACTGTGTCTCTCTCTGTCAAATAAATAAATAAAACTTAAAAAAAAAAATCTCTTCATATGCCAAATGTTTCCCAATTTGAACACAAAATTTATTCTCTCATGAACATCATGTTATACTCCCTGAAACCTGAATGATTGTCATTGAAAACTTGAAGTAACATAGAATTCTAGGTGTTATACCCAAATTTTATGAACAGCATAACAAAAAAGACTTTAGTGAACAAAATGAACATTTTCCAGTGACTAAATCCCAAGAATTAGAATGACTGGATTTATAATTTAGCTAAATCAGTTTCTTATTTGGTGACTTGGGGAAGGGAATTTGGATGGAGGTAATAATAGCTAGAATTTTTTAAGCATTCCCCATGTCTCAGGTATGATTCTAGACTGTTAACGTGGGTTATCTCATTTACTCCTCACGAAAGTCCTGTTTAATCTCTTTTTGCTTCTTTTTCATATGAGGAAACTGGGAGATAACATAAAGATTATGGAACTTGCCCAAGTTCACAGAGCTAGTGTGTGGAGGGAAGCCAGTGAGATATGTACACTCAGCTGGGGAAAGGCTTGACACACCAGTCCTAACATACTAAAAAACCCTTTACTCACAATCACCAGCTCATAGTTAACAATTATTCTCTATCTCAATTCATCAATATTTCATGACCTAGAAAGCAGAATTTTTATATCACACATAGCAATCTGTATCCCTTTAAAAAACATTCAGTATATTTATATGTCACAAACATCAGTAAAATGAGTACCTAAAATAATTATACAGACCCACTGCTCAGTCCCAGGGGATTCTATATTCCCTCCCTCTTCCAGCTTGGATGCTTTATCAGGCTACTTAAGTGTGAAGAAGAAAAACCACCTGCTCCTCTTTTCATCAGACAGAACAAATAATAGGCAAAAAGCAAAGACAAAAACAAAACAGCTCATTAAAGCAACAATAACAACTGAACAAATAATAATATGCAATTTAAAACCAAAATTCTTTTTCAGTTCTTCTGTTTACTTGTACAAAAATGTTCACTCGAACATCACGCTTCCCCACACAGGGGCCAATAGTTTAAACTGCATTAAATAATGTGAGCATTGTCCATCATAATGAAATGAAACAAGCATCAAAGGCACAATATTCATAAAACACTGGGAATCTCTAACCCACTGAAATTCCGGCTACCAGCCAAACACCACAACAGCCTCACACATCAGGCAACTTAAGGTGTATGATTTGAAACTGATACAATGCATAATTTCCAAAGAGCTCTAGGTAGGTAAACAGTGATGATGCAATGAGTTATTTGTGCCGAGTATTTATTGCTTTGCTGTCTGATTGTTCCACCTCCCCAGAGGTTAGAAGTCTATCACCTGCTGCTCCTCAGCTGCTAAGATCAGAGTCTATAACACAGACAGAGTGCCTATGTTCTCAGGGTTGCTGCTTCAGAGAGATAAGGCAGCATTGAGAAGTGCTCAGATTTGCCTCCCTCGGAAAGAGCCTGAATGACCATCAATAACAAACGGTTACTTCTCAACTGTTATGTGAGACAACACTGCTTTGCATACACAGGTGAAATTTGATAAAAGGGAGTTATTTAAAATCACTTAAAATGCCTATAGCTCATTATTTCTGGTCTTTGTATTATTGTTCTTTTTTCTGCGTCCTTCTTTCCCTCTCTCCCCAATCTCTGCCGAAATGCAATGATTTAAGAGCCCAGGGGAAATATTGGATCACATTTCTTCACTAGCTGATTGCCTTGAAGGTTTTTGGTGAGCTATTCCTTAGCCACCTTTGTCATTCTGCTGTCATTCATGGCCTTATATCTCTAAGTATGAGAACATTGCAAAAATCTACTATGCCCATTCAGAAACATGTATTATGCCCGGTTATGACCTTGCAATTAAAACGTCAACTTCCAGAAGTCCAAGAAAGATAGCTGTAATCCCTCGTATCATAGGAATTTATACAGTTCTTGATTTTATCAAAAGACAAAGATCATTTCCCCTGAAAGCTCCCAAAATTGCAAATGCAAATTCCTCAGCCTTCTTCCTGCCACTGGAGAGTGGTAGAGTCAGATTGTGCCACAAAATAGTACTTCATATAATTTACCAGTTTGATCAAGTCATTATGAACAGCATGTGTGTGTGTGTGTGTGTGTGTGTGTGTGTGTGTGAAGCCTATGGAATGCACTTGCAATCAGAGATCAATTATTGCTATGCATTTATGCTATTGCAATGTATTGTATTTTCAGTTCTTTCTCTCCTAATGGTTCTTTGAGTACCACATTCAGTGCCTAATTTTTTCCCCCTCAGCCTTGGTACTGGGGATTCTTCGGTAATAAGTTGATAGATGACTTTCATCTGTATGCTTCCGCATTTTTGCAGTTTGTTAGGAACAAAAATACTTTACTATATAGAAACAATACTCAGAAATACACTGTCATGGGATTTTTTTTTTTTTTAAGATTTTATTTATTTGACAGAGACAGAGACAGCGAGAGCTGGAACACAAGCAGGGGGAGTGCGAGAGGGAGAAGCAGGCTTCCCGCTGAGCAGGGAGCCCCATGTGGGGCTCGATCCCAGGGCCCTGGGATCATGACCTGAGCCAAAGGCAGACACTTAATGACTGAGCCACCCAGGCGCCCCTGTCATGGGATTTTTAAACAATGAATTGGTTAGGGGCGCCTGGGTGGCTCAGTCAGTTAAGCGTCTTTCGGCTCCGGTCATGATCCCAGGGTCCTGGGATGGAGCCCCGCATCGGCCTACCTGCTCAGTGGGAAGCCTGCTTCTCCCTCTCTCTCTGCTGTTCCCCCTTCTTGTGCTCTCTCTCTCTCTCTCATTCTCTCTCAAATAAATAAATAAACTCTTAAAAAACAAAACATAAACAATGAACTGGTTAAATATGCATTGCCTGAGTTAATATTACATATTTAAAATTAGCATATTTTAATAAATGTTTCTCCCATTATTTCCTTAACTTCTCTTACAGTGGTAAAGCCCTATCTCTTATTGTTGACATAGCATTTGATTCCCCCATTAAGCCCAAAGTAAATTGCTTCTTACTAAAAACCAGTCATTGAAGAAACAGTTAAACAGGATCCACCAAAGACCGCACTACATGTTTACAATCTGTCACACAAGTGAGTGAGGTAATTCAAAGGAACTTAGTTCACTTTTTTTTAGTTAAGCCTTATATTGATTTACCTAGACTTTTAAGCCACTCTGCCAAATGTAAATTACAGCTCATATTGTTACTTAAATATTATTACTAATTATTAGAATTATTTTTAAACATTTGTATATTCATATATGTGTATATATATATATATAAATTTTAAACTTCAGCTTAATTATAAGGTGTTAAGTACTTTGTAATTCTTAGGAGGAAATTATTTTCCAGATGAATGCATTTTTAATTTTATATGAAATCCAATTACAAAATAGAACTACAGGGCTCTTTTAGTAGACCACGTCTTCTATTAAAAACCTAATGTTAGGCAATAACCTCGTGTCTGTGAGTGTGTTTCTAGACACTGTCTGTGAGTTTCTAGAATTCTTCCAAGCCCAGGCTTGCTAGAGGGTCAAGCTTTCACCCGTGAAGCAATATTTCGTAGCCCAGAAATCTTTAGCCTTTTCCCCAGATGTTCATTGTTTTACCCGTTGGAGTGATGGACATCAACAGGCTCCTCCAGCCTATCATGTCTCTCCAGCTTGTTGTCCCCCGCCGGGGGGATGCCCCAGTCAATAAATACCAGCACACAAATGACAGTAGCAGGTGCCAGAAGGATCCTCTCTGACCCAGTGTTTCCTCTTTCCTCCAGGAACTGGTACCTTTGGGAACAACACTCAGAGAATCTTTTTTACCTCCTATGATCTCTTGGTAGCTGGACAGCTCAAGATTACTTTTTTTTTTTTTTTTTTAAAGAGAAGGAGAGGGGCTAGGGGAGGGGCAGGGAGAGAGAGAATCTTAAGCAGGCTTCACAGCCAGCATGGAACCCAACATGGGGCTCTATCTCACAACCCTGAGATTAGGACCTGAGCTGAAATCAAGAGTTGGACACTTAACTGACTGAGCCACCAGGCGCCCCTCATTATTACTTTCTTAACATCATGTTAAGGATCTATGTTAGGCATGAATTTCCATGCATTGAATGTCCTATAGCACAATGTCATTAAAGGGAGTACTTGTAAGGAGGGATATGTGTGATATTTTCTGTGAAGCTAGGAAGCATAGTCCATAAGACTGTCCTTACTTCTAATACCAATCACAAGTTTGGGGTTTCCCAAGATCACCTTTAGGTTTACTAAACTGCTAGAAGGACCCACAGAACTTACTGAAAACTATACACACAGTATGATTTATTCCAGGAAAGAATATAGATTAAAATCAGCCAAGATGGGGCACCTGGGTGCCTCAGTCGGTTAAGCATCTGCCTTTGGTTCGCGTCATGATCTCAGGGTCCTGAAATCGAGCCCTGCATTGGGCTCCCTGCTCAGCAGGGAGCCTGCTTCTCCCTCGGCCACTCCCCCTGCTTGTGCTCTCTCTCGGTCAAATAAATAAATAAAATCTTTTAAAAAATAAAATAAAATAAAATCAGCCAAGAGAAGAGATAGATAGGGCAGAGTCAGGGAGGGTTCCAAACACAAAGCTTTCATTTTCTTTAGGATACATTACCCTCCTGGCATCAACATGCAATAGTATAAGCAGAATGTTGCCAACCAGGTTAGCTCATCTAAACTGTAGTGTCCAATTTTTACTGAAGCTCCATGTTTGACTTCCCACATGGCTAACCTTTAATCTCAAGCTCCTTGGAGTCAGAGTGGATACCGTATGGCCCAAAGTCCTCATCATAATTCACATTGTTAGATGTCTAGTCCCATAGATCTCCAAGTAAATAAAGATACTTCTATCAGGGAGGACATTCTAAGGGTCTGGAGATGAACTTCTACTGACTAATAGCTGAAGGTGGAGGCCGGACCTCTCTTTGGTTAGGGTTAAATCCTTTATTACACACATTTCAAATGTAATATGTCAAGACAGTTTTAATAAAATGAACTTTTAGATCTTTGAGTTTACATAACCATAAAAATCTATTGTTTGACAGTCTTTAGGACATCAAACAAAAGGGACTACTTTTAGGAAAACCATAAGAGACTCTTAGCTATAGAGAACAAACTGAGGGTTGATAGAGGGAGGTGAGTGGGGAATGGGCTAGATGGGTGATCAGTATTAAGGAGGGCACTTGTTGTGATGAGCACCAGGTGTTATATGTAAGTGACGAATCACTAAATCCTACCGAAACCAATATCGCACTGTATGTCAACTAACTAGAATTTAAATAAAAACTTGATACAAAAAATTGACCACTTTTAATGATTTAATTAATGCGCCCCAAACCCATAGGGCTTACTGTCTACTTCTATCATAAATATGTCTTTTAAGAGTGAAGTATGTGAAGCATACAAAACATGTTCATTGCAGGGGAACATTTGACCTCTTATACAATGTAATGAATCTAATATATGGTAGAATGGGGTGGTCTGTATGACAAATTTCCTTTAATAACCTCACCTCTTCCAACCCCTGGCTACTAGTAAGGAATTCATCATACTTAAGGGAGAGTTCTGTGAGCACAAGAAAAAGCATAAAAAAAATTACTGAATGCTACCAACATCTTCGATCCTCTCTGACCCTAGGTATTTAAACATAAGCAATTTTTATAAGCTATTCTCAGTACTCTTCCTCATAATGAAAGCACTTTTAAACTATAGAATCAATGTAAATGCATCTGGGATGTTGTACCACAAATTTCTCAAGGTAAAAGTTCTTAATATAAAATGTGTGTGTGTGTGTGTGAGAGAGAGAGAGAGAGAGAGAGATTTCTGATTTGTAGTTTCTGTTTAATAAGGAAATTAAAACCTATTTTATTAAATCATATCAAAAGCTATATCTCCAGTCATAGCCAACTGTTATCTTATTCACAATAATAAAAGATTTAATTTCTTTTACCTCTAATTTGCAAAAATTAAATTGTATTCTGGCTATCGGATCTATTAGCTTTAGCAATAGATCATTGTTTCTTTCATTAAATAATGAGAAAATTTGATTATGATTGTAACAAACTAAATGGATTTGTTCCTGATTTTTTATTCTTGATTCTTATTTAGTCATTCTAAAAGCCAAAAATATATGTACCCATACAAGTTTATCAAAGGAATATTATATATTTTATCATGTTCCTTGCTTCGTAAATGACTAATTTTGGCTACATACATTGCATAGCCTTATTTCAAATTAAATAATGTATGTTGTATATATCATATATGATAGTATATTGGTATATTATTTAATTTTTATAATTTATAATGAAATGAATAAACTCATTTTATCAGATGTATAACATTTCAATCTTGAATGCACAGGATTTGCCAACCTATCTTTCAAGATGTGTGTCACTATTAGTTTCTTAGTATTTTTAATAATATATCTTGAAACATATAACACATTTCTGCAAATTGATAAATGAAATCAGATTTTATGTGACCAAGACTTGGATATTTGGCTTTAAAATGAGAATTAGCTTTGCTAATTCGGTTGTATTGTGGATATTCTTCATAAATTAAATGAGTTTAATCTGCAGTTCTAATATATCTTGACAAAAATATCTTTAAAGTTCAAGAACATTTTAAAATATTAAGTTAATAAAATTGTAACATAATTAAAATGTCTTCATTACTCCAACTCTGTATCATTCAAGATCTCAACAGATGACACAGAATTTAGGGTTTTTGATTTACAAAGGGACTAATTAAAGGGGAGCGGTAGAGTAATAGAGGAACCATGGGAGTAAACTGGGAACTAGGGCCAGGCAGCAGTGAAGCTGTTGTCAGCACTTAGCCAAAGGGACAAAAGAAGAGAGAGCTTATTGGAACCTAGAAGGAGAGTTAATCTTGTAGACAAGGCCTTTGGAAATGAGCATTGACCTTTGTTTAGGGACACAGTCTGGGGCAGCCTTGAAGGGGAAGGATCCTGGAGAATAAACACCCTGACTTCACTCACTTTTCTCTTTTAGATAATTTGCTAGGGCTTCCTATTAGCTGAAGCAGAGGAAATCAGCAGGCATGAAAGCCCACTGACTACCTGATACAACAGAGCAGAGAGCAGAGCAAAGAGGAGGGAATACATTTGGAGGGGCACACAGAAGTTACCCAATATAAGGAAGGCCTTTCTTAGTATGTCAAGTTAAACAAGATGCATCTAAGGGAAAGAATAACAAGTACAATAAATTGCCTTTGGGATAAAGCATCTTTGGGTTTCCCTCCTATATTAGTGAGGGTTCCTCAGAGAAACAACCAATAGGATATCTATATGTTCAGAAATATATAGATACAGAGAAATATAAATGATACAGAGTTTTATTATGAGGAATTGACTCACATGACTGTGGAGTCTGAGAAGTCTCAGATTCTCGTCGGCAAGATGGAGGCCCACCACAGCTGGTGGGGAGTTCCAGTCTAAACTTTAAAGTCTGAGAATCAGGGGAGCCAATGATATAAGTCCCAGACCAAGACTGACGCCTAAGACCCAGGGTACCCAATATGAGGGCAAGAGAGAGGGAGTAGATGGCAAATTTACCCTTTCTCTGACTTTTTTGTTCTATTCAGGTCCTCAATGGATTGGATGATGCCCACCTGCATTGATGAGAGTAATCTTCTTTACTCAGTCTATTGATTCAAGTGCTAATCACTTTATTTGATAGCCAGCTGAAATTGGTTATTAGGTCTATTTTTCTTTTTCTTTTCTTTTTTTTTTTTGATTGTCTTAAGTTTATCAGCAAGTGAGGAATCATATAGCTTGCATTAATAATTTTGATTGCTTCTTTCCATTAGTAATGTGTCTCCACTTTTCTCCTTTTGTGAGATTCCACTGGCAGGAACTTCTGTTATAAAACTGAGAAATGTTAGTGATACTATGTTTCAGATTCTAACTGGAATGCTTCTAGTGTTTCATAGTTCAAAATGCCATTGAGTGTTGGTTTCAAATGGATGTACAATTCCTAATTTAATAAAAGGTTTGTTTATGTTATTGTTTCTGGTTGTCAATGTTGTTTTTCCTCATCATTCTCCCACCTAACTCACCCAGTGTGCACGGCTAATGAATTTAACCAAGTGCATAAATTATAATCATTTTATGATGATTTTTTAAAAAAAGATTTATTTATTTATTAGAGAGAGAGAGATAGAGGGTTGTGAGGTGGCGGGGAGGGAGAGAGAATCTTAAGCAGACCCTGTGCTGAGCATGAAGCCCAATGCAGGTCTTGACCTCATGACCCTGAGATCACAACCTGAGCTGAAACCAAGAATCAGATTCCCAAACAACTAAGCCACCCACGTGCCTGTCATTTTATGATGATTTTAAACCTAGGTTTGTTGTAATGATGTATTAGTCAGGGTTCTCTAGAGAAACATAGTCAATAATTTATTACATAGATATATGTAAAAGGAGATTAATCATAGACATTCGCTCACATGATTATGGAGGCCGAGAAGTCCCACAATCTGCTATCCACAAGCTGGAGACCCAGGAAAATCTGTGGTGTAATTCAGTCAGAGTTTGAAGGCCTGAGAACCAGGGGAACTGTTAGTGTAGTCCAAGTCTTATGGCCCCAGAACCTGAAGAGCTGTATCTGAGGGCAGGAGATGTTATGTTTCAGCTCAAGCAAAGAGAGCAAATTTGCTCTTCCTCTGCCTTTTTGTTCTGTTTATGAAGGTCCTCAGTGAATTGGGTGGTGCCCACCTGCGATGTTGAGGGCAATCTTTACTGTGTCTACCAATTCAAATGCTAATCTCTTCTAAAAACATCTCAGAGACACCCAGAAATGTTTTATCAGCTATTTGGGCATCCCTTAACTCAGTCAAGCTGATACCTAAAATTAAGCATCAAACCTCCCTCAGATCAAGACAAGGAGTGATACTAATAACTGGGTAAAAAAAAAAAAAAAGGTTGTTTTGTGTTCTTTGTTTTCCACAAATCAGAAGCATTACCTAATCCATTTGCCAACTGATTTATAATTAATAATAATTTTCATCATAGACTATTATTTTATTTTGGCATGTAATTCTGAAGAGTTCAGAGAATCAGGTGACATTGTTAAAAACTTTTTCATTTTTATCCACATACATATCAATATTTCTTTACTACAAGTAATAAAATGAGAAGTATCAGTAGGATTGATTGTAAACTGTCATATTCTAGCAGTAATTCAGAAGTATCCATGGTTAAGTTCAGTAATGAAAAAATAGCTTTATTAAGCTCATTAAAATATGCATTCTAAAAGTATTTAATTTCATGTGAAAATTACTTTTAAATTTGTAATATGTTTTTACTAAGATCACTTATGTACTAATAACAATTGTAATGCAACTTAATCCAGAAGATACACAGTTTAGCAAAGGTTTCTATAATAAAATGTAAAATTTTAGGGCATATACAGATTTTGTGACAGAATTAAGAAGGGGGTGCAATAAAAAAATCTTTAATCATAAGATGATATCATATTAGCTTGCAATTTAGTGGTGGAAGTAAAATGGAAATATGAGTTCAAGATGAAAAAAGAAAAATGGTTTCTAAGTGTTAGAGAAGAGCTTATTGATATGTTCATTCTTTCCTTCTCTCTCTCTCCTTCTTCCTTCTTTCCTTCCTTCCTCCTTCCCTCCCTCCCTCCTTCCTTCCTTCCTTCCTTCCTTCCTTCCTTCCTTCCTCTCTCTCTCTCCCTGTCACTATTCTCCCACCATGGGCAAACCATTATCCTGGCTTCTAACACCAAATATTTGTTTTGCCAGATAATTTGATATGTATTTTAGAGGGCTGATGAAAATTTCAAATTACCATGTTCTTGTAAAGAAAAAAGTTGTGAGATGTCTCCTGTAGGGATTTTTCCTAGCTTTCTTACAGAGTGCTGAGGGTCTGGTAATTTATCTTTTACTGTATTCCCTTTGCTGTCTCTGATCATCTATGCTTAGAAAAAACTTCCATCAGAATATTTGGCACACCTTCCTCTAAAAATTTACCTGTGTTTTGTTTGTGTTTCTGAAATGTGTAGTGTTTATTACTTTAATACATTTTTTGGTTATGGTATGAGGAACAGATATAAAAGATTTTATTCCCCGAATTTGTAGTTGCCTATTCCAACACTATTTTATGAACAAATATCATTACCATCAATGCTTCATCAAATCCTATATTTCCTTCTGAATTTGTTTCTGTACTTTTTGTTTTGTTCCACTGTCTGGTATTGTGATTGAACCTTTTATTTACAATATATTTACAGAGTACTTTTAAATTTAACAGGTAAGGCAAATAGCCCATTATGATTTTTCTTCAAAATGTATATTTTTACTCTTTCCAGATTAATTTTAGAATCATTTTTCAACTTAAAAAATCACCTTGGGATTGCCATTGGCATTATGTTAAACTTACTGAGTTGGCTTGGCTCAGTGGAACTACAACCCGCTATTGAAAATAGGTTCTATGGCTTCTCAACAAAGAGTGAACAGCAGCTATATCTCAAATTATTACATGGAATATGAACCAGTTGGATTTGTGCTTTTCAGGGTTCTGTGTGTATGGGGGATGGTGATGATAATAGTAAAGATTTATTATTTCTTCATAAAAGTGTCGCATCTCAATGTTGAGTTTGTTTTATGTATTTGTATTGTGAGTAAAATACTTCTACATTACCTTTATAAAAACTGGTTATTTCTCATAATATTATCGACCTATGTTATAGAGCAAGGCTACAGTATAGAGTGTGGTGTATTTTGTCTTGCATCTTTCTGACTTCTCTCGTAAATTTGAATACTCTGTGCTAATCGAACTCTTTGGTTGTTGCAGTGTTTAGAATTTTATTTCAAGCTTCAGAATGGTGTATAAAATAAAGCTGGAGACTGAGAGATATTCAAATTTAATATCAGGCTTATAACCAGGTGCTGGCTGACAGTTCAGGTTCTTGAGGTAGAACTCGATACCAGATTAGCTGAATGTTCTCGGCTGCTTCTTGTGCTCCCAAGGATCTCTGGAAGCATGAGTATGTGGTGCACAAGTTTATACCTTTAGAAATTGTAAGAAAGGGACCCAGAAAAACAAACATCATCCCCAAGATGATATTATAACCTATAATGTACCTCTATTTTCTATTTATTATTAATGATAATAACAATTATCATTTTTATTAACTTTCCATTATTTAGATGACTAAATTCTCTAATTTTCATACTATATCAGAAGAATAATGTGAATAATAATTGATGATTTGAGGCATTATTTGTTCACTCTTAAGGGTTTCCTATTGATTCATAATACTCTTAAAGGTATGTTTCTCTTATTCTTAGTTTGTCATAGTATTGCTTTTTAAAAATCAAGAATGCATACTGATGGTTTCAAATTCTCTTGTAGCATCTAAAGATACTTTTAATATTTTTATCTTTTGACCTAATAATATATTAAATTAGGCTAATAGTTGTTTAGTTCTAAAACATTTTTGGCTTTTATCCCCTAAATAATTAATTTTCACTTTCATCTTTGTGTATCTTTTCTTAAAATTTTATTTGATACATTGTTATTATTACTTCCAAAATGAAATCTTTTTTTCATTCTTTCTTATTTTCTCATAACATTTAAGACTTTTAATTTTCTTCTGAAAAATTTCAGCCTCATCATGTAGTAATTTTATATGTTGTATTCCCAGTTTCGTTCAATTCTAATAGTTTACAATACGGTTTGATTTCCTATTTAACCCAAGCAATATTTAGGAACTTTAAAAAAAAATTAGTTTTCTTTCTTTCTTTTTTTTCCCTTTCCATTTTCTAATACCACTTTCCAAAACTGAAAATGTGTGCTGAGTATTTTTATTCTTGGCTTTATTAGGCCGTTGGATTTTTAAAAGCAGCTGAAGAACATTCACCTTATCTGGTATTAAGTTCCATCTTAATTTTGTATTTTTATTTTTTTTAAATTAACATATAATGTATTATTTGTTTCAGGGGTATAGGTCTGTGATTCATCAGTCTTATACAATTCACAGTGCTCCCCATACTACATACCCTCCCCAATGTCCATCACCCAGCCACCCCATCCCTCCCACCCCCCCTCCACTCCAGCAACCCTCAGTTTGTTTCCTGAGATTAAGAGTCTCTTATGGTTTGTCTCCCTCTCTGGTTTTATCTTGTTTCATTTTTTCCTCTCTTCCCCTGTGATCCTCTTAATTTATATGTATTTATTTATATATAAATATAGATATATTTGAGAGAAAGAGAGAGAGAACACAAGCAGGAGGCAGGGAGAGGGAGAAGCAGGCTCCCCGCTGAGCTGGGAGCCCGATACGGGGCTCAATCCCAGGACCCTGGGTTCATGACCTGAGCCGAAGGCAGATGCTTAACTGACTGAGCCACCCAGGTGTCCCAAGTTCCACCTTAATTTTTAACAGCACACACAAAACACCGGATTATAATGGTGAACTCTGGTTTACTTAGCCAATGCTATTTTCCAGTCTTGCTTACTAACAAAGCTCTAATTTTGTTTTGACTCCATTGTTTTGACTGCAGCGTCTAAGAGGATGAACTCTCACTGGTCTTGCTCAAACAAGCCCCTCTCATTCTCCGAGACCTACCCTTGCTCTGCCGCTCTCCTTGCAGTTACAGATGAGCATGTGACCTCGTTCTGTCCAAATGAGTTGCAGCTGGAGGTCTGCTGAGGGACACTGGGGAAGGATAATAGAGATTAGGGGGATAGGTGTGTGCAGATAGCTCCCCCCTCCAGCCCCTGCCATTGAGTGATGGCAGCGCACAAGTGAAATCTCGTGTGTATGTGGCTGCTGGCACAATCATTTAATCTCTCAGGAAAAACATGAAAAATGCAGGAATATTGTAGTAGGGACTGCTATTCCACCCTTTTCCTTATAACAGACTTTCTGAATTTTAGCTGTGCTCGTGGCTGCTTAGAATAAAGCCTGTATCTACCAACTTTTCCTGATGCTTGTCGCTGTCATGCCATTGATCTCTGAGTAAAGATCGGCAACTTTTGATTGTTTTCTTTCTCCCTCTTTTCTCCTCTTGTTGTCTAGCATGCAGATTATATGGCTCCAGCCAAAACAAGCCGTCTATAAGGTGAATTGGGAATGAAAGTCATATAAAAAAGGTACAACAAGACAGGAGGAGGCTAGATTTCCCAATACCATAAGCACTTTTCTGGCCAGAGACCATGTGCCTGAGCTTTTATGTCATAAAGATGTACCGTATTTTTACCCTCATTTTAATTTTGGGTTTCCTGTCCTTTGAATCCAAAAGAATCTTAGCTAATACTGATGCCGACTCAGATTTCTGATTTTTTTGTCACATCATGGAAAGAGTAACTGCTTAACGGCAGTTTTTCACCAAATGAAATATTTTCTTGCCTCTTGGTTTTTCTGTTACTTGCAGGCAAATCATTTACCATGGTTAAAAATAAAAGATCTTCACAGATATGCCCATAGGCTTTGATACTTAGTATTATTTGTATTAACAAATTTGTGAGAAAAAGAACTGTGACAATAACTTAGTAGGTTTGATTCTGCGGGGATACATTCTGAAATAACACCATACTTGAAAACAAACTTATTGACTTATATTGCTGATTTTCCTAGACAAAGCTTATAAAGAGCGAAATAAGTCAATCAGAGAAAGACATGTATCATATGACCTCACTGATATGAGGAATTCTTAATCTCAGGAATCAAACTGAGGGTTGCTGGAGTGGTGGGGGGTGGGAGGGATGGAGTGGCTGGGTGATAGACACTGGGGAGGGTATGTGCTATGGTGAGCGCTGTGGAGTATGCAAGACTGATGAATCACAGACCTGTACCTCTGAAGCAAAATAATACATTATATGTTTAAAAAAAGAAAAGAAGAAGAAGAAGATAGCAGGAGGGGAAGAATGAAGGGGAGGAAATCGAAGGGGGAGACGAACCATGAGAGACTACGGACTCTGAAAAACAAACAGGGTTCTAGAGGGGAAGGGGGTGGGAGGAAGGGTTAGCCTGGTGATGGGTATTAAAGAGGGCACGTTCTGCATGGAGCACTGGGTGTTATATGCAAACAATGAATCATGGAACACTACATCAAAAACTAATGATGTAATGTATGGTGATTAACATAACATAAAAAATAAATTAACAAAAAAAAGAATAATCCTTACGAGATCATATTTAAACTCCCATATTTCATAGCTTCTTGGGGAACATGACCAAAAACATCATGACCATTGATTGGCTTACGAGCTAGACCTGGGCACTTGGAGGCTTCTCACCCACTTGCCTTTCCTGGAATGCGGGTTCCACTTGCCTTTCCTGATCCCAGAAGCTGCTCGAAGGATGCAGCCTTGCGATGGTGATGTGGTATTGGAAACACCTGTGCAGTACACGTGACTGAGCCCAGTCAGGGCCTCCTTATAAGCTGTTAAGATTTGGAGGACAGGTGTGGGAATCCAGCCATCTTGCTGCAGCCCAGGACAAGCTTCGTGTGTAAGTCCCTTTTGCTGTTGTTAAAACGGCCACCTACCAACATGGAGTGGCTTGCCTCTTTCTTCAGGCTCTCCTTGCCTTCAGCCTGTGGGGGCTAGTTTCAGATTACATCAGGAAAGTTCCAGAGAGGGTTGTAAACCTACATAGCTATATTATACATTTTTCTGCATCATAGGAAAATTTCCTTTTAATTTGGTCCTTGATTTTATATATGCATGTATTTATGTGCTTGAATTCTGATACTCAAAATTCTATTTCCAGTCATTTATGCCTTTTGTCCTATGATACAGGCCAGATAAAAAGCTCTTAATTTTTTCTTTTTTTTTTTTTTTTTTAAAGATTTTATTTATTTATTTGACAGACAGAGACACAGCGAGAGAGGGAACACAAGCAGGAGGAGTGGGAGAGGGAGAAGCAGGCTTCCCGCGGAGCAGGGAGCCCGATGCGGGGCTCGATCCCAGGACGCTGGGATCGTGACCTGAGCCGAAGGCAGACGCTTAACGACTGAGCCACCCAGGCGCCCCATCTTAATTTTTTCAAACATCCACATTTTAATGGCATAAATAAAATCTGTGATCCAAATGTAGAGCATTCTTTTGAGCCTTTCTATATCATGGAGATAATGTCTAGTGAACTGAGTTTAGAAAGTTAATATGCATAAAGTTAATTTTTAATTTCATAAAGACTGTTCAGGGGGCAATAAGTAGCAGGAGGAAGATAATTATTCAGCAAAGTAAAAAGGTCTTTCTTTTCCAGCTGATTTGTATTTCAGGGTCATTCTGTGTCTTTAAATTGCTAGCCTTACTACTACTCTGATATCTTGGAGCTGCGTACATGAACATAGTCAACTCTTTCATTGCCTTGAGCATTGTTGGAGGATATTTAAGCTATTTGCTGATTTCTAGCTATGTTTTAACCAAACTTTATTTTATAACGAGTCCCTAGACTCAACGAGGAGGCATCTTTATGCCTCCTTTTGATGGATGCTTCTGGCCGTAACCCTCAGTGATTTGGTGATATTTTAAATCCTGCCTAAGTTGTTTCACTGTTAGATAACCAGTGTGTAGAGCTGCCAGAATATTCGTATTCTTTTCTCTGTGGCCAAAAATTGATTTAATGGTTCCTGAGAGATTTTTATTGTTTGTTGACTCTCCCCATTCTGATGTCTGCTTTCCGTGGTTTCACAGAAACTTTCTATCTTTGAAGTTAGGTCTTCTCTACTGATCCTTCTGATACTATCACCTCCACTTTCTTTTTGTCAGGACATGAAATTAAAAGTGGATAACACTTGATTTTGAAACTAAGCCCTGTTTGTATTTAATTTGACCCAGGATACTGACCTCTGAGCCACAAGTTCCATAAAATGCACAATAGGATTAGTATATTAAACTGTGATGTAACAGTGCCAGGCACATCATACATGCCTTAAGTAAAGTTCAGTATGTTTTTTTAAGATTTCATTTATTTATTTGAGAGCGAGGGGGAGAGTATTAGCAGGGGGAGGGGCAGAGGGAGAGGGAAGGCAGGCTCCCGGCTGGGCAGGGAGCCCCCTGTGGGGCTCAATCCCAGGACCCTGAGATCATGACTGAGCTGAAAGCAGATGCTTAACCGCCTGAGCCATCCCAGCACACCAAGTTCAGTATTTTTACTTTCCTTTTACTCATATTGCAGTTATAATTAGTCCTTTTGTAATGAAGGACTCATTCATCAGGGATTTTTAATAACAAATGTAATTTTCAGTTAACATTTATTGTATATTTATACTCCTTTTTAATCAAGTATTTGTTCTCTTTGTTTATGAATTACCTGCTCGTTAATTTGTAACCCAGAAATTTCCTGATTGGACAGTTATGCATCTTTAAAACTAGAAATACATTGTTGAAATATAGCAATATCAATTTGTTATTATATTGGGATGATTACATGCATTTTGGAATTTTTTAAATATTTGAGTATCAAACCATTTATTAGTACTTTTTTTTTTAACAACTTGAAGCTTTCAAGCTTGTATTCAAGGTGACTGTATCTGAAAATGCAGACAATATTTTCAGGTTATGTCAAGCATATTGTTTTGCTTCTCTTAAGCTTTACACATCGCTTTATATAAGGTCTAAGAAATGGGCCCTTTATTATTTCAATGAATTGCAGTAGTTTTCTATTATCCTAGGATTAGACTTAAGCAATAAATCTTTGTATTCAACAAGACTTTTAATGTCTCCACAATTATCTTAATCTCACCTGAACTTTTGTACTTACACTTCAGAATTCATAATCTTCTCTTAGTTCCATAACAATATTGCTCTAGTTTTACGTATAGGGAAATCTCATAAAGATTCTCTTAGCAGTTAGCCATGTATGCTGCTCAGCTGTTGTATATTGGATTTATGATTTAAGGCTTCATAAACCCAGGACCTAGAAATTGTATATCTTTCTGAGAAATCCCAATGGTGGGCATCTCAATAATTTTGTTAGAGAAATTAAAAGTAATAAACTTCTAGCAGTAAGATAAATTAATTGCAAATATTTAAAAAAAATTAAAACATCTTTTATGTATCCTTGTTCAAAGATATTATTGAAGAAACTAATCCATTAAAAATAACAAATGAGGGGGGCACCTGGGTGGCTCAGTTGGTTAAGGATCTGCCTTCGGCTCAGGTCATGATCTCAGGGTCCTGGGATTGAGCCCAGCATCAGGCTCCTTGCTCAGCAGGGAATCTGCTTCTCCCTCTCCCTCTGCCCTTCCCCCTGCTCATGCTCTCTGTGCCGCGCCCCCAAATAAATAAGATCTTCAAAACAAAACAAAACAAAAAACCTAAAGAACAAATGAGGATTTGGGCTTCCAGCTGGGATACACAGAGTTGCAATGTCCCTCCACCCTAGCAATAAGAAACTTAAAGTCCTAGTTTCTTAAACTCATCAGAGAGATGAATTATAACCCATTAAGTGGTTAGCCTGCCCTAGAAGAGAAGTGATCCATGGCTGCTTTTACATCTTGTGAAACAAAAGGAGGAGGAAGAAGCCATCATAGCTGTGACTAAAGGGAAAACAGTTATACTTATAATAAGTTGTTAAAGACTGATAATGGGCTGGTATGACAGTTTAGAATCCCAGGGAGGCAGAGACAAAGAAAATCTGCAACCACCTGCCAACTCTTTGGCACAAGCTTCACCGAGCACTCCTGGGAAACCCTGTGAACAGCACAGGAGAGCTGAGACAGATTTCATGGGAGATTCAGGTGTGTAGAGGCTGCTGAAGTCTGAGCGGAGGATGATGGAACTGCGAGAAAACCCCAGGCACTTCGGGTACTCATCGAGCTGTGGTGTGAAGGTCCTGCTAACATGCGAAGGCTGGGAAAGCATAACTGAGAGAAAGCCCCCAGCCCCTCCATGCCTCCTACTGAGCCAGGGGCAGCATCTGTCTCTGCCTGGAGGAGAGCAGGGAAATATCTTTCAAGGTGCAGGTGCACAGAGATTTCTAAAGTCTGAGGACCGTGCAGAAGAATGGAGGGAATTTCTACAGACCTTCTGAGTCTTACAATGAGCATGAGGCAGGGGTCCTGTGGCTGGGTGTGGGAAAGAGAGAGGAGATAAAACACCCCAGGGTGCATGAGCATGGGGCCTGCTGAAGTCTGAGGACAGGAAAACAGAAATAGGGCGGACACTTTGATACCAAGTCTATTAAAGGAAAGGTTCTGGACTTAGCCTCGAATAATTTGAAACCTCAGCGAACTAAATCTAAAGTAACAGATTCTAGATCAAGCTCAACTATAGAGAAGATTGACTCAGAAGGAGGGAAGTGCTCTTCTGTAGGCATAAATATTATTTGTCTATATTTTTTTCAAAACTTGTCTGGCATTTAAGAAATATTTATTAGACATGGGGTGCCTGGGTGGCTCAGTTGGTTAAGCATCTGACTCTTGATCTCAGCTCTAGTCTTGATCTCAGGGTCGTGAATTCAAGCCCAGTGTGGGGCTCCATTCTGGGTGTGGAGACTGCTTAAGAAACAAAACAAAACTTTCTCTTTAGGCAGCTCTTTCTGCCCACAGGTCCTGTCCTTGTGCTATAATAAAAACACCTTCAAAAAAAAATCCAAAAAAGAACAAAATATTTATTAGACAATTGCTGAAGAATGAAAATGAGGCCAATAACCAACAAAGAAGCAGTCAAGAGCTGTTGAGATTATCAATAAGAAATATAAAAGTGACTTAATAAAAATGTTAAAGGTCTCGGGCGCCTGGGTGGCTCAGTTGGTTAAGCAACTGCCTTCGGCTCAGGTCATGATCCTGGAGTCCCGGGATCGAGTCCCGCATCGGGCTCCCTGCTCAGCAGGGAGTCTGCTTCTCCCTCTGACCCTCCTCCCTCTCATGCTCTCTGTCTCTCATTGTCTCTCTCGCAAATAAATAAAATCTTAAAAAAAAAAAAAATGTTAAAGGTCTCATGGAAAAGGCCAGCTATACTAAAGTAACTATGATAAATATATTAAAAGATCTAGACCAAAGGCAGATGACAAGCATGAACATATGGGGTATATCATCAGAGGGATAGATATTATAAATCAAAAATAAAAATTAGAAATGAAAAATATGGTAACAGAAACAATTCATGTAATGAGCTTATCAGCAGACTGAGCACTGCAGAAAAAAGAATCATTGAATCAGGGTCCTTATCCTTAAATATAGGTCAGTAGAAAGTGTCCAAATTGAAATACCAAAAGTAAAAAGAGTTAAAGAGAACAGAGCTTGCAAGTTTTATGGGAATATAAAGTGGTCAAACACCTCTATTTGGAGTCTAAGCAGGAGAAAAGAATGTAGTAAAAAAAAAAAAAAGATTTAAAGAGATAATAGCAAAAATTTTTGCAAAATCGACATGGCCTCAATTCAGAAGTTGAGCATAATATATATATATATATATATATATATATATATGATGAAACTACACTTAGGCATATCATAGGCAAACTGCTGAAAACCAAAGGAAAAGAAAAAAAAAACTGGTAAAAACACCTAGAGAAAAAAAGGCATTACAGGGGAACAACATAAGAGTATTGCTGATTTCTTACCAGAAATGATTAAAAGCAGATGTTGGAATGGCATCCTTTCAGGGTCAGGAAATAAATATTATGCACAGAGATTTCCACATTCAAAGATAATATCCTTTTGAAATAGAGGTAAAATAAAGACTTGTTCAGATAAGCAAAAGCTCAGAGAGTTTATCACCTGCATATCTGCACTACAAGAAATGCTAAAAAGAAGGTCTTCAGGCTGTAGAAAACGAAGCAATAAAGAACACCAGAAAAAGAAAATATATAAGTAAATATAAAAAACATATTTAAAGCTATTTCTAAATATCTACACTCCCTCCATGTCTTTGTATTAATATCTATATCTATCCCTTTCAATATCTTTAAGACACCACTTTATAAAGTAAAAGAACAATAGATTGTGAGATGTATAGCATATATAGAGTTAAATGTATGATGAAGGCGCAAAGACCAGGAGGGTGGTGATTTGAAGTATACTTTTGTAAGATTCTTGCTTTCTTTATGAAGTATTAGATTATATATATATTTTTAAAGATTTTATTTATTTGAGAGAGAGAGAGAGACAGAGCACAGTAGCGGGAGAGGGAGAGGGAGAAGCAGACTCCCCTCTGAGCTGGGAGCCTGACATGGGGCTCAATCCCAGGGCCCTGGGATCATGACCTGAGCCGAAGGCAGATGCTTAACCATCTGAGCCACTCAGGCGCCCCAGTAGTAGATTATATTTGAAGGTGGACTTGATAAATTAAAAATGCATAAGAGAAACTACAAAATAAATAACACAAGACGTGACTAAAAAGTCAACCGAGGAGACAAATTGGAATACTAAAAATATCAATTCACTCTAGAGATGGCAGGAAAAGATGAACAGAGTAAGAAAGAGCAGACAGGCAAATAGAAAACAAATACCATTTGGTAGATTTAAACACAAACATATCAATTATTACATTAGAAGTAAATGTCATTTGGTTCCTCCAGGAAATTTACTCAAGACAGAGTTAGAAGCTCAAAATACTTACTCATGGTAATAATACCTGTGAATAATGAAAGGGAGAGTCATTAGGAATAAGTAAGAAAAGCCTTCATGTTGCCGGTGTATGTTTAATAGCAGTAAAACTAGAGATAAAAGGAAAATGAATTGAGTAAAAAGAGCTGCTGATTGTGCAGTATCATTTACTTCACATCATAACAAGGGCACACGCGACATGACTTAGTGTTGATGATATCTACCTTCATTAAAGTAGTGTTTGGCAGGTTTTTCCACTATGAAGATATTCCCTCTTCTTCCATACCCTGCTTTTTTGAAAGCAAGTCACTGTTTGGTACAACCCACATTCAAGGGGTGCGTGGGGAAGTTAAGCTCCACATCCTCGAGGGAGGAATATCTATAGAAATTATTTAGAATTCTTAGGTCGAGTAGATTTGTCTAGATTTGTCTCATCCTCCATTCATTAAATTACTTATTTATATCAATATGGACTCATGGATATTTATTTTATGCTTTGTGTTATGATCACAGATCTAACTGAAGTACTATGCTGTTGTTTTGTTGCTCAGATGATTCCAGCTCTGGCCACTGGGAGCTCTCTCAGGTTGCTCCTGTATCCCTTTGGCAGTTACCAGTCCTTTTGGTTTTCTGATCATTTCCTCACTTCCTAGCACCATGAGATGCTCCAGGTTCATTTTGTGTATTTCCTGCCCCATCCCTGGGAGAGAGACAGGCTCAATTTTCTGGGGTGTTGTTGCTTCTGACAGAACTAGAAAACATATGTATGTACTCAAACTCATGTATACACAAATATATACAATTATTTCTCTGTACTTCTGTATCTATATTAAGCTAAGCATGGGTTCATATTAGTTTCTGGCTCGTCAATTACCACACGGTTCATTCTAGTCACCCGTCCCCTTGCTTATATGTATCTTCCCTCTCTAATTAAACTATTAAAAGATGGCATCCAGCATCTGTTATTTGTTCAAAACTACTCTACAGATATAGCTTTTTCAGAATAGTTAACCCCTGCCCCTGAGAGAAACAACTGGAGTACAGCATTTATGTACAGCTCCTTTTATCTTAAGTCCTATAGTTTCCAATCAAACACCATTTTCCAAGGTTACTTAGATCAGCTCATTTTCTGCCTATCCATTTTAGTGAGGATATGCATAAATTTGTAATATAGTTAGAATATTTTGTCAGGGTATTTATTGCATTTGATATAGTCTGGCCAATTTTTAAAAAATTTGTGCTGTAATGTTCTATGGGTTTTGACGAATGCATATCATCATGTATTTTGATATGAAAAAGAAATACCATTTACAAAAGTACAAATAATGAGGTGCTCAGATGTAAATCTAACAAAATATGTTAACGTAAGTTATAAACAACAGAAATAAACACAATATATTCTCTGACCACATGGGAATTAAGATAGAAGTCTGTAACAGAAAGATATTTTGAAAAACTACAAATTTTTGGGAATTAGATGGAACCCTCTAAATGACCCATGTGTTATATAAAAGAAAAATCACAAGGGAATTTAGAAAATATTTAGATATGAATAGCAGTAAAAACATAAATATCAAAATTTGTGGAAATCAGCTAAAATATTCATTACAGGGTAATTTAAAGCTTTAAATAATTTTGTTTAAAAATTAAAAATATGTAAAATTTATGAACTATGCTTATGAGCTGGAAATCTATGAGCTGGAAAAAACTTATGAGCTGGAAAAAAGATAAGAGTAGAAGTCGTTGAAACTAAAAATGAATAAACAGAATATTCAAGTGAAAAGCTGATTCTAAAAAATATTAATAAAATTTGGAATCCTCTAGACAGCAAGAAGCCATAAGTTACCAAGGAATGAAACTATGGAAACCAACACAGATTCTACATATACTAACAGGATAATAAGATAATGTAATAAACAAGTTTGTGTGAATAAATTGAACAATTTGGATGATAGGGAATAATTCTTGAAAGACATAATCACCATAACAAAAACTGAAAATCTCAATAGCATTACATATATTAAAGAAATTGAATTTTTAATTATGAAAGTTCCCTAATGGGCTAAGATAACTCTAGGCCCATTAGGCTTCATTAATGAATTTCAAATATTTAAGGAAACAATAATAACATATTATTGTTTAGGAAATAGAGAAGGAAGTGTATTGTGAATTTATTATCAGGCAAATATATCTTTGCTTTTAAAACCAGACAAGGATATTCAACAAAGAAAATTACAAATATCCCTCCTGAATGTGGAGCATTCTTTTTTTTTTTAAATCAAACATTATTTTAAAAAATTAGCAAATTGAATGAAATAAGATACATTATACATTAGAAGATAAATTACTAGAAAATATGGTTTAGCCCAAGAATGTAAGATTCATCTAATGAACAAAAGTATTCAAACATAATTGAATGTAAACAACACATTAATTTAAAAAAGGAAGAATAGTAACTTCAACTGATTAAAAAATATGGCAAAATTCAATATCTGCTTATGGGAAAATGTCTCAGCAAACTAAATATGAGGAAATATCCTTAAATGAAGTGATTAAAAACTTCTATAGCTAATATCATACTTGATGTAAAATAGTAAATGCTTTTCTGAAATTGGAAACAGCAAAGAATTTTTCTTTCAATTTTAAATTCAACACTGTAAGGAGATACTGGCTAGTATAAAGCAAGAAAAAGAAATGGGACGTAGAGATTAGAAAGAATAAAAATTGCCTTTCTTGTATATATATATATATATATACCTTAATAGGTATGACCTATTATTATATATGTAGGAAATCCTGACAAATCTAACAAGAATAACAAAAATACTTAGAAGAATTAAAAGTGAATTTACCAGTGTTTCAGGGTACAGTGTGAATACATAAAAGTTAATTCTATTTCTTAATGCAATCAATTAATTGGAAAAAAAAAAAGAAATCTGCAAAATACCCACTAGAAGTAGTAAATGAATTCAGCAGCAATTCGGGTCACTAAGTCAATATCCATAAATCGATTAAATTTCTATGTATTAGTAATGATTAATTAAAAATCAAAAATTTAAAAATTATCCTTTACAGTATCATTCAAAAACATAAAATACTTCATTGCAAGTTTAGTGAAAGATATGCAAGACCTATTCCCTAAAAACTCATTGTTTACACTCTAATAAGAGCATTTTAAGGATGAAAGAGAAATGAAAAAAGACTTAATAAAATAAAAAGATATACCATGTATATGGATGAAAGGATTTATATTTTAACATTTTGATTTTCCCCAAATTGCTATATAGATTTAATATCATTTCAATCAATATATTAGCAAGCGCATTTGAAGATACTGTTTCCAAAATTTATATAGAAAAGAGGCAAAATAGTTTTGAGAAAAGACAGATTTAAGAACTTACTTTAATTGATTTCAGGATTAACTATAAAACTAGACTAATCATGATAGTGTGATAATGGTGAAGGAATAAATTAATAAAACAGATGAAAAAGTAAAAGAAAAAAGGCCTAGGCATACCTTCAAATAAAACAGTATCTAAAACAAGTCAGTGTAGAAACAAAAACTCGTTTCAACAAATTGTGCCAGAACAACTATGAATCCATATATATTTTTAAAATAGAACCTTGACTTCTACCTCACTGCACACTCACAAATTAATAGAATTTGAATAACAAACCTAACACAAGAGCTGAAAGTAAAAGCCTGCTGAGGAAAAAAAAAAAAAAATTTATAACACTCTTTGTGGAAGCTCAAAAGTATCACTGGATATTTTGCTGCCCTAAATCAAATATCTCATTGTTTTATAAAATAGAAACAGGATAACAGAAGAGAGGTCCTCCAGGGCAATAGATGCCAAAAGATATAAATTGTTCAAAACTATATCTAAAATACAATTGTAGGAAATGGTCTATAAATAAACATGGAGCCATTTAGTGAAAGAAAATATGAATACTGATTTGAAAATGTGTAGGTACGATATACAAAAGTATGCACTAAAATATAATTTTAGAAGTTAATAGTGACTTGTTTAATTAAAATCGAATCTCTGAAGATATGTATACAATTTTGGTATATTAACAGAATCCATTTCTGACAGTTACATGAATCAAGTCCTGGTGAAGCAAAAGGATGGTAAATTGAAGTTTTATTATCAAAATTAACAAAATTAGGAATAAAAACACTGAAATTGGGGTGCCTGGGTGGCTCAGTCATTAAGCGTCTGCCTTCGGCTCAGGTCATGATCCCAGGGTCCTGGGATCGAGCCCCGCATCGGGCTCCCTGCTCAGCGGGAGGCCTGCTTCTCCCTCTCCCACTCCCCCTGCTTGTGTTCCCTCTCTCACTGTGTCTTTCTCTGTCAAATAAATAAATAAAATCTTTAAAAAAAAAAAATACTGAAATTTTCAGATGGAGAGAATTATCATTGGAAAAAATAAGCAATATGATTTAAACAATTTTATCTGGATATACATGATAAAATAACAGTGTTTCTAAACTATTGATATATTTTCAAATGTTAAGTCAAACCCAATAAATCAAATAATCAAAAATTAAATGAGGAAATATTTCAAAATCTGTGTAAAGGTTCTGTGTTGGTTTACTGTGAATGGCAAAGGGCATGAAATACTGCTCTGATATAAAAAAGCTGTTCTAACTGAGGAGGTGAAAGACACATTAGAAGAAAGGTTTTATAAGTGGCACATGATCAGGACTCTGATTTGTGTGCACAAGTGCTGCTAGAGAGAAATATTTTTGAACCATGATGTCTCGGAGGTTACTAGTTAGAAATAAGCAGAATAATAAAGGTAAAAATTCACAGACTTCTTCTTTCTTTCTCTTCACTAAGCTTAGGAGCAAAGCTTACCAGAATGGCTTTAATTTGTTCCCATTCCCAGCTAGGCCTTGGACTGCTAAATTGTGTCCCTGAAACAATTCCAGGGAGCAGCATATGTGTCCAGATATTTACTCTAAACCATGGCAATAAACTGAGTTCTTAAGATCCATTCCAACCAAATAATCCAGGAAGCCAGCGAGCCAAAAATTGTCTCATTACACAAAGATATTTTTCTTAGAGATTATAGTGGAAATAAAGGCTTTGTTTATTATAGATGATGCAGTTTTGGAATATAGGTGAGGTTCAGTGGGGGGATTCCGGAGCTGACTACCAAGAAAGAATTCTTGAGGCGTCTTTGGTACAAAATGGTGGTTTATTAAAGCACGGGGACAGGACCCGTGGGCAGAAAGAGCTGCTGTCCTGTGGTCTTGAGGAGTGGCTGATTATATACTCACTAGTTGGGGAGGTGAGGACAAAGGGGGTGTCCAGAAGGACTGTCATATGCTAAAGACTCAGGATACTGGAGGCCTGGTTATTGTCAAGCCAAGGCTGTTTCCCCTCTAATGAGGCCCTAACATGAAGACAACTGGGAGTTTCCTGGAGGGACATTCCTCCAATCACACGTCCTTGTCATTGGGTTTTAGGTGCAAAAGAAATTCAACTTTATTTACATTTCCTTCCGCCTCAGCCTCCCTTAATTTTATGGAGGGGAGGGTGATGTTAGGGCTTCAGGAGACTGAGTTATGGGTCTCTTGGAAGTTAGGCTATTGAAAGCTTCCTCCTTGTAAATCACTAGGACATTTGTAAACTGAGGGAGACTCCTGTCCTGCAGGACTGTGATCTCTATCAGTTAACTATTTGTTTTTCCTTTAGGGCAGCCCGGAGTGCCTGAGGAATGTCACATATATCCCAAAAGTGGGGGGGGCGGGTGTAGGGTGCCAGCTTCCGCTTTGTCCTCAGCTTGCCTTCTGCTCCCTCATCAACAGACATAGTTGATATATTCTTATTGTGGATTGATTTTTACTCTCTTCAGTTTGCAATAGACTCATGGAAACTGTGCTGCAAAAGAAGACAGGAGAACAGATGATAATGTTCGCTTTTTTAGTGACTAGTTGTTTGAATTTCTGAATGTCAGTTAACCTCAGCGAGACTTAGTTAATTTTTCTAAAAAACAAAGTATCTCGGGGTCTAAAATTTAAATAAGATAAACACATGAAAACAAGCATGTGTTCGGAATGCCTGGTTTATCTCAAAAATGTTTCATGACTACAATTGAATTGAGGCAACTTTGAGGTTAACCTCAAGTATGTGTTATCTTGTTTGTTGTATCTGTAATACAAGCAAAACTGATATGTGTTTGCTTGGCAGTGTCTATTCATCTGTATAAATATATACATATGCAGTGTTGCTTTATTGAAATAATTTTTAATATATTTTTATATCAATAATATCTATTTGTAACAGCTATTGATATCGGTAACATGGTTACCATTTAAAAGTAAAACTATAATGCTCCTGTATTTAGTACCAAGTTATTAGGGACAGATAATATTTTAATTTATTCTAATATTTACTGTATCTAGGTAAAAGTTTGATTTTATGGAGATAATGTCTTTAATCAAAAACAGTGTTTCTATTTGTGATAACCTTAGCCAGACCAATATCAGGAACTGATATTTCCTAGAGAGAGATGCATTTCTATAAATCATATGAGGAATGTATGTAGAATGGAGAATCAACATTACGGTGATCTTAGCTCTATCACGAGCAGCGTTATCTTCAAATATACAGAATTTTTAAAAAATTTAACATAGATCTTTCATATAAAATCTCACATAAAAATCTGAAGCAAACTTCACATAAAATAGAAAACAATAAAATGGGTAATGGATTTCATTTTGCTGTGCAGGCCAGTGCTATCCATGCATGTAAAATTAGGGTTGAATTTTCCTGGTTTGAAACACCCCATCACCGATTTTCATACATTACACTAAGCCACCGTAAGTCAAAACCTGCATTTGCAAGTCCAATGACTAGGATTCTGCCAGAAGAGAACACTGCTGATTAAGGAGCCATTATGTCATTTAGCGATTATTTCATGACACAATGATCCTTTCAATGTTGTTAATGCAACAAAAGAAGGATTTTCATAAGAATACACTTTTAAATACTGTTTTATTCTCCAGAGGAATGCCCATTTAGCGTCCCCCCCCCCCACCTCCCAAATCCCATGGAATAAGTCAATATGTAAATAAGTCATTAGCCGAAGGGAAAGGGAAATAAAAAATCCCCATACTTGGCACTAATAAGATTTCAGATGGGCTCCTAGTAATAAGCATATGAAACTGATAGATAATGTTTTCTACTTCCTCCAGGGAGTTTCCAGCTGACCTACTTGCTACATTGTTGAGTATGTTTTCTACATACCAGTCTTAAAAAAATGTTAAAGGAGATTTGGGAAGCTTTGTGATTTCTAAATGCATTAAAAGAGAAGTGAAATAACTCAAGTTGAAGAGGGTCAGTCAAAATAAAAGATTGGTTTTATGAGATTGGAAAAAAAACAAGTAAAACTTTTTTTTGGTGATCGTATAAACATATGATAATTTAACTTCCTATCAGCAACATACCATGTAAATATGTATATTCATTCTTTCCCAGGAATTCAAAGCATACAGAAAAACTGGAAGATAGAAAAAATAGACTAGAAACAGAAAAATATTTATCTCCAGAGCTATCCTGCAGTGAAGGCCACTTGCAATCAAGGCCCTTCTTGAAATGACAGCCAGCAGGTGAGAGATGTGAGCTAGAGGAACAAGAGGGGTAGATTCCTCTGGCCAGACAATGCAGAAGTGATTGCTTTCCTGGAATGTTTCAGAACTGTATTTCACTACAAACATGCAACACAGCCCAGGGCAGTGCTGGATTCCCTTGACAAAATCATTTGACATTAAACTCCTCCAATACGCAGCAGATTTTCAAGAAATACACTGCTATCTAGAACCTGCACACTCTTACAGTTAAAAAAAAAAAAAGTGACGTGCGAGCTTTTGCCTCTCAGTGATCCCATTTGAAATATGAGATGTGTTTTGTGGAAGTGAAATAAGACTGTAGAATAATGTGAGAATTTAAATAGCTCTGGAGGTGAAGGGTGCTAGTTTGTCGCATAGAGAGTATGTGACATGGATGGATCACTGAAAATTGTCATAAATGGGAAAAAGTGGTAAAGACACAGGTGACTTAGGCACATCCAGTTTGCTGTAGAGCAGGTCTCAGAAGAGGAGTGGGACTCAGCTCGATGGCCATGAGAGAAGTTTGTTGGACAAAACAGGAAAATGATTCAGGAGTACAGATGGGCTAATTAGGATTTTTTTCAGTTACCTTTCATTTCTCAAAAAGCACTCCTGCTTAGCTCAAACCTCTCCCTGGCTTGAAGTCCAGAGGGTTATTGTTTTGCTTGACTGAGATCTTGAGGTTATGCTGAATAACAAAAGCCAGAGGATTTCATGTCCATTTATCCAGTGAATGTGTTGAAATTGCATGCCAAGTAAAATACTGATTGATTTGTTTATAAAGCTACCCGTTTTGAATCCTGCTATGGGTCAGGCACTGTATTAAACTCATAACTCAAATAGTGATTAATTTTTGTAAGCCCTTTGGCCACATTAAATATTTAATCACCAATATGTAATAATCTGATTATAAAAGTCTGAAATCTTTAAAGTAGTGATTAGAATGACATGAAAAAGATTAATATTCTCTCAAATTTTTCAGGAAAAGAGAATAGAAAAGGCAGAAGTAAAACAATGATTATTTATAACACATAAATTATGAGTTATAGAATAATATCTTTGTGGTAGAATCAAGGTATGTTAATACTTCCTATTTATTGAGTACTTAGTAAGCATATGATAACTGCCCATTCTTATTATACACCGGGTACTGTGCCAAGTGCTTTCCTAGTGTACTTCACTCAATCCAAAGAACAGCTGTATGGGAATAGACTTGATATCCCTGTTTTCCATATGAGCAAAGTGAGGTTGCAGACATTTCAAAACTGGTTCATATTCATGCGGCCAAGGCCAATACATGGTGACACAAGTATTTAAATGCAGATTTCCTTGACTCCCAAACTTACTCTTCTATCTACTCAGCTATATTTCTCTTCAATATTCTAAGTCCTCTTCAGACTCAGAGAAGCATGTACCTCTTAGGCTGTTGTTCCCTTAGGGCCTATTAAGTAGTGAGACTCTTAAACTAAGATTTAATTTAAACCCTAAATTTATGTCTAATCCTAACTTTAACTCTTTGGAAATACCAATGATCTCAATAAAGCCCTGCTCTTTCCTTTTGAGAGGAGAGGACAGGATCTTCTGGTTGGAGAGGCTCAGGAAGTAGTGCATATCCACATATGCATTCAGACGCTCATTTTAGGAGTCTGAGTCCTAATCGGAAATAACCCCACAATTTCAGTGTGTGGATCCCACGTTGAATTTTTTCCGAGGATACGTGTTCCTAATGGATCATCAGGGGTCTGGGCTCCACAGCCACTGAGACCATCTAGAACTCATGGTCTCTTTGGTTATGCATTTATTTTTATTGGCATCAATTTTGTAGGTTCACACAAATTTTTTTTTTACTCTGATAATATAGACAGTTTAAATTGTTACGTTTATGGCAATATTGTGCTATAATACTTTACAAACATTATTTAGAATTATATATAAAATAATTCATTTAAATCTAAATTATATCTTTAATTTTGTTAGTTTTATAGGGTATATTATCTCATTGTTTTAATGTGCATGTATTTATTTGTGATATTGAACATTTAGATCTTTGTTATTTTATTGATATTGAATCTTTTTCTGTTATTTTTAATGAAGTTAAACATTTTGAGTATATTGCATATGTTTGGTTGTTCAAGCACATTTCTTTCCAGAAGTCACTGTAATGAGGTATTCCTTAACAGACAGATGTATGTTTTCTCTGTTTCACAGAAATCAATGAAAACTGCAGGGGGCCCAAATGCAAGGATTGGAAATGATTTAGTAAAAGGTATATTTGTAGAGGATCTGTTCTGGAATGTTTATTTTCCTACAGTCCTCTTGTTATGAACAGCCCTTTGTTTGCAGTATAAAATGTTTTAAAATTTCTTTCAGTTATTATTATTATTATTATTAAAGATTTTATTTATTTATTTGACAGAGAGACAGTGAGAGAGGGAACACAAGCAGGGGGAGTGGGAGTGGGAGAAGCAGGCTTCCTGCAGAGCAGGGAGCCCAATGCAGGGCTCCATCCTGGGACCCTGGGATCATGACCTGAGCTGAAGGCAGACGCTAAAGGACTGAGTCACCCAGGCGCCCCTCAGTTATTATTTTTAATTATGCAAAAGCAAGTATCCCAATGTGAATTGCAAACAAAGTGAATTGACATTTAAGGTCCTTTTTCTTTTGGATTTTTTACCCTTGTACAATGTATATAACTTGTTTTTTTTCTTGATTCTTACTTTTAGTTTCCTTACATTAGATCTTAATTACAAATATGAGTTTAATTTTAGGAACTTTATACCTACTTTCTGCTATATATCTTAAATGAGACTCTTTGATCCTATTAAAGAATTTAATATTATACCTAATTTATAAGGTCAGTAATCTGATTTTCTTCTTCTCCTTTTCTCCTTTTTTAACCAAGCTAATTGCTTTCTGTTGTGGCCAAAATAGGCTGTATTAATTCCCTCCCTATTAGTTTTTTCTCTTATCTTTAAAAATCATAGGTATTGCCTTTTCCCCTATACTTTCTACCTGTCACATCCCTTCTTTCATCAATGTCACATAAACCAAAATATACACACAGCATCTAACTTATAAGTATTTATTTTTATGGTGGAAAATAATAGAAGCTGTTTTGAAATTTTACCAGTATTCTACAAATTAATTTCTTAATAAAAATCAGACACTTATGGACTATCCAGAGTGAAAGAACTTTATAGATATAAAGAATCAACAAAAAGCAGTCATCTAGCCTCATGATGTTCACATGCACAAATAGAATCTTAAAGCATATCAGTACTAAGATTGAGGAAAAGAGATAATTTTATGCAGCTTTCCCCCCTTAATATTAAGAACCTTTTTTTCTCCCCCACAATGGGTTTGAGAGACTGATGAAATGTTGAGTTTGTGGAGGAGAGGAAAATGAGAAACCAGAGAACGTGATAATGAAGATAATCTGTTATCTTGAAGACAGTCTTTTTAAGATTTTATTTTTTCTTAAGTCATCTCTACACTCAACATGCAGCTGGATCTCACAGTCCCAAGATCAAGGACCATGGGCTCCGCCGACAGCCAGCCAGGCGCCCTTTGAAGACAATCTTAAGCTCAGACAGCAGATATTGACCCCAGCACACCCAGGCCAAGAATATTTTATCTTCCCCCCCCACCCCCGAAATGGATCTAGCTCTACCTTTCTAAAAGATAAGAATTTTGAATGGGAATAGAATGTGGAGTATTTTAGGTCCTAGAGAACCCACAGCAGAATCAGAGGGAGGATTTGCTAATTGTTCTGTAACATTAGAAAATTACTCTGTGGTGGGAAATTTAAGGGAAGATGACTGGGAAAGAAGCTGTGGGAAGGAACACTGACTGGACCAATTAGCAAAGTAAAACAGCAAAAGAAATTGGATAAATCTTCACAGAAGCCAGTACTTAAAAACGTTAGTTTATACAGGGACTAATGAATAGCCTAGTGGGGCAGAGACTGTCTCTGTAAAGGCAAGAAGAAATGTGGCCACAAGTAAGAGAGGGATGAAAGCCTGAGTGAGCACAAGAAGATGAAAAAGAGCCTTCCAAATTATCCCATCATAAATGTGCTTGTCAATGAGACTAATGCAAATGGAATAGACGATTTATGGGTATTCCAAAGTAACCGTGATTATAGACAGGATCTCAGGAGAATAAAATACTATAGACAGGATCTCAGGAGAAAAAAATACTGAGAAGCAAGAGTCTAAAAAGATGTAAACAGGTTTAGTTAACATTGATAGCTGTGATGAGCCTTCAGAAAGGGAATTTTCCCACAGTTCTAATTATGAAATCATCAAGATCTTTAAAATCCTTCCATCGTGGTACAACTTCTAAATTTACTTGTTAAAGGAAAATCAGTATTTACATGTAAATACAAAACATGCTAACCTTAGCTTTGTCTTCAAAATCTACATGGTTAATCCATAGACTATACTAAACATATTTTAGGGGGCATATGCATATATCACTTATTCCATAATCTCAGTGTTCATTGTATTGAAGAGGACATAATTAAGGATAGCAGGATGCTTCAACAGGGAACACCTTGAATAGAATGACAGTAAGTCAACGGGGCAGAACGTTAAAATCATCATCATCACCATCATCACCAAATGCACTAAAAAAAATTGTTTTGATATTTTGGGAAAAAAGAATTCTGGTATTTATTATAAGTATAAGGTGACCTTTTAAAAGGAAAAGTTGGGAGCACTTCATGAGCATTCAAGGTGGAAGACAGGGTGGTAGAATAGAAAGGCTGAACTAAACTTGATTTTCACTATACCTTCATCACGCTAATTTAATTCCCTGAGACTTGTTTCTCCATTTAAAAAAAAAAAGTCAACCTGAGTTTATTGTAAGAATTAAATAAGTATTTTAATATTTTACCAATGTGAAGTACACATTAAATGTTAGTTTTCCTTCCACTGTTCAAAGCAAAGACATAAATATTGCCTGCAGAAGTAAGTCTGTGATTCCTCTTTATATGTGTATCCTGGAGGAAGGCTATGTTGATTTTTCTCATGTTAAAATGCATAGTGGTCACTGCAAAGTTTGCTAAAAATATTTGTCTTTGTCTAAAAGATATATAAAGATGAACCTATATATTATGCATTATAGTACAAAAATATGAAGCTGACACTACAGATTTCATGTAAGACATGTAAAAAAAAATTTATTTTCATGAACTTGTTAAAAGTATCCCAATAACAGGGGCACCTGGGTGGCTCAGTTTAGTAAGCACCTGCCTTTGGCTCAGGTCATGATCCCAGGGTCCTAGGATGGAGCCCCACATTGAGCCCTGCATGGAGCCCCTGCATTGGGCTCAGCAGGGAGTCTGCTTCTCCCTCTCTCTCTACTGCTCCTCTTACTTGACTTATGCTCTCTCTCAAATAAATAAAATCTTTAAAAAAAGTTCCCCAATATCATCTTTTTGAGACAAACCCAAAAGTCTCTTTCAAAGGCTAAATTTTTAATAACACCTGCTTTTATGAAAGGGATTGAGATTTAGCAAAGATTACTCATTAAATATAAAAGGACACTGGGGTGCCTGGGTGGTTCAGTTGGTTAAACATTCCAGGGTCCTAGGATCAAGCCCCGCATCCGGCTCCCTGCCTCATTGGGAGCCTGCATCTCCTCTCCTTCTGCCTGCCACTCCCTCTGCTTGTGTTCTCTCTCTTTTTCTTTCTTTGTCTGGCAAAAAAATATATAAATAAGTCTTTAAATAAATGAATAAACAAGGACACTGAATAGCAGGGACACTGATGGAATACATGGTTTGCAATAGTTTGCTTGTGGGTAGCAGATTTCACTGTTTTATTTCTTAGTGCTCTCTTTGGAAGCAGAAGCACACCCCTTGTGGTCATTTTGGAAACTTATTGGAGGCATTTCTTTTTCTTTTTTTTTTTTAAGATTTTATCTATTTATTTGACACAGAGAGAGAGAGAGATCACAAGCAGCGGGAGAGGGAGAAGCAGGCTGCCCGCTGAGCAGGGAGCCCGATGCGGGGTTCGATCCCAGGACCCTGAGATCATTACCTGAGCCCAAGGCAGATGCTTAACCAACTGAGCGTCCCAGGGACACCAGAGGCAATTCTTTGATCGTTAAATTATTAGAAGGTGCTACTGTATTAGTAGGTAGAGACCAAGAATGCTATACATGCTATAAAGCATGGAGAAGTCTTGCATAATAAAAAAAAAAATTCAATTTGAATACAAATTTTGAATGACTCTCATTGCCTAAAATTTAATTCCATTATATGTATATACAAATTATTTTCCATGGTTTCATATATATCAAATTTTTCTGGAATTCATCTATAAATTAAAGGGGCATTATCCATTGTTCTGATCAAATTTTGTCAGAAGTCACTCTCCATTTTGGAAAATTAGGTTACAATGACAATGTTGCTTGTGATACTTGAGTCACCAATATAAAATACTTGTGTTAATTTGTATTTAGAATTATTACATTTATGGAAATTATATAAGTATAAATGTACTTTCTAAAATCCTTATTTTAAAATATCAATATAAAGGGGGGTGCCCAGGTGGCTCAGTCGTTAAGTGGCTGCCTTCGGCTCAGGTCATGATCCCAGGGTCCTGGAATGGAGCCCCGCATCAGGCTCCCTGCTCGGCAGGAAGCCTGCTTCTCCCTCTCCCACTCCCCCTGCTTGTGTTCCTGCTCTCACTAGCTCTCTCTCTGTCAAATAAATAAATAAAATCTTTTAAAATATATCAATATAAAGGAAATACATCAATGGTATTCAGTTGATTATTTAACATTGGGTTTTATAGTCTGATAACTGAACAATTTCTCATCTTTCTAATCTAACAACATATTTTTTATTTATTAAAAGATTTTATTTGAGAGAGAGAGTGAGAGCGAGCATGAGTTGGGGGGGGAGGGAGAGGGAGAAGGAGAAGCAGACTCCCTGCTGAGCAGGGAGCCTGATGTCGGGCTCCATCCCAAGACCCTGAGATCATGACTTGAGCCAAAGGCAGACACTTAACCAACTGAGCCCCCCCAGGCAGCTCAATAACTTTAATATTAAGAACACATTTTTTAAAGAAAGCCTTTAAACTACTGAAATTTAGTGCAAATTTCATGAACACATTGATTAAATTAGCAAGGATATATCATACTACTGAAATTTATAGGAAAAGTGTGAAAACTGTATTACTGTAACCAGACTTTTAAATATATCTTAATCAGAGAAATAAATGTCTCATTATTTCTTAACAGAATAGTACAATGTATTACAAGATATGTAAAATAAAAAAATATTAAAGAAAATTAATCTTTACAGCTGATTGAGAAATTATTTTTATTTATAGAAAGCTCAAATGAGAAAAACTTGTGTTTCACTGAGCAGTGACATTTTATCAAGAAGACTTGATGAGATTGTAAAAGTGTTGAAAATCAGCTGTGTAATGAATGGCAGTTGAACAAATTTTCATACAATGGGTAAAAGTATCTTATGTGAAAATGAATCATTACAGCTCATATATATGTAGGGTTTGTAAAGAGTAAAAAAATCATGAAGAGAATGTACCTTTCAAAATTACTGAGAATGGATACACAGAGATTGTCAACTAACCAAGCCCTTAAAAAATCTCATGTGAAAACATCAGCTTTCCAAATATCACTGCTTCAATAGCAGCTATAATGGGTCCATAATGGGAGTTTAAAGCTGACATTAATGCCTGTAGGTGCTTTCGTAATTCATTCTGTTTTTTACTGACCTCAGGGATGCTAAAGAAATACTTCAAAGTCAATAAATGTATTCAGTGTTACTAATAAAATTAAGAGTAAACTGCAACTGGTAATAAAGAGAGTTTGTACTAGGAAGTAAGGTGACTTTTCAGTGTACAGTTTTAATTTTTTTTCTTATTTAAAATAAAAAATTTTTGATTCATTAAGCAAAAAAATTGAGCATCACAATTCAAATATCTCAAAATGATAGGACTTTTCTTGCAGATGTATTTATATATTTGCCAAGTTAAATGGGATCTTTCATAGGATGCTAGAAATTAAGATCAGTCTCAGAGTGCACAGAATTATCATAGGATTTGTCAACAAACATGTATTATTTAAGATTATTTTTTGCATCAAACATTTTTACAGCTTTTATCTTTACAGAAGTTAGATAAATACAAATAAGTTGCTTTCATTTGAATGGCTACTAAAGAGAGGATGATTAGATTTTTTAAGAATTTGGTTTAATTTACAAAACTGGATTGAGTAATTAATCCATTTGAAGCAGATGAAGAACATGTCGGCCAAAATTTTCAGAAAATTTTAACTGAACTGAAATCCAATGTTGGGGCCAAAGCACATTTTAATCAATCTAATTATGAAAGACTTTGGATGCTGCTAAAACTTATATACACTTCTTTGGAAGCAAATTACTCTAGATTTCTAATACCATATTGGGTTGAAGTAGCTACAGCCCTGCAGTATAATTCTGGCAAAAGTGTTACCGCCAATATCTATAGAATAGAAGAAACGTGAGATTCCTTTTAACATACTTTGAACAACTTCAGTAGTATAGATAAAATTCAGGGTTTCACTGAATTTCATTAATAAAGATTGTTTTAAAATTGTATATATGTAATTTAATTTTTGTAATGCAGAAATAAATTTAGGTTGTAGAAATTAATTATTGAAATGCTGTATCTTGGCTGTAGAGATTACATATTGAAACAAATTAAGAATATTCCTAACTGTTCATTTTATCCTGCTACTACCCTCAAAGGTTTACCAGTTTATGTAGCAACACTGTGCCACAGAAATATAATGCAAGCCACAAATGTGAGCAATTTATATATTTAAAAAGTTTTAGTAGCCATATTATAAGAAGTAAAGACCCTGGGGAATCTAATTTTAATTATATATTTAACATACTACACCTGCCAATTATTATTTCAACCTATAATCAGTGTAAACGTTATGGAGATACTTTATGCTGATTTAGTTTTTAATATAAGCCTAATTTAAATAAATAACATTAAAATTAAGTTCTTCAGTAGCACTGACCCATATTTCAAGGGCTCTGTAGCCACTCAGGGCTATTGGTTACCATATTGGACATCACTGGTGTATAGTTTTAGTTATTATTAATTTTCTTACCAACAATGAACAACTATTAGCCTAACATAAGTTCTTATTTTAGTGTCCACACAAATCCCTGTTCTTCTATTTCCCTGCACTTATATTAAACTCTTTAAGTCCAAACTTGCTGTAAGGAGGTACAAGAATGTAAGTACTTAATTAGGTACTTATATCGCAGCCAATTATTTTACTGTACATCATGTTTTCTTTCCTTTATAGTTAAAGCATTATATTGATTCAGGAGAATCAACATAACATATGATTTTGCATCAATAACGTGTGACTTTGAATTATGCTAATGAGTGGTTTTAGGTTCTGTTTTCTATAAATGTCTTTTGGCAATAAAGGAACTTTAGAAAATACTTATTATATGGTTTAGAACCACTGATCTACACGAAGACAATAAAGGTGGTTTTCTTCTGTATGTGGCAGGAAGAACAAGACAAGTTTTATTGGGTTTTAATGAGAGAATTGTACTGATTGATTTCCAGACTTGTTAAACTACTACATCAGTGCAAATCTGAGCGCAGCTATTACACTGACGTTCTTTATTCGATTCTTCTCTCTCTCTCTCTCTCTCTCCTCTTGAAATCATTTCTGTCCATCTCACATTTTTTCTGAGCACATCAGAAATGTGTCTTCTAATTAAGTGGTCTAAAACATGAAGTGAGAAAAACTTCAAATACTGAGAAAAAAACATAAGAAAATGGATTAATGATAGTATTGAAAATGAAAAGAGAAGAAAAACTATATTCAAGGACTTACCATGTCTGAGTTACTGTGCTGAGGACTTAACATATATCGACATATATCAAAGCACTCTTTGAGGAAAGTACAATTGTTTCTCTCCTTTTACGTTTGAGGAAGTTGATATTTGTCTTAGGTCAGATCGGTAGTAAATAGCTAAGTTGAGAATCGCACTCAGATCTTCAGTGCCTCAATTCTTTGATCCTAAGCACTGATACACGACCTCACAAAGAAATAGAAATGGGCTTTTAACAGATGGATGGATGCTGCACACTACCACATCTGTGTGGGGTTGGAAGGGAAGATTACAATTGCACGTTGTGTAGTTTCTACTCTAGCCCTTTATTTTTAATCTAATAAACCATTGCTGGCAGCACTCAAATGAACAACGCAGATGCTTTTATCTAACAGTGCCCCATGACCAAAAGATTATGTGTTGTTTCACTATCTATCTGGTTGTACAATATTAGGTTTATGTTAGTCATACAGCTGTTGCTAAATAGAGACTCCCCAGAACTGTCCAAGTTAATATTGGCTCCAATCATTCTACCGCCTTGTGGAGTGTTAGAGCATGACAGGGCTGTAGTTACATCTCAAAGGCAAAGGACCTCACTATTTTCAGATCACACACACCAATTACACTGGTCCTACAGAACTTGCCATTCTTGTGTCCCTTTGCTCTTACTTTGCTCTTACTACATGGAGCCATTTACCTGTTAGGCTTTATGACTTGCTCATAAATTTCTAAGTTAAATATTTTTTCTCTTTATTTTTTATTTATTTATTTATTTATTTTTTAAGGTTTTATTTATTTGACAGAGAGGGAACACAAGCAGGGGGAGTGGGAGAGGGAGAAGCAGGCTTCCCGCAGAGCGGGGAGCCCGATGCGGGGCTCGATCCCAGGACCCTGGGACCATGACCTGAGCCGAAGGCAGACGCTTAAGGACTGAGCCACCCAGGCGCCCCAATATTTTTTCTCTTTAGATCGCCTGGGTCAGTTTCATTGACAGAAGCAAAGATGTTAGCAGTATTAATTTCCTTAAAATGTTTTCTTTACAGTAGAGAACACTCATGTTCTTGAGAGGACAAATTTTTCTAGGCTATTTTTTGTTGTTTTTTATTTTAAAAGATAGGCATTGTATTCTTACTTGGAAGGATTTTTCTAAGACTTCTTCGATAGAAATTTTAGGGTATATTTTACCCATCATCACCTTGACACATGTAGAGTACTGATGTTTAGGAAGTGGCTGAAATAGTTGGTTTTAAAATGCTGAGGGGAAAATAATATTAACAGTTCTAAAATCTTTAAATGTTTTCAATTACATCTATTAAACATATTAACATATTTTATTCAACTAGTGAACAGATAAACCTAACTAACATTTTTAGCAAACAATTTAACCTCAGTCTTTGTATCTGTGAAAAAGGAATGATTATTAAAATAAGAGTTTCTCAGCATTGTACTAAAAGATCAAAAGAAATATAAGAAATTTAGTTTACACATGAAATTTGCATATATTTTTATTTCATAAATATTTTTGATGATCGGCATAATTAATTTGAGTTCTGGTTAAAGACTGTTTTTGATAATATTCACACCAGCAGACAACAAATCCCCCCTATAAATTTACTGCTATTCAGATTTTTTTTTTCTATCTGTGAAGACATTTTCACCTGGTCTTCAAACTAACAAAAAAGAGATACTCTGCACGAGCAAGAAAGATTTGTGCAAGGTTAGAAAATATATTGTCAGTTGTGCTAAAATCTTACTCTCATTTTTACTTATGAAAAGTTTTTATTTTCTAATTATTTCTCTCACAGTGGTTTTAACATCAGCTTCTTACCCAAATACATTATGTTAATTCTATAAACTAGATGAGTCATAACAATGTATTATGGTAAGGAATAAAATTATTTAATTGAAATTCTGTTGTGTATCAGTCAGCTATTACTGTAATAGTGCTGTATAACAAACCACTCTGTGGTTTAAAGATAAAAAAATAATTATCATACTCATGAGTCAAGGATTGACAACATTATTGCTGGTTTAGGTGTACTCCAGAAGTGAGGGTTCAGGATCCCAAATTTAGACTATAGACTAGGTTCAGGTCTTTTCCTCATGATGCTCAATATTCTGGCTCTGGCAATTACCCAGTGCATGTGGCTATCTCCGTGTATCCTGTTCTGTGATCCAGCTTGAAAGAAAATGGCTTGCTAAAGGCATTTTTTTCATGGTTCATCACCAGGGTTACGGAAGGCAAGCCAAACTCCACAACCACATTTCAAGCCTCTACTTATATATCTTCCACTAACATCCCATTAGCCAAAGGAGTTCCATGCTCAAGTCAAATGTCAAGATGAGGCAAATAGACTTTACCCATATGGAAGCTATATCATAGCATAATTATATCATAGAAATGTGAAGAATTGAAAACACTCTGTCATTGAAGATAAATATCATCTTAGGTAAGGTAAGAGATTTATTGAATGAGATGTACACATTAGGGCATAAGCAAAAGACGATTTTTTCCCCCCTTTAGGTCTTGTGATTTCCATATGTAGAAACCTTTTTCCTGGCTCTGGTGAAATATCAGATATATCTCACACTTTTTTGGTCAACATGAGATACTAAAACAGGAAACTTAACCCTTTATATAATTCAAATCTTTCTCCCTCCTTAATAGGGAAACCCTATCTAGAACTTAGTCTGCCATATAAGGAGGAGGTGTTGTTTGACATCTCTCTTTCTTGCCCAGTTTCTCTTACTTGCTGGCTGCCCTTTTTTTTTTTTTTTTTGGTGGAGTTGGGGACTCTTTCAGGATTGAAGGAAGTTGTTAAGAAGTAAGAAGCCAGAAAACATCTTAAAATAACTAATACAGTAGTATTTTGGCATCAGATTCTTTTGTGAGGCAAATGCAGATTTTCCTGCTCTTTTTATTGAGAGATTTTAGTGTATTTTTTTTTTGAGAGTTCTTTTCTTACGACTTTCTGTATTTCTTTGGTTTCAGCCAGCAACAGCCCCCTCTTTGATAGATATTTTAGGTTGGTTGGTTCAACAACCGTTCCCCTGCTTTCTAGTATGCAAAAACTTAAAAAAAAAAAAAAAGCTAAAATGACTTTACCTCAGCTGTCTTGCTTCTCATGCTCTGAATATGATTCAGGTTCCAGCAATCAGAAGTGTCATACAAAAAATGAATAGAATGACAGGTCTAATGACATTCATTTTAATAATGTGGCTTCTCACAGAGGCTGTTGAACAGCGTTTTCTGATATAAAGTGATTATGTGTTCCTCAAATTCTTTGTGTTATGCTATGTTATTGAAGTAAGGGCAACATACACAGAGACAGGAGAAAATTACACATGAAGGCCTTCCAAGAATACCTGACAAACTGAGAGGCCAGGAGAAAGAAGGTGGGGTGAAGGTCTGTTCCGGGAGAGAGTGCCACCTATCGGTGGTTGCTGCACTAGGACTGTGTCAGTGTATGTGGCCTTCAGATGTTATTTGGTATGAAAGATTAATAAACGGGAAAATTCTTATAAGCCAATGCAATTTTTATACTAGACTTTTCTTATCACCTAATTTAACACTCACATATAAGCTAATTCGTATAATGGAAACGCACATGTTAGCAGAGGGTACATTATGGCCACTTCCTGGTTTGACAGGCAGCCTCCTGATCTTGGCCAGAGTAGCAGTTGGAGGTCTAATTCTTTGAGGTGGCTTTTGGCTCGCTCCTACCAGCTCAGATTCAGTTCTCATCAGCGCTTCCAAAAATTCTTCTAAGCCACTTAACACGCTGCAATAAATCCCTTTTTGTTTAAATAGCTTAGAATGGATTCTTCTTTCTTGTACTAAATGCAGATGGAGAGAGTAAACATTACCTGGAGATGTTGGGGTCAGAGATTCTCACGAAAATAGGAGGCTGAGATGGCTAAAACTGATCTGGTAGGGTTTTACAATAGTAAATATCCTTCTAGATTCAAGAATTTAAGGTCAGAGAGTGATGCAGTGGTTGTTTATGGTACATAGCTGTGAATGATTTCCTTATATTCTCGGCTGGAATCATCTAGAATGAAGTGCTCGTTAAGTAATATGAAGACTGTGTGTTGGATTGGGTGGATATTTTTAGCTCCTGTAGAGGACTTAGAAAAAAAAAAAAATGACGAGCTTAAAGCTTTAAAAATTTCTGCTCATTGAATTATCAGAAGATGAGAGATCTTCTATCCCAGTGCTAGAATCTTACCCTTGAAGGCTTATGTTAACATGAAATACCAGAAACAGAGTCTAATCCTCTGGGTTGCTGAATTCCAAAGGGAGTTGAATTCATAGCCTCCCTAAATGTCTTATTTAGATTTAGGGTGTCTGTGGAAAAAGAGTAGGACTGTAAGAATTGAAATGATGAACTTTGGTAGATGCAGATATTTCTTAGTACCGGCAGTCAAAAGTCCAGTGAGCCTTTCTTGACAGCAGAGGCAACCACTCCCTGGCTGATGAAGTTGCTTCTGTCTTATCTGGAATTGTTACTTGAGGCTGTTGACACACAAAGAGATATCACACAGTTTGTTCTTTAATGTATCTGTCTTGTTACTCAACGTAATATTGTTGAGAATCATCTATATTGTTGCATGAAGTAGTAATTTGTCCCTTTTTTGTCTGTTAAATGAATATACTACACTTTGCTTATCCATTCTCCTGTTGACATTTGGGCTGTTTTCAGCTTGTAGAAATATGAATAAAACTGCTGTGAACATCCTTTTGAGGTCTTCTTCTGGTTCATGCTTTCTTTTCTCTTGTATAAGTATCTAGGAGTGAAACTGCTTGGTCAAATAATAGATGTTTAACTGCTAGAGTTTTACAAAGCGGTTGTATGGATTATAGTGGTTTAAAAGTCTGGTTGCTCCAAATCCTTGCCAACAGTTGATGTTGTCAGTCTTTTTAATTTTAGCCATTTTACTAGATCTGAAGTAGCATCTCTTTGTGGTTTTAATTGATTGCCCTGATTTCTAATGATATTGAGCATGTTTCATATGCTTACTAGCTATTTTTATATATTCTTTTCTGAAATGTCCATTCAAAGTTTTGCCCCATGTATTTTTTTTTTGTGGATTTTTAAAAATTTTATTATGTTATGTTAATCACCATACAGTACATCACTAGTTTTTGATGTAGTGATCCACGATTCATTGTTTACGTATAACACCCAGTGCTCCATGCAGTACGTGCCCTCCTTAATACCCATCACCAGGCTAACCCATCCCCCCACCCCCCTCCCCTCTAGAACCCTCAGTTTGTTTCTCAGCATCCATAGTCTCTCATGGTTCGTCTCCCCCACCAATTCCGCCCACCTTCATTTCTCCCTTCCTACTATCTTCTTTTTTCTTTAACATATAATGTATTATTTGTTTCAGAGGTACAGGTCTGTGATTCAACAGTTTTTTTTTTTTTAATTTTATTATGTTATGTTAGTCACCATACAATACATCATTAGTTTTTGATGTGGTGATCCACGATCCATTGTTTTCGTATAACACCCAGCGCTCCATGCAGTACGTGCCCTCCTTAATACCCATCACTGGGCTAACCAATCCCCCCTTCCCCCTCCCCTCTAAAACCCTGTTTGTTTCTCAGAGTCCATAGTCTCTCACGGTTCATCTCTCCCTCCGATTGCCCCCCACCCCTTCATTTTTCCCTTCCTTCTCCTAATGTTCTCCATGCTATTCCTTATGTTCCACAAATAAGTGAAACCATATGATAATTGACTTTCTCTGCTTGACTTATTTCACTTAGCATAATCTCCTCCAGTCCCACCCATGTTGATGTAAAAGTTGGGTATTAATCCTTTCTGATGGCTGAGTAATATTCCATTGTATATATGGACCACATCTTTATCCATTCATCTGTTGAAGGGCATTTTGGCTCTTTCCACAGTTTGGCTATTGCAGACATTGCTGCTATGAACATTGGGGTGCATATGGCCCTTCTTTTCACTACATCTGTGTCTTTGGGGTAAATACCCAGGAGTGCAATTGCTGGGTCATAGGGTAGCTCTATTTTTAAATTTTTGAGGAACTTCCACACTGTTTTCCAAAGTGGCTGTACCAACTTGCATTCCTACCAACAGCGTAAGAGGGTTCCCCTTTCTCCACAACCTCTCCAACATTTGTTGTTTCTTTCCCTGTCCATTTTTGCCATTCTAACTGGTGTAAGGTGGTATCTCAGTGTGGGTTTGATTTGAATTTCCCTGATGGCTAATGATGATTAACATTTTTCCATGTGTCTGTTAGCCATTTGTATGTCTTCTTCAGAGAAGTGTCTTTTCATATCTTCTGCCCATTTTTTGACTTGATTATTTGTTTTTTTGGGTGTTGAGTTTGAGAAGTTCTTTATAGATCTTGGATACCAGCCCTTTATCTATAGTGTCATTTGCAAATATCTTCTCCCATTCTGTAGGTTGCCTCTTTGTTTTGTTGACTGTTTCCTTTGCTGTGCAGAAGCTTTTTATCTTGATGAAGTCCCAAAAGTTCATTTTTGCTTTTGTTTCACTAGCTTTTAGAGATGTATCTTGAAAGAAGTTGCTGTGGCCGATGTCAAAGAGGTTACTGCCTATGTTCTCCTCTAGGATTTTGATGGATTCCTGTCTCACATTGAGGTCTTTCATCCATTTTGAGTTTATCTTTGTGTATGGTGTTAGAGAATGGTCGAGTTTCATTCTTCTGCATGTGGCTGTCCAATTTTCCCAGCACCGTTTATTGAAGAGACTGTCTTTTTTCCATTGCATGTTTTTTCCTGCTTTGTCAAAGATTATTTGACCATAGAGTTGAGGGTCCATATCTGGGTTCTCTATTCTGTTCCATTGGTCTATATGTCTGTTTTTGTGCCAGTACCATGCTGTCTTGGTGATCACAGCTTTGTAATATAGCTTGAAATTGGGCAACGTGATGCCCTCAGCTTTGTTTTTCCTTTTCAACATTTCCTTGGTGATTTGAGGTCTTTCCTGATTCCATACAAATTTTAGGATTGTTTGTTCCAGCACTTTGAAAAATGTCATTGGAATTTTGATCGAGATGGCACTGAAAGTATAGATTGCTCTGGGTAGCATAGGCATTTTAACAATGTTTATTCTTCAGATCCATGAGCATTGAATATTTTTCCATCTTTTTGTGTCTTCTTCAATTTCCTTCATGAGTGTTCTGTAGTTCCTAGAGTATAGATCCTTTACCTCTTTGGTTAGGTTTATTCCAAGGTAGCTTATGGTTTTTGGTGCTATTGTAAATGGAATCGTTTCTCTAATTTCTCTCTCTACAGTTGTGTTGTTAGTGTATAAGAAAGCAACTGATTTCTGTGCATTGATTTTTATCCTGCCACATTACTGAATTGCTGTATGAGTTCTAGTAATTTGGGGATGGAGTCTTTTGGGTTTTCCACATAAAGTATTATGTCGTCTGCGAACAGAGAGAGTTTGACTTCTTCTTTGCCATTTGAATACCTTTTATTTCTTTTTGTTGTCTGATTGCTGTTGCTAGGGCTTCTAGTACTATGTTGAACAATAGTGGCAAGAGTGGGCATCCTTGACGTGTTCCTGATCTTAAGGGAAAGGCTCTCAGCTTTTCCCCATTGAGGATGATATTTGCTGTGGGTTTTTCATAGATGGATATTATGAACTTGAGGGATGTTCCCTCTATTCCTATACTCTGAAGGGTTTTAATCAGGAAAGGATGTTGTATTTTGTCAAATGCTTTTTCTGCATCAATTGAGAGGACCATATTGTTCTTCTCCCTCCTCTTATTAATGTGTTCTATCACATTGATTGATTTGCAAATGTTGAACCACCCTTGCATCCTGGGGATAAATCCCACTTGGTCGTGGTGGATGATCCTTTTAATGTATTGTTGGATCCTATTGGCTAGGATTTTGTTCAGGATTTTGGAATCCATATTCATCAGGGATATTGGTCTGAAATTCTCCTTTTTGATGGGGTCTTTGCCTGGTTTGGGGATTAAGGTAATGGTGGCCTCATAGAATGAGTCTGGAAGCTTTCCTTCTGTTTCTATTTTTTATTTTCCTTCAGGAGAATAGGTATTATTTCTTCTTTGAATGTTTAGTAGAATTCCCCTGGGAATCCATCAGGCCCTGGACTCTTGTTTTTTGGGAGGTCTTTGATCACTGCTTCAATCTCTTTACTGGTTATTGGCCTATTCAGGTTGTCAATTTCTTCCTGTTTCAGTCTTGGCAGCTTATAGGTTTCCAGGAAGGCATCCATTTCATCCAGATTGCTCAGTTTATTGGCATATAGTTGTTGATAATAAATTCTAATAATTGTTCCTATTTCCTTGGTGTTAGTCGTGATCTCTCCCCTTTCATTCATAATTTTATTAATTTGGGTCCTTTCTCTTTTCTTTTGGGTAAGTCTGGCCAGTGGTTTATTGATCTTATTAATTCTTTCAAAGAACCAACTTCTAGTTTCGTTGATCTGATCTACTGTGTTTCTGGTTTCTAATTCATTGATCTCTGCTCTAATTTTAATCATTTATCTTCTAATGCGTGGCTTAGGCATCTTTTGTTGCTTTTTCTCTAGTTCTTTAAGGTGTAGAGTTAGTTGGTGAATTCGGGATTTTTCTGTTTTTTTGAGCGAGGCTTGGATGGTTATGTATTTCCCCCTTAGGACCGCCTTTGCAGTATCCCAAGGTTTTGGACCGATGTGTTTTCATTCTCATTGATTTCCATGAATTGTTTAAGTTCTGCTTTGATTTCCTGGTTGACCCAAACATTCTTGAGCAGAGTGGTCTTTAGCTTCCAAGTGTTTGAATTTCTTCCAAATTTTTTCTTATGATTGAGTTCCAGTTTTAAAGCATTATGGTCTGACAATACGCAAGGAATAATCTCAGTCTTTTGCTATTGGTTGAGACCTGCTTTGTGACCCAGTATGTGGTCTATTCTGGAGAAAGTTCCATGTGTGTTCGAGAAGAATGAGTAATCTGTTGTTTGAGGGTGGAAAGTTCTGTATATATCTATGAGGTCCATCTGGTCCACTGTGTCATTCAAAGCTCTTGTTTCTTTGTTGATTTTCTGCTTAGATGATCTGTCTGTTGCTGAGAGTGGAGTGTTGAGGTCTCCTACAATTAATGTATTATTATCAAGATGTCTCTTTATTTGGGTTAACAGTTGGCTTATGTAGTTGGCTGTTCCCATGTTGGGGGCATAGATATTTACAATTGTTAGATCTTCTTGTTGGATAGACCCTTTAAGAATGATAGAGTGTCCTTCTGTGTCTCTAACTACAGTCTTTAGCTTAAAATCTAATTTGTGTGATGTAGAATTGCTACCCCAGCTTTCTTTTGAGGTCCATCGGCATGAAAGATGGTTCTCCATCCCTTCATTTTCAGTCTGGATGTATCTTTAGGTTCAAAATGAGTCTCTTGTGGACAGCATATGGATGGGTCCTGTCTTTTTATCTAATCTGCAACCCTGTGCCATTTTATGGGAGCATTTAGGCCATTCACGTTGAGAGCGATTATTGAAAGAAATGATTTTATTGTCATCATGTTGCCTGTGAAGTCCTTGTTTCTATAGATTGTGTCTGTAAATTTCTGTTGTATGTCACTCCTGGGGTCTTTCTCCTTAATATTTCTCCTTAATATTAATATCTCCTTTCGCCTTTCTCCTTAATATTTCTTAATATTTCTCCTAAATACATAACCCCCCTTAATATTTCTTGCAGAGCCAGCTTAGTGGTCATATATTCTTTCAGTTTCTGTCAGTCTTGGAAGCTCTGCATCTCTCCATTCTAAATGACAGCCTTGCTGGATAAAGTATTCTTGGCTGCATGTTCTTCTCATTTAGTACCCTGAATATGTCTTGCCAGGCCTTTCTGGCTTGCCAGGTCTCTGTGGATAGGTCTGATGTTATTCTGATGTTCCTCCCTCTGTACGTAAGGAATCTCTTCCCCATAACTGCCCTTAAGATGGTTTCCTTGGTTCTAAGATTTGCGAGTTTTACTATTACATGCCGGGGTATTGGCCTGTTTTCCTTGATCTTGGGAGGGGTCCTCTCTGCCTCTAGGATGTGAATGTTTGTTTCATTCCCCAGATTAGGGAAGTTCTCAGCTACGATTTGCTCAAATACATCTTCTAGTCCTCTCTCTCTCTCTACTCCCTCTGGGATTCCAATTATTCTGACATTGGAACGCTTCATGGTGTCACTTATTTCTCTGATTCTATTTTCATGGATTCTGAGTTGTTTTTCCCTGGCCTCCTCTTTTCCCTTTTTATCTATTATATTGTCTTCCAGGTCGCTTATTTGTTCTTCTGCCTCACTTACCCTAGCTGTTAGATTATCTAGATTGGATTGGATCTCACTGATAGCATTTTTAAGTTCTGCCAATTCAGCTTTCATTTCTGCCCTTAGAGACCTTATGTTGCCTTAATTGATTTCTCCATTCTAGTTATTGTCTTCACAGTTGCTAGCCTGAATTCCATCTCCGACATCTTGGTTATATCTGCATCCATTTGTAAATCTGTGGCATAAGTCATAATCTCTGAGTCTTTTCTATCTTGGGGGTTCCTCCTCCTAGTCATTCTGTTGATGGGTGTTTGAGGGAATGTATAGAGTCCAAATTATTGACCACAACCGAAGCAAGATGCACCTGTTTTCTAGGGAACTTAGGGTTGCTGGCCTCTTGTTTTCCCAGCCTGTCTTCTGCGGGAGGGGCCTTCCGTGCTGTTACTCAGGCAACCCTGTTTGGGCAGAGTTGCCCTGACCCCCTGTGTCAGGGGATGGGCTCAGGGGGAATCAGTTTTTTGGGGCTTTTGCTCTCTGGCGGCTTTCCACGTCTCTTCCACGAGTCAGAGCAGAAGAGACCATTTCCAACCCTCTGCCTCAGAGCAGAGAGACCGCAGTCTGTTCTTCAGTGAGCTCTCCATGCCACACCGTCTCCGTTTCTGTCCGTGCTGCTATAAATTGCAGCGTCCTGGATTGTGCGCCCCTCCGCAGCACTGCCAGTCCTGTCTCCAGGTCAGGGCACGTCTCTGCCCTTTGTGCTTCTAAAACTGCCAGCCGCTCCCAGTTCGCTTGCATGCAACCCCACTGCTCCAGGTTTCTGTCCTGGGGGCTGCAGTTCACAGGCGCGACCCCGCTGCTCCGGGTTTCGGCTCTGGGGGCTGCCCTAAAGTCCTTTCCCTGCCACTACCAGTCTGCGAGTCTGTGCCTGTCCGCAGCGCACAAGGCTGTCGCTCACCCGCGGTGTAGGATCCCCACGGCCAGGCACCCTCCCGCTGCCATTTATCCTCCGATATCTGCCCGGGGTATCACGGCTTCCCACTTTGCACCTCGAAATCAACTGCCCGTGATATTCTGTTTGTAGAGATCCAGGTCTTCTTACATCTCAGGCTGATTTCATGGGTGCTCAGAGTGGTCTGGTAGATATCCAGCTCAATTCCAGGGACCAGTTGAAATAGGGTCCCCTACTCCTCCACCATCTTTTCTTCCCTCCTGTGATTCAACAGTCTTAACACAATTCACAGCGCTCACCATAGCACATGTATTTTAATTGGATTTGTCTTTTTATTAGTGAATTGCAAGAATTCTTCATATACCCTGGATTTTTACTTTAACAATTCATGATCTTTGTGGCCTATAAGAAAGTTACAGTTTACAAAAGTGAAGGTCCCAGAAGTTTCTCCACTGTTTATTTACAGAAGCTTTATATTTCAGGATTACTTATAGTATTTTTTTTTTATGATGGTTTAATATTAAAATTTCTACTCTTGCCTCCCTTTGGTTCATTTCTCCTTGCATGTCTTCCTTCATTTCCTTTACTCTCAAGCTTTTTTTTAATTTTAAAAAGATTTATTTATTTAGAGAGAGAGAGAGGGAGAGGGAAAGAGACAGAGTAGGGGGAGGGGCAGAGGGAGAAAATCCCAAGCAGACTCCCTGAGGAGTGTGGAGCCCAAAGTAGGGCTTGATCTCTTGACCCATGAGATCATGACCTGAGCTTAAACCAAGACTCAGAGGCTTGACTGAGCCCCCCAGCTGCTCCTACTATCAAGCTTTTTAAACCATCACACTCCTCTCATTCTGTATAAGTGAATAGATATAATCTTCTTTTGCAGGTGTGCAGAATTTATAAATTCCCCTTTTTTTGTGTTTCACTTGGTGTCTAATTGATCAAGGTCATTTAAAAATTTGCTATCACTTTCTTGACATCATAAAATTTTCTTTCTTTATACCTGGCATGAATTTATTTTCTAAATGCTCATTCTCTATCCCAACATCCAAAACCATAATTTTGGTACTGTTTTGAGTTTAGGTATGTGTTCTTTTGAATATTTTTTGTTTACTGCATATAGATAGTAGTCAGTTCAGTAAGTTAATTACTCATCCGTACATACCATTTATGTATTAGTATCCTCTTGGATTTATTTCTGCCCTTCATGACTATTTCCTCCATGTAGAATTTCAAGTAGGTTCTTCATTTTAAAACCTTTGAGACTTTGTGTTAGAAAACATTTTTATTTTGTGGGTTTCTTTAAATGAGAATTTGCTAGTATAAAGTTATGGCATTAATTTATTTGAGTTATTTGTCTACAGTAATTTGAAAATAATGTAACACTGTTTTCTTACCTACAGTGTCAATAATTTGCTATGTACATCTGATGCTTGCTTTAAGGCACATCCACTCTCTCTGGAAACCTGGAGAATTGTCATTTTACTTTAGGTATTTTTGAAATTTCACTATAATTTATCTAGATTTGTGTATGTGGATGAGAGTCTTTTTGAAGTTTTTTTTTTTTTTTTTCTGATATGTGAACATTTTATGAAACCCAAATTTCAGTGTCCACAAACAAAGTTTTACTGAAACATCGCTACGGTTCTTTATTTACCTATTGTGCTAAGTGTCACAAGATGCTAAGTGGCAGAGATGAGTAGTTGAGACAGAGAGCGAACGTGCCACAAAGTCTAATGTTTCCTGTCTGACCCTGTGCACTCCTGTGACATTCAGGTTGGCAAGGGAACCTCTCACCTTAGACGCTGTCTTTCTCCCCTTTGCCCTTGACCCCTCGGTCACTTTAGCACTTTCTTCCCCACCTCTTCACATCTTTTTTTTTTTTTTTAAGATTTCTTTTTATTGTTATGGTAATCCCCATACATTACATCATTAGTTTTAGATGTAGTGTTCCATGATTCATTGTTTGTGCATAACACCCAGGGCTCCATGCAGAACGTGCCCTCCTCAATACCCATCACCAGGCTAACCCATCCTCCCACCCCCCTCCCCTCTAGAACCCTCAGTTTGTTTTTCAGAGTCCATCATCTCTCATAGTTCGTCTACCCCTCTGATTTCCCCCCCTTCATTCTTCCCCTCCTGCTATCTTCTTCTTCTTCTTTTTTTTTTTTCTTAACATATATTTCATTATTTGTTTCAGAGGTACAGATCTGAGATTCAACAGTCTTGCACAATTCACAGCGCTTACCAGAGCACATACCCTCCCCAGTGTCTAACACCCAGTCACCCCATCCCTCCCATCCCACCCCCCACTCCAGCAACCCTCAGTTTGTTTCCTAAGATTAAGAATTCCTCATATCAGTGAGGTCATATGATACATGTCTTTCTCTGTTTGACTTATTTCGCTCAGCATAATACCCTCCAGTTCCATCCACGTCGTTGCAAATGGCAAGATCTCATTCCTTTTGATGGCTGCGTAATATTCCATGTGTATATATACCACCTCTTCTTTATCCATTCATCTGTCGATGGACATCTTGGCTCTTTCCACAGTTTGGCTATTGTGGACATTGCTGCTATAAACATCGGGGTGCACGTACCCTTTTGTATCTTTGGGGTAAATACCCAGCAGCGCAATTGCTGGATCATATGGTAGCTCTATTTTCAACTTTTTGAGGAACCTCCGTACTGTTTTCCAGAGTGGCTGCACCAGCTTGCATTCCCACCAACAGTGTAGGAGGGTTCCCCTTTCTCCGCATCCCCGCCAACATCTGTCATTTCCTGACTTGTTAATTTTAGCCATTCTGACTGGTGTGAGGTGGTATCTCATTGAGGTTTTGATTTGGATTTCCCTGATGCCGAGCGATATTGAGCTCTTTTTCACGTGTCTGTTGGCCATTTGGATGTCTTCTTTGGAAAAATGTCTGTTCATGTCTTCTGCCCATTTCTTGATTGGATTCTTTGTTCTTTGGGTGTTGAGTTTGATAAGTTCTTTATAGATTTTGGATACTAGCCCTTTATCTGATACGTCATTTGCAAATATCTTCTCCCATTCTGTTGGTTGTCTTTTGGTTTTGTTGACTATTTGCTTTGCAAAAGCTTTTTATCTTGATGAAGTCCCAATAGTTCATTTTTACCCTTGCTTCCCTTGCCTTTGGCGATGGTTCTAGGAAGAAGTTGCTGTGGCTGAGGTTGAAGAGGTTGCTGCCTGTGTTCTCCTTTAGGATTCTGATGGACTCCTGTCTCACATTGAGGTCTTTCAACCATTTGGAGTCTATTTTTGTGTGTGGTGTAAGGAAATGGTCCAGTTTCATTCTTCTGCATGTGGCTATCCAATTTCCCAACACCATTTGTTGAAGAGACTGTCTTTTTTCCATTGGACATTCTTTCCTGCTTTGTCAAAGATTAGTTGACCATAGAGTTGAGGGTCCATTTCTGGGCTCTGTTCCATTGATCTATGTGTCTGTTTTTGTGCCAGTACCATACTGTCTTGATGATGACAGCTTTGTAATAGAGCTGGAAGTCCGGAATTGTGATGCCACCAGCTTTGCTTTTCTTTTTCAACATTCCTCTGGCTATTCGGGGTCTTTTCTGGTTCCATACAAATTTTAGGATGATTTGTTCCATTTCTTTGAAAAAAGTGGATGGTATTTTGATGGGGATTGCATTAAATGTGTAGATTGCTCTAGGTAGGATTGCCATCTTCACATTATTTGCTCTTCCAATCCATGAGCATGGAACGTTTTTCCATTTCTTTGTGTCTTCCTCAATTTCTTTCATGAGTATTTTATAGTTTTCTGAGTACAGATCCTTTGCCTCTTTGGTTAGATTTATTCCTAGGTATCTTATGGTTTTGGGTGCAATTGTAAATGGGATCGACTCCTTAATTTCTCTTTCTTCTGTCTTGTTGTTGGTGTATAGGCATTCCTATACACCAACAGAAGGCCACTGACTTCTGTGCATTGATTTTATATCCTGCCACTTTACTGAATACATGTATGAATTCTAGCAGTTTTGGGGTGGAGTCTTTGGGGTTTTCCACATAAAGTATCATATCATCTGCAAAGAGTGAGAGTTTGACTTCTTCTTTGCCAATTTGGATGCCTTTGATTTCTTTTTGTTGTCTGATTGCTGTGGCTAGGACTTCTAATACTATGTTGAATAGCAGTGGTGATAATGGACATCCCTGCCGCGTTCCTGACCTTAGGGGGAAAGCTCTCAGTTTTTCCACATTTAGAATGATATTTGCTGTAGGTTTTTCATAGATGGCTTTTACCATATTGAGGTATGTACCCTCTATGCCTATACTCTGAAGAGTTTTGATCAAGAAAGATGCTGTACCTTGTCAAATGCTTTTTCTGCATCTATTGAGAGGATCATATGATTCTTGTTCTTTCTTTTGTTAATGTATTGTATCACGTTGATTGATTTGTGGATGTTGAACCAACCTTGCAGCCCAGGGATAAATCCCACTTGGTTGTGGTGAATAATCCTTTTAATGTACTGTTGGATCCTATTGGCTAGTATTTTGGTGAGAATTTTTGCATCCATGTTCATCAGGCATATTGGTCTGTAGTTCTCCTTTTTGATGGGGTCTTTGTCTGGTTTGGGGATCAAGGTAATGGTGGCCTCATAAAATGAGTTTGGAAGTTTTCTTTCCATTTCTATTTTTTGGAACAGTTTTAGAAGAATAGGTATTAATTCTTCTTGAAATGTTTGGTAGAATTCCCCTGGGAAGCCATCTGGCCCTGGGCTTTTGTTTTTTGGGAGATTTTTGATGACTGCTTCAATTTCCTTAGTGGTTATAGGTCTGTTCAGGTTTTCTATTTCTTCCTGGTTCAGTTTTGGTAGTTGATACATCTCTAGGAATGCATCCATTTCTTCCAGGTTATCTAATTTGCTGGCATAGAGTTGCTCATAATATGTTCTTATAATTGTTTGTATTTCTTTGGTGTTGGTTGTGATCTCTCCGCTTTCATTCATGATTTTGTTGATTTGGGTCATTTCTCTTCTCTTTTTGATAAGTCAGGCCAGGGGTTTATCAATCTTGTTCATTCTTTCAAAGAACCAGCTCCTAGTTTCGTTGATCTGTTCTACTGTTCTTTTGGTTTCTATTTCATTGATTTCTGCTCTGATCTTTATAATTTCTCTTCTCCTGCTGGGTTTAGGCTTTATTTGCTGTTCTTTCTCCAGCTCCTTTAGGTGTAGGGTTAGATTGTGTACTTGAGACCTTTCTTGTTTCTTGAGAAAGGCTTGTATTGCTATATACTTTCCTCTTAGGACTGCCTTTGCTGCCTCCCAAAGATTTTGAATAGTTGTGTTTTCATTTTCATTGGTTTCCATGAATTTTTTTAATTCTTCCTTAATTTCCTGGTTGACCCATTCATTCTTTAGTAGGATGCTCTTTAGCCTCCATGTATTTGAGTTCTTTCCGACTTTCCTCTTGTGATTGAGTTCTAGTTTCAAAGCATTGTGGTCTGAAAATAGGCAGGGAATGATCCCAATCTTTTGGTACCGGTTGAGACCTGATTTATGACCTAGGATATGATCGATTCTGGAGAATGTTCCATGGGCACTAGAGAAGAATGTGTATTCTGTTGCTTTGGGATGGAATGTTCTGAATATGTCTGTGAAGTCCATTTGGTCCAGTGTGTCATTTAAAGTCTTTATTTCCTTGTTGATCTTTTGCTTAGACAATCTGTCCATTTCAGTGAGGGGGGTGTTAAAGTCCCCCACTATTATTGTATTGTTGTCAATGTGTTTCTTTGCTTTTGTTATTAATTGCCTTATATAATTGGCTGCTCCCATGTTAGGGGCATAGATATTTACAATTGTTAGATCTTCTTGTTGGATGGGCCCTTTAAGTATGATATAGTGTCCTTCCTCATATCTTATTACAGTCTTTGGTTTAAAATCTAATTTGTCTGATATAAGGATTGCCACGCCCACTTTCTTTTGGTGTCCATTTGCATGGTAAATGGTGTTCCACCCCCTCACTTTCAATCTGGGGGTGTCTTTGGGTCTAAAATGAGTCTCTTGCAGACAGTAGATCGATGGGTCTTGTTTTTTAATCCAATCTGATAGGCTGTGTCTTTTGATTGGGGCATTGAGCCCATTTACATTCAGGGTAACTATTGAAAGATAGGAATTTAGTGCCATTGTATTGCCTGTAAAGTGACTGTTACTATATCTTGTCTGTGTTCCTTTCTGGTCTGTGTTGCTTTCAGGCTCTCTCTTTGCTTAGAGGACCCCTTTCAAGATTTCTTGTAGGGCTGGTTTCGTGTTTGCAAATTCCTTTAGTTTTTGTTTGTCCTGAAAGCTTTTTATCTCTCCTTCTATTTTCAATGACAGCCTAGCTGGATATAGTATTCTTGGCTGCATATTTTTCTCATTTAGTGCTCTGAATATATCCTGCCAGTCCTTTCTGGCCTGCCAGGTCTCTGTGGATAGGTCTCTTGCCAATCTAATGTTTCTACCATTGTAGGTTACAGATCTCTTCTCCCGAGCTGCTTTCAGGATTTTCTCTTTGTCTCTGAGACTCGTAAGTTTTTCTATTAGATGTCGGGGTGTTGACCTATTTTTATTGATTTTGAGAAGGGTTCTCTGTGCTTCCTGGATTTTGATGCCTGTTTCCTTCCCCAAATTAGGGAAGTTCTCTGCTATAATTTGCTCCATTATACCTTCTGCCCCTCTCTCTCTTTCTTCTTCTTCTGGGATCCCAATTATTCTAATGTTGTTTCGTCTTATGGTATCGCTTATCTCTTGAATTCTGCCCTCGTCATCCAGTAGTTGTTTATCTCTCTTTTTCTCAGCTTCTTTATTTTCCATCATTTGGTCTTCTATATCACTGATTCTTTCTTCTGCCTCATTTATCCTAGCAGTTAGCACCCCCATATTTGATTGCACCTCATTAATAGCCTTTTTGATTTCGACTTGGTTAGATTTTAGTTCTTTTACTTCTCCAGAAAGGGTTTCTCTAATAACTTCCATGCTTTTTTCAAGCCCAGCTAATATCTTTAAAGTGATGATTCTGAACTCTAGATCTGACATCGTACTAATGTCCGTATTGAGTAGGTCCCTGGCAGTCGGTACTACCTCTTGTTCTTTTTCTTGAGGTGATTTTTTCCATCTTGTCATTTTGTCCAGAGGAGAATAGATTAATGAGAGAACAAAATGCTAACAGGGTAACAATGTTCCCAGAAAATATACTCTAAACAAATCAGAAAAGACCTGAAGCAGTGGAAAAAGAAAGGGAAAGAGAGAAAAAAAGAAAAAGAAAAAAAAAAAAGGAAAAGAAAAAGATAAAGATAAAAACAAACAAAAACAGAAAAAAACCACAAAAAAAAACCAGAATGTGATCAAATATGATCAGGCTGGTTTATAGATCAGTGCCACACACTAGATTTTGGGTGTATTTTGGTCTGTTAGATGAAAGTGCCTCCCAAAATTTTAAAGAAAGAAAAACTTATATATGTACAAAAATAAGGGTTGATATGATGAAGGGATGGAATATGACTGTAAAGATGGAAATTATAAAAAATTTTATAAAAGGAATTGATAAGAAGTTGTTTGAAAAAAGAAAGAAGAGGATTTAAAAAAAAAAAGGTGAAAAAAAAAGGGAGAGAATGTGATCAGGCAGGGGAGTAGAAAAAAACCATACAATAGAGATTTAGGGTATATTTTGATCTGTTAGAAGAAAGTATCTCAAAATTTAAAAGGAGAACAACTTATATATATATGCCAAAAATACGGGTAACTACTATGAAGGGATAGAATATGACTCTAAAAATGAAAACTAAAAATGTTTTTTTAAAAAAGGGATTGATAAGATGTTGGTTGAAAAAGGGAAAAAGAAAAATTCAAAAAAAAAAAGACAGTTTAAAAAAAAAATGAACTTTGAATGACTAAAGAATCATGGTAAAAAAGCCATGAATTCTATGTGCATTATTCCCCTAGCGCTGGAGTTCTGCCGTTCTCATTGATCGGTAAACTTGGTCTTGGCTGGCTGTTTTCGCTGATCTTCTGGGGGAGGGGCCTGTTGCCGTGGTTTCCAAAAGTCTTTGCCAGAGGCGGAATTGCCCCGCCCTTGCCCGGTCCGGGCTAAGTAATCTGCTCGGGTTTGCTCTCCGGAGCTTTTGTTCCCTTCAAGCTTTCTGTACAGCTTTGGAGGCAGAGAGTGAAAATGGCGGCCTCCCAATCTCCGTCCCGGAGGAGCCGAGAACTCAGGCCCCGCTCCTCAGCGAGCCCCCAGAGAAAAGCCACCAGTCACTCCTGTCTCCCTGGTCTCCAGCCACACTCCGTGCTCACCCGGCCTGTGACCGCGCGTTTCTATGTCTGGCACCCGACCCCGTGTGGAGTCTCCAAACCTAGCAGATCCCTGCGGTGTGCTCCTGCACCTCTCCTCCCGGGGGAAGAAGGTGAGTCTCCCCGGATCTGCCGCTTGTTTGGTCCCTGCTGGAGGAGCAGTGGCCCGACTGTGCCGCGGATCACGGTTTATGGCAACCCCGAGCTGAGAGCCCGTGCCTCGGCTCCGTCTCTGCAGCTGGCTTCCCCGCTCCGATACCTGGGAGCTCTGCCGCACTCAGGCACCCCCGGTCTTTCTGTGACCCCGAGGGTCCTGAGACCACACTGTCCCACGAGGGTTCCACCCCCTATTAGCCACCGGAGTGACGTCCCTCAGCAGAGCAGACTTCTAAAAGTTCCGATTTTGTGCTCCGCAGTTCTATCACTTGCCAGAAGCGGCCAACGGAGGTCCCTCCCCCGCCGTCTATCCTCCCGAATATCGCCTCGGATTCACTTTTCCGCACGTCCTACCTTCCAGAAAGTGGTCGCTTTTGTGTTCAGAGAGTTGTTGCTATTCTTTTCTTCGATCTCCTGTTGAGTTCGTAGGTGTTCAGATTGGTTTGATCCCTATCCAGCTGAATTCCTGAGACCAGACAAAATCCAGGTCTCCTACTCCTCCGCCATCTTGCTCCGCCCCCCCCAGTCTTTTTGAAATTTTAATTTTTCTTTAATTCTTAGAAATTATCAGTTTTTATTATTTAAAAGATTTTCTCTTTTATGTTTTCTCTTTATACTTCTACCATTTATATCCTTAACTTTTTAAAAATATTACTTATCTTTGTCCATTTCTGATAGTTTCTAGGAAATTATCTTGACCCTGTCTTTTAACTTAGTAACTTTCTTTTTCTGCTATTAAATTCATATTTGATATTTACATTTCAGCTATTATGTGTTTTATATTAATACTTTATCCCTTTTTATAAAGATCTGACCTTCATGTTACTATAACTTTTCTGATCTCTTTGAGGATATTTATTTTGCTTATTTTAAATTCTTATTCTTACTGGTTCATCGATTTTGTTCACCTTTTATTTTTGCTCAGTTTGTTGTCTTTCTTCTATAGAGGTTTTATTCTTCAGAGGTCTCAGTTTTTCTGGTTGGATTATATTCCTTTGAGTAAAAGAGCAAAGATGAGTTAAAGTTTGATCTCTAGTTGGTGCATTTCTGCATAAGTTTGGAGTTGAAGATGGTGAATGAGGAAGGCATATTAGGTGGTCAGAGTCTGGAAGAGAATGGTATACTTCCATTTTTGACAATCCAGGTGACACTGTCTCTAATGGAATTTCCTCATCTATCTTCTCTGAAACTTCTTTCCTCTAAGACTTTTTTTCACAGGGTTTTAGTCTCTCAGGTTGTAGAGTCCAGTGGAGGCTGTGGAGGACGTATCAAATGCAACTGGGTCTGCCTGCACCATTTTATCCATTTTCCATCCCAACCAATCTTGATTGCAATCTTGATATTAGGCCACTGCCTCAAGTCAGAGCTCTCCAGAGAAACAGAATGAATAGGGTATTATCCCTATAACTCTCCCTCTGCCTCTATCTAATCAGTGCTCTCTTTACCACTGGAAACAGTCATTAGTACCTTTAAGCTTAATCAGAATGAGAACCAGTTCCAGAATTCACAGAACCAATTAAGAAAAACTCATCTTTCAGATTCTGTTCTTCTAGAAACACCATTCTTGGTACCAAATTCTATTATCAGTCAGGGTTCTCCAGAGATACAGAATCACCAGGACTTACACACACATGCACAGAGACACAGACACAGACACACAAACACACACAGAGGGAGAGAGAGAATTGGCTACATAATTGTGGGGTTGTGAGGGGTGGAGGCTGGCTGGTCCAATGTGTAGGGGCGTGCCAGCAGGCTGGAAACTCAGACAGGAGCTGATACTACAATATTGAGGAAGAATCTCTTCTTCTTAAGGAAACCTCAATTTTCCCTCTTAAGACTTGAAATTGATTGGGTGAAACTTTTCTACATTATCGAGGATAATCTCCTCTACTAATGTTGACTGATTGTAGATGTTAACCACATCTACCAAATGCCTTCACAGCAACACCTAGATTAGTGTTTGATTAAATGATTTGGTACTGTTAGCCTAGCCAAGTTGACACATAAAATTAACCATCATTTACCTGCCCATTTTTAAAGAAAGCAGTGACCTACTTAGCAAATATAGGGAAAAGACAACTGAAAGATTCACCCAAGTATTTTTTATCTGGGATAAATAGCCAACTTTTCTGTGCTGCCCATTTTTATGCACACTGAAAAACATTTTATTCTTTGGTCTATCAATGCCTTCTTATTTACATTGTTGTATATTTAGGACTGATATGGGGGAAGGAGCCAAAAGCCTACATCAGTTTTCTGTAATCTCTAAAAATAGAAGACTCAGAAGGAATTTAGAGGCAAAAGCTGTGTTGTGATTCCTCCCAACTTATCTGGAGTAGACAGCCATGTGACCTATCTTCTTGCAATGGTGCTATTCTCAAGGAGACTTTACTTTTGGTAGATAATAGAGAGCTGGTGAACTATCAGAAGGGTCTCTTGTTACCAGACTTTGTCATAAAATGTCTTCATTTGCAGTGATTGTTCTGGTACAGATGTAAGTAGGCACAGAGAACTTTTTATTTTTTGGGTAAACTTCCATAGTTAAAAATTCAGGATCACTGATATGCTGATTGGTACTCTGAATCCTAGAAGAGCTTTCAAAATAACACCAAAACACCACTGAAAGGACTGATATTGCAGTAAAATAAATATACACAAGCTATTGTGATCCTATATTTTTTCATGAGGTTCATCTCCAAATCTATTTAGCGGTCCTGTTAGGTGTTCTGAAGCCTTCTAAAATGATTTTAGGACAAATGCATAAAATTGGAGCTCCTTGGCATGCCTAGAGAGAGGCTTAGACCTTTGGAAACTCTAAAGTAATGGTTCTCAAACATTAATGTTTATGTATGACAGTTACCTGCACTCTAGGCAATTCTGAAGGAGATGGTCTCTATTAAAATACACTTTGGATATGATACTCTATTATTACCAGACTTTCTTTGTGATCTTTCAGATGGAAGCCCTGTCTGGAATCAGAAGGTATCTTCATGGCAAATTCAGTCCGCTAAATCAAGATTTGAACCCTAGCATGGTTGTAAGATTTCTAGAGACCTTGAAGCCCTTACACGCTTCAGTAAATGACACGGATCACTGCCTCTCAAATCCTTCTTCCACAATCTTTTATGTATAAGAAACCCTTTCCACTTATCACTCTATCGTTAACTCAGCACACCACAACAAAAAATTATTCAGTCCAAAATGTCAATAGTGTCAGTATTGAGAAACTATGATTTAAAGTAATATTTATGAATGGAAATAACGCTAATGATTTTCAAACTAGAGGTTCAATCTAAACTATAATACATTACAAAATTATCCTTTAATAAATATATGATATTTTAACAAACTGTCATAGTTAAATTTGATCTTTTTAGGCTGAAATACTATGTTTTTCCACAAGAAAAATCTTAAGTGTTATAAGTAGTAAATTTGAAACAAAGACTCTATCAGTTATCTGTATAGATGTGGACTAGTAATGGTAGAAATATGTTATGACCTATCTAAGCTTACAAATAGAAAATGCAGCTTATATTATGGAATCTAACATTCCTGAATATTAACAAATAAAAATTGGGGGCAAAATAACATGTAATTTCTTTCTTTCTAATTGTTTTAAGCATTAGCTAATTTTTCTTTAAGATTTTATTTATTTATTTGATAGAGAAAACATGAACGGGGGGGAGGGGCAGAGGGAGAAGCAGGCTCCCCACTGAACAGGAAGCCCGACAAAACTGTTGCAATCCCAGGACCCTGGGATCATGACCTGAGCCAAAGGCAGTTGCTTAACTGACTGAGCCACCCAAGCGCCCCTAGCTAATGTTTTTCTACAAAACAAAGTGGTGTCACTAAATTTTGAGTCCAAGAGATAACTGTATATTTCTTTTTTAATGATTAGTGTTTTTTTTTTTTTCCTTTTTAAAGAAGAAACAAAGAAAACTTGTGTTGTACTTTCCTCACCCTTTGGTCTGTTATAAAAACAAAATTTGGTGAGAAGCATAATTTGGAAACTATCAAAACTTTGAGGAAGACTACTACCAAATTATTCAGATATGATGACCATTAATATTTTGGTGTGTATCTTTATTGTTTTCCTTATTATATAAATATAAAATATTTATATTCATATCTCTGTACATATTGAGCTATCTACAGTATCTAGATATATGTTGATATATATTATAGTTAAACTCTATATAATATAATGGATATTTTTTTTACTCATCATATTTTGGACATTTTTGTATAAACTTACATCTACTTCAATGACATGATTTTAATGAGTATATCTTATGGCAATATCATAATTCAATGGATTCCTTTTTATTAGATATTAGATATTTTATCAGATTTTCATTTCCATCATAGTGATATAATTCTGTATTGGGGCACCGGGGTGGCTCAGTCAGTTAAGTGTCTGACTTCAGCTCAGGTCATGATCTCAGGGTCCTTTGATGGAGCCCCACGTGGCACCCTGCCTTGTGATCCCTGCTCAGCAGGGAGTCTGCTTCTGGCCTTCTCCCTCTCCCTCTGCCCCTCTCCCCTGCTTGTGCTTGCTCTCTCTCTCTCTCTCTCAAATAAATAAATAAAATCTTTAAAAAAAAACCCTCTGTAGCGGTAAGGTCTGCCTCTTAAATAATGTGTACAACTTTAGTATTTAGATCAGAGAACTTTTCTTTTTAAAAAGGACATATTTACATTCATTGCTATAACTGTTCTTGGCCTTCTGTCATTTTGTTTCATGTATTTGACTTTTTGATTTTCTTGCATTTCCTCTCTGACTGTAAGTATTAACTTTCTTTTCTATTTTATCCTCACATAATTTGTAAGATATGCTATTAGTGGCCACATTATGCTATTTTTAAACATTATTATTTAACCTTTTTTCTAATTTTTCTCTTAAAAATAAAATCATATATTACTTTTTCATTCCTAGCTATTTCTAGAAAGTGACATCACATAAATCTCATACATTAGACAAACTCATATAAGGGCATTTTGAAAAAAATTGAATAATAGATGGATTTTCCAAGAATACTTATATTAGAATGTGGGAAATAAACTCTTTCCCCTGAAAATGCCATACTGAAGATTTCTCCTTTATGTAATAATATGATCCCTTTAAATGTTCAAAGAATTTTAGTGAGCTATATTATATATGTTTATAAAATTCTTTTATATACAGCCCAGTGTCTTAAAATATATCGCTGGAGAATGAGAAATACAAAATATGAAGTTTTTTTGTTTTTGTATACTGGTCTTGAGGAATCACTTTATTTTTAGGTTTTTAATTAGGTATGGATGTTTGTATGATGTATAAGATTCTGAAGAAAATTGTAGGTTCTACTGTAAGGTATATAAATCTTTTTTAGGAAACATTTTATTCTTTTTTCTTATGTCTATATTGTTTACATACAATTTCTATTTTCCATTTTCCACTCTCAAATTCCTATAAATTTGAGAACGATGAATGAAAATCAATGTAAAAATTGTTGTTCTTTCATTTCTATCATTTTAGCAGACATACCCCTTTAGTGGGTAGAAACATTGATCTTTCTTGATCTTTCTTTTCAAATGAGGGACTACTTTTTGACTCAAGTGATCTTTTGAGACATGTTATTTTCATCTGTCTTAATATATGCAATTGAATTTGATAATGGTGATAATAGTAACATATTACAACTATTTTTAAGAAATAAGTGTTTGAATTCTAAACTGTATTTGAACAATAACTCACTTGGAAATAGTCAGACTTTTACTTAAGAATAAGAAGTTAAGGGACTAGGGGGATGGGCAAAATAGATAAAGGGGATTAAGAGGTACAAACTTACTATTATAAAATAAATAAATCATGGAGATAAAAAGTACAGCACCTGGGTGGCTCAGTCATTAAGCGTCTGCCTTCGGCTCAGGTCATGATCTCAGGGTCCTGGGATCGAGCCCCGCATCGGGCTCCCTGCTCAGCGGGGAGTCTGCTTCTCTCTCCTTCTGCCTCTCCCCCTGCTTATGCTCTCTCTCACTCTTTTTCTCAAATAAATAAATAAAATCTTAAAAAAAAAGTACAGTATAGGGACTATAATCAATAATATTGTAATAACATTGTATGGTGACAGATGGTGACTACACTTGTGCTGAACACTGAGTAATGGATAGAATTTTGGAATCACTATGTTGTGCACCTGAAACTAATATAACATTGTATGTAAAAATTAATCCATGGATTAAAAATAAATAAAAAAATAAAGTAATAACTGGAAAGAAAAAAATAAGTATTTACAAAATTATGGAAAATATTCTCTTTATTTCTATAATAAAGGGAAGTTAAATACTCTTGGTACTATGAACAACTAATTAAAATAAGTTACTTAAAAAAGAAACCATAGTATGCATTTATCATAAATTTAATTTTTATGTTATATTCTTTTTTTGTTATTGTTGTTAAAAGTATGGTTTTTCACGTTTATTTCCAAACTGATCATAAACCAACTGTCTCTAATGAATAAACAGCTGCCTATATCATATTACTATGAATATAAAGAAATTAGAACAAATTTTCCATAAACATTAAAATGCTGGGTGATTTTAAAAATTTGCTTAGGAAAATACACAACAGCACTACAGCTTTTGGTGGTTTTTTTTCTTAAAGTAGGTTTTTAAACTCCCGAAGCATACTCCCCTCCTAAGAAATAAAAACTTGTCTGAATGCCAATAATGCACTTGCTCTTTAACCGTACTAAAGACTATGTTTATCTGCTCTCTGTGTTTTAAGGGTTGTGGGTTTGCTCTGCTCCGAGTATCTTAGTAAGACCTGCCCAGAGCAAGACTTTCAACTTCCTATCTGCTGGTGTCATGAGAACCCCACCTCCTTCAGTACTGGAAGATGATGGATGTCCAGAAAAATAACTTTAGATAGGTGTTGAGAGCAGGCTTACAGTACTGTAACCCGCCAGTGGGGCTCACGCAGGGCATGTGGGCTCAGGATCAGGTTGGTTGTCAAGAAGTGAGGGGCTGGTCCTGCAGAAATGCAGAGGGTCTGAGAGGCAACATCCAAGCTGCTGTGTTCTCGTGCCCGAGGGCGAGTTAGTATTCATAAATGCACAGGCCCTCCTATAGCATCATCTTTGCCTCGCTTCAGGGAGCTCTTCAGTTCTTGGGTGAAGTCCATTACAGTTATTCTTTGTAATACCTGCCCCTTTACTTAAAACTGTTTTATTCCCAGAACTCGGTTCTCTACTTCTTATTCAGTTTTTCTTCATTCTTGCCTTAGTGAATACAAACTAATTACTCATCAGGGTTCTCGAATGAAAAGTAGAAAGTCATCTAGTCAAACAATCAACTTCTTTATTGAGAGGGAATTTGCTAGTCTATTCCATACAGTCCTTAGGGGCTCTTTGAACAGGACATATCAATGTTTCTTACACATTTCCCCTACTTTACATTCACAAAGACATTATAAGAATTCAAGAGCTTATTACAGCCTTCTTACTGGTCTCTCTGTCACTATTTTCTCCTGCCCTCAATTTATTCCACACACTGATGAGGTTACACATTTTCTAAAGCTGAAACACTCAGTTTTTCAACAAGGAAACCTAAACTCCTTGGCTAGCATTCAAGAATCTGGATGGTTTGTCACCACGCTACTGTTCATGGCTTCCTTTCCATTGTTCTACTTAGTATACCATAAACTCCAGAAAAAGGGGAGTTTGATCAGGCTGAATGTGCCCTTAATTTCCTTGACAATTCCCTTGTACTTAAGCTGTTCTCTTTACTATACTGCTTCTCTCTTCATCCCCATGCTCTCCCCTTTTGAAATCTTTTAAAACTTTAAAACACAGCTCAAATGACCACCACCTGGGTGGCTCAGTCCGTTAAGTGTCCGACTCTTGATTTCGGCTCAGGTCATGATCCCAGGGTCCATGCTCAGCAGGGAGTCTGCTTGAGGATTCTCTCTTTTTCTCTCTCCCCCTGCTCACACCCTCTCTCCCTAAAATAAACAAAATCTTTAAAACAAAACAAGACAAAACAACACAGCTCAAATGATTAATTCTCCTTTAACCTTTCCAGGATAATTTTCAGTCACTATTCAGGTCTCTCATTTTGGGGCTTCCCACAGGGAATTTCATTCTTTTATTAGTGAAATGTTTTATTATTATATTTAATCTCCCCTACTGGATGTTAAGCTTTGTGGAGCAGATCCTGAACCTTATTTTTAATTCTTATGACACTAACTAGCAAAATACCTGGCACATAGTAGGCCTTTAATAGACATTTATTTTCATTAAAGATTATAATGATATAAATCTTTGTGTATTAAATATTTAATTAAAAGTAAATAAACTTAATTATATTTTAAGGAAAGTGTTATTTCCTAAGAGCAAGTATTCCTTCATGTCTAAAATGTCAAGTTGTTTCCACTTGAGAAAAACATAAAAAGCAACACTATTAAGACAAATATAGTAGAAATCAACCTAGGAAATAAAATAATTATACTTTTGAATCAATAACATTTTGAATATGTACTATAAATATATGCTATTATTTGATAATTATATCTTGTTTAAACTAAATCCAATAAAAATTAAATGATACTCCTTATTTCAAAGCAATAAGATATTAGAATTGAATTTTGGAGTTATGTCTAAAATCATGTTATGGTGTTTAATATTTTGAAATGGCAAGAAGTGCTCTGCATTTGGAGATTTCTTTCCAATATTTTTCTCTAAGATGCTTGAATTAACCCAATAACTATCTCTCTTTTTCTGTACTAACACCATTTAAGGTTATATGATTTTTGTTTTGTTCATGTTCAAGCTCCATCACTAAAACATGAGCTTACAATTCTTAATCTTTCTTCTATTCTTTGGTGTACTGTGCATGTATGAATATATTCATATCAACTGATTTTTTTAGAAGGCATGATAATCTAGAATTTGGTCAAGAAATTTTATATCAGATAAATATACCAAATATCAACTCTGAGGATGCATGGAAACAAAAAAGGTATTTTTGTTTATTTTTGTGTGGAGATAAATGAAGAGAGAAACAGAGTGATACTAAAGACACTCAGAGTGAAAATAGACTTCAGAATGACTGTCTCAGAAGGCAGTGATATCATCAACATGGTGGGAGACATTGTTCTTTCCTGAATTGGCTCCCCTTTAGGTGGAGAACAAGGAACAACTATTCATGGATACCACTGAGAGAATCCTAGAACATGGGGGTGAGGCTGAAACACCCTCCTGTTACACAGAGACCAAGACAGACTACATTAGAAAGGTAAGCGGGGGGCGGGGGAGGGGAGGGGAGCGCTGGGTGGCTCAGTCGGTTAAGTGTCTGACTTGGCTCAGGTCATGATCTCAGGGTCATGGGATTGAGCCCCATGTTGCCCCCAGTCCCTCTGGGTTGCCCTGTGTTGCCCCATATCAGGCTCCCCACTCAGCAGGGAGTCTGCTTGTCCCTCTCCCTCTGCCCCTACTCCTGCTTATGCTGTCTCTCTCAAATAAATAAAATCTTTAAAAAAAAAAAAGAAAGGTAAGAGGAGTAGTTACACCTGACCACATTGCCCCTTGCCCAGGCTGAGTTCTTCTCTGAGCTTACAGGTACTTCAGTGGGTAAAGAGAGCCAAGGGTAAATATCTAGCTTCCCCAGTGTTGTGGGTTACTTGTTGGGAGCTCTGACTCCACTCTCATCCCACAGGAATCCCAGGGCAATCTCTGGGGCTTGACCACTAGTGGGGCATTTCCCACTTGTGACTGGGAAATGGGGAGGGGGTTGCTATAACCAGCACTCTGATCTTGGCAGAATTACTGGCTCCATAGAGGATATAGATGGAACAAAATAGACAGCGTTAAGAGAAATTACTTTGAAGCCTGACTCACAAGCTAAATTCTGGTTTGCCCATGTACTAGGGGTATGTTCTTTGGCAAGTGACTTAGTATCTCTGTTCCTTGGTTTCCCTGTTGATAAAGTATAATAATAAAAGCCACCTCATTGGGTTATAGTATTAAAATACTTATTTTATGTTAAACATTGAGAAACTTACCCATTCTATATAAATGACAATTGTAATTATGTCAGAAGCACTTTAGATACCCGGGAATACTAATAATACCTAACACTTTGTGTAGAACTTACTCTGTGCCAGGCACTTGACATATATTACCTCATTTAATCCATTCAATTACTTTCTGGGTGCCAACAGGAATGTAATAGCATACTCAAAACAGGTAATGTAAGGATAATTGAATCTACTTCATGAAGGGCTTGCATAGCAAGCAAGATTTATCCTCTCTAGGTCTGAAGGGGCAAATGGAGTTTGTTGGACCTAATATATGTAACTATATGAAGAGTGTTGCCAACCAGGAGCTGTGGTCTTTGATATGTGACTGTAGCCAATCTACAGTAACCTGGAAAAAAGAGAGGAAGATAAATGTGCCTACATCACACCCCACCATCTCCATCTCTGGTCTAAGGTAGAAGGCAAGAGACCTCAATGATTTGGTTCATATGAGTAAGCCTCTTTAAGCACAGAGTAGATTAGGGATAAGTAAAGAGGGGTATCTGGTGGGCAAACATAAGATATACAGCACAAAACTTTACGGAATGAGTTATTGCTATACTCAGGTAGAGAAGAAAAAACTGAGACTCTGGAAGGTTGCATAATTTCTAGTACCAACTTGCTAAGCAAAGGATGGAATCAAAGTTTGAACCCAGACAATCTAGCTCCCAAGGCGATGGTCTTAAATAATATCCCCTATGGCACGGTAGGTATCTACTGGAGTTTACACTTAGCAAAAGCAGAAATCAAAGGACTCATCTTTCAGAGAAAAGTTATCTTAGAAAATAGGGGAAGTCACAAGAATGATATTGCTGCTATAATTTATTTTAACTAATAAAGGGTAATTGAGGAAGTAGAAGTGTTAGAAACTTGGGAAAATTGGCCCTTTTGGAGTTCATAAAAATCACTAATGGAATATACAGTAGAGTTGGGTTTTTTATATTTGGAGACATTTGAAAATGCCAAACAGGAAAAGAACATCATATTTATATTTTGGATGTAGTACAAGAAGAAAACAGAAGGGAAAGTTCTGTGGTTTAGGGCCATCCACACATTACACTGAGAATAAGTTCCCATTTTTCTTTCAACTTCTCCGTTAAGAACTGGTAGTCTGAAACTAATCATGATAACAGGGAAATTAATCCCAAGACATTTGAGAAGATTGTTCAAGAGCATTGAGTCAGATCAAAGAAGCTTAAGTCACTAACTAGCTCTAGATAAATTAACTTTGTAAGGACATTTCTGTAATCTTAACCTTTTCCCCACTTCCAGTGCTAGACACTTTTGTTCAATGTCTTGGTGCCTCAAATTCAACCTGTAAAAATAGTTCATTCTCCATACCCAAACTTGCTCCTACTTTTCCATTTTTTCTTAAATTTAGTCTCTTCATTCACTTGATTCTCCTAGTTATATGTTCCTGAAGCTTCATAATCAAATGTCTTATCATTTGATGAGCCAATTGTTTTTTCAGATGCTGCTTGGCAAGCAATCTACCATTTCTTAAATCTCAGATTCTTTGCAATCCCACTCAAGTAGTTCTAGTTCAGTCTTTAATTACATTAATGCAAGAACTGTTATATTGATTGTGTACAAGGAAATACAAGGCTGAGTAATATGCCGCTCATGCTATGAATTATCTCATGATTTAGTCTGTCTCCCTCCTGCACTATTGTGTCATCTCTTTTCTGGCCCCCTTTTACCCATCTTCACACCAGTGTAATATATCCTGAGGACTGCCAATAGTGATGGCCCCAAAATATAGATCTGATCATATCACAACCCAATAATTTTCACATGTGCCTTTCCTGAATTACCAAAATTCCATTATGGATGAATAAACAGTATAGAAGTTGTTCTAAAGTTTCTTATTTTCTCAGCCGGAAGGGCTGTGGAGTGGGTGGTGAGTAAAGAAAAACAAAAGTAACTTCTCTTGTAGGAAAATCTCTGAGCTTGATTATCCAATGTTGATGACTCAAAGGAAAACCAAAACCCTAAGAAACTCTTCATTAGGTTAACATTTGGTTTATGAATTTGGAAAAACATGTCTTTTTCTAATTATTTTAAGGCACTATATTCTAAAAGTTTTACAGTAGAAAGTGGGATATAAGCTTCAAAATTAATTATGCAACTATTTAATAGGATTTTAATGCTCACTTGTCTTTTAAGAATACTGCATAAAACAGAGAGAAAATAAAAGAGCAAATTGCTGTATTATAGGCTAAACTATAAAAGGAATAAAGACTTAAGTAGTTTCTTGCCTAGCATTCCTAAAAATCTATTTTAAATTCTGTAATAAAATTATTTTACAAATTTAAATACTCTAATGATAATGATATTAGATTCAGTCCCTTCCATCATTTTTATTTAAACTTTCCTAATTTTAAGAAACAAGAGGGAAGATGAAATCTACAGTGATGGACAACACAGTACTGATTTGAAGGAATATTGTATTTCCTCAAGAATAAGTATTTCTCCTCCAAGCAGTGCCCAGATAGGGCATCTCTAATTATTTCAATTTACTAGACTTAATAATTTTACTCACAACAGCATGAGACAGTTAAAATGTCATTTCACAGATAAGGAAATTGAGGTGCATAAAGTTGAAATAATTTGCCCAGGGTCACATTGTTATTAGGAGCTGGAGCTGGAATTTAAGCCCCAGTTTTTTGGGTCATATTGTACATTCCTAGGGCTTTCCATTTTGCACCATTCTTCCAATCAATATTTTTAGTAGACTATTTATCACTGCAAATATTCCAAACCCAATTACAGAAGTACTCAGGGGTGAGTTAAATTTTGGCCTCCCAATGCTGCTCACTGGGACTGTGGTAATGGTCCCTCAAGAACTGTCTTGATTTATCTGTAGTCTTTCCTCTTGGCTTGTTTCAGAGGGCTTAAATGCTGCTTCCACAAATATCTTACTGTCCTATTATCGCCACTGTTTCTAAGGTTTCCTTACACCTGCAACATAGTCCTCCAGATTCATTTTTTCCTGATTTCCACCTCTTCTGCACTCTCTCTCTTATAGGTTACTCTCTTATTCTTCTATACAACTTATGATTCACTTTCATTCCTTGCTTTTCTATTCCACAGTCATCTGCTCCCACTATAACTTTGCTTCTTATAGTGGTATTTTATTCTTTGTTTCCAGTCGTCTTGTAAAGGATCCTTTCTTTTCCTTTAAAAACCTTGATATTTAGAAGGAAACATTTTATTCCTGAGTAAGCCCGGCGAGGAAAACAAATTCTCTCAAAAACAGTGCAACTGTCTTCATGTGGCTTTTTTCCTCCTCAAATTTAAACCACCTTCTGTTCCAAGAACATTTACATAAGTAGTTGAAAGGTCGTTAGACAGAAATGCCAACGTGGTGAATTGGTGAATTTTCTTTTTAATCCTCTGCTATCCACCTGCATTTACATCCGTTCACCTTTCTTACATAAGACCATGTGACTATTCATGATATAAATGATTTGTCCTACCTTGGTAATGATGTTTGAAAAATAACACAAAGTTTGCAACAAAATTTTTTTTCAATGACTAACACCCATGTAAGACCTTACTATTGATAACCAGGAATAATTTGTAAATCACTGGATTTCTTAACCTGAGTGTTTCAATGATTTGAATTGCTAGCTCTTTCTTTTCCCAGTTGTCTCTGCTAAGACACAAAAAATAGGTATTATTTGATAAAAATTTCCTAAATATTAAAAAAATTCCCTCATCAATACAAATTACACTTGGAAAAATCTGACCCAGATGCTTTTCTATAAATTTTGAAAATACATACCAGATGAAATAAGGGTAATTAAAAAATTAGGAATTCTAAACACTTTTCACCAAGTCCAACTTTTTGGATAAGCAAGTCTTGCTATATAAGCACTCAAAGTAAAAACTGTAGTGTAATTTAGGTAGTATCAGAGCTGATTGGAGTTAGAGTCATATGATTCTTCTAGTTTCTTTTGCAAGAACCAGGTGATTAGGCACATATTATTTGGAGTTTGCATGTTATCAGCTTTCTATCAATTTTGGAAGGCAGATACAGGTGCCCTGGAAAAATTCTGAATCATAAATAATTGAAAGGTGGGTTCTTTAGATTATAGAAGATTTTAACTGATTCCTACCATGGTCACAAGATACACAATGTTAGGATAGGAATTAGAGTGTCTGGCGGATTTTTTTTTTTTTTCTAGAGTGTCTGGTGGATTTTTATTGCTGTTTAGAGTCAATCTTTTGTATAGTCAGTCCTATTCATCTACAATACATACAACAGATATCAGTAGAGTGGCAAGGTCAGCCACCCCGAGTACCACAGTCACTGGAATCCTCCCACCGTGCACATGATACACAGTTCATCCGGTGGGAGTGGACAGGGCACTTCACCAAAGGGAAGCTAGCCGGTAAAATAGGTTATCTAAGCTAGAGGTCAGGTCTACATGACAGGAAGATGTGGTCAGGCACTCAGGCACATAGAGATGAAGTGTGAAACTCGGCAAGCTGTAATGCAGAAATCAGATGTCCATGGGAAACATGGGTGAACCAACATTCCCTGTTAGTCAAAAGCTCATGTCACAGTCTGAGCATTCAGCCATTCACAGCCAGGCATGAAGTGTGTTATTGCGTAGTAAAAATAGCTGATATTCAGATATCTATATATCACGTCATATACAATGAAATGTGTTCAAAGGCACCACACATTGCCATAATTTTATCATCCATTATTTAAAACCATCCAAGGAAAATGTTATTCTTACCCTGAGGAGAGAAGCAAGAATTCAGAACAAGAATGGAGCTTGACATTTGACTGTGTGTTCTGAGGCAAAAGCTTACGTGTCTTATGCTCATCACTAGAATTAAGTTAAAGCCCAAACTCACACGGGAGGCTCAGGAACCTTTTCGGAACAGGAAACCACACAATTCCAACCCTGTAATTTATTTCCATTCCCAAGCAGAATAGATGTGCTCTTCTTATATCTGGCCACTCTAGGTCTGATGAGGCAGAAAACTATATGTGGATCCTGGGGATGGCCATGTTGTGATAAGAACTTTTGTTCAAACACTAGGCAAACTGGACTCCATAGGATTGGATTTTAAGAGGAAAAATGATGCTTTTGACCAGTAATTACTAAACACTGGTGCTGGGACTAGTCTTAGTTTTGTGTGTGTGTGTGTGTGTATACATATATACATATGTATCTATAAATATGTCCTTAATATTTTGTGTGAAATGAGATAAGGAAATATACTCAGTTTTCACATTTATTAAATATAAAGAATTATTCTTTTAGATAATGAATTTCTTGTATTTAAAGAAAAATAAATTGCTCTTTTATAAAACGGTAGTAAAAAATTTAGTGGAAATAGCTGTGTTTTTTTGTTTTGTTTTTTGTTTTTTGTTTTTTTTAATAGTAGAGACTATGTGCCAGTTCTTAGCTACTGTTCTTAGCTTTTTATAAACACTAGCCCAGAGGTGGATACCTTAAAAAATGGCCACATATTATTTGTTGCTTCTCTCTTTAAGATGTGGAGTTTACTCTCTTTCCTTCCAATCCCTGTGATTTCCTATGAGCAATAGAAAGTAGCAGAAATAACATTTTTGTTACTTCTCAGCCTCAGCCTCAAGGTGCTTTTATAGATTCCACTCTCGTTTGAAATGCTGCTTACCTTAATGTAAGAAACTCCAGTGGTCCACCAGAGATGTGAGTAGGGCCATCTTGAACTATCCAACTTTGCAACCCCTGGATGAATACATTATGAACTTCATGAACGATCCCAGGAGAGAGCAGCAGAAGAAAGGTTTTGCTGAATCCAGCCCAGATTGCAGAATCCTGAGCAAATTGAATGGTTACTATTTTAAGCCACTCAGTGTGGGATTGGTTTTTATGCATCAAGGGCTGTATAATGCACTTCATTATTTACTACGCCACTACCGCAGTTCTCTCCTTCACCTTCTGCAGTTTCATTTACCCATGGTCAACAGCAATCTGGAAGCAGGTGATCCTCCTCTGACATATCATCAGAAGGTCACTGGGAGCCTAACTCTGTCATGACACCTAAATCATTCACCTCATTTCATCTCGTCACGTGGGCATTTTATCACCTCACATCGTCACAAGAAGGGTGAGTACAGTACAAGAAGATATTTTGAGAGACAGATCACATTCACATAACTGTTATTACAGTATATTATTATAATTGTTCTTTTTTATTATTTATTATTGTTAATCTCTTACTGTGCCTAATTCACAAATTAAACTTTATCATAGGTATCAATGTATAGAAAAAAACATATATAGGATTCAGTACTATCTGCAGTTTCAGACGTCCACTGGAGGTTTTGGAACATACGCCCTGTGGATAAGGGGGGACTACTGTCGTATAACTTTCTAGTATGCTATTACTATCCCCATTTTACAAATGAGGAAACAGAGGCTCAGAGACATTAACAACTTGCCGAAGTCATACTTCTAGCAAATGGCATTTCTTAGATTCACAGGTAGGCAAAATTTTAGAACTTAGGATGCTAAGAAGATATTTATTTTAAATATTCATCCCTGTTAAAAAATCTTGACGATGCTATATTAGCCTTTTACTTGAAAAAATTACCATTCAGTGAAATAAAAAAAAAACAAAACAGAACTTAGAAACGACTTTCAGAATATCTGTCAGACAATAAAGTACAAGATAATTATATTTAATAAAATCTCTCCATATGTCCATTACTCTACGTCTTGTCTGCAATTCCTGAAAGCTATGACCAAGGGAAAGTTTAGCATGTAAGCAGTTTATTTGGAAAATGATCCCTGGAAGCAGAAGTTAAGGAAACAACAAAACAAAACAGGGGAATGAGAAAACCATCCAAGGATGCAATATTAAGTTGGCATTTGATACGGGCCATGTGAGCTCTATCCAGGTGGACCTCCTGAGGAGTCTTACGATATGAGCTCAGGACTCCCTGCAGCTGGAAGGAAAGGAGAATAATTTATCCTCATTAAGTAGAGTGGTTTCGTGGATGTTAACTCCTCATGGTTCTAGGTAACCCATGCATCCTAGAGGAGTACAGAAGAAATACAGGGCAATAGTATGAGGCAAGGGGCTTTCCAGTTTATCTTCACAAAGCTGGTCAGAGCCTGTGAAGAAGTGGTAAGCAGGAATAGGCTGGAAGAAGGGCTGGGACCTGGAGGATTTGAAGGGCCATGAGATGTATTTTATATATGTGTGTATATATATATATATATATATATATATATATATATATATATACACATTAAAATACATTTCTTTAGAAGGCACAGCAATAATACTGCTTTGTCTAAATTCTCAGTAAGGTTAAATAACCTTAGGTTGAATGCACTGAGACCAAAATTAGAAAGATTAGTACAGGGAAGAAAGCATAAGCACTTTCCTTTATGACATCTGACTTCTGGAGTTGCTTCCTGCCCAATGTCAAGAGCAAACTAAGAGAGACATTAAACTGCATGTGGTATTTGACCTTGTCTGAACTTTCACTATTTTGCCCCCCTGCCCCCACTTTCCTTTTTGCCTTTGAAAGCCAAGCATTAGTAATATATCCATGCAAGTAGAATGCTAAAATTCCCTTAATGAGCTACCCTTGCATTCAGTTATATAAGGTCAAAAACGAAAGTGCACTTTATATTTGAGCCAAGCCAACTACTCATAGCAATGTCAGTGTAAGAGAACCAATTTGAACTTAACATTAATTAGCTTTTTAGTGGGCTGTAAAACTTGCTCAATGTATGAAATACTTCATAATTATGGGAGATTATGGTCATATTCTGAAGAACTGAGGCAGAAAGACCCCGAATAAAGCAAATTGCATTTAGGTCTGAATTATAAGAAAGTTCAATGCATTTCATATCTTTGAGAATGTTTTGAGATGATTTTAATATTATGAGCTTTACAAAGTTTGAAGAAATGCTAAATAACTATGTTAGGCATGCAATGGCAAAGGTGCAAATTAATATTTACAATGCCTAATAAGTTACATGAAGTAAGATTTCTTATCACCTGGCACTAAGTTTTTCAAAGAAATCAGTCTATTCACGACAGCTATAGTATGGTACTCTGAACACATATCAAGGGCAAGCTGTCACATCTATGATCAAGTATAATAATCTATGTTTCCTTATTTGGAAGGGGCTGATGCTTTGCTCTCATGACACAACAAACTTAGCTCTGCTGTAGATGAGACCTTTAAACATCCATATATATATATTAAGTGTTACTTCCAGGCAATGTCAGTTTCCTTCCTTTTAAAAACATTTTGCATTGTTGCTTTCCTTTTTTTACTACTTATTTCAAATTCATTTCAAAGTTACAGAAAAAAATTAAAGAACAGTAAAATATATATAATTTACATTTAATTCAGATAAAATTCAAATTCTAAAAATTTTCCCAATAATATACTTTACTTATTGAACTATGCATCTTGTTTACAATTATATCTGTAATGTATACTTCATCGCAAATTATAGCTTTTTATTAATCTAGAAAGAAAAGGTACATCAGGAGAAATCATGAAATTAAAACCTCAAAGTGAACAAATAGTTCATAAAGATAAAGGACAGATGCCAAATAAAAGGTGAAAAGATACCTAATTTTATGCATGCTTAAAATGTCTGTTAACATTTACTGGATTGACAGAAATTTTAAAATTTGAGACTATTCAATAATGTGAGGACTTAAACACATATTCTCATATGATATTGGTGAGTATAAAATGAAATAATAGAATTGAAAGCCAATTTGGAAATAGCAATGGCCAGTTGCTATTAGATTTATGAGAATTTTTTGCTTTGCAGTTTTTTCCTCCTAGTTTTCATTCTGATTATGGTGTCCTTTCTAATAAAGATATCTTTACTTCAGTGTAATCAAAACCATCAGACTTTTTCTTATGCTTTGATTTATTGGTGAATTATATAAAATATTTTCTTGTATTCAGTATTTTTTAATTATAAAAATATATTTAAAATTAAATAAAAACATTGTGCATTGTTATTCAGTGCACCAGAGGCTAATTTAATTGGGGAGGCTGATGAGGACTTTAGTGGAATTTAAAGATTAAGGTATATGAAAATAGATACACAACCACTGCCTAAACCATTATTGAAAATTTAAAGAACTTTTGTGAAATACTTTTGAAATTAAATATTTTTAATTCTACTGAAGGATATAACATAGATGTTCAAAGGTCATTCACAAGTCTATTTTACTAATGTTAATTTAATTTATATTCTCCGACTAATATGAAGAAAAGGGTGGAGCCCAATATTTCCTTTGTTTTTTAAGAAATTGTACATGGTGTGATGTGAATGAATGTAGTTTATAGAGAGGAATTTCCCCCTAATTACTGACTGACATTATGTGGGGTTATGTAACAAAAAAACCCTCAGTTTGCAAATTAACATTGGTAGCTTCATTGACTGTTTATGAGGTAGGTACTAAAGCCTCAATCCGGGAAACTTCCAAATCCCCAAATCTGCTAAATAATTCTTTAGTGATTAAGCAGAGTTTTAAGCAGCATGCACCTTAAGTCTGCAGAGGAAAAAAGTAGTAAACTGGACATGAAATGTGAAGGCCAAATGTCAAGAATTCACATGTGATATTTACTTAAAATCTAAATAGGATACCCATATGACAGAATTTTCATTGGGTTATTGGCCTTTCAGCTTGAGGTACAAACTGATGCCAAATGTTTTAGAGTCAAAAGCTATGTTACCTTTCTTGAATCCTTTATTACTATTGTTAGTGCATCTCTAGTAGTAGTAGTAGAATCCGGTGTCACGGTTACGTCCTTATCAGTAACCCAGCACCATAGCCTCAAGAAAAAATAATTAGCATGGTCTCAATGTTATCTTTGGCTTCTAAATGAGACCCTTTTCCCCTATGACCTTTACTTACTTGTAAGTACAAAAGGCCTCTTCTACACACATATAGGTATATAAATAAATGTCTTTTGTGAAAATATACAGTAATTTCTTTTGAGAGAAAAAAATACATATTGAATTTACAAATAAATATAAAGAGAACATGTTTAAAAATATAAATCACTAAAAGTTTAGGTCTATTTAGTTTCATAAACAGGAAACAAGCAGTGGATACTGAAGACAAATGTTAGTATTACAAAATTTAAAAATTAGAAGACCCCAAAGTTTATGGATTCATAAGTTTTTATGTAATATCCTCAGTAAATTGTCACACAGTACCTATGAACTTACTAATGAAGGTATGCCACCTTTCCAAATATTTTGGGGTAGCCTAATTATTAGAAATGTTCTCCCTAAAAACATAACTCTGATGACGCTAAAAAGCTAGCTTTTACAATAGTTATGAAAAAAATAGTTATGGAAGCCATGGAGATTGTAGCAAATGCTACGTATCAGCCTCTCCTCACCCCATCTCAGAGAGCAATCAAACGTTTACCAACATACTACTTTGTTTTCCATTCATACATGTTATGTTTATAATAGTATACTCCTTTTTATTGCTGAGTAATAGTCCAGTGGGTGACTGTGCTATCTTTGTTTATTTTAGAGGTTCTCAAATGAGGTAATTTCCCCTGCTCAGGGTATGTGTGGCAATGTCTGAAGATATTTTTGATTGTCACTAATGGTGGGGTTACTAATGACACCTAATGGGTAAAAGGCCAAGGGTACTGCTAAACATCCTACAATACACAAGATAGTTTCCACAACATAGAATTATTTGGTCTGAAATGTCAATATTGCCTCTCTTGAGAAATTCCAGTCCTCTTGGGGTGGATAATTGGCTTGTCTCATGTTTATGTCAATTATAAAGAAAGTAGTTTGAACATTTTTTAGATCTCTTTTGGGAGGGGCACCTGGGTGGCTCAGTTGGTTAAGCAGCTGCCTTCGGCTCAGGTCATGACCCCAGGGTCCTGGGATCGAGCCTCACATCAGGCTCCCTCCCTGCTCAGCTGCAAGCCTGCTTCTTCCTCTCCTCCCCGCTTGTGATCTCTCTCGCTATCTCTGTCTCTCTTTCTCCCAAATAAACAAATAAAAAATATTAAAAAAAAAAAAATCTCTTTTGGGAGACATGTGCATTCATATTTCTTGGATAACTAGGTGTGGGAATGCTAGGTTATAGGGTCTGTGTATGTTCAGGTTCAGTAGATATTGGCAAGGAGTGCATCAGAGTGGTTGTTCAGTTTACACTCCCACCAGCAATGTATAGAAGTACAGTTTTTTGCCTTCTTCACCAACACATGAACTTTTCGTATGTTTTTTTCTTTTTGAGGGAAAGTTTATGTGTTAGCTTTGAGTGATAACACATATTTAATTGTATAATTTGATGGTATTTGAGAAATATTACAATATAGAATATTTCTCTCATCCCAGGAAGTTTCCTTTTGTCTCTACAAATTAATCTCAACTTCTATGAGCAATCACACTTCTGATTCTATTAAAATACATGAATTTTGCCAATTCTCAAAATTTGTATAATGCAATCATGCTGTATGTACTTTCTTGTATCAAACTTCTATGCTCAACATAATACAAACCTAATGTTGAGATTCACACCTGCTGCATGATTCAGCAGATCATTTTGTTTTCTGAATATTTCATTCTCTGAACATATCGGGATTTGTTTATTCATTCTCTTGTTGATTGACATTTTTTGGCAATTAATAATAAAGCTAGTAAAATGTTTTATCTGCAATTATTTTACTTGTATATGTTTTATTTTTTGGGGGGGTGGGTGGATAAACACAACAAGTGGAATTGCTGAGTCATAAGGTAAATACATGTTTAGCTTGATTCAAAAACCACCAGTTTTCCAAAGTGATTTTACAATTTTACGTTTCCCCAGCAATGTATGAATGCTGCAATTGCTCCACATATTTTGCCAGTATGGGTGTTGACATTCAATTTTAACTCTTCTAGTAGGTGTGAAGTTGTATGTCATTGTATTTTTAATGTCCTTTCACTGATGACTGAAGATGTAGAACTCCTTTTCATATACCTATTTCCCATTTAAATATCTTTCTTTGTGAAATATCTTTTCAGTTATTTTGCCCAAATTTATGTGGAGTTTTTAAATGATTTGTTGAAGTTCTTTACATATGTTGGAGGAAAGTATTTTGTTATTTATAGGCATTGTAAATATTTCTCTCAGTCTGTGACTTAGTTTTTGTCATTTCCTTAATACTGACTTTTGCTGAGCAGTTTATGACCTGGCATTTATGCAGATGGTCCAGCAACATTTGTTGAAAAGAATTTCTTTCCCCACTGCATCGCTTTGGAATCTGTCAAAATCTACTTACCTTATATACGTAGGTCCATTTAGGGGCTCTCTGTTCTGTTCAGTTGATCTCTTTATCTATCCTTGCATCAATACCACACTGTCTTGAATATTGTAGCTTTAATTAAATTTTAAAATGAGATGGTTTAGGGGTGCATGAGTGGCTCAGTCAGTTAAGCATCTGCCTTTGGCTCAGGTCATGATCCGGGAGTCCCGGGATCAAGTCCCCTGTCTGGCTCCCTGCTCAGCAGGGAGTCTGCTTCTCCCTCTAACCCTCCCCTCTCTTGTGTTTTCTCTCTCTCTCTCACTCTCTCTCTCTCAAATAAATAAAAATCTTAAAAAAATGAGATTGTGTAAGTCTTTCAACATTTTTTATTTTGTAAGATTATTTTGGTTATTCTAGGTCCTTCTCACTGCCATATACATTTTAGAATTGGTTTGTCTGTAGATGTGCCTATTGATATTTTAATCAAGATTGTGCTGAAACTATAGAACAATTGGCAGAAAATTTACATATTAATGACTGAGTCTTCCAATTTATGAACAAAGTAAAACTTTCCATTCATTTAAATGTTCTTTAAGTTCCATTAGCGAACTTGTTTTTTTCAGTTTGGGGGCTCACATGCCTGTTGTTAAATTCATTCCAATATAACTTTCTGATGTTACTGTAAGTGCCATTTTTTTCTTAAATATCATATTTCAGTTTTTCAACTAGTATAAAAACAAACACAGTCATCATGTATATTGTGACCTTCCTAAATTCATACCTTAGTGCTAGAGGCTTTTTTTTTTTTTTTTTGGTAGATGCCTTGGGATTATATAGTCAATCATGTGATCTGTGAATAAGATACTTTAACTATTTCTTTCTCATTCTGCATGTCTTTTGTTTCCTCTATTATTTCTGCTTTTGTTTCCTCTATTATTTCAGTACAGAGTAGAATAGAAATATAGAAATAAGGCTTGTGAGAAAGTTTTTGATTATGAATCCAAAATTTTTGAATGATATGAGCTATTCAGATTTTTGGATTTTTCTTGAACCATCATAGTGAATTTGTGTCTTCCAAGAAATTTGTCCAGGTCATCACAGATTTGGAATTTATCAGCATAAAGTTGTCTATAATATTAACAAATTATTACTTGATGTCTATGGAAACTATAGGAAGGTATCTACTCTCCATCTTGAAAATTATTTAAAGAAAAGTCTTTCTCTATTTTTCATTTTATTTAAGGTAAGTTTAAATCTTTTTTTAAAAAGATTTTATTTTTTTATGAAAGAAAGAGAGTGAGAGCACACAAGCAGGGGCAGCCACAGGCAGAGGGAGAGGGAGAAGCAGGCTCCCTGCTGAGCAGGGAGCCTGATGCGGGGCTCATCCCAGGACCCTGGGAATCACGACCTGAGCCGAAGGCAGACGCTTAACTGATGAGCCACCCAGGCGCCCCAAGTTTGAATCTTTTTACCATTTCATTTCACCTATGTTTAGGAAATTGAGTGTTTTCCAACATGCATCCATGTTAATATTCAAATTCAATAAACATCAATAATTTCCGATCTGCTATAACAGTCTCTTGAGAAGCACAAACTTGACTGTGACTCCAGAATATAAGAAGGGGAGTAAGTGTGGGCTGCATGTCCTGTTCTACAGAAAGGACAGTTCACGTTTGTCTTAGAACTGGCACTCCATCCTCAACAAAATTGGTACCACCGAATTCTTTTTTCCTTTTTTTAGGAAAGCTCAAAACATTGTATATTGAGAAGTATATACAGTGGAAAGTAACAGAATGATTGCATTTTTAGGGGAAACTGTGTGGGGAAGTAGTAGTTAAGCTGGTTAGAAGAGAAATGATTTAGTGAAATGGAGCGTTGTCCCGAAGAGTTCCCTACACAAGGATCATGCTGAGAAAACTGCAGGCTCCCAACTTGGCTTGTGACTGTTCCTATGAATCAAGGCCTACTCTCTGAACTGTGGAGCTAACAAAGTTGGCATTGTTACTGGCTTCTAACATTCTAAAGAAAACAGTCTTTCCTTAAAAAAAGAAGGGGGGGGGGAGCAAAACTACATAGAAAAATTGAGTATACATTAAAATGAATTTTTATTTCATTCACTCCATATACTTTAAAATAACAGTCTTATTAGTTATTAAAACAGTAGTTTTTTTTTTCTTTTTTCTTTTTTTTGTTCATGTGTGTAGAGGTTTATCTAAAGATGTATATTTTGTCATCATTTCTTTTTTGGACTTTTGACATTTTTAATGTATTACCAATTCTAAGGTGGCTATGTGAGCTCTTGCTCTAAGGGGAAATAAAAGGAGGAAATTAACCCTTAATGAAGCTGACAGTTGGGCTGTTTAATAAATTAGGTATCTTCCAAACTTATCTTTAATTTTTCAATCCTCAAAACCACCCCAAACTTAATGATATAAAACCACAACCATCATATTATGCTCACAAATTCCCTGGAACAAGAATTCAGACAGGGCATGGATGTGGGCTTGTGTCTGTTCTATGATGTCTGAGGCCTCAGTGGTTTCCTACTTGAATGGCAGGAATGAGTTTAACTGCTGGGGCAAATCACCTGGGACTTCACTCAGATGTCTGGCTCCTGGGCTGGGGTGAGTCAAAGTCTAGGCCAGTTGGGACTATCTCCTGGAGATCCCAAGTATGGCCTCTTCATGACAAAAGGGACCCAGACAGAAGCTGTAAACCCCTCTCTGACCCAGTCTCAAGAGTCTTATAGCATCACTTCTGTTGCACGATATTGGTTACCAGCAAGTCACGAGGGCCAGCTGATATTTAAGGGGAGAAGGACAAATCTCCACCTACCTCCTGAAGGTGGAGTTGGCAAAGTCACCCTGCAAAAGAGCACGAGCCATACGAGGTTCTCTTGTAACCACATTTGGAAAGTAAAGTTGACTAAATAAAATATCATGATTTTAATTGTTCAAATGAATGAAAAGAGCTACTGAGCAAAGGACTTGGGACTGCCAGCCCTGCTTCTTTCATTCCAAAGCCATGTGCTTTTACTTTATTAGAAACTTAATTTGTGTTATGCAGGCAGACTTATTTCCATATGATTTTCAGTGTTACGACTTGGGTCACAAGTTTTGTGGAAGATTAATATTTCTTCACTTGGCATTAATTGTTTTATTGTGTGGTGTATACTTAGGTTCAAAAATAAAAAAAATTGCCTTATTTTCTCAATAAAGATAAAACTAGAGTGCTGTAAGTTCAGTTTAATTGACAGAATACCTTATTTTCAAAAATTGCTAGCCTCTGGGATCCTTAATGGTAGCTGGGTCCAGAGAATATTAGATCTGCGTTGAAAAAGGAAGTTATGGTAGTGTAAGGAAGATTTCCACTTTATTCTATATCATCTTTCATCCCCTGTGCCCCCATTTCAACAGGAGCCTAACCATTCATATAATGTACCTCTGTCTTATAATTTATCTGACACGGCTACTTTCATGTTCCACTGTAGCACATAACACTAGAGGTTTGCCGGCCAGCTCTTTAATCCTTTGTCTCCCCTGACCCCTTTATAGCACCACTGTTACCATAGATTTTCACTTGTCCTATTCCACTCCCCTCTTAGTCCATTGCTTTGAGGATAATAAGGAATATCATTAATCCATTGAATGTGATATTTCTTCTCCCATGTTGCACTGAGTAGGCAGTGAAGTGAGTGCCTGGATCTGATGAAAGGTACCCAAGAGTTTCAAATTGGTACAATATTTTTGGTTCCGGTCCTTTATAGCATATGGAGCATTGGCTTCAGTCACTAGGTATACTCAGTGCTAAACCCAGAATATGCATAAATACATTTAAGTCCACCTGGAACCTGGTAAAGGGCCAATGGTACCTACTTGCCAGTTATGTGCTTGACGTTTACCCCTGGGAACGCGTTCTATGGTGAGCTGCAGATTCTTTGTTGTTAGAAAACAGGGCAAGTTTTATTAAACATTTGAGCTTCAGAGGAGCCAGCAATATATATCACTTTTACTTTTTACATAATTGTGTATTTGATGTTTGTTTTTTTTTCCCTTGGCAGCATATAGATGGGCCGTACTTTTTTATCTGATCTGATCATATCTGCTTTTTAAATGTGATGGGTCGATAATTTTTCCTTTTAAGTAACTAAATAAAGTAAATGTATAATCTTACTGCTTGTTTTCTATTCATCTTATAGATTCTTTGTTTCTTTTTTTTTCTGGATCAATTGAATATATTTTATGATTCCATTTACCTCCTTTGTTGGCTTATAAACTATAACTCTTGTTTTGTTATTTTTGTGGTTGCTTTAAGGTATACCCTCTGTATCTTTAACTTATTGCAGTCAACCTTCAAATTATATTATCCAACTTTATGAGAAGATCTTAAAACAGTATACTTCTCTTCCTTCTCTCCCAGCTTTTTGCATTTGTTGTCATGCATTTTAGTTCTTTACATATTTATCTCCCATGATATATTGTTACTATTTTTGTTAAATAATCATCTTAAAATTAAAATATATGTATATATTATTAAAAAATCCTTCCATCTCTGTCTACATAGTTACCATTTTCAGCGCTCTCCATTCCTGTGTGTTGATCTATATTTTTATCTGGTATAACTTTCTTTCTGCTTAGAGAAAGAAAGTTTTAAGAAAAGGACATTTTGAGAGAATTTCTCTGGTATCTTATAAAACTAGAAACATGAAAAGAATAATTCTTTTATTCTTTTTTTAAAAGAATTTTCTTAAGTAATCTCTACACTCAGTGTGGGGCTCAAACTCACAATACTGAGATCAAGAGTTGCATGCTCCACCAACTGAGCCAGCCAGACACCCCAAAATAATTTTTCATCAATGTAGAATTAAATCAGAAAATGTATTAATACAATGGGATTATATAAAAAATATAGTTCATTCTCATATATAAGCAAAATTGCATAGTTAATAATAGTGGTTTAGAAATATGTCATTATGTTTAGAACTGTATCATCAATTTCTGGATCATGTAGCTTTGCAAACTTAGGTTGTTTGAAAAGTATATCACAATTTTCATTGAAAGTTAAAGTACCACATACCTGGCAAACTAAAAATGTCCTATTATTAACTCATGTCATTTTGTAAGTTTTTTTTCCTGGATACTTGCTTATTCTATTTGACAGTTTTGAAATTAGATGTATTGTCTCTGTAAATGCACATAGTTAGCTAACGATTTTAATTATTCAGAATGAAAGTTAATTTTTTTTCCCCTATAGTTAAGTAGTCATAATTTGGAAGTGGAACAAACCTAATCATTAGATTGAAAGTGATTTGACAATATTGTTAAGTCTAACATATTCAGGTTTATTACAGTCTGTGCCTCCTTTAGGCCCAGGGAAGACAGGCACCCAGCTGCCCTGGGGCCAGTGCTTTAGAAGGTCTAGATCTAGCATTCCTTCACCCATGACTATTACCATGCCCCTTCTCTACAGTATAAGGAATTTTAAGTGTCAAGGAGATGATACTCCCACCTGAAATCCTGGCTGGCCCTCTTTTAAATCCACTCTATGGATGTCCAGAAACCTGGAATTTCCTGTCCCAAGGACTGTTGCCAGCACACTCTGACTACTACAAAGGGGTGCATACCTCTAAACCTGAGAGGGGCTAGGTGGCACCCATTGGTGGGCATAGGGAAATTGAGAGTAGGGAGTAAAGTCCTGGGAGTATAAAAATAGTGGGGACATAGTAGAAGGTCAGAGGAATTTGGAAGCAGTTTTTTCTTAGCATAGGAAGACTTTGGCATAGAACTCTGAAGAGTTCTAAGCAGTATAAATTCAAGTCAGAATGTCCAGGTTTTTATGAAGTTATTTATCAAAGTAGAAGGATAGAATATATTTTATATTATAAATTGTTGCTTTAATTTGTAACTTTCAAATATTTATAAATATAGTATGTGAACCTCTATGTGCACTCTGGCCCTAGGCACCCCAATATTGGACATGAACCTGATAATGATGACAGTCAGTCTGCACAGCAAATAAAGGAAGAAAAACATTGAGAATAAACCATCCTGACAACCAATTTGAATAATTTAGTTTCCAAATATTTATTTTTGGCTTGTTTTCGTCCTTTTAGGTGAGCTGAATTGACAGTCCACATGGTCTAATAAAATGACAAAAATGGATACTTTGTCCAATCTCTCATTCTATTTGAGAATGGATGACAATTAAATGAATAATACAAAATTATTCCTTATTCTTTTTAATTTTTATAGTCATATATATATATACATGTATGTGATGATAATACATTTGAGAATCAGTATATTTTAGAATGAATTTTTTGTAAATTTTGTAGTTTAAAATTCTGAATAAAATTATCTTGATCCAAATGGTAAATGACACTGAGGAAAAAATCACAATTTACATGAAGTCTTATATAAGAAAATAGATGAGTCATAAAAGAAGATATTACTAATATATGTCCCAGTAGATATTGAGTTACTCTTCAGAAAATAGGATTTTCAAAAATATTTTCTGAGAAATTATTCATGAGGTAATATTTTATTAATATAAGAATTCTGAATGATATAAACACTTCTAGTCTCAAAGTGAGACTAGATATAAATATATCTATATATATATATATATATATACTTTTAAATTTCTACTTTTAAATTACCAAAGAGAAGAAACACTGGTTATATTTGATTTAACGGTATTTGAATAACAATGCATATAATCTTATGATAATACTGACTCACAATTATACAATTGCTGGATATATATGATATATATAATTTATATAATATTATATAATGTATATATATTTTAATTTAATTACATATATTTTAATTTAATTATATATAATATAATTATATATATAATTAACATATAATAATAGGATTTTGTTGATCATGAATCATATATGATTATATTTTCATGGATATTGTCAGAGCACCAATTTCATGTATGATTGATTTTCAGAATGTGTTGAATGGAATATATTTTCAAGGTCCATTTATTCAAGATGAGGTTCAGTTCACATAAAACATAATTTCTTATGAATTATAAAAACAAAAGACTCCCCTAAAATACCAGAGTTCATATAGATTCCTAGTAGTAGAGTTCCTTTATTAAATGATACAATATTTTTATTTTTTTTATTTATTTTATTTTATTTTATTTTTTAAGATTTTATTTATTTATTTGACAGAGAGAGACATGAGAGAGGGAACACAAGCAGTGGGAGTGGGAGAGGGAGAAGCAGGCTTCCCGCGAAGCAGGGAGCCCGATGTGGGGCTCGATCCCAGGGCCCTGGGATCATGACCTGAGCCGAAGGCAGCCGCTTAATGACTGAGCCACCCAGGCGCCCCGATACAATATTTTTAATCAGTTCTTTTTACAGAGGTTACTACATATTTTTTTAAAGTATACTCTATAATCTGATTATTCAACTTAGTTTCCTCAACCAGCATCCAAGAAAGGATTTTTTTTCCCCTGAACTTTTCTGCAGTCAATGTACCAAGCCCTCTCCATCTTATTCATTCATCTAGTCATGTATATATTCACTTACTGAACAAATTGTTAATTGAGACCCACTACCTGACACTATGCTAGTGCTGGGATATAAACACATGTATACACACATATATACACACACACATACCAGATTATTACATAAGTTAAGAATATAGAAAAATAGATTAATATAGATTGCTAAACCTTGTAAAAGAAGAAAGTTCCCCCCAGAATGTCTCTATCTGCTAAAAGGAACCAAGGCAACCTCATCCTCTCTTCAACATGGACAATATGATGCCTTTCAGTATATTAAATTTACTTCATGGTTGTATATATTCTGTATTTACATTCTGAACTTGCATTCACACACCACAACCCCAAAACAAATGAATCAACTGAAACTAACTGACTCAGATTTGACAAACATGTTAAAAATTAACAAAGGACATTAAAACAGTTATAATAACTCTTTTCCATATTTTCAGAAATTTAGCAGAAACATGGAAGTTTTTTTTTAAAGATTTATTTGTTTATTTTAGAGACACAGAGACAGAGCATGAGCAAGGGGAGGGGCAGAGAGAGAGAGAAAGCAGACTCCCGAGCCAGCTGGGAGCCTGACTCAGGGCTCCATCTCACAACCATGAGATCATGACCTGAGCCGAAACCGAGTCGGACACAACTGGCTGAGCCCCCCAGGTGCTCCCATGGAAGATATTTTTAAAAACCAAGCTTATAAAGATGAAAATTTCAGTCTATTATAAAAAAAATATTAAATGGGATTAATAGATTAGACATTGCAGAAGAAAAGAATTAACTTGAAGACATAATAATCCAAAATGTAACACAGATAGAAAAAATACTGAAGAAAAAAAAACAGCATTTGTGAGTTCTGGGACAAATTGGCCTAAAAAGTGGCCTAAAAATTATGTAATTGGAGTTCCTAAGGGAGAATGTCCTTTTCTTATGTACTTTATTTCTTTATTTGGATTTGCTTAAGTATTAGCTTAAGATTTTCGAGTACAGCTACTTGAAAAATGAGGAAAATAAATTTTGTTCAAAAAGCACCCTAGAATAACAGTTTATTCCAATGATGTATGAAACCTATTATCATGTCGAACACATTAAATTCAGTTGAAAAATAAGTATAACACAAAAATGATTCATATGTCCTATGTGTAAGCTACAATATAGAATTAATTACAAATAGGCTTTATGAAACAAGATTTTCAGATCCATTAGAAAAGTACTTTTGGCATATCACAGCTAGCAGAGTAGAATCTTCCTGGAGAGCAACTCTGTATCTACAGAATACTTCCAGAACAAGAGTGTGTGTGTGTGTGTGTGTGTGTGTGTGTGTGTGTGTGTGTGTGTGCGCGCGCGCGTTTAACCACTATTCCACTAACACTTGGCATATGCCATTTGCCTCTGAATGTGAATTAGAGATACATTTGCCTCTGAATGTGTATGTCTAACCCACACATCTCCATGCCCACTTTCCCAAGAAACAAAGTTGATTTTCCTACCATATAATTTTCTCTGGAGGTGCCTTAGGGTTTGTGAGGTAAATCATGGAGGTCTGGAGATACAGTTGGAAAAAGACTCCCAGACCCCCATTCTCTTAAGTCTGTTTCACACAGAGATGTTCTACTTTTATCTGTTAAATATTTTGAGGTATTCCTATGATTTCATTTGAAAATGTGTTCTATGTCTTAAAAATATTTGGCAACCTCTGGATGAACCTCATTAACTTGGATTTCAGCAATTGTATAATTGTGAATCAATATTATCATAAGATTGTATGCATTGTTTTCAAATACAGTTAAATCAAATATAACCAGTGTTTCTTCTCTTTGGTAATTTAAAAGTAGAAACATCTACCTGGAAAAAACAAATAGAAATTCATATAAATCTTATTTCTAAAGGAGGAAAATAGAGACCTACTCTTATAGTTAATTAAACATATCTTTGAGAAGACAGATGGCTAAGGAGATAATAGGAAATGTATAAATTAAACAAAATTGTTTGACTGATAAACCTAATCAACATTGATTGAGGGTTACCTGAAGTTTTCAGAGGAAACTGACAATGCATTAATCATTAAATACATCCCCTTCTCTAAACCTCGATGAGAGTCCTCTCCTATGTTTAGACTTCTCTATTTGTGAGTCTTTCTATGAAATGAGCTGTAGAATTTTTTATACACAATTAGCAAATTGACAAATATTTTGGATCAGCTGAACAATCATATTGAACTATTTGGTGCTGATTCATAAATGGAGCTCAAAAAAGGAGTCAGCTTCACATTCAGAAATAAGTACAAATGAATAAGAGTAAAGACTTTTCATAAAATGGTTTAAATGGCTTACCATAATTTATAATCATATTCTGACTTATTCAGTATCTGTTAGAGAAGAAAACATTAACATATATTAGATTAATAATATTGATTATAATTTCTTCTAATATTAATGATTACTTCTATAAATAACTTTTACAAGCAATGGTGGAGTTCTGCTTTAGGAGAATCCATTATCACATAATACTCAAGGTTTTTTCATATTTTTATATTATCTTGCTTGAAAAATTAATTCCTAATACCTACTCTATGAGAATTGTCATCAGGATTGACAGTATGCTGAGGAACAGAAAACAAAGAATAATAAAAAATAGCAGACTGTCAAGTTGAAGGAAGATTATATAGGGATCAATCTTTTTTTTTTTTTTTTAAAGATTTTATTTATTTATTTATTTGAAAGAGAGAGAATGAGAGAGAGAGAGAGAGAGAGAGCACATGAGAGGGGGGAGGGTCAGAGGGAGAAGCAGACTTCCTGCCGAGCAGGGAGCCCGATGCGGGACTCGATCCCGGGACTCCAGGATCATGACCTGAGCCGAAGGCAGTTGCTTAACCAACTGAGCCACCCAGGCGCCCTATATAGGGATCAATCTTAACATTAGCTTTATTAATGGTCTGGAAAGTGATGCAAATGGAAACTAATGAAATCTTCAAGTAATAACTGATTAGTTTAATGATATAAAATAGGGAAAAACATATACCTTGAAAGTAACAAAGAAAGAAAGAATTACCAAAGAATGGAATATCAATTATTCTTCATATTGAAAAAATTAGAATATACTTCTACAGTGTTTAAAATAAAATATAGATAGGCAGTGGGATAAAGTAAGAAAAGATGGAGATAAACTCTAGATGACGTGTCAGATTTCATTTGGTACTACAGATTGGTTATTGGGTATATACTCAGATAATACTTTCCTGAATGATATATAGGAAGTAATATTATTTCTAGAAGGAAAATTCCTTCTTAATAACATGATATTCTTTTTAAACAATGAGAAATACTATTCCAAATAGAGAATAATTGTTGTCACATAATGAAATATTTATATACATTTCAAATATATTCTATTTTCTTAAAATATCATATAAGATATGTACTAAAAATGTGGAAATATGCAACTCACTACCATTTCTTTCTATGATTATCACTTTTAAAATTTCATATCTGTATTAATGAGAAATCAGAAAATTTTTTACAATGGAAGAATACATGGATTTTTATCAGAAATTCCACATACAGAAGCAAGCCTGTCACTACTTAATTATTGAATAATTTACATTTTTAATAAGCTTAGAGTTTTTTTCCTATTTATTGTGAGAACATAATATAAGTGTTACTGTGAAGCTTAAAGTTTTTTCCTATTTATTGTGAGAACATAATATAAGTGTTACTGTGAAGCTTATTTAAAATAAAATGTTCAGGGATGCCTGGGTGGCTCAGTCGGTTAAGCATCTGACTCTTAAAGTTTTTTCCTATTTATTGTGAGAACATAATATAAGTGTTACTGTGAAGCTTATTTAAAATAAAATGTTCAGGGATGCCTGGGTGGCTCAGTCGGTTAAGCATCCGACTCTTGATTTTGGCCCAGGTCATGATCTCGGGGTTGTGATCTCAGGGTCCTGAGATTGAGCCCTGTAATGGGCTCTGTGCTCAGCGGGGAGTCTGCCTGAGATTCTCTCTCTCCCTCTCCCTCTGCCCCTCCCCCCAGTGCTCTCTCCCCAAAAAAATAAGTCTTAAAAAAATAAAATGTTCATTTTATTGCCTACCTACTTATATTGATGGATAAATTTAATCATATACTCATTAAGCAGGTCAAAAATAAGAATATATTGTCCTTTATAATGTGTAAGATTATTGTTCAGTAATTTTAAAATATATTTTGTTCTGATAAATGGGTTTTTTTTTTTTTAAGTTCTCAGGGCAACAAACAGCCATTGTTATGCCCAAGAATAAAAAACAAAACAAACAAAAACTTTAGTATCTTTTTTCTAGCCTCAGCTCTCATCTAGAAGGTATATTACATTAAAATGTGTAAAACTTATTTTATTATATAAGTTGTTTTGATTAGGGTGTTATCTCAAATCACTGTGAAAATATAAGCAATTTAATGAATGATAGTTTGACAATTAACTTTCATATATATACAAAATTATATGTTCTTTTATACCATGGAAATAAAGAGATTTCAAATCAAGGCCAATTTAATATATAAGGAATCTTGAAAGTGTTTAGGTTATATTAGAGAAGAAAATTTTTATGAATTTCTGCTAAGAATCAATAAGAAAAAAAGTGTACTAGAAACATGATCCAAGGACTCCCCTGTGCTCCTCTACTCCTTCTGATTTGGCTTCACCTTTAGCTTTTTGTTCTGAAGGCCATTTCTCTTTTTTTCTTTTCTTGTGGAAAACATGGCTACTATATCTCCCAAGACATATCACTTAAAATTTTAGACACCATTAACTGTGTGTCAAATTCAAAAATCCCAGTGAAGCTTTCTGATTAATTTGGCTTGAGACTAGGAAGTCCTTCAAATACCTTTTATTGCTTCTCTCCTCAAAAGACCTTAATGAGCAGACTGATTTCAGTACAGATATTCTAAGAGAATAGCTCTCTGTGATAAAATGTATTAAAAGAAATATATGGGTACTGCATCGCTGTCTTAAAATCTCCCTCTGTATACTAGCTCAGGTTTTCCTCAGCTGGTAAGGACTGATTAAATCCTCCCTATCAGAAGTGTGAAGTGAGGTTTGGAGAGATAGTATAGTCTAATGGTAAAAAAAAAAAAAAAAAAAAGGGACTATGAGTTATATTATTTTGAGTATTACTCCTGGCTTCAGTACTTATTTTCTGGTGAACCTAACTAAACCATTTTCTTTGTTTTCCACATCTGTAAAATGTATACTACAAAATTAATGCTTATTTTCAAGTATTGCTAAGGGTTTCTTTTAATTGAACAAATATGGTTGGGTGCCAAAATATTCCTGGCTCTATTACCATGGTGTGGATATACTAGTTGCAGGAAGATATATGTCAAATAACTGCCTACATGGGACTTAGGTTTCATTTGGGAAAAATAATAACAAAACAAGTAGAATACTTAGATTCTCAGATGGTGGTAAGTGCTGTGGTATAAATACGACAAGGAAGAAAGGGAGTGCTGGGTATGATTGCTGTTAAAAATGGGTGGTCAGGATGCCTGCCCAGTAAGAAGATATCTGAGAACAGATTTGAAGGAGATGAAAGGGGAGAAGACGTTAGTTAGCTGTGCATATACCTGTAGGAGGAGCATTCGAGGCAGAGGAAGTAGCAGTTGCAAAGGCTCTGAATCAGGCACTGTTTTGGAGTTCTGAGGAAAAACGGGGAAATATTGTGGCTAGAGGACATTGTGAATGGAGCAGAGTTACGAGAGAGGGCCAGATAGGTAACATGATAATAAGTATATTTAGGAGAATTTTGTATACCACTGAAAAAAAGTTTACTTCTGCTCCTACTGAAATGGATACTTAACTGGAGGGTTTTAAGCAGGGTTGAGATCTGATGTAGGTTTGGAAAAGAATGTCTCCAGCTGTTTTCTTGAGAATAGACTGTGCAAGAAAGGGAGAGGGAGAAAAACCACTTAGGTTGCTATTGGTATCTGCAAAAGATGGATTGGAATCGGGTAAAAGTGGAACTGGTGTCATCTGATTCTGACAATAGGATGAAGATAGAATTTGTGGAAAGTTTGGACATATATGTGAAAGTAAAATTACAGGAGTAAAAGTTGACTCCAAGGTATTTTACCTGAATAATTGGAAAGATGGAGTTTTCATTTACCAAGATATTGGCAACTATGGAGGAAGCCATAATTTTGGAGAGAAGACCATGATTTCAGTTATGTGTAAATTAAGTTTGAGATGTATATTAGAGTTAAAACAAGAGATGTTGAGACAAAAGTTTGATATATGGGCACTCATATTGGAGGAGTGGTCCTATGTATATACACTATATGCCCAATACACGCCTATTGATTTTTTTACACTTATTTGACATTATTTATGCTCTTCGTTCCTTCTTTCATTCCCCCCCTTTTTTTTCCTTCTTGTCCATTTCTTCCTTCCTGCAGAATTCACATAAGTGGATTTTTGTCTGTTAGTTTTTAGGGCAAGTTTTCTGGCAAAAAAATTTTTTTACCTTTATTTAGTTTGTCATAAATGTATTAATTCACCTCTAGTTTTAAAGACTATTTCATTCATCATGCCCTTTTTAGATTGGCAATTATTTTTTTCTGCATTATTAAGTGTCATTCCATTATCTTTTGGCAGTCATACTTTCTTTTTCTTTTTGTGGCTGTCATAATTCCTTTAAGAAATTTCTATGAAGTATTTTATATTTCTATATTCTTGTTGTTTCTTTGAAGATAATACAGTCATACTTCATTCTTTGTGCTTCACTTTATTCCACTTTACAGGTATTGTAGTTTTTACAAATTGTAGGTTTGTAGCAATCCTGTGTTGATTAGCAAGTCTGTAAGAATCACTTTTCCAGGGGCACTTGGATGGTTCAGTCAGTTGAGCGTCCAACTCTTGGTTTCAACTCAAGTCATAATCTGGGGTCATGGGATCGAGCCCCAAGTTGGGCTCCACACTCAGTGGGGAGTCTGCTGGAGATTCTCTCCCTCCCCCTACACCCCTCCTCCCACTAGCTCTCTCTCTCTCAACTCTCTCTCAAATAAATAAATAAGTCTTAAAAAAAGGATTCACTTTTCCAACAGCATTTGCTCACTGCATGTCTCTGTAACATTTTGGTAATTCTCACAATTTTCAAACTTTTTCATTATTATTCTGTTTCTTATGGTGACCTATGATTGGTGATCACTGAAGTTACTATTGTAATTGTTGTGGGCACCACAAACTGCACCCATATAAGATGGTGAACTTAATCAATAGACGTGTGTGTTCTGACAGCTCCTCTGACCAGCTGTTTCCCCTTCTCTCTTCCCCTCCTCAGGCCTTCTTATTGTCTGAGTAACAACAATATTGAAATGAGGCCAATTAATAACCCTACAGTAGCCTCTAAGTGCTCAAGTGAAAGGAAGAGTTGTAAGTCTTTCACTTTCAATCAAAAGCTAGAAATGATTAAACTTAGTGAAGAAGGCATGTCAAAAGCCAAAATAGGCCAACAGCTAACCCTCTTGTGCCCAACAGTTAGCCAAGTTGTGAAAGCAAAGGAAAATTTCTTGAGGAGAATTAAAAGTTCCAGTGAATATCCAAATGATAAGAAAGTGAAACAACCTTGTTGCTGCTATAGAGAAAGTTATAGTGCCCTGAATAGAAGATCAAGCCAGCCACAATATTCCCTTAAGCCAAAGCTTAATCCAGAGCAAGGCCCCAACTCTCTTGAATTATATGAAGACTGAAAGATGTGAAGAATTTACAGAAGGAAAAAATTGAAGCTAGTAGAGGTTGGCTCATGGCATTTAAGGAGCTGTCTTTATAATATAACAGTGAAGGGTGAAGCAGCACATGCTGATGTAGAAGCTGTAGCAAATTATTTAAAAGATCTAGCTAAGATAATTAGGGAAAGTGGTTACACTAAACAAATTTTCAGTCTAATTTTGCTGAATATTTTAAGCCCACTATTGAGACCTAAGGCTCAGAAAAAAGATTCCTTTCAAAATATAAATGTTCATCGATAAAGCACCTGGTCACCCAAGAGCTCTGTTGAAGATGTACAATGACATTAATGTTGTTTTCATATGTACTAATACAATATCCATTTTGCGGCCCATGGATCAAGGAGTCATTTTGATTTCAAGTCTTATTACTTATGAAATATATATCACAAGTCTATAGATGTTATATATAATGATTTCTCTGATGGATGTAGGCAAAGTAAATTGAAAACCTTCTGGAAAGGATTCACCATTCTAGATGCTATTATTCATTGGAAGAGGTCAAAATGTGAACATTACAGGAATTTGGAAGAAGTGGACCCCAGCCCTTATGGATGACTGTGAAGAGTTCAAGTCTTTAGAGGAGGAAGGAATTGCAGGTGTAGTGGAAACAGCAAGAGAACTAGAATTAGAAGTGGAGCCTGAAGATGGGACGGAGTTGCGGCAATCTCAAGATAAAAGTTGAACAGATGAGGAGTTGCTTCAAATGGATGAACAAAGACAGTGATTTCTTGAAGTGGAATCTACTCTTGGTGAAGATGCCTTGAAGATTGTGGAAATGACAACAGAGGATTTAGAACATGACATAAACTTAGTTGATAAAGCAGCAGGAGGGTTTGAGAGGATTGACTTCAATTTTGGAAAAAGTTCTGTGAGTAAAATGCTGTCAAACAGTATCACATGCTACAGAGAGATCATTTATGAAAGGAAGAGCCAATGGATGTGGCAAACTTTATTGTTGTTTTAGTTTAAGAAATTGTGACAATCACCACAGCCTTCAGCAACTAACACCCTGATCAGTCAACAGCCGTGAGCATTGAAGCAAGATCCTCCACCACCAAAAGGATTACAACTTGCTGAAAGTTCAGATGATGATAGCATCTTTTAACAATAAAGTATTTTTATTTTTTTAATCTTTTAAATTTTTTTTAAGATTTTATTTATTTATTCAACAGAGAGACAGCGAGAGCAAGAACATAAGCAGGGGCAGAGGGAGAGGGAGAAGCAGGCTCCCCACTGAACAGAGAGCCCGATGCAGGGCTCGATCCCAGGACGCTGGGATCATGACCTGAGCTGAAGGCGGCCACTTAACCGACTGAGCCACCCAGGCACCCCGATAAAGTATTTTTAAATTAAGTTATGTACATTGGTTTTTCAGACATATTGTTATAGGACACTTAATAAACTAAAGTATAGTATAAACATAACTTTTGTATTAACTGGGAAACCAAAAAAAAGCAAGTGACTAGCTTTATTGTGATATTCACTTTATTGCAGTGGTCTGGAACTGAGTCAGTGATACCTCGGAGGTATGCTTGGATATACATTTTTCTTGGTGCTTTAATATTTTGTTCGTCTTTGGTTTTAGCAGTTTTATTAATGCATATTACAGTGGTTTTCTTTTTATTTATCCTTCTTGGGACTTTCAGAGCTTCTTAATCTCTGTCTTGATGTCTTTCATGATTTCTGGAACAATTTTCAAACATTTTCTCTTCATAAATTTCTACTGATCCACTTTCTTTTATTTCTCCTTCTATACATATAAATAGAACTTTTACTATATCCTACAAGTTTTTATAACTTTTCTATTAATTCCATTATTTTTTCTCTTTTTACTGCTGTTTCAATATTTTCTGTTGTTCTGATTTCTAGTTTTTAAATGTGCTACAGTTAACCCTTGAACAAAAGGGTGGGTTAGGGGCATTGACCTCTATGCAGTCAAAAATTCCCATGTAGATTTTGACACCTACTTAACTAATACCTGCTATTAGACTGTTGACCAAAAGCCATGCTGACAACATAAATAGTTGATTAACACATATTTTATATGTTATATTTATTGTAGTCTGTATTCTTATAATAAATTAAGCTCAAGAAAAGGAAATGTATTAAGAAAATCATAAGGAACAGAAAATACATTTGCAGTATACAACATTTACAGTACAAATACACTCCAGTACAGAACTGTATTTATTGAAAAAAATCCACATATAAGAAGACCCATGCAATTCAAACTTATGTCGTTCAAGGGTCAACTGTCCTTTGCTCTATTTAATTTGCTGTTAGTTCTATCTGCTGACTTCCTAATTCAAAACATATTGTCTTTAGTTCTAACACATTCATTTGACTACAGTTTGTTAATTGCAATTCTTAGTAAAATTGGATGCTTAATGAGACCAGTTTTATGTCTCAAGGCAGTATTTCGATGCCAATAATGAGAGATAAAAACAAGCATAAGGATCTGGGCAGGGGCCGAGGGCACACAAAAGTCTCAAGACCTCTCTCACTACTGCTTATGGTGGTTTAGAGGTCCAAGGAGTTTGTCTCATTCTGAGTAGAAGTTTGTGATTTCTCTATAGATTTTTGAAGAGAGACAAATGGTATAATGAAAGCAAAACACTTAGCACTGTGCTTAACACATGATTCAAAACTTGATGAACGTTACTAGTGTTACTATTACTGAACTTTGCTGATACAAGATTCACGCTTTCCCTTCCATGTTCTCTGTATCGCTATAGCTGCTGTATTTTGTGTCTTGAGCATGTGATTAGAATTACTTAACTGTGACTTCTGCTTTCAGCCAAGATAGAGTAACAGGGACAAGGTTTGTCTACCTGCCTGTATGAGTCTGCTTGTGCTGCTACAGCAAAATATCACAATCTGTGTGGTTTAAGCAACAGAGACTTATTTTTTCACAATTCTGAAGGCCAGAAGTCTAAGATCAATCTGCCACAAGATTTGGTTTCTGGTGAGGCCTCTCTTTCTGACTTGTAGACAGCCACCTCTTCACTGTGTCCTCACGTGGCTTTTCCTCTCTATACATGTGAAAGGAGAAAGAGAGAGAGAGAGAAAGAGAGAGAGAGCGTGCTCTGGTGTTTCTTCTTTTTAAAAAAATTTTTAAAGATTTTATTTATTTGAGTGAGAGAGAGAGAGAGAGAGAGCCAGGGGAGGAGCCGAGGGAGAAGGACAAGCCGACTCCCCACTGAGGGTGGAGCCACAGGGCTCGATCTCACGACCCTGAGATCATGACCTGAGCCAAAACCAAGAGTCGGGCGCTTAACCTACTGTGCCACCCAGGCGCCCCTGATATTTCTTCTTATAAGGACATGAATCCTGTCAGACAGGACTCCACTCTTAGGACCTCATTTAACCTTAATTACTTCCTTAGAGGCCCGATATAGCCACACTGAGGTTTAGGACTTCAATATATGAATTTTAGGGGCACATTCAGCCTCTAGAACTGTCTAAAACAATTTAAAAAACAATAAAAATATATGAAACAATGGTTCTCAAGACACTGTACATAGGCAACAAAACCACGATCTCTTAGAGACGGAAAACAAATGAGGTGAGCTTTTTAGGATTAGCCCTTTGGCCATTTTAATTGCTCTTATTTACTGCCTAAGGAGAGATAGCAGATGTTGGCCCAGCAAAAGTAAGTAAGATGGGGCCTGCTAGTCTTCTTGGGTATGAGAGACAGAAGTGGGAGTTTGGGCAGGCCAAGATGGCTGGAGTTTGCAGGCCAAATTACTAGAAAGAACAGCTGTACAGAGAGAGAAATGCAGAGACGCCAGTACCCCATGAGTATTCGACTGAGCACTGATCAAGGCATGCATGTGAGGAAACTACCCAAAGTTGAGAAATAATTGTCTAAAACAATTCAAAGAAACCATCTCCACAGTTCACACATGGCCAGAAATAGTGCCTTTTTCCACAAGTCAGGGTGGGAAACTTTATAATTCATGGGGCGTACTCTAGAGTACTTAGTAGTAGGAAAAAAATGAGATCTCAAATATATGCTGCTAAGGTCCCATCCAAAAAAAGTTTAAAAACAAGACTCCAAAATATTATATTGTTTCCAAGTAAGAAGCTTAACTATATCCCAGAATAAATCTCAAAAATATTCAAAGGAATACAAAAATATTCAGTACTTAACAAAGCCAGATTTACAGTGTCTATCATCTGATGAAAAGTTACAGGAATGCAAAAAACAAAGCAAAAAAAAATTATATTAAAGAGGGCACGTACAGAATGGAGCACTGGGTGTTATACACAAACAATGAATCATGGAACATTACATCAAAAACTAATGATGTAATGTATGGTGATTAACATAACATAATAAAAAAATTATAATCCTCACATGGAGAAATATCTGCCAAAATTGATAACAATGAAAGCATTAGTAGAAAAGGTCTTTAAAACAGTATGACTATATTTTATATGTTCAGGAAAGTTGAGGAGTAATTGAATATGTTAAGTAGAGAAATGGAAGATTAAATTGAATTTTTAAAGATAAAAATTGGGCACCTGGGTGGCTCAGTTGATTAAGCGTCTGACTTTGGCTCAGGTCATGATCTCAGGGTCCTGGGATGGAGCCCTGCACTGGGCTCTGTACTCAGCGGGGAGTCTGCATCTCCCTCACCCTCTGTCCCACTCCCCACCCCCCGCTGCTCCTGCTCTCTCTCTCTCATATAAATAAATAAAATCTTTAAAAAAAAATAAAAACTACAATGGTTGAGATGAAATATATACTGCATGCAATTAATGGGAAATTAGACATTGTAGAAGAAAAGGCTAGTGAAATTGGAAACAGCGGTAGACCTATCTAAAATGTAACACACAGAGAAATAAGACTTAAAAAAGAGCAGAACATCAGTGAGCTGTGGGACAAACTGAAAGAAGTCTTCTAAGATGAAGTTCTGTGACATGGTGCTTCAAGGAAAGGAGGTGGTTTGGACAAGTCAAAAAAAAATCCAAAAGGTTTGTAGTATAGAAGTCTGGCATAGATTTGTTGATGACGCAATTGAGTTAGAAGCAAGAATCACAAGTTGACATTCATTCTGTTTTCTGTTATTTTCTGTGGCTACCCTATGTATGTTCCTATTTCTGGTGTGCTGACAACTGCCAATTTCTCATACCCTCTGCATTTCAAGTTCCGCAAATCACTATTTCTTTCCTTTTTTTTTTTTTTTAAGATTTTATTTATTTGACAGAGAGAGACAGTGAGAGAGGGAATACAAGCATGGGGAGTGGGAGAGGAAGAAGCAGGCTTCCCGCTGAGCAGGGAGCCTGATGCAGGGCTCGATCCCAGAGCCCTGGGATCATAACCTGAGCTGACGGCAGATGCCCAACGACTGAGCCACCCAGGCACTCAGCAAATCACCATTTCATTTGGCGATTTTCATAAAATTTCAGAATTTTCATATATTTTTCATAATATTGTGAAGCCATTAGCACAGTGTTTATCATATGTTTAAATATTTGATGAATGCTATTTTATATTTTTAGTACAATTCTCCTGAAAATCATCAAGTTGTTAGATATATTGTATTCCAATACAATAATTTACAACAAATGATTTGAACTAGTGTTTTATTAATGCCAGGGTAAACATGTGTTTGGCAGACTTCTTGAGTTAAACCAAAGGGTGTCATAACCAATGAAACTGTTACAGTTGAACAAGGGCATTTGAATTCCACCTGCAATGGGACATTGGATGAGACCATAGCCTATTTTTGATATAGAGGTAGATAAAATAAGCATGTAAAAGCCCTATTTTCTTTTGTTTCTAGAGGTAGCTACTTCAATTTATATCTGGGGCAGGGTGCTCCCTCATTTTGGGCAAATTACTTGAATAGCCTTTGGATTTAATCACTTGTTAGGGGATACAGTTACCCAGAAGTTACTACGTATACCAGAGAAAGGTGTAGATGGAGTGGAGTTACATGTCTCAGAAAGTTTGCATTATTTGTATGTGGAGTGGAGTGGGAAAGTAGGAGAAATACATCTTTGTGTATGCTTGAATGGAGAGATTTTATTTCTGTAGTAAATGGGTGGTTTTTGTTGATTTTTATTCATGAGTGGTTTTTGTTGTCGATTTTTACTTTGAGAGTTACTTGCAAAAGATGAGAAGCTGAGAAAAGAGGCAGAAAAACCCACTTCCAGGAGAAATTTCTTGAGATTTTGGGCCCAAATATTGTGGTTTGAGACATATGCAAACAATTTTAGTTCAGAGTTGAGAAGGTAGCCATTTTCTCTGCCTCTACTCAGAACCTGGCCCTGCTCTTGTATCACAGAGAGTGGGAAGTTTTGGGGCATCGGGAGAAACATCTCTGGCAAGGTCATTACTTATTTCTGGATTCAGAATCCAGAATGTTCACCTTAATACCATGGGCCCGCCAATGATTTCTTAAGAAACTCCACTGGCAGTTGGAACAAGGCTATTGCTTCGAGTGATTTAAGGGGCAATAGGCAATGGGAAGGAGAGGCTAGATCAACAGTAAGGAAGACCCTGAGCTGCAACTACTGGGGACCCATTACATTATAAGAACAAGAGACACTCTCCTTTGTAGACTTCCAGTAATAATGAAAGAGTATTCTGTTTTGCTGAAGACATTTGAGATGCCACAATTATGAGAGGAAAACAAGCTCTTATAATATGGAAACATGACTTTATATTTATTCACAAGTTCGTGAGGCTGAACATTTGGGCTTCTCATGATCTGCGTTTCATCATAGGAAAAGAACTAGGATCAACCAGGGCGCCTGGGTGGCTCAGTTGGTTAAGTGACTGCCTTCGGCTCAGGTTATGATCCCGGAGTCCCTGGATCGAGTCCCACATCGGGCTCCCTGCTCGGCAGGGAGTCTGCTTCTCCCTCTGACCCTCCCCCCTCTCATGTGCTCTCTCTCATTCTCTCTCTCACAAATAAATAAATAAAATCTTTAAAAAAAAAAGAAAAAAAAGAACTAGGATCAACCAACATTTCCACATTCTTGATGTGTTTGATCAATAGATAACTTTTATTAAATAAGGGTTATTCTTGAGAGTCCAAACACAAACAATTACAACTCAGTTATTTGCCAATTGTCTTTTGCTAAAGGCATTTATGTTGTGATGAAACCTGGTTAATATCAATATTAATAAACAACTAGCTAAAGAGCAGAATAATATTGAAAATCTATCTGATAGTTGATGTCATCCTAAACATAGCCCATTGGCATGTTGCATACATAAATGTCCAAAAAGAGGAAAAAAGGGCAAAACTGGCTGCAGTTTGGATTTCAGCTTTAAAATTACATCACTCTATTGTACACCTGAAACTAATATTACACTGTATGTTAACTGGAATTTAAATAACAAAATTTTAAAAAAAACCTAAAAAATGTTACATCACTCTTACTAAATGCTAAAAGCTTTTTGAAACAGTATGGAATTAGGGCACCTGGGTGGCTCAGTCAGTTAAGCATCTGCCTTTTGCTCAGGTCAAGATCCTGGGATCCTGGGATGGAGCCCCACATCGGACTCCCTGCTCAGTGGGGAGTCTGCTTCTCCCTCTCCCTCTGCCTACCACTCTGCCTACTCGTACTCTCTCTCTGTCAATAAATAGATATAATCTTAAAAAAAAAGAAACATTATATTATTTTAGATCTTAAGGAAAGAAAAATCTATGAAAACAAAATAATGATGGGTTTGAAAAATGAGGACTATCCAAACCATAGATTAACCAGTTAATATGAGTGAACATGAGTTTTAAATTTAATTTTTTTAACTGAGAAATAATCTAGTAAGCAAAATCTTGAGAATTAATGGACGCTTAACTGAATATCGGCAGTAATAAGAAAATGGAGTTTTCCAATAATTCTACACTTCTCACTGATAGAAATGTTGCACTGGGCTTTTTGTTTTTTTTAATTTAAATTCAATTAGCCAACATACAGTACATCTTCAGTTTTGGATGTAGTGTTCAATGATTCATCAGCTGCGTACAACACCCAGTGCTCATCACATCACATTACATGCCCCCACCCAGTGATGCACTGGGCATTTTAAGCATTTTCAAAATGTTACATCCTGTCAAGGTAGAAGATACAGGTTGAAATGCCAGTTTCCTTTTACACCTGGAGTTAGTTGGCATTACAGTTCACCACTGTGCCTCTGACAGAAGCTCTCACATTTTGCATTTGACACGTCACTTAACTTAGGCGGCAATCTAACAGGCTTTTCTAACAAGAGAGTTTTAAAAACATAAGATAGTAAACACATTTCCTTGACAGAATTTGACCTCTCATTATTTGGAGTTAGTCCCTATTACTTTCCCAAGTGGCTCATTTACAGGAGTCAATTGGTACTTTGCACTGCCTTTCAGATAAATACACAAGGGCTAGAAGTACATTTAAGAATCTGGATTTTTTGTGATGCTTTTAAAAAAAATACCATAAGATAAAATATGGCTGTCACAGAGAGCCGTAATAGGCCCTGGTAATCTAAAAATATATGATTTAACATGACTGGTTTTAGCCAGAATTTCCTGAAGAGAGGTAGCTTATAAAATTACTTGCTGCATTTCAATTTAAATTGGGAAACTATCTCAGTATTAATTATGGCCCACAGTACTTATTACACATAAAGAGGTAGTATAGTTTTCTTTTTAGTGCAAATTAGTAATAATTGATAAAACATATCTTAAGGAGTATAGAATGTGTGTGTCTTATCCTGGAAACAAATATGTCACCCAAATATATTCAAAATATGAACTAAAATATTTAGAATGTAATACTCTTAAATATGCAGACCCAGTTCATCAACATTACTTATATATCTATAAAAAGCCAATTTCATTAAGAAACTGAATAAACCCTTGTTTTTTTCTCTGATAGAAATAATCTTAAAATGAAATCATTGAAAATATATTCAGTTTCCAAAACACTTTTTTTCCTTAAAATGTTATGTCCGTGTTAAAGTCCAGTTTGGATCATGAGCACCAAGTTTTCAGTGTTAAAGTAAATGAAGATGTACCTATTAAACAACAATCAATGAAGAAGGAGTCCTGAATTTTCAGACTGTCTTTACTTCTGAGTTATTTTTCAACTCTTCAAAAAATGATTCAAAAGAATGCTGGGTAGTCGGGTATATTTATGTGCTTAGATGTAAATGTATTCTCAATATTGTTTTTTTTTTTAAAGTGTATTATTTATTTATCCTTTTCTTTTTATTTCCATCTAAGAATGTTTTCTGAGATCCTCAGAGCACTTTATCATCATATCAATCTCTCAGTATATCTGCAGAATCCCCAGGGATACAATCCTCAGGTGGCAAGCAGACATTTTAGGAACTTGAGCTGAATTTAAATCTGATTTACTAGACTGAAAAAGCTTTGACAGAAACACAAAAATACAGTATTATTCTTGTTTCATACCTTTTTGTTCAAAGAAATTAATGTGTATAAAAATATTAATCAGCCAAAAAGATAATAACAATGCTCCTTATATGTATTATTTTTATTTTTCATTTTTTTATTAACATATAATGTATTATTTGTTTCAGGGGTACAGGTCTGTGATTCATCAGTCTTACACAATTTACAGCACTCACCATAGCACATACCCTTCCCAGTGTCCATCACCCTATATGTATTTTAAGGTATTTGGCACAGTCTTTGAATAATGAACAAAAATGAGTTTGGTGTAGATTACATGAAAAATTAAAAAAAAATATTTTACTCTAATCAGATGTATAAAAATGTTGATGAACTACTGATTTGAAAATTAAGGAATAGGAGACAGTCCAAGATGGCAGCATAGGAAGATTCTGAACTCACCTCCTAGCATGGACACACCAAATTTATGGCTAGATATGGAACGATTCCCTTTGAAAAAGACTGAAAATTAGCTGACCAGCTCCTTCACCACAAATAGTGAAAGGGCCACGTTGAGATGAGTAGGAGAGGCGGAGACATGTCTTCCCCAAAACTGTAGTCCTGGCCTGGGAGCCCACAATTGGGAAGAATCCCACAGATCCAGAGCTTCTCCCTGAGGAGCTAGGGGTTGAAGTGCTCCACAGCAGACAGCCCAGCTCTTGGGATCTGCAACAGAGAGATGAGCCTCCAAAGCATTGGCTTTGAAAACCACTGGGGCTCATATCTAGAAGACCTGAACAGCGGTAGGGAACTGAGAAACTTCTCTTAAAGAGCTTGAGGCGGACTCACTTGCCCTGAGGACCAGTGCAAAAGCAGCAGTTTGAAATGTACCAAGACTATATATGAAGGAGATTCATTTGCTAATCTTAAAGCATCTGCCTGAGAGGTAGGGCCTTTTGGTACTCTGTCTGTGGGTGAGGGCACTGGCATGTGCCATTTTTGTACTGTTCCTCTATCTTGAAAGTAACTTCCTCTATCTTTTTTTTTTAAGATTTTTTATTTATTTATTTGAGAGAGAGAGCAGAGCGGGGGTTGGGGGGAGGAAGGGGAGGAGCAGAAGGGGAAGGAGAAGCAGATTCCCTGCTGAGCAGGGAGCCTGATGTTGGGCTCGATCCTGGGACCTTGAAATCATGACCGAAGTCAGACTCTTAACGGACTGAGCCACCCAGGTGCCCTGTAACTTCCTCTATCTTGATAGCTTTGTGCTTGCCCACTGTCCTGCAAAAGCCTTTGGGCATGCCATGACCAGTTCTCTCACTGCCATGCTAAAGCTAGCAGTGGACGACACACAGGGGACACTCCTTGATCACCTGGTGCTGGTGGCCAGGGGAGCTTATGTTCTTGGGTCCCATGGAACTGTAACAATTGGAGAGACAGTTCTTGGTGGGCTACCAACCCCGGAGCTCTACACAGACAGAAAGGCATCACCAGTCTTTCTGTGAAAAAGGCCTATTTACTTGTCCTGGGGCTTTACCCTGAGGGACAGACTTCAGGTTTGCCACACATTTAGAAGCTTTGGAGGTGCTCGCAGGGAACATACTCTAGGGAACAGCAAATCAATAAAGAAACTTCAGCCTTAAATGACACATTAAAACAGATGGATTTAATAGGTACATATAAAGCTTCCCATCCCAAAGCAGCAGAATATGCATTCTTCTCAAGTGCAACATGGCACATTCTCCAGGATAGATCATATGTTAGGCCACAAAAAAGTCTCAGTAAATTTAAGAAACTGAAATCATATCGGGCATCTTTTCCAACAAAATGGTATAAAGCTAGAAATCAATTACAAGAAGGGAATTGGCAAAAATCACAAATATGTGGAGATTAAATAACATAATACTAAACAACCAATGAGTCAATGAAGAAATCAAAGGTGAAATAAAAAAATATCTTGGAAATGAAATACCTCAGAAAATTAAAAATAGAAATATCATATGATCCAGTAATTCCACAACAGGGTATTTACCCAAAGAATATTAAAACATTAATTTGAGAAGACATATGCACCCCCACATTTATTGCAACACTATTTATAGTAGCCGAGATATGGAAGTAACCCAAGCGTCTATCCATAGATGAATGGATAGAGAAGAGATGTTATAAATATACAATGACTTCCATATTCTTGAATTCCTATTATAGTGGATGTGAGTTTAGATCTTTGGTAGAGCTATTCTTTTTGCTTTTTTCCCCCATCATCCTACTGTGATTATATTGTTTTTGTTAAATCAATACTGAATGCTTATGTTATTATGCCTATTCAAATATTATTCATAGCTAAACATTTTAGCTGTGATATAATTCTTGATTACTTTTTGTTGGTTTAGCTAGTAATTGCCTTATTTCATAATTTATTCAATTTTCTTTGTATTCATTGCTAACTTTTTTATAACTTTCAATATCTTCCTAAAATATTTTTTCTAGGGCACCTGGGTGGCTCAGTTGGTTAAGCGACTGCCTTCAGCTCAGGTCATGATCCTGGAGTCCCGGGATCGAGTCCCGCATCGGGCTCCCTGCTCAGCGGGGAGTCTGCTTCTCCGAGCTCTGACCCTCCCCCCTCTCATGCTCTCTCTCTCTATCTCATTCTCTCTCTCAAATAAATAAATAAAATCTTTAAAAAAAAAAAAAATATTTTTTCTACATAGTCTATTCCAATTATGTAATTGATGGATGTATTAGTTTCCCGAAGCTGCCATACCAACTTATCACAAACTGAGTGGCTTAAAACATAAATTTCTTGTCTTACAGTTCTGGTGTCTAGAAGTCCAAAATCAAGGTGTCAGCAGGGCCAATGCCCCCTCTGAAACCTGTAGGGGAGAATCTTCCTTGCTTCTTCCCAGCTCTAGGTAGTTTGCTGGAAATCTTTGGCTTCTTGCTTTGCCTCTGCAGCACTTCAGTCTCTACCTCCTTCCTCACATGACTTTCTCTTCCCACCCTCTCCTGCCCCTCTTCCCCCACCTCCTCTGGTGTGTCTATGTCTCTGTGTTTCTATTCCTCTTATAATGGCATCTGCCATATTGGATTAAGAGCACATCATACTTCTGTATGACTTCATCTTAACTAAGTACAACTGCAACAACTCTCTTTCCAAATAAGGTCATATTCTGAGTTATGGGAGTTAGGATTTTAACATTATTTTTTGGAGAGGGAGGTTTCACAATTCAACCCCTATAACAATAGATCTTCTTCTTCTTTTTTTCCCCCTTGGAAACACTCCCTCTTGAAATCTTGATTTTTTTCTGTCTGAATTACTTTCTTTCAGCTTTATTGCACATTTATCATCCTGGGAATTTTTTTCTGCTGTTATCCTGAGGAATTCTCTTTCTCCTGGGTTAGATTATAGGGATCTCATGACTTCTTCCAGTGGCTTCATCAGGTCTGCCTTATAATTCTCATTTACTTAAATAGCAACAACAACAGTAACATAGCTCAGTAACACAACTGGCACAGATGAAGAGAAAATTAATCAACAGTAATGTCAATAGGAAAAACTCTTCCTGAGTCAACAATGGGAGAGTAAAATAGAAAGCTTGGAAGAAACGTTAAGGATGGGGGAGATGGTTTCTGAAATGACAGACTAGGAAATGAAGATAAGGTTAAAACTCAAGAACACATGGAGGGAAAGTGCCTAAAACTGAGTAAGACACATACTTGAATTATAAGAACCCTACTAAGTATTAAATAATATTTAAAAATTAATACATTCTCCGGTGAGGTATCAGAACACCAAGTAGTAATGAGAACACTGAAAATGCTTATATAATAGATATGATATATATGCATGTATACATATGACAGTGTATATTTCCTATTTGAGAATAAGAATTCTCCAAAGAAGAAGAAAAACATAGAATAAGAATTCTCCTATAAGAATTTTTTTTTTTTTAAAGATTTTATTTATTTATCTGACAGAGAGAGAGAGAGAGACAGGAGAGAGGGAACACAAGTAGGGGGAGTGGGAGAGGGAGAAGCAGGCTTCCCGCCGAGCAGGGAGCCCGATGCGGGGCTCGATCCCAGGACCCTGGGATCATGACCTGAGCCGAAGGCAGCCGCTTAACCGACTGAGCCACCCAGGCGCCCCTCCTATAAGAATTTTTTAAAAATCATACTAAAAGACTTCAATATTTGTCAGAAATTGCAAAAAAATGATAAAAATGACAAAAAATTAATATATGGGGGAAATGAGTAGCCCATTAATAAAACTGATCTGAGACTAGATATAGAATTCTGTGCCCCAAAGTAGAGAATGTACATCCTTTTTCAAAAGCACATGTGATAGTTTCAAAAAGTGGCTACATATTAGATCACAAAGTTAACATCAATAAATATCAAGCAAGCTTGAGTAATATAGGTCATATAATTTTAGAATTCAAGTTTTAATATTTTAGATCTATTGTTCTATTAGAGTAACAAAAATGAGATTGCTGGTTTAAATTTATGAATATTTTAGTTGTCTTTAAATATTATATCTTTTGTTCTCAAAAGGAATATTCTGATCATATTTCTGTAAGTACCAATTAATGTACTAATTTTACTGTTAGTTTTGAAAAATTTGGCTCTATCATTTTTTGTTTGCTATGCAATAGTCTGTATTGTTCATTGTTATTTTAATTCACATATTACAAAGCTAGTACAGTTCACCATTTTCTAAGTTTATTATTTATTGTCTTTTAAAGTATTTTTATATTATTTTGTATAGACATTTTTAAACATTTACTTGGCAAATATAAACTGTTAATATATCTTTATTTTCCTAGTACATATTATTTTTTGCTGTAAAATTTATCATATTTTAGCTTTATAATTTATCTTATTTCTCCTAAATTTATAACTTAATCCTTCCTATTTAATGACTATTTAACCCAAATGCCTTTAATTTTTTTCTGTGGCTTAATGCATAAAAACTATTATAAAATATCCAATATATGGGTGTCTACATTGATAATTTTAAAAATGTTAGTTAATACAAAGATATTAATGAAAATATCTGCCAATTTAAAATGGATTATTCCTTTAAAAATTCTCTTATACTAATGTCTATTTCTTGTTCATATGTTTTGTTCAATTAATCTCTTTTTTGTTAAATTACTACACTAATTCTTTTATTGTGGCTTTATGACAATTTTAGTTTTGTAAGTAAGGAATGTGGTTTGACAGATTCTTGAATTGCACTGCTTGGATTTGTTGAGTTTTCGATATTCATCTTTATTAATTTTATCCTGAATATGCACGTGAGGTGTTCTGGATAAGAGACATATTAGTTATTACAATTACATACACAATAATAATTCTGTTGATTCCCCTTGTTCTGGTCATTACCTCTAGGGTGACATGATGAAAGCCAGATGGAATAATTCCCTACATGAGTGAGTTACTCCATAGGTGAAAGATGGAGAAACATGGATTTTCTCTATTTGCATGTAATATACAGGGGGGAGAGGCAGCTGCCTCCTCCTCCCCTTTTGTCTTTGGAGATAGGTTGGGAAGGATCCCAGGTTTCCACTTTAACCTTCTGGAATATAAACGCATCCTTCCAAGGTCCTGATAAGCTCCAGTGTCTCTGACTTTCATGACCTAGAGATGTTTCCAAGGTCTTGGACCTGATTCTTCCTTGAAATGTAAGTACTTAAGGAAATAGAGCACCCATGTTTGTGGCCCCTTAAGAGATTAGTTTAAGGGTCGAGCCTAGGCTATAACCATTTGGCCTTCTTGGGGAGATAACAGAAATTTTACTACATTTTTTTAAAGATTTATTTATTTATTTTAAAGAGAGAGAGAGTGCGAACAGGGGGAGGCGCAGAGGGAAAGGGACAGAGAGGATGTCAAACAGACTTCCTGCTGAGCATAGAACCTGATGCTGGGCTCCATCTCACAACCCTGAGATCATGACCTGAGCTGAAATCAAGAATCAGATGCTTAACCGACTGAGCCACCTAGGTGCCCCATTTTTTACTACATTTTTGATCAGCATAATTAACTAAACAAATGGCTACAGATCTAATCCTCATAGTATGTAAAAAATAAAATACTTCTAGAGGAAGTGTAGGCAAACGTTTTCTATTCATATATATCTCAGTGTCTCAATAGGCTAGGGCTTTTTATAGGAGCACTGAGAAACCCAGGGAAAATTTGCTTCAACACAGGTTTGAAGCCTCACTTTACCTTTTCTTTGGATATTGGGTAAGTTTTCTCTAAGCCTCAGTTACTTCTAATAAAAAAGGAGAATGATTATAGTAGTACCTATCTATAAAGATTAAATATTGATTGTGATATAGTTTATTATCTAAGCTGTGACAGTTTGACAGTGTCTGGGGGTACTATTATTCTTATGCTGAAGCAATACGCATAAGCCAGGAGTGTCCCTGGCACACTAGACATAAGGCCATACTAATCGAAATAAGCTATCTCATTACAGTGTCTGATACCTAGTAATTACTCAAGGATTTTTAACTTTTATGGTTTACTTGCTTTTTAAAAAATTTTATTAGTACTTTGTTACATTGGTTGTTTATTTGAGGTCATTTTGTCTAGTTCAAGTAAAATATTTTAAGCTCTTTATTGGAATTTAACACCAATTTGAAGTCCTGCTTTTAAAATATCTATGAAATATTGTAGAAATAACTGAATCCCTTGTGTTTACAGCAACACATCCTATTATTATATGAATGCAAGGATGCTTATATTTATCGAGTACTGGAAATTAGTATTATGCAAACTATGTCCAAATCTTTCAAAAATAATTTTTAAAAACTTATTTCCAAATTTGAGTTATGACTTGCAGAACCGATACTAAGCTATGTATGGCAGCCCCATCTATTCTGTAAACACTAGTCAGAACATCTTTCTTGCACTTGCTCTATGGATAATCACAAGTCAATGCTAATGCATAATAAATTTGGGCTTAACTTAACTTGGGCTTAGCTTCTGCTTCTCATTCTTTTTTTTTTTTTTTAAAGATTTTATTTATTTATTTGACAGAAAGAGAGAGAGATCACAAGTCGGCAGACAGGCAGACAGAGGGAGAGGGAGAAGCAGGCTCCCCGCTGAGCACAGAGCCCGATGTGGGGCTCGATCCCAGGACCCCGGGACCATGACCTGAGCCGAAAGCAGACGCTTAACGACTGAGCCACCCAGGAGCCCCTCATTCTTTTTTATATATGTGGTTGAGAAGTGATGAATGTTCCCCCTTCCCATTGGGCATAGACATAACATTTTTAGAAAAAAGTTTATGGGTTGTAATTATTATTGCACTCTTTCAACTACTTGTGAAATTCCAGTTTGATCAATAAGAAATGAAATTGTAATATGCTAATTAGGTAAATAAAAAGAACATTTTAAACATTGCTTTCTAAACACATAATTTAAATAGCTTCCTCCATGGGACTCATCCACACATTATCTCTTTCTTTATTTTTCATTATTCTTTGCTTCTTGGCATTTGACATACTTGTAAGTATTTTGTTTATTGCATATTGCTTACTTATAGTGTCCCATTGATCATTTTTATTGGTACTTGCCTAAATAATCTGTTCCATTGATCTCTCAATTCTTGCCCAACACTCATAGCCTCTTTATCATTGCAGATTTATAGCATTTTTATAGACCTGAAGGATTTATGAGTGTAAGCGATTTAGGAAAGTAGACTGAGTATAACCGCATACCTCATTCCCTTCAAGCCTATGTACATATTAAAACATTTAAGTTTTTAAGGGTAGTAAGGGTATCTAGCTTGTTACTTTAGTAGTATATTTGCTTTTGTCCAGAACAGTGCTCACACACATACACTAGATGCTCAATAAATATTTGTTGAGTGAATGATTGAATCTTCTTATAAACAGAAGTTCATACAGAAATGGAAATACTTCACTTTGAGATAATGCAGCTCAATATTTTCACATTTGTCATGTAAGAATTTCAATTATAATCTCTATATATCAATCTATCCCTAAAAGTACTATTGGAAGATGACATTTGTGTAATAGCCTACATAGAGTCCTTATTAGAAAAAGTAGAAATGTCTTTTTTAAAAAGCTTTAAAACAAAAACTTTCTTGATTTTTTTTATCCTCATACACTTAAGGTTACCTTTAGAGCAAAAGACATTTTAGAGTTATGCACAAATGCCTTCTTAGGAGCTTCAATCTCCATGACCACTTCAACACATTCTACTCTCTATTAAAGCTTCTTTTTTCTTTCATTGAGGAATACAAAGTCAAAAACATCTCCATGTTACCAACTCCACTGGCTCTTTTGATCTTGTCTTCCTCGATGCTGAAGGAATATTTGACACATCTGTTCATTCCTTTTGTGCTTGAACTATTTTCTTCTCTTAGTTTCTGGAACACCTGTCATTCTAATTTTCCTTCTAGCTCACTGACTGCTTCTTAATCTCTTTTTTAATCCCCTGTAGTCTCTGAATGGAGTATATCAAGTCTTGCTTGTGGATCCTATTTTCTACTTTAACTCTCCTTCTGTAGGCACTATCATCCATTCCCAAGTGTTTAAGTGCTAGTTATATGTGAAGTAGTTCAACTTAATATCTTGAGCCTTGACATCTCCTTCAACTGCAGACTTGACGCACACTTGCCTACTTGAACTCCGATCTCTCATCTCACAAATAAATTTATTTTAAACTTAATATACCCAGATTGAAACCCTTGAGATTCCTCTTCCTCACTTCCAAACCTAGACTTTCCTCAAGATTCGATAGCTCAATTAATGGAACCATCTCCTATCTAGTATTAAAGTGGAAAACAAATGAGTTTCCTCACATGCATTTACAAATTCTTACCATTCTTTTTGGTCACCAGGGACACATTCAACTTCAAGCAACCATCATCTCTCAACCAAGAGTTTTTGGTCTCCTCGCCTCTATTCTTCTCTCTACCTCCCCATTTTCATCATTCTTCATTCATTTGTCAGTCTATGAATAAGAAAATGCCATACTTTTGCTTAAACTCATTCCTTCTTTATTATTCAGAATAAATTCTGAACTCCTTGCTGTGCCCTACACTGCTTGCATGGTCTGAAGTTCCTGTACTTTTCCGATCTCATCTCCTATCACTCTCCTCTTTGCTTTGACGTTTTTTGTTCCCAGAAGGGTATTAAGCTCTTTAATATGTTACATTATTTGTCTCAATGACAGGTTTGTTCTCATTCTTCAAATTTCTGTTTAAAATTCACTTCTGTGGAGAAGCCTCAAACAATCACATATCCCTATCATTCTCAGTTTATGGCCCAATATTTACTTCTTTCCATCAGGTCATCACCAACCTATATTTATGTTGCAGATATAGTTTTAGTATCTATGGACTCACAAAATATCTCAAATATTTTTCTATTTTTAAAGTTTATTTCCACAATTTATTTATGTGCATTAAAAAGAGTTCAAACATTAAACATATAAAATTCAGTGCAATGCTTAACACAAAAAACACTTGGTCCTTTAAAAAGATAAGATACATTGTCTTTAGCCCTAGAAAAGAACATATTTTTTCTGTAGAATTGGTAAGTTTTTGCCTTTCTAATAATATAAAATATGTAACCAGTTTTGGTTTCCATTTTACATTAGCTAACAGAATTCTGAGCCAAAACTCTTTTTATATCTAAATTATGTAACCATGTAATTATTTTATCTTGCTACTTTAAAACATTTCTATGTAATTAAATAAGATCTAGTAGAATGATAACATATCATTTTAATCTATATTGGCTTCCTAATATATATTTTGTACTGTACATAATTCTTCCCTTCTGAAAGTGAAAAAGAAATTTTTCCTTAGGGTTTTGTGTGATTTTTCTGTGTAGTCTTTATCATTAGGAATATTTTATAAAATGAAAGACGTATGTAGGTGAACTCTTATCTCTTATTTAAGAGTACTTAGACTATACTTTAATTGCTTATTTCCTTTTTATGTATTTTTCAACCAGGACTATAAAAAGTGATAGAAGAGGTTATATTGGTTTTGACAAGTGCTAAGTCCTTTATGTATATTGCATGGTACTTACTAGATGATCAATATTTATTAAATGAAAGAACAAGTGGTAAGGTTTTTACCACAAAGCAATTATTGGGAAAAATATGAAACCCATGAAGCCTATTTTTGCATATACATCTTTCATAGGACCCCTTGTTAAACTGCTCTTAAGGTTTAAATCTTGAATAATCTTTATTTTCACAGTATCTTGTATTGCTGATTAGCTGAGGCAATGACAGACAAAAAAATAGTCCTTAACTCAGCAGTCTCTTGCATTTGGCTCATTAAAACTTAGAATAAAATGTTCGGTTGGATTTATCTAAGGTCATTCCTTCATTTTGTGAATTGTGGATATGTGTTGGAGACATGGAAATGATCTATTCCACAATATGAAATCTAACCCTCCTTTGAGCAACCTTTTAATCTAGGTTATAGGTCACATGAGAAGACATACTCCTGGAAGACTCACTGTGCTCATGGCATCTAGTGAAAATACCCTAGTTATTTGTTTATATTTTTTCAATTCTGGTTCAAAATAACCCCTGTAAAGAACTGGTGATTGGGGTGCACCTGGGTCACTCAGATGGTTAAGTGTCTGCCTTCAGCCTAGGTTGTGATCTGGTGGGATCGAAACCCACATCAGACTCCCAGCTCAGTGGAGAGTCTGCTTCTCCCTCTGCCTCTGCCTCTCTCCCCTGCTCATGCTCTCTTTCTGTCTGTCTCTCTCTTTCTCAAATAAATAAATTTTAAAAAATCTAAAAAAAAAAAAGAACTGGTAATTCGGAAGTGTTGATGGTCAGATTATCACCAGTGGAAAGTAAATACTGTCATTAATCTAGTAAAGAATTCTCAAACAGCTAGTGAAGTCTGGAATCAGATATTCACATGGGAATGCTATGATTATAAATATTAAAAGATCTCTAAAGGCAATGGTAAAGGAAAAGAGTGATAATCAGAAGCAAGTTTGTGCGGTCATACTTCAAAATGTATATAGATTAGTTTACAAGAATTTTGCATTCTGCTCAGTACTTCTGTATTTTCCATTGTGTGTTGCTTGGATATGCAATAACTTTGACCCAAGTTATGCAATAGCTTTTTATACCTTGGGAAAAAAATAATTAAAAAGAAAAAAATCTATGCATAAAACTGACTAACATTTTAATTGGGCAATGATGTATTAAATGGTAGAAACAATTTCTGAAGATACATGGACATAGTCTTTTACCAAAAAGTAGAGAGAAATTAAGGTGTAAAATCCATTATTTTTATATGAGATAATAAAAATTTAAAACATCCTGCCTTTAAAAGGCATACTATTATTTTTTATGTGTTAATTTGCTCCAAATACACTTTCCCAGAGATACTTCCATATCAAATTATTTTGATAAAGTTAGAATATTTGTCCCATTATTGTCAATGCTTTTAGATGCACAGTGAAGAAGGTTAGGAATGTATTAAAACATGTAAATAACCAAGTATAAAAATCCATAAATTCTACCACTAAAGAACTACTTAATATTTTGACAAATATGATTTAATTTTAAAAATTTACAAATATTGCTTTCAATTCTGACATGTAAAGAGCTTGAAAGTCATCATTCCCATTCTTACAAGAAAAAGCTGGATAAATTAAAAGCAATATGTATTTTGTAAAGAGCTTGAAAGTCATCATTCCCATTCTTACAAGAAAAAGCTGGATAACTTAAAAGCAATATGTATTTTTGGGGCGCCTGGGTGGCTCAGTTGTTAAGCGTCTGCCTTCAGCTCAGGTCATGATCCCAGGGTCCTGGGATCGAGTCCCACATCGGGCTCCATGCTCCGCAGGAAGCCTGCTTCTCCCTCTCTCACTCCCACTGCTTGTGTTCCCTCTCTCACTGTGTCTGTCTCTGTCAAATAAATAAATAAAATCTTTAAAAAAAAAAAAAAAGCAATATGTATTTTTTTGAGCCAGAAGAGAGCTTGGTTTGCAGATAAAACTGCCACCCCAGAATCTGGAAAGACAGGCACATCTAGAAAATCACAGTCAAAATCTGCTTATATTGAACAAAACCACTGGTGCCATAAACTTATATTAGCACTTACCTGGTAATAATGATTTTCTGGAGGCTGCATGTAGATGAGAATGAGGATGAGAAATTCCTGTGGACTTCAGTTTTGGGGAGGCCCCTACCCTGTTGTAGACTTTTTCTCAAAGAACTTCACCAGATCCTCATGAGGAAGATTCAAGAAAGATCCTCTCATGAAGGGAAAGAGAAATCACTATTAAATACCCTTGAGCCTTGTCCTTAACAAAAGACTACTGTCCAGCAGAAAAGACTTTGTGAGAACCTTATTTCACCTGGTGTAAGAGAATTCCTCCCACTTCAGCCTCCTGTAGCCTTTTTATCTCATTTAGTAAGTGGCAGGGGGAAGATAGTCAAGAGATAGCAGGGATGCTATGGTCAGGGAAGAATGTGGACAGAGAGGAGAAGTCTACATCACTGGGGAAACATTTGTGAACATCAGCAAATGAGCTCTACACCATATTCAAGAAAAACAGGTAATGTGAGCAGAGATATAAGGACTCTAAGAAATAATTAAAATGAAATGTTAGAAATTAAAAACACTGCAAGAGAAATGAAAAATGCCTTCAACAGGCTCATCAGTAGACTTAAAATGGATAAGAAAAGAATTTGTGAACTTGAAGATAAGCCAATAGAAACTTTTTAACTGGAATATAAGAGAAAAAAGAATGAAAGAAAGGGAACACATAAGAATTGTATGGCTATTTCAAAATGTGTAATAGACATATAATCAGAATGTCAGAAAAAAAAAAGAACAGAGTAGAAGAAATATTCACAGTAATAATGGTAAAGAGTTCTCAAAATTAATGAAAGACATAAAACCACAGATTTAGGAAGACCATAGAAGATCAAGCAGGCTAAATACCCAAGACCCCACACCCAGGCTCATGTTTAAACAGAAAAATCTTGGAAGAGTCCAGAAAGGAAAGTGAAGGGGAATATTACCAATAGAAGAACAAGAAAAAGACTTACATCAGGCTTCTCATGAGAATGCAAGCAGGAAGAACATGGAATAACATATTTAACATTTTTTTAAGAACCAATTTAGAATTCCATAGCTAGAAAAATTATCTTCAAATGAAACAGATAAATAGATATTTTCTCTGCTAAACAAAAACAGGAAATTAATGACCAGCAGACTTTCCCTGAAAGGAATGTTAAGAGAACTTTTTAGGTAGAAGGAAAATGATATAGGTCAGAAATCTGGATCTATAATGAGAGGAAATACATTGGAGAAGGCATAAATAAAAGCAAAATAAAACCTTGAATTTTCTTTATTCTTGATCTACAAGATAACTGTTTAATATAATGATAGTAACAATGTATTGGGTGATTATAGCATATAGATAAGTGAAATGAATGTAAACAATGTTACAAGTGATGAGTGACAAAAACTGTGAGAGCTCTGTTATAAGACGCCTATATCACACTGAAGTGATACAATGTTAATTGAAAGTGGACTTATATTAGATTAAAATGTGTGTTGTAAACTGTATGGAAGCCACTAACTGTTTACAAAAGGCAGTATAATATGATCAAATAGGAGAAAAATAGAATCATTTAAATACTCTTAAAACTAGAAACAGCAGAAAAAGAGGGAGAAAGAAAGAAAGAAAGAAACAAAAAACCCAAATGGAACAAATAGAAAACAGTAACAAATATGGTACATAGTAATTAAAAAATACATATCATCAATCATTTTAAATGAGAATAGTATAAATACACAAATTGAAAGAGAGATTATCAAAGTAGACAAAAAAGACCCAATTATATGTTGCCTATAAGATACCCAATTTAAATAATAAAACAGAGATAAATTAAAAGTAAAGGGATGAAGAAAGATATAGTATGCTAACACTAATCAAAAGAAAGCTGGATTAGCTATATTAATTTCAAACAAAGTAGACTTAACACAGAACATTATCAAGAATAGTCATAAAGCGATCAATTCTCAAAAAAGAAATAACAACCCTTAATGTGCATGAGTATAATAACTATGCATAAAAATATATGAAGCAAAATTGATAGAACTGAAAGGAGAAATAGGCAAATAAATTGTAGTTGGAGATTCCAACATTCTTGTCAGTAACTGATAGATCAAGCAGGAAGAAAATTAGTAAGGATACAGATGGCATTAACAGCACTATTAATTCATATGACCTAAATGACATTTATAGAATACTTCATCAAATAAGAGCATAGTACACTTTATTCTTAGCTCACTTGAAAGATTCATCATGATAGACTATATTCTGGGCTATAACACCATTATACATTTAAAATAATAAAAGTTGTAGAATGGCTGGGTGGCTCAGTCGGTTAAGCATCCTACTCTTGATTTCAGCTCAGGTTGTGATCTCAGGATCATGAGGTTGAGCCCTGCTTGAGACTCTCTCCCAATGCCCCTCCCCCAACTCGAGCTCTTTCTCTCTCTCTCTCTCTAAAGTAAAAAAATAAAAAAATAAATAAAATCTTAAAACAAATAAAATACTAAAAGTTGTGCAAAATATGTCCTTAGACCACAATGGAATTAAACTAAAAATCAATAACAATAAGCTGGAAAATCCTCAAATATGTGGAAATTAATAACACTTCTAAACCACCTATGGATCAAAGAAGGGGTCTCAAGGGAAATTTAAAAAAAGATTTTGAACTGTATCAATATGAAAATACAACTTATTAAAGTTCTCTGGAATGCAACAAAGCAGTATTTAGAGGGAAATTTATAGCACCAAATGAATATATTAGAAAGAGAAGGATATAAAATAAATAACCTAACCTTTCTTCTTAGGAAACTAGAAAAATAAGAGAAATTAAAGAGTAAATCAAGCAGAAGTAGGAAATAATACAAATTTGAAAAAAATTAATGAAATTTACAACAGAGACATGAGAACATCAACAAACCCAATACCAATAGCTAGTGTTTGAAAAGATCAATAAACTTGATAGACATATAGATAGACTAAGACAAAAAAGAAAGGAGACACAAACTGCCAATATCATAAATTAAAGAGAAGTCATCACTAGTGATCCCATGGACATTAAAAGGATAATAAAGGAATAGAATGGACACCTCTATGCCCACAAATTTGATAACTTAGATTTAATAGGCCAATTCCTTGAAAGAAATAAAGAAACTAACAAAGAAGAAATAGATAACTTAAATTGCCTTATTATTACTAAACAAATTGAATTAATAATTAATAAACTTCCACAAAAGAAAGTTCTAGGTCCAGATGCTTTCACTTATGTATCTTTCCAAACATTTAAAGAAAAAAATATACCAGTTCTCCACTATCTCTTTCAGAAAATAGAAGGTAGGGGAGTACTATGAGGTCAGCATTATAATATCAAAACCAGATAAAGACATTGCAAGAAAGGACAACTATAAATCAGTATCCCTCGTGACCATAGATGCAACAATCCTCAGCAAAATACTACCAAATTGAACCCAATAATGATTTAAAAAAATTATACAGCACAAATAAGTGGATATAATTAAGGGATAATTCCATGTATGCAAATCTGGAGTTTTAACATTTAAAAATTTAATCAATGTAATTTGCCATATACACAGACTAAAGAAGAAAATCATATTGTTATATCAAATGACAGTGAAAAATAATTTGAGGGGTGCCTCGGTGGCTCAGTTGGTTAAGCACCGGCTCTAGATAATCAGCTCAGATCATGATCTCAGGGTCCTGGAATCAAGCTCTGCAATGGGCTCTGTGCTCAGAAGGGGGTTTGCTTGAGGATTCTCTCTCCCTCTGTCCCTCCTCCCACTCATGAGCGCATGTACTCTCTCTCTCTCTCAAATAAATATATCTTTAAAAAAATAATTTGATAAATGTCACACCTATTCATGATTTAAGAAAACCTCTCAGCCTACTAAGAAAAAGAAGAAATTCCTCATCTTGAAAAAGAACAAGTTAAAAAAAAACAAAAACTACAAATAATACCAAATTTAACAGTGAGAGGTTGGCTGCTTTCCCCAAAGATCAAGAACAAGGCCAGCATGACCTCTCCGACCACTCCTATTAAACACCCTGCTGAAAGTCCTAGCTAGCGCACAAAGATAAGACAGATAAATAAAAGGTGTGCAGATTGGAACAGGAGAAATAAAACTATTCATTGTCTATCTAGAAATATCAAAGTATGTATAAAAAACTCTTGGAACTAATAAGGATAGCCAGATTGAAAGATACAAAGATAATATACATATTGTTATATCAAATGAAGTTAGTTGCTTTCCTGTATACCAACACTGGTGATTACACTTCGAAATTACATTTAAAAAAGCAATACCACTTATAATAGTACCCATAAAGAAAAAAAAGGGAAATACTAAGGTGTAAATCTAACAAAATATGTGCAGGACTTGAATAGCTGAATATGGACAACTACAACATATTGATGAAAGAAATCAAAGAATATTCAAATAAATAATTCTGATGGTTGAGAAGATTCAGTATCGTTAATATTGTTAATATTCTCCCCAATTCCATCTATAGATTCAATATAATTCCAATTAAAATCCTAACAAACTATTTTGCAGACAATAACAAACTGATTTTAAAGTGCTTATGGAGGGAAACCTGGGTGGCTCAGTTGGTTAAGCGTCTGCCTATAGAGACATAAAAGGGGATTGCCAGGGGTTCAGAGTGTATGTGTATGATGGGGGGTGGAGGGGAAAGGTGGTATGAATATGTTAAGCAAAGCACAGTAAAATCTGATGATGAAGGGAAATGGCAGAAATATTAGCGATTAAATTTCTTAGCATTTTGGAAATCTCTTTAGAATTAGAAATTAATTTGATGTAAGAAGCAGATAAAATTAATATAGCATAAAACTTGAGTTTTTTTGCTACACATATATCCAGTGGTTTACTAACTATTTATTTCTGGATGTCTCAAGAATACCCCCAAAGCAAAATTTTCAAAATTGGGCTTGTAACCTTTCTTCTAGTTTTATTCTCCTTTAATGTTCCATATTTCGGGAATATTTCCACAACCCATCCAATTATTGAAGCCATAAATACAGTAGTCTGTTTTAACACCTTCTGACACCATACTTTTCCAAAGTTGGGTAAGTTTTGCCTCAAGATATATGTACTTCAAGATACATATATCTTGAATTGATCCTTTCCTTCCACTTCCATCAACACCCTTCTATTATTTCCTGTATGATCTGCTTAAAGTACTTTTAAAATGCCAATCTGCATTTTATCCATTTTAATCTCTACACTGGCCAAAGTGATCTTTGCAAATTCAAGTCTGTTTATATTACCTCTCTGCATTAAAAATGTTGAATGATTTCCTGTTACTCTTAGTATCAAGGGTTAGGGCCTGTACATGATATGTGAGTGAGTTGACAACATGCTACATTGCCCAATACAGTTCCAGGGTCTATCTGTTATTCTGGTAGCATAATTGTTTTATTCACACCACTTTTCATTCAGAGAGGTACATAGTTTGGACGATAAATTATATGCTTACCCTGATTGTAAGTAAGGCTCTTTATTATCTTGGCCTCTGTCTTAAGCCTCATCCTGAAACTTGCTCCTTCCCACCCTCACAGCCCCGGTTTTTGTTCGTTCCTTGGTACTTGCCACACTCTCTCCTCCCATGATGTACTTGCCTATATACTGTTTGCTATGCTGAGACTCCATTACCCTGATCTCCCCATCCTTCCTTTTTTTTTTTTTTTTTTGCCTAACCAATTTCTATTTATTCTTCGGACCACAAAGTGATTGTCAAGAGTTCCCTGGACTTCCAAAATGTTTAAATCCCCCTATTATATGATTTCATAGGAACATGCACATTTCCTTTGTAGACTTATCACCATAGTAACTTTACATTTTGTGTTTGATTATTTTATTAATATCTGTTTCTCCTATTAGAAACTTACTAGTGTATAAATATCATGACAGTGCCTAAATAAGTAAAATTTGTTAAGCTTAACCTTTGATATAAAAGCTGAGCAAAAATAAATTGTCTCCATCATCACATACAACTTAGGTCCCATGGTTCATCATAATAACCACTTCCTTGCACAATCAATCATTGGAATTCCTTGCCCTTTTCTTCCTGTTTTGCATGTACATGGCAGAAGAGAAAACCAAATACCAATCACCAGTGAGCCTTTAGTGGCACCAGATAATATTACTCCCTTATTCCCTTGTCCTTTTAGAAAACTATCTTATATCATATCCTCTCTCTTTGAGTCTTTAACACATCCTCCCCCATTGTTACCCTCAGTTAATCATTTTTCTTTCTGTTCCACTGAGAACTTGCAAACCCCCAAGTATATTAACACATATTAGACATCTGCAGATTCTCATGCTCTTATACTCTGCCTTTCCTCCTATTAATATGGATGCTTCTGTGTTCCTAATTAATGCAATATTCTACTAGTTCACCAGCCTCTAGCCCCATCTCACCTCTGAAAGGTAATCTTTCTCTCTGATCTCCACATCATCAATTTGTCCTCTCTACAAAAGCATTTTTATTAGCAACTAAACATGGTTCAGTTTTTTATGGGAAAATCCCTTTCTTAATACCTCACACTTCCCTTCAGTTATTGACTCATTATTATCTACCACTTTATAGCAAAAACTCCTCCAAAGGGTTGCCTGTACTTTCTTTCTCATAAATTATTTCAATCAGGCTTTTAAATCCACCATTCTATGGAACATATGCTTCTCAAAATCACTAATGATTACCATGTTGTTAAGTCTAATGGTGATTATTTTTTTTTAAGATTTTATTTATTTATTTGAGAAAAAGTGGGGAGGAGGGGCAGAAGGGGAGGGAGAGAGATAAGCAGACTCCTTGGTGAGTGCTGAGCCCAAAGCAGGGCTCAACCTCTTGATCCTGAGAAACTGACCTGACCCTAAATCAAGAGATAGACATCCAACTGACTGAGCTACCCAGTGCCCCTGTAATGGTGATTCTAATCTTTATTTTACTTGACCTATCAGGAGGAATTAAAAGAGTTAGTCACTTTTTCCTTTTTGAAACAGGATCTTCACTTGTATTCTGAGACTCCACGTTTTCCACATTTTCCTCTTACCTCTTTGGCTGTCTCTTCTCAGTCTCCTTTGCTGGTTTTCCCCATCCCCCAACCTCCTAATATTTGAGTGACCCAGCGCTCAATCCTCTTACCTCTTAAATCTCTGTTCTAACCCTCAGCAATTTCAGTTGGTCTCATGGCCTCTGATACCATCTGTACTCTGATTACTCTTCAATTTTTATCTCCATATAGGCGCTCTCATCTGAATTTTAGATTCTCATATCCAAAAGCACACATAACAACTCTCCTGGAGATTTAATAGTTGTCTCAAAATTAACATGTTCAAAATAAAACTCTCTACTTTTTCCCTAAATCTGTCCCTCCCACAATCTTTCTATTCTTAGGTATTGTTAAATCTATCTTTCCAATTTGTTCATGCCAGCAACATCTTTGATTTCTCTTTATTTTGTACTTAACATCTATTCTAGTTGCATGTCCTATTGACCCAACTTTCAAGATTTATCCAGACTTTAAATACTTTACCTCATTTCTACCATTGCATGATATACACCACTGTCATTTCTAAACAGAAGTTTTGGAATAACTTTTTAACAGAGCAAAAATGAATTGTCTCCATCATCACACACAACTTAGGTCCCATGGTTCATCTTAATAATCACTTCCTTGCACAATCATTGGAATTCCTTGCCCTTTTCTTCCTGTTTTGTATGTACATCTTATCTTTCTATAGACTCTTCTCTACATAGAATCTAGAGTGGTCCTTTAAAAAGCATATCATATTAAAAATATTCTGTTTTAAATCCCCATAACTTCTCATCTCACTCAAAAGAAAAACCAATGGCCCCATAATGCCCTACAGGATCCTGCATAATCTATCTTCCCTGTTTCCCTCTAATGGTGTCTTTTATTACTCTCTCCCTTGTTCAAACTTCTCTAGACTCACTAGTCTTCATGATATACCTGAACACACTCAAGTACCCACAGCCTATGTTTTATTGACCAAGATATTTTTTCCCAATTTAATAACATCACTTGTCCCATTCATCTATCATTTAAGAGTAAGCACTCCTTACCCCTTCCTTCCTGTTTTATGTTTTTCCCAAAACAATTATTACAACTTGCATGCTGTATGATTGACTTATGCATGTATATATCATCTGTTTCCTTCCACCATAAAATTAGGGATTTCCCCCCCCCCTTTATTTTGTTTTCTTGCTCTATTTCTCAAACTTAGAAAAGTGATTGGCACAAAATAGAACTCAGCATACTTACCAAATGAGTGAATGAATAATTAATTAACTAATTAAGCTTATATAGAGGCTTAGGTCCACTATTGATATGGTAGGCTTAATTGGTCTCAACCCATTTCTTGTAGCTGCTATAAATTTTCCAAACATCAGGCGTGTGTTTTAACTCAGGCAATTCGAAAGGCAGGTGACTTGATTCCTGGAGGCATAGGAATAGGCTCATGCCATTTAAATAGTGTAGCATTTGTCTCTAGGGGACTGGTGAGACCTAAGATAAATTTGGAAGCAAAGACAGAAGGGAGATAGTGTTGGGTGGTGCTACATAGTGGGTCACAAAGGATAAGTGTTTAAACTCATTATATAACTGACAAAATGCTTATTTTGCATTGTAGACACAGAATGAAATGTTATTTCATGCCATTATTGGAGATACTTACCCAGATTTCAGTGTGTGATTTAGAACCTGCCATTTTCTGAAAATGATGTGGGAGTTGAGGAACGGGCTGACACAGATGAAGTTATATGCCAGGATCCAGGGAAATGAGGGGGTGGCTGGTTTGACAAGTTCCAGATTTAATGTGCTTAAAACTCTGGCCTGAAACTGTGGACAGAATGCTGGGCAGGGGGTGTTTAAGTCCTTTACCTTCATGTCTGATTTGTAATAGCTTATTGCAAATAAACAAGTCTGAAAGAGTAGGATTGTTAAGGGTAATCCAGAAAGGTTTAATTTGGGGAATTTATAATGCCTGCTAGAATAGTTTGAAGTGGTATTTTGGCTTTCTAAATAAAGCATTCTACCATGAATGGGATGTAAGCTATATGCAGAACTTACCACTCAATATGTAGCTGTATATCACTAGAGCATTTAGGTAGTGGTTTAAAAGGTGTATTATTAGTGTGCAATTATTTTAGATATTACCTAAGTATCTGAGTCCTATAAGCCATATAGTCTCCATAGTAGAAGCAAAAAGAAAAAAATCAAATTGGCATACCATAAATATGTTAACTATAATCGCAGCTTACAGTGTGCAATTAACGCTTAGGTTTACATTTTGAAAAAAATATCTCTTTGTTCTATATAGAGGAGATAGAATAGTAGAAATATCGGTGGATGCAGGGACACAGGAATTAGGAGGTTATTGCAATAGTCCAGGTGAGAGATTGGGGTGCTTATATGGAGATAGAGTTATGGGTACAATTAGATAGCTTTGAGAGATATTAAATAGTAGAACTGATTAGACTTTGTACTGGTTGCCTTAGGCATGGTGAAGACAGCGGGAGGTGTTGTGAATGGCAGTCTTCTGATTTAAGCAATTGAATCAATGGTGGTACCATTCACTAAGAAAGGAAACTGATGAGGTCAGCTTTGTGTGTGTGTGTGTGTGTGTGTGTGTGTGTGTGTGTGTGATTATAAATTCAGTTTTGAACCTGAGTTTGAGACATTCCATTAGAACTAACGAATATGTAGCTAGATACAAAAGTGTGAAATTCTGAGGTGTTTTCTAGACCAAAGATATAAATTTGAAAGTCATCCTGTTTATAGATACAAATTGGAGGCAGGGGAGTCAATGTGCTGTCTTATAAAAATGATTAGAAATTGACATGGATGGAACTGGAGGGTATTATTCTAAGTGAAATAAGTCAATCAGAGAAGCACAATTATCACATGGTTTCACTCATGTGGAACATAAGGAATAGTGCAGAGGACAATAGGGGTAGGGGAAGAAAACTGAATGGGAAGAAATCAGAGAGGGAGACAAACCATATGAGATGAGACTCTTGACTCTGGAAAACAAACTGAGGGCTGTGAAAAGGGAGGTGGGTGGGGGAATGGGGTAACTGGTGATGGGCGTTAAAGAGGGCACGTGATATGATGAGCACTGGGTGATATACTCAACTAATGAATCTTTGAACATTATATCAAAAACTAATGATGTACTATACCTTGGCTAATTGAATTTAAATTAAAAAAATGATTAGAAAAATACCAGAAAATAATCTAAGGTCCAATACCTAGGACTGGGGTAAACTTTTTTTTTTTTTTTTTTTTTTTGTGAAGGGTTGTGTATATAGTAAATATTTTAGGCTTTGAAGGCTATGTGGTCTCTGCCACAATTATACATCCTGCCACTGTTGTGTCTAATTGACCATAGGCAATATATACATGAATGAACCTGGCTTTGTCCCAATAAAACTTTATTTACAGGGGCACCTGGGTGGCTCAGTCGGTTAAGCATCTGCCTTCAGCTCAGATCATGATCCCAGGGTCCTGGAATTGAGCCCTGTGTTGGGCTTCCTGCTCAGCGGGGAGCTTGCTTCTCCTTCTCCTCCCCACTCATGTACTCTCTCGCTATCTCTATCTCTCTCTCAAATAAATAAAATTTCAAAAAAAACTTTATTTACAAAATCAGAAAGTAAGTTGGATTTGACTCATGAGCCATAGTTTGCTGACCCATGAACTAGGATCCTGAATTTAAATACTGTATCAGGTAAATGAAAATGAATTGGCAAGGCAGAAATAGAAGTGAGAGGTGGTAGAAAAAAAATTAATTGAGGGTTGTGTCAGAAAAGTAGATGGAAAAGAGAATTCTAAAAAAAGAAAAAACTTACGAGTTAAAAAAATCTCATTGAATTTAGCCACATGGTAATCATTGATCACCTTATTAAAATATATTTTAAAGGTATAATGGGGAGGAAAAAAATTGCAGTGGGTTGAAGAAAAGAGGGAAATGGACACTGTAAATACAGATAGCCCTTGTATGAAATTAGATGTGGAGGATAGAATAAAATATACCTGGAAAGGGAAGCTTTCTGAAAGTGGATATAAAGTGGATATAGAATAGCCAACCAGACATCTCGTTTCTATCATGATCTATACATTCAAATGTTTGGACCCTCCAGTTCTGCTCCCAACTTCATTTGGTGCTCACTAGTTTAAGCTAGAGGCTTTGGCACTTAGTGGTGTAGCATTGGCAGATATCGAGGTTCAACAAAGCTCTGATTTCCAAGCTCTCCCTGTTTTCAGGGAGGTAAGGCCATTTTAGGAATACACTTCTTTAGGACATGTGTAAATGGGGGAGCATTGCATTCAGTGACTCTATACACTACCAGGGGCAGTGCTGCATAACAAAACAACAGATAAGTGAACTTTACTAAATCTAAAAGGATTATGTTAATTTGTTAATAAAATAGTTGTAAGCTGGCACCCCCTTGTGATCCAGAAATCTAGGTAAATATGGTTTGTAATGTTGGAGAATCTTGAGGTTTCCCTGTAATTTCTGGAAAATTGCCTGTAGTTAACATGTCTATGTAGTCCTCTGTCACCACTCTGCTCTCTACCAGAATGTGGGAAATAAGCAGATGCTTCACTATTTTCCATAAAAGATTCCTTGCACCAATAAGTTTTGTGATTATAGTAATATTCTGGGAATAATGGCCTTCTACTTTCTCTCTTTATTCAGCCTTAGTATATTTCCTTTTTTTATTCACAGACTTCCTGACTCTCTGGGCGTAACAAGCCCACTTTTCCAACAGTCTCAAAATAAGAATGCTTTTATTTTTTTCTGGTTTTAATTTATTTTTATTTTAATTTTTAAAAAGTTTTAATTTTAATCATCCAATGCTCATCATGACAAGTGAACTCCTTATTCCCCATCACCTATTTCATCCATCCCCCTTCCCCTCTGGTAACCATCAGTTTGTTCTCTATAATTAAGAGTCTGTTTCTTGTTTTGTCTCTCTCTCTCTTATTTTTTCCCTTTGCTTTTTTTTTTTTTTTTAATTTTTTTTATTAACATGTAATGTGTTATTTGTTTCAGGGGTACAGGTCTGTGATTCAACAGTCTTACACAATTCACAGCACTCACCATAGCACATACCCTCCCCAATGTCCATCATCCAGCACCCCATCCCTTCCACCCCCCTCCACTCCAGCAACCCTCAGTTTGTTTCCTGAGATTAAGAGTCTTATGGTTTGTCTCCCTCTCTGGTTTCATCTTGTTTCATTTTCCCCTCCCTTACCCTATGATCCTCTGTCTTGTTTCTCAAATTCCTCATACCAGTGAGATAATATGATACTTGTCTTTCTCTGATTGATTTCGCTTAGCATAATACCCTCTAGTTCCATCCACGTTGTTGCAAATGGCAAGATTTCATTTTTTTGATGGCTGCATAATATTCCAGTGTGTGTGTGTATCTCACATCTTCTTTATCCATTCAGCTATTAATGGATGTCTAGGCTCTTTCCATAGTTTGGCTATGGTAGATATTGCTGCTATAAACCTTGGGGTGCATGTGCCCCTTTGGATCACTACATTTGTATCTTTGGGGTAAATACCCAGTAGTGCAATTGCTGGGTCATAGGGTAGCTCTTTTTTAACTTTTTGAGGAACCTCCATACTGTTTTCCAGAGTGGCTATACCAGCTTGCATTCCCACCAACAGTGTAGGAGGGTTCCCCTTTCTCCACATCCTCGCCAACATCTGTCGTTTCCTGAGTTGTTAATTTTAGCCATTCTGACTGGTGTGAGGTGGTATCTCATTGAGGTTTTGATTTGGATTTCCCTGACGCTGAGTGATGTTGAGCACTTTTTCATGTGTCTGTTGGCCATTTGGATGTCTTCTTTGGAAAAATGTCTGTTTATGTCTTCTGCCCATTTCTTGATTGGATTCTTTGTTCTTTGGGTGTTTGATAAGTTCTTTAGAGATTTTGAATACTAGCCCTTTGTCTGATGGCATTTTCAAATACCTTCTCCCATTCTGTCAGTTGTCTTCCGGTTTTGTTGACTGCTTCCTTTGCTGTGCAAAAGTTTTTTATCTCGATGAGGTCCCAATAGTTCATTTTTGCCCTTGCTTCCCTTGCCTTTGGCGATGTTTCTGGAAAGAAGTTGCTGCGGCTGAGGTTGAAGAGGTTGCTGCCTTGTTTTCCTCAAGGATTTTGATAGATTCCTGTCTCACATTGAGGTCTTTCATCCATTTTGGGTCTATTTTTGTGTGTGGTGTAAGGAAATGGTCCAGTTTATTTATTCTGCATGTGGCTGTCCAATTTTCCCAACACCATTTGTTGAAGAGACTGTCTTCTTTCCATTGGACATTCTTTCCTGCTTTGTTGAAGATTAGTTGACCATGGAGTTGAAGGTCCATTTCTGGGCTCTATTCTGTTCCATTGATCTATGGGTCTGTTTTTGTGCCAGTACCATACTGTCTTGATGATGACAGCTTTGTAATAGAGCTTGAAGTCCAGAACTGTGATGCCACCAACTTTGTTTTTCTTTTTCAACATTCCTCTGGCTATTCGGGGTCTTTTCTGGTTCCATACAAAATTTTAGGATTATTTGTTCCATTTCTTTGAAAAAAGTTGATGGTATTTTGATAAGGATTGCATTAAATGTGTAGATTGCTCTAGGTAGCATAGACGTTTTCACAATATTTGTTCTTCCAATCCATGAGCATGGGATGTTTTTCCATTTCTTTGTGTCTTCCTCAATTTCTTTCATGAGTATTCTAGAGTTTTCTGAGTACAGATCCTTTGCCTCTTTGGTTAGGTTTATTCCTAGGTATCTTATGGTTTTGGGTGCAATTGTAAATGGGATCAACTCCTTAATTTATCTTTCTTCTGTCTTGTTGCTGGTGTATAGGAATGCTACTGATTTCTGTGCATTGATTTTATATCCTGCCACTTTACTGAATTCATGTATTAGTTCTAGCATTTTTGGGATGGGGTCTTCTGGGTTTTCCACATAAAGTATCATATCATCTGCAAAGAGTGAGAGTTTGACTTCTTCTTTGTTGATTCAGATGCATTTTATTTCTTTTTGTTGTCTGATTGCTGAAGCTAGGACTTCTAGTACTATGTTGAATAGCAGTGGTGATAGTGGTCATCCCTGCCGTGTTCCTGACCTTTGGGGAAAAGCTCTCAGTTTTTCCCCATTGAGTATGATATTCGCTGTGGGTTTTTTTTTTTTTTTATAAAAGATTTTATTTATTTGACAGAGAGAGACACAGTGAAAGAGGGAACACAAGCAAGGGGCTTCCTGCCAAGCTGGGAGCCCAATGCGGGGCTCGATCCCAGGACCCTGGGATCATGACCCAAGCTGAAGGCAGATGCTTAATGACTGAGCCACCCAGGCGCCCCTCGTTGTGGGTTTTTCATAGATGGCTTTTATGATATTGAGGTAAGTACCCTCTATCCCTACCCCGTGAAGAGTTTTATTCAAGAAAGGATGTTGTACTTTGTCAAATGCTTTTTCTGCATCTATTGAGAGGATCATATAGTTCTTGTTCTTTCTTTTATTAATGTATTGTATCACATTGATTGATTTGTGGATGTTGAACCAACCTTGCAGCCCAGGATAAATCCCACTTGGTCGTGGTGAATAATCCTTTTAATGTACTGTTGGATCCTATTGGCTAGAATTTTTGCATCCATGTTCATCAGAGATATTTGTCTGTAATTCTCCTTTTTGATGGGGTCTTTGTCTGGTTTTGGGATCAAGGTAATGCTGGTCTTATAAAATGAGTTTGGAAGTTTTCCTTCCATTTCTATTCTTTGAAACAGCTTCAGAAGAATAATTCTTCTTTAAATGTTTGGTAGAATTCCCCTGGGAAGCCATCTGGCCCTGGGCTCTTGTTTTTTGGGAGATTTTTTTATTACAGCTTCAATTTCCTTAGTGGTTATGGGTCTATTCAGGTTGTTTATTTCTTCCTGGTTCAGTTTTGGTAGTTTATACGTCTCTAGGAATTCATTCATTTCTTCCAGATTATCTAATTTGCTGGCATTTAGCTGCTCATAATATGTTCTTATAATTGTTTGTATTTCTTTGGTGTTGGTTGTGATCTCTCCTCTTTCATTCATGATTTTGTTGATTTGGGTCATTTCTCTTTTCTTTTTGATAAGTCTGGCCAGGGGTTTATCAATTTTATTAATTCTTTCAAAGAACCAGCTCCAAGTTTCATCAGTCTGTTCTACTGTTCTTTTGGTTTCTATTTCATTGATTGCTGCTCTGATCTTTATTATTTCTCTTCTATTGGGAAGACAAGAGTGCTTTTAGAGAACTTTTCCCACAAATGTGGGTTTGTTATCTCTAAGAGAGAGGGTGTACAAACTACGAAGTATAACAATTTCTGTATCTCATGTGTGTACACTCATCTCTAGAAAAGATTGGGCACAGGATTTATGATAAGGGCCTTTCTCAAGCCAGATTTTGACTTTATTAAAAGGCAGTCCAAATTTCTACTTAAATTTATCTCTTCCAATTAAAAATGTACATAAGTAAAGACTTAAATACAAACTGGCAAACCTGAGTTTTCTTCTCTCTTATACAATCTAAGTTAAAGAATGAATGCAGAATTTAACATTTCTGTGATATCTCCAAGTTGTAGATTTAGATAAGCTTTATTTTTCACATTATGTGCATTGCATTTTATTATTATTTAGTGACAACATGTACTAAAAATGTACCCAGTTGTTTAGTTAATAAACTGTAACTTTATTCTAGTGTTAGAGACTGATGACTATTTAGAGTTCTATTTTATTCTAAAATATTAAATCCATATTTTAGACAAATTCATACTGATGAGCCCAAACTCAGAAAGCTTCTTTGTTTATATGTGATATAAAGCCATTTTACTTCCCATTGATAAATGCATTCAGGAATTTAACTGTATAATAATTATTTTAGAATTTCATTTTTATATGATGATGTTGTATTTGTTTTCAATCCTTTGTACAGAATGGCTGCAAATTGGATATGTCATGCAAGTCAGGACTAACAAAAATCTATTTCAGTTCCAGAATCAGAACTAGGAAAGTAAAATAACTATATGTTATTAGTAAAAGCAACAGATACAGGGGAAAAAAAGTTGTAGTACCTTTTTAATTTTCTCAACTACATTTGAGAAAAAAGTCAAGGACTCAAGAATCCTTTGACTAGCAATATTTTGGAAAACAACAGACTTCTAATGATTGATGATAAAAGAATAGCAGACTGCTTTAACGGTATTCTTTCCCCTTATTACTGAGACAACCAGCAATATCAAAACCATAAATATCCTCCAGTCAGTTTTACTGTATTTTTAGAGATTGTACAGTCTATCAGTATTTCCAGGATAGAGATTACCGTAAATGAAGGTGAGGCATAGGGGGTGCCCATGAACCTGGGAAAACAGATTAACAGCAACCAGTGTTTTGACCCAAAGTCTAAGTGGAAAGGAGTTTAAGAGCACATTAGCCTTATCTGGGAAGCTCTCAAAAATCCTGATACCCACCCTGCTCTCAAATGAATTAAATCAGAATCTCTGGGAGCAGGACCCAAGAATGGATATATTCTTAAAGTCCTCAGATATTTCTGATATGAGACTCAGGTTATGAATTGCAAATTTAGAGACTGCGGCAGAGAAATGTTATAAGCATCAGTGACAATGGAATTTGCTGTTGTGCCTATTGTTTGCTTATTTGAGCAGTCTTTATGTGTTTTATTTTATAGATAGATTCAATCTTTAAAGACCCATTATGTGCAGATAAGATCAGTGAAATGTATTAGAATTATTTGATTGGAGCAAGAGATGATATGTCATAATGACTAGCCAAATTCAAAATTGGGCCAGAGGAGATAACTTTTAGAATAGAGTTAGCCAATATATGAGTTAGACACCATTGTATCTACTTGTACCTAGCTATTTATATTCCTTTAAATTTTGCTCTAATTTTGAATATCAAATACATAAATCTAAAATAATAATGTTTTTGTTTAACTACTATATTAAAAAATTAAATAATGGAAAAACATGCAAATAACTTTTTTGTTAATTAACATCATCAAGGCTTGTTCTTGCAATCAAAATATTATAGCCAAGATCTTGAATCAAATTTGCCTATTCCAGAGTTTTTTAGTGTGGTTTATAGTTCACATGAATTGGAATAACACTGGCTATTAAAGGTGAACATTCATGACCACTACCTCAGATATACAGAATTGTAATCTCTGGGTGATAGGCTTTGTAACTTAAATTTTATTCACAAGCTTCTTAGGAGATTTTGTTAGACACTAAATTTTTAGAGTAATTGTTTTACTTCCTTCTAATGTAAAACTCAGATTTATAAATGTCCATATGCCATAGTAGGCCAGTAGAGGGCAGCAGAAAGCTGGAATTTATGGGAAAGAAGTGAAGACTTGAGGGATCTGGGAAGTCACCCAGGATTTGGGAAAACATACATCTAGGTAATTGGATGAGAGTTTGTAACTCAACTAAGAAGCAAATCTGTTGGTCTATTCTGTTAGGTACTTAAAAAAAGCTTGTGGAGGTTGGAGGAGTTAATTCAAAACCATATGTCAAAATGGAGAGCAAGTCAACTGGAACGCATTCATTCCCCAGAAACAGATTTTTAGACTGTCCCAAAGCCCAAAATAAAGAAGAGAGACACCAAAAAAGAAGAGAAACAATAACACCTATAATGCTTTGTAACATCTCTTTATAGAATATGTTTATGAAGGCTGTCAGTACTGAAATATTTTCCCAATAATAACAATTCAGTTGAAGTTGGTGGTGTTTCAGTTGACTTTGATTAGAAGGAAATGAAGATCCTACCCCACTCACCCCAAGCCTTTTACCAGTAATTAAATGTTTCAGATGCTTGTTCTTGCCAAAAGAGAATGACTAGCAAAGTTTGCTGTAGTACATTGTCTGTTATAATTTATGCTGTCATATTTTTTAAAAAGATTTTATTTATTTATTTGACAGAGATGCAGCAAGAGAGGGAACACAAGCAGAGGGAGTGGGAGAGGGAGAAGCAGGCTCCCCACTGAGCAGGGAGCGTGTTGTGGGGCTCGATCCCCGGACCCTGGGATCATGACCTGAGCTGAAGGCAGACGCTTAACGACTGAGCCACCCAGGCGCCGATGCTGTCATATTTTTTATTCACATACTTAATATTAGATATCCTGTAGATACATTAGACGCATATTACTTGTTATTCCATTTAATATACTTAATTCCTTTAAACTAGTGAAAAGTAGTTTAGCCTAGTATATTGCCAAATACAAAAAATGCAAGAGTAAATAGTTATATGCATTTAGAGAACTGAACCATCTATAAATGGTTACCTTTAAATTATAAATACAACAAAGGAAAATAGCATTTCAGTGTATGACCAGTATTTGTTATACAGTGATAATGTATGATCAAGAGATAACATCTACTTTTGGAAACAGTTTAAGAAGAGAAGAATATTGTTTCTGAAGAAAAGATAGACTACTTTTTATAGAACAACTGACACCAAACACTTAATTTTAAAATTGTTAGAAATATTCTGCTCTTAGGGTACTTAGAAAGAAACCCAAATTAATTATAATTTTTATCAGAAGGCATTTACAGCCAGTTGATGATAGGTTGGAGGAAAAGTTACTTGAGTGAAATATTTATGTATGATCTCAGAAAAATGATATACAAGAAAAAAGTAAGTACTGAATTAGCATAGTATATAATGCGAATACAAGATAGTCTAGAGATACAAAAGACTATTCTGTGAAAGTGAAATACTTCTACTAAGAGGAAAAAAAAGAGGGTGGGGGTATACCTCAAAAGAAAAAAGGAAAATGAACTTTTAATTGAGAAAGATGAATAATTTAGAAGAATGTAGGATGGTGTAAATAAACTGTATCAAGTGAATAGTCAGAATACCTGCCAAAAACATTCTCATATGCATAATTGCAGTGTGCATACACAGAACCAAGAATACAGGGTAAGGAGAGAAGGATTGATGGACTAGTGCTCACTATCTTTTCAATGCGTCTTCAATACACTAAAAGCTTAGGGAACCAAACAGAAAAGCAGAGAGAGAGAGTTAAACAGGATTGGCCATATTCAGTTCTTCAAAAAATTGTTAAAAATAGTTATTCTTAAATGTAACAGTAATACTACATCAAAAGATGATATCTGTAATTTTATGCGCCTCATTGTCATAAGCACTAAGTTTTTAACAAACAAATTCATTAATATAACTTCATAATTAAGAAGCTGACACACATGTGAGATATTTGAAAGGGGAAAGATATTATAAAGCACTAAAGGAACAAAAGGCAGTAACAAAAAAATAGAATGTATCACAATCTTAATTTATCCATCAATCTATTGATTAGTTGATTCATCTATCCATCCATCCATCTATCCATCCATCCATCCATCCATCCATCCATAATCTACTATGGCATATCCACTAGAGATGAGGCACTGGGCAAGGTAAAAAGCAGGGATGGCTCTTTGGAGCTTTTTATATAGGGAAGGCAGTGGGGTGTGAGTGATGGATCATAGGCTACAAGACAGAGAAAACCACTTACTATATAGTACTCATTTGAATTTTCGACTCTAAAATATCCAATCTCAGTTCACTTTGGAAGCCATATTACTTAAACAACAAAATAACGATAAAAACAGCACCAAAAATATTTTCAGTATTTTCAGATGGGCATGCTGACAAAATAAAGATTTATGAAGAAATAAACAAGTAGAGTAAAATAATTTTTACAAGGCATTTGCTCAGTTGCTATTTAAATTTTACTGGTTTATTTTAATGACTAAAGCAGACACAAAATAATATCAACTATAGTAAGAAACTTTGGGTGAAAATAGGAAAATTTACTTTCACTACTTCCATTTAAGGTGCTCTGTAAATCATTTTGGATTTCTAATGACTGTTCATTTGCACTACTTTGTGTAATTCTAGTGTGTCGTATAAGGGATAGTTGGTCAGGCTAGGCAGGAGCATGATGTTCATGTTTGTTTTTTTTTTTCTTTCTTTTTCCCTCTATACTCATATGGTTAGCAGGTCTGTGTATGGATGCTGAGGGAATGAGGGCATGCACTGGGCTGGATTGTCTTTTGCCTATTTGGTACAATTACCATGTGCAAGGTTGGAAATATTTCATTAGCATTTTCTTCCTTATATGGATCCAAGTTAGAGTTTACCAATAAAAGGAACTTTCTCATGATTTGGAAAGCAGAAGTAAAGCAGAGGCCATCATTCTAAAGAGATCATGGTTGTCAGACACAGAAACTTTGACAGATGCAATGTCTTCATCTAGACATGGTGGTGACCTCACAGCCTGTTCAGTGAGTTACATATCACACGAATGGGGGCTATATAGAAGTCTGCTAGCTCTGACTTCATGATGTCAATTTGGTGGCTAAACATATTTTTTCCACAACCTGTGGTAGCTTTTTGAAAAATTTTAATTTTTTAAGACTTAAAATTTTTTTAAAAAATTAAAAATAAATTTAAAAAAAATTTAAAAATTTAAAAAAAAATTTTATTTTTTAAAGCAGTTTTAGGTTCACGGTAACATTGAGCAGAAGGTACAGTTTTTTTCATATACCTTCTGCCCCCACGCATGCCTAGCTTCCCCCATTGTGAACATCCCCACCAGAGTAGTAATTTGTTACAATTGATAAACCTACATTAACACATCATTATCATCTGGAGTCCATAGTTTACATCAGGATTCACTCTTGGTATTGTATATTCAATGAATTTGGACAAATGTATAACGACATGTATTCACCATTATAGTATCAGAGTATTTTCACTGCCCCTAAAATCCTCTGTACTTCGCCTATTCATCTCCTGCCACCCCCACCCCCAACCTCTAGCAACCACTGATCATTTTGCCATCTCCATAGTCTTGCCTTTTCCAGAATGATATATAGTTAGAATCATACAGTACGTAGCCTATTCAGATTGGTTTCTTTCATGTATTAATATACATTTAAAATTCTTCTGTCTTTTCGTGGCTTGATAGCTCATTTCTTTTAGTGTTGAATACTGTTCCATTGCCTGGATGTACTACAGTTTATTTATCCATTCACCTACTGAAGGATATTTTAGTTGCTTCCAAGATTTGGTAATTATAAATAAAGTCAGTATAAATATCCATATACCGATTTTTGTGGGGACATGCTTCAAACTCCTTTGAGTAACTGACAAAGAGTATGATTGCTGGATCATATAAGAGTATGTATATTTTGAAAACCACACTAAACTGTCTTTCAAAGTGGGTGAACCAGTTTGCATTCTCATAGCAATGAAAGAGATTTGCTCTTGCTCTCCATCTCTTGCCAGCATTGGTTGTCAGTGTTGGGGATTTTGGCAATCCTAATAGATGTGTAATGGTATTTCATTGTTTTAAATTACATTTCCCTGATGATGTATGATGTGGCGTATCTTTTCATATGCTTATTTGCCATCTGTATATCTTCTTTGTTGAGGTGTCTGTTAAGGTCTTTGGCCCATTTTTTAATCTGGTTGTTTGATTTCTCATTATTGAGTTCTAAGAGTTCTCTGTGCATTTTGGGTAACAGTTCTTTATCAGAAATATCTTTTGCAAGTATTTTCTGTCTGAGGCTTGTCTTCTCTTTCACTTGAGAGTCTTTTGCAGAGCAGAAAATTTTACTTTATTTTATTTTTTAGAAAATTTAAATTTCAATAAAGTCTAGCTTATCAGTTCTTTCTTTCATGGATCATGCTTTTGGTGTTGTATCTAAAAAGTCATTGCCAAACCCAAGGTTATTTAGATTTTTCGTATGTTATTTTCTAGGAATTTCATAGTTTTACATTCTACATTTATGTTTGTGATCCATTTTGGGTTAATTTTTATGAAGGATATAAGGTGTTTATTTAATTCCATTTTTTTTTTTTTTTTTTTGCATATGAACATCCAATTGTTCCAGCACCTTTTGTTGAAGAGACTGTCTTTGCTCTGTTGTATTACCTTTGCTTCTTTGTCAATGATCAGTTGCCTATATTAATATGGTTCTATTTCCGGGCTCTTTATTTTGTTGCTTTGATCTATTTATTGATTTTTTTCACCAATACCACACTTTCTTCACCACAGCTTCTTACTGTAGCTTTATAGTAAGTCTTGAAGTCAGGTGGTGTCAGTTCTCTGACTTTGTTCTCCTTCAATATTGTGTTACTGTTCAGGATATTTTATCTGTTCATATAAACTATTTACAGGGAGAAGCAGTAATAGTGGGTTTCCCCTAGCAAATCTTATCATAATAGCTCTTACTTCATAGGTCATGGAGCCAATAAGGGGATTCTTCTAGTTATGAATATGTATATTGCCTTCTAGAAGTGAGGAAATAATCACAGATGCATTTAGAAACTCACTGACCCTATCATGAGATGGACGTAAGCCAAAACTTCATTAATAAACAGAATCCACTGGCTCCTACTTGGAATGGCAAACCAAAATGGCATTTTGGGTTCCAAAGGATTCATGTCAGTTCCCAAGTCCAGTAATTTCTGAAAAGTCCAGGAATTTTCCTTTCCCTAATGCATAGTCATCCTCCTTTGACTCCCTCTTGTGGCGATTCAAGTCCTCAGTTTGTAAAAACAAAACAAAACAAAACAAATGCCCCTATAAAGGTTTTTTGTCATTTACAATTTAAGTAAAATGTTAGTATCTGTCTCCACCCTAGGGTTATCAACCATTGAATACTGCTCTTATCCTTCTGCTCATTATAATGCCCACAACTATCTTTTCTGATTTGTCTTCATGTATGAGCCAAACCTGGCAGAATTTCCATCTAATTTCACCAGGACCTCTTCACATGGAAGGTTCTAGACTCTAATCCTTATCTTAACTTGATGAGACTACTAAATTCTCTGCTTTGCTTTCCAGAGGCTATTTAGTTATTTATTTTTACACTCCATGTACCTCTCCTTTTCAGCAAATATTGAGGGGAAAACAGGCTTAGCGATGGCTCAACTCTTATTACTTCCTTCACATTAGGCTAAATTCTCATTCAACTCTTTGTCACCTCTCAAGACTTTTTAGCCTTCTGAGTGACAAAACACTCTATTCCATTTCTGCTTCCGAACAGTGAGCCCTGCCCAGGCAAAATCCAGATTTTCGAAGAGTTGCCTGGTGTCCAGAGCCAGAAAATACCCCAAGGGAAAAAGGTTACAGAATCTCAGTTCATCTTTCATAAATCTTCTCTGTGGGAGATTTTGTCTCCTCTATTCCAGGTTGATTCATTAGGTCTCCAGTGCCTATTAAGATATGCACTTGAATATTTTCCCATTATAGTTGCTCTCAAAAGGAGCACTGGATGCACAAATTGCTCCAGTATACCTGAAAGCAAATGTTACACTTACTATTTGAAAACAAATAAAATAATTGTTATTAGTTGATTAAATCTTAACTGGAGTGTTTTTTAAAGAGAGAGAGAGAGATTGAGAGGGTGTGCGTGGAAGGGGGGGAAGGGGCAGAGGGAGAGAGAGAGAGAGAGAGAGAGAGAGAATCTTAAGCAGCCTCCACACACAGCGTGAGCTTGACTCAGGGCTCAATTTCATGACCCTGAGTCCATGACCTGAGCCAAAATTAGGAGTTGGACACTCAACCAACTGAGGCACCCCATGGAGTGTTTTAGATTAGCAACTGCTGTCTACGACCATACCACCCTGAACACGCCCGATCTCGTCAGATTAGCAACTGCTATTCCCAAATTTCTTTCCCTATGGCTTTTTTTTTTTTAGATTTTTTTAATTTATTTATTTGACAGAGAGAGAGACACAGTGAGAGAGGGAACACAAGCAGGGGTAGTAGGAGAGGAAGAAGCAGGCTCCCCGTGGAGCAGGGAGCCTGATGTGGGGCTCGATCCCAGCACCCTGGGATCATGACCCGAGCTGAAGGCAGACGCTTAACGACTGAGCCACCCAGGTGTCCCTCCCTATGGCTTTATAAAAAGTAATTTTACGCATAAAAATAAGAGTATCCTGATTTATTTTCTAGTTAGATGCTTGCAGATTTTGTTTTCATCTTTGTAATTCACAAATTTTTAGTTTTTATTTCTTAACGGTCTTCAGCAATCACTAACCCTCTTAATACAACACATTCAGGTCTCTAGTGTCAGATGTTTTAGAAGCTTTTACTTTTGCTTTTCTATCACTTTTTTTCCTGGCTTCTTATTTTTAGACAGAATTGTTTAATATTTATTTTCCCTTATTTGTCTCCTGTATATATCTTCTACTTTTTAAAAAATCATTCCCATTTCTCTGTTCCTTCACTTTGAATTTTGAAAAAAATTTCTCAATTTTTCTTCCCTGCCAGTAACATACTTTATAAAAGGTGAATTCTGCAGTTGGGATTTAATTTTCTTAAAACATTTTTCAATTTGAAATACTTATTTGCCATACATATGCATATTTAATCCTTAGCTCACTTTTTGCTATGATCCTGATTATCCTTCATGAACCTCATGTTGTCTCCATGTTAAGAATTTAAAAAGAGTTTTTGAAAAGTTCTTTTTTTAAGTCACTGTTTTTTCTCAGTTAAGATCTTCCTTTGAGACATTAGGGGGCCATTCCATTTTTCATGCCCTTTAGCAAGTTTTCAACAATGAAATAATTTTTTTTGCTCTTCTACTTAATTATTCTCTATTGAAAATAGATTTATTCAGACCAGGGGTTTGCCTATAGACAGGTGATTTGCCTTGTTTATTTTCCATTTTTAATTTAGATAAAAATCCTTATCACAGCTCGAATTAGAGTGTAGAGTGGTATTTCAATGTTCTATCCAATGTCCCATGCCTAGCAGGCATTCGGCTGGTATAGCTTACCAGAGCTGAAGTGGGCTATTCCTTAACCTTCATTTTAGATTCTAGGACACTAACCTGGAAGGACGTACAAAAGTGACAGTTGTTAGCATGAATGCTGCCAAGGCTCTTCCTGTTTTTGTCCTATATTGAGTGCTTAATTTATGTGAACTAAAAATGCCTCATATAATAAGCTAGTAATAGTAATTCCCCTTCTCCCCAGTTCCCCCCACCCACCTACACACATACTTAGCATACAGTTCAGTTATTTTCCAGGAATATTAGTTTAAAAATGTCTATAGAAGGGGTCATATTGATGACTCACCTCAAAAACCATTCTTACATAAAATGCACATGCTTCGGTTTACTGTCTAGCTTTTTGGTTGTTATATAAATGGTTCTCTGAACAAAGGTGCAAACAGCAGAGAAAGGAAGAAAAATGTCTTCCATTTCTTTTATCTGGCAGATAACATTTTAGATTGAAGAGTATGTCAGCAATTAGATTGTAATTTTTCATTCTATTCCATTGTTCTTGCTGTTATGATTTCCTCCAGCTATGATTCTCAGTATATTTTTAAATTTCTTCTATATCTTGACAACTATGTTATTTGGAACTTGATACAAGAAATGCTAGATATGATTTTAAATGAGAAGATATTTCTACAATTTTAAGTTATAAAAATTGTGCACACATTTTTATTCTTAATATTATACTCGTAGAAAGCCTATTTCAGAATTTTATATAGCCAGAATAACCATTTGAGAAGTAAATGTCTTATTTTTCGTAGCTCTAGACTCATTACAGGGGAAGGAAAAACACTGCCAACCCCCATGTTACCCATTTATTTACTTATTGATTACATATCTTCCTTTACTAGAATAAACTCATTGAGTAAACACTTTTTTGGTTCAACATTATATTTACAATGTCTAAAACAGTTCTTGACACCTGTCAACACACAAAAAGAAATTTGTTGAATGAATTATAATCTTTCTTTCCTCATTCAAGTCCATAATCTGAGACCATGGGATGGAGAGTTGCCATTTAAGAATAAAGCTATAAATTCCATTAGTATAGTTGGGCATCAAGGAGACTTCTTTTATGTGTCTAAAATCACTGAGGAGACTAAATCTATTTTTTCCTAGGGAGAATGGGAATAGCCAAGTGCTTTGAGATTTAGAAGGAGGGAGAGTGTCCTGTTTACTCACAGGTTCCTTGAATTCCAATACTATCTGTGAGAGAGGTAATAGTAATATGGACAAGATAAGAATTGTAGATTCCATCTTTAGTTAATTAATACAGATTCTCATTCCTCTTGGAAGCTTTACTCAAGGTCCTGAGAATCAAGTTTTATAAAGAGGCAAAGTGGAACTAATGGAGAGGATAACAACCACTTGAGAACCTATGGGCATAGGGAAGGAACAACAGCAGCTTCACTCACTAAGGATTAAGGGTTAGAGTCTCTCTTTTGTTCCTGGTTGACATGAGCTTTGTGGTTCTTATGTTGTCAAAAAGAAGAAAACACTTCTATTCCTTTAGCAATTCCCCAGCTGTTTGACAATTAGGGCTTTATGCTTTTTAATTATTCACTTTTATGAATTGAGCATCTCTGTGCATTAAATTTTGAAGGGATGATTATATTTATTTTCTTAGGCTAGTAGTTCCTACAGGATAAAAGGAACAAATGGTATTAAGGCTCTTCATTCACAGTTCCAAATAGCTTCCTCCAAAATTGTTCAATTTTCACTACCATAAACTATATCTAACAAATATTTAAACATGACATTTATGTTTCGTCATTGAAGTGTCAAAATAGGTCATTTATGAATATTAATTTTGTTATTTGCTTAAAGGTCAGGTTGACAAATTTAATATATAAACCAGCTTTAAAACTAATTGATTTCATCTTTTGTGTCATGTTTCTTTATCTCATTTGCACATGTGTGTATATTGGGAAATTAGCACTTCTTAATGATTTATGGGAGAATTTTATTTATGGACTATTTTATCCCTTTGCCTTAGACAGTTCTTGTAAATATTACTTTTTTAAGAAAAAATTATTATTGGTTAGCCTTTGAATGCATATTTATTGCTCCCTATTTTGCTTGTTTGTTTAGAGTATTAGTTACCCTTAATTTTTTCTTCATAATATTGAAAATGTTGGACATTTTCCTGTTAAATTTGATCCTAGTTTTTAATAGAAGAGAAAAATACATTAATATGTTAAGCAAATATTCAGAAAATTTGAAGCTTATAATAAGCTTGTTTTGGCTATTGAGTGTTGTATTCAAGTAAAGAATAGCCATTTTAACTTATTACAGGAAAAAAAAACTATTCATCCTTATTTCACATTAAGGAGAATGATTATAAAATATCTGGGAATTTTTAGATAATGTATGACTTAAAAACTGTGTGACCACATTTAGCTTTAAATATTGCAAGATATATCTTCTAAATTAAAATATGCTAACTCAAAGGAATAGCAGATAAAGTTTTTTCTACTTGTAGTTTCAGATGATTTCTATGTTAAATTTATTTATGAAACGGAAAATAAAATGATGCAACAGATATGTGTATACATCTATGCATGTGTGTGTATAAAATTAAATATGTAACATGAGACACATGATTAAAAGGATCATGAGAAAGGCAACATTTCTAGATTTTGTAGCTGATTTAGCAATTTTTTTCTATTTTGCCATGGTACAATAAATTTATAAAGCTTTCTAAAAATAAGTATTTCTAATATATGATTTATTTGACTCTCCATATCTCCACTAAATATTTAAAAGAACTTTTTTTGGTTGTTTTAACTCTATGGACAGGATGCTGTGTCAAATTGTAGTTGATTCTATAATAAGTGAACATAATGTTTTGTTTCTCCCTTGCCTGCTCAAATGAATGTTTGTGGCATAAATTAGTCCACATGTAGTTACGTATCATTATTCCACAGTACCTCCATATAACATATACTTTAAAAAAATCACTTTGAAACAAAAGCTAAGCCATGAGATACCAGATGGGAACTAAATTTTTAAATATATTCTGCTATTTCTTTATAGAAATTTGGTTAATGGTTTTATTTCAAAAAAACTTTATAAAAATGCTCAGACATTTAATTCTTTTTTTTTTTTTTTTTTTAGATTGAGAGAGAGAGAGAGTGTATGCTAGTGGGGGGTAGGGGTAGAGGGAGAGAGTGAATCTTAAGCAGGTCCCAGGCCCAGCATGGAGCCCAACCCTGGGCTCAATCTCAAAACCCTGAGTTTATGACCTGAGCTGAAAATAAGAGACGCTTAACCAACTGAGCCACCCAGGCGCCCCTACATTTAATTTTTTTTTAATTGAAGTATAGTTGGTGCACCCCTGATACATAAATTTTAGGTGTACAACATAGTGATTCAAATTCTCAGTACATTGTGCTACATTCACCATGAGAGTAGCTTCCATCTGTCACCATTCAATACTGTATATGATCATTGACCATATTCCCTATGCTATACCTTTTATCCCCATGACTTACTCACTCCATAACTGGAAGCCTATAGCTCCCACTCTCCTTCATTCATTTTGCCCGTCCCCCCACCCTCCTTCCCTCTGACAGCCATCAGTTTGTTCTCTGTATTTATGGGTCACAAATTTAAATTTTGAAAAGACAGAGACATAAATAGCTAACAATTTTAAGTGCTCTTTTTTCAACTTGCAACACAAATTCCTAATTAAATGATTTCTATTTAACATTGGCATTAAAGGCTTATTTGGATATACTGCAGGTTCAGTTCCACACCAGTGCAATAAAGTGAATATCACAATAAAATACATCAAATATTTTAGTTTCCCAGTGTATATAAAACTTATGTTTACATTATAATGCAGTCTATTAAGTGTACAAGATCATTAACTCTAAAAAATAACGTACATACCTTAATTTAAAAATACTTTATTGCTGGGGCACCTGAGTGGCTGAGTTCGTTAAGTGTCCGACTCTTGGTTTTGGCTCAGGTCATGATCTCAGGTCGTGAGATTAAGCCCAGTGTAGTGCTCTGCACTCAGTGGGGAGTCTGCTTGAGATTCTCTTTCTCTTCCTCTTCCTCTGCCCCTCCCCAACTCATGTGCATGCTCTCTCTCTCTCTCAAATAAATAAATAAATCTTAAAAAAATACTGTATTGCTAAAATTTGCTATCATATGAGCTTTCAATGAGTTTTAACCTTTTGGATGGCAGAGGGTCTTGCCTCAATGTTGGTGTCTGCTGACTAATTAGGGTGGTAGTTGCTGAAGGTTGGGGTGACTGTGGCATTTTTTGTTCTAGAGAGAGCTTGAGTGGGGCAGGGCAGAGGGAGAGGGAGAGAGAGAATCTTAAACAGGCTCCACGCTCAGCACAGAGCCCAATGCAGGGCTTGGTCTCACGACCTGAGCCAAAATCAAGAGTTGGACACTTAACTGACTGAGCTACCCAGTCACCCCTGGCTGTGGCATTTTTAAAAAACAAGACAAAAACAACATTTGCCCCCATCCATGGGCTCTTCTTTTCACAAATGGTTTCTCAGTAGTACGCAATGCTGTTTAATCATTTTTTACCTTCAGTAGAACTTCTTTCAAAATTGGAGTTAATTCAGTCAAACCCTGCCACTGCTTTATTAACTAGTTTATGGAATATTCTACTTCCTTTTATGTCATTTCCACCATCTTCACAGCATCTTCATCAGGAAGAGATTCCATCTCAAGAAATCACTTTCTTTGTTCACCCATAAAAATTATCTCCTCATCCATTCAAGGTTTACCATGAGATTGTAGCAATTTAGTTATATCTTCATGCTCCACTTCTAATTCTATTTCTATTTCTACCACATCTGCAGTTCTTTCACTGAAGCCTTGAATCCTCAAAGTCATCCATGAGGGCTGAAATGAACTTCTTCCAAACTCTTTTAATGTTGATATTTTGACCTATCTCTATTAAATACAAATATTCTTAATGGCATTGGTGAATCTTTTCCAGAAATTTTTCAACTTACTTTGCCCAGATCCATCAGAGGAATCACAATGGCAGCTATAGCCTTACAAGATGTATTTCTTAAATAATAAGACTTAAAAGTCAAAATGACTCCTTGACCCATGGACTGCAGAATTTGTTAGCAGGCATGAAAATAACACTAGTCTCATTGTACATTTCCAACAGAGCACTTGAGTGACAGGGTGCATTGTCAATTAGCAGTAATATTTTGAAAGGAATCTTTTTTTTCAGAGGAGTAGGTCTCAACATTGGGCTTAAAATATTCAATAAACCATGTTGTGAACAGATGTGCTGTCATCCAGGCTTTGTTATTCCATTTATAGAGCATAGGCAGAGTAGATTTACTATAATTTTTAAGGATTTTAGAATGATTTATAGAATGATCAATGAGCATTGGCTTCAAATTAAAGTCACCAGCTGCATTAACCTCTAATAAGACAGTCAGCCTGTCCTTTGAAGCTTTGAAGCCAAGTATCGACTTTTCAGCTATGAAAGTCCTAGATGACATCTTCCAATAGAAGGCTGTTTGTCTATGTTGGAAGTCTGTTGTTTTATGCAACCACCTTCATTAATATTCTTTGCTAGATCTTCTAGAAAATTTGTTGTAGCTTCTGCATCAGCACTTACTGTGTCACCTTGCAGTTTTATATGATGGAGATGGCTTCCTTCCTTAAACCTCATGAACCAACCTCTGCTAGCTTCAAACTTTTCTTCTGCACCTTCCTCACCTCTTTCAGGGCCTTGCTCTGGATCAGCCTTTGGCTTAAGGGAATGTTGTAACTGGTTTGATCTGTCCAGACCACTAAAACTTTCTCCATATCAGCAACAAGGCTATTTCACTTATCACTCATGTGTTCACTGGAGTAGCACTTTTAATTTCCTTCAAGAACCTTTCCTTTGGATTCACAACTTGGCTAAATGTTTGGCTCAAGAGACCTAGCTTTCAGCCTGTCTTGGCTTTGAACATACCTTCTTCACTGAGCTTAATCATTTCTAGCTTTTGATTTAAAATGAGAGACGTGTGACTGTTCTTCATTTGCCCACTTAGAGGCCATTGTAGGGTTATTAACTGGCCTCAGTTCAATTCTGTTATTTTTCAGGCATAGAAAGGCCCAAGAGGAGGGAGAAAGATGGGGGAACAGCCAGCCAATGGAGTTGTCAGAACATATACAACATTTATGGATTAGGTTCACCATCTTATATGGGTGAGATTTGTGGCACCCCAAAACAATTACAATAGTAACAACAAAGATTACTGATCAGCACAACAAATATAATAATGATGACGAAAAAGTTTGAAATATTGCACAAATTGCCAAAATGTGACAAAGAAACACAAAGTCAGCAAATGCTGATGGAAAGATGGTACTATTAGAATTGCTCCATGCAAGGTTGCCACAAACCTTCAATTAAAGCAAAGTGCAATAAAACATGGTATGCCTGTATATAGAATTAATTTTCTCCTCCAGTTTTTTATTGGTTACCTTATTTAGTAGTGCTGTAGACTATTGAATAGTCTCATATTTATTATTTTAAATGTTTTTTGATCCTCCTATTCTCTCACTACCAAAACTTATAATGCATTATAGCATGATGATCTTTATTATCTTAGAAATTTGGTTAATTTTGAAATTAAGTGTATCTTTACTTGATCTTCTGTGTAATGCCATATAGTTGAGTTAGCCATTTTATCACATAAACTGTGAACTAAAACCATTCCATTTGCATATTTAAAATCATAGAATATAATATCTGAGATTGGAACCTTGTTTATGAGTCTTAGTGAGAGGTAAATGCTATAGATCATATTCACCCACGGCCTTGCTGACCAAGTTAATGGAAGTGAAGTCATGTCTCAAAGAATTGATCATATTTTGACCATATTAGCATCATTCCATTTCACAAAGGGAAATACTGTACCTCTTCCCTAACCTGTTTCATGCATCAACTCTAAAAAACCAAATCATTTTATTCTCAATGCAGCCATAGTTATAACAACAGTTGAAAGAAATAATGTAATTTTAACAGCTTCTTCTTTAACCCAATCTATTCATGAGAGATAATCCTCTTATAAGCATCAAAGTCTTTGGGATATGAAAAGCAGATGATTAAAATGATCTGAAAGTATCTCTTAGCCATCTGTGAGTGTGCAGATTGGTAAAGCCTCCACTGACTTAATGATGAAAGAAACTCCTTAAAGATACTTTGATTTGACAGAAAGGGCAGGGGGTAGTTCCAGATGCATTAGGTAAAGAAGAGGGGGGAGAATGGCAGGAAGAAGATGGGGGAGAATACCGACCAATGACAGGGACCAGGAACCAAGCGAGGACCTAAGACTAAGAATGATATAGAAAGAAAAGTTAAAATTTTAAAAATTTTGAATTAAAAAAATTTAAAAATTAAAAAAAATTTTGAATGTCACAGAAAATACAGGAAGCTGTTCTTGGTACAAAGAACCTATAATTTTTAATCATGGCATTGAGCTTATACCTTAGGTTCATTAAATTTATTCCCCAGAAATAGTAGCTAGGCTAAGAGAAGTCACTTTATTTTTTTTAATTTTAAATTTTTTTTTAATTTTTAAAAAGATTTCATTTATTTATTTGAGAGAGAGAGAGGGAGAGAGAGCATGAGCAGTGGAGGGCAAAGGGAGAGAGAGAAGCAGACTCCCCACTGAGTGAGAACCCTAAGTAGGGCTGGATCCCAGGACCCTGAGATCTTGACCTGAGCCGAAGTCAGACGCTTAACCGACTAAGCCACTGAGGTGCCCTGAGAAGTCAGTTTAAAACAATCAAGATAATGATTTTGGTCCTGCTATTTCATTGACACCTGTTGGTCATCAGAATTGAAAAAAGCCAAGTGTAACTCTAATTGACGAATAAGACATTTGATACACAACATACTGTCAGAACCAAGATTGTGAAGTGTTGAGTCAGGATTAATGGCTAGGGATTTAAAAAAAAAAAATCACTTGTGGTGAAAATCCAAGCAGGAAAATATTTAAGGGTGATTAGGATGATTGAGATTTGAAGTTCAAAACAACCGGATTCAAATCATGTTTTCCAGCCTTATTAGCTGTATGACCTTAGTTAAATTACTTATTCTCTGAAACTTGGCTCCCTCATATAAAATGAGCATAATATATACATCATAGGTTTATAAGGGTTAAATGAGATAAAGCATCCAAAGTACTTGGCATGGTTACTGCCACATAGAGGACACAGTATATTTTATATATTTTATATATTTTGTATATATATATATACTTTTAGTTATTATTGTCATAATTATTATCAACATAATAATTATGATGATATCAGTTATAGGTGACAGCTTCCAGATCTTGGAAATAAAGGGACTGTAGTTTCAGAGTCAAGCGAAAAGCAATACACAGAAACCCAATACATCAATCAGCCTATATCAGGAAATGTGGCTGTAGCTAAAAGTAAACAATAGTGGAGATTGAAGTTTGAGACTAAGTAAAACATGACAAAACCATGGTCTTTAATAAGATGTGACATCAGGTATTCTCAGCTTGACTTGGGTATTTTGAGGATAGAGAAGGGGAGGTAAAGTAAAATCTAGACAAAGGCTTTTTTGAATGCAGTATAACTCAGGGGTGTTAAAAAAAAAAAGCAAGCTGTTATAATGAAGGTAAAGTAGGATCAGAAATATTCTAATGTAGTTGCCCAAGTGTCATCTAGGGCTTCTTAAGTGTCTCTTGACTGGAGATATGATTGACTAAAACCTTGATGCCTGTGATTCACAATCACTAACTGTTGACAGATTTTCAAATTGCAGGCCTGTTATCAGAGGAAGCTATGCAGATTACCATATTGTGGGGCAGAATTTTGGAAGAGTTTTATAATAGGTTTCCTTATCTCTCCTGAAAATGCTGGTATTGGCTTTAGCCTCCTCCAAAAAGTGATCATGTCTTTTGAAGTGGCTTACCTACCACCTTACTGACAGTGGTGTTTTTTTGGTTTTTTTTTTCCATTTAAATTTTTGCTAGTACAGGCAAGGTCCATGTAGATTGGTTTATCTTTCAACCTTCCTATGAACTTTTGAAGAAGTGTCAAGAGACAATAATACCTAATATGTGATAAAATTTAGATTCAGTTTTGAAATTCCGAAAGTGGTAAGAAATTATACAACCGAGACAAGGCATAAGCTGCTGTTTTAAATAAATTTAAATGCTGGGGCTGTAGGTCTGGAAGAGGGAACCTCATACACTGCATGAGGATAGGGAGATGTTAGTGCCACATATGTAAAATGAATGTAGAAGTGAGATTATGGAAGGAGTGACAAAATAAAGTTCCAAGACCATGACTGTAAGAACATTTTGGGTATATTAACTTTTGTCAAGTTCTCCTGTTCATTGTGTTGCCCTTCCTGTTTGTTTCCTTGTAGTAGTAACTGGCAAAGTTATTAAAATGCAAAGGATTCATATGTTTATATTCAGTTTTACCAAAGAAAAGAGGAGGTTAGAAAGCATGTGTCCCATTTTGTGTCCAGTCTTTAAAAAACATCTGTAAGGAATGGAATAGGCAGTGCTAGCTACATAGTGGGCAAGCTGCCCAAATCATCCATGCATACGATAGAAAAAAGAGAATAATGAAAAGAAATGATTTGATTTCAAGAAAATTCCCAAGATCTCATCCTTTAATCTTTTCTTTTTCCGAACAAGAGCAGAAGATAAATTGAAAATTTATGATATAGTAGAATAAGAATGTGACTGCCTGGCAAGACAGTATCCTGGGCCAACATGAAATGCTTAATGATATCTCACATAAAAAAGGAACATAATGGGTCATGGTTTCGGATTTAAGTAAGAGACAAAACCCAGAAGTCTGGTCCATTAGCCTTTATAAGAAAATGTGGCTATAGCTACAAAGCGAACAAAAGGAAAAAAACCAGATAAATCCTTATATGCATAAAAATGGAGGGATTTTTATATGAGTGCTTTATGCACAAATAAATACCGTGCTGGTTAAGGATGGTGTGAGGAGAAGATTAGTATATAATATCTTACAGCAGGGAACTAGTAACGTAAGATATGACTGAACAATCAAATAAGATATGATTTTGAATCTATTCAAAGTGGGGCTAGAATAGAAGTTTTCATAAATCAAGAACCTTGAAAAACTATTGAACTTATGAAAAGAAGTTGAAAATCCTTGCCCACTTGTTCAGGTATATCATAAAGTTGGCTGTCTTCTTCCTTGAAATTTGGGTGGAAAGAAAAATAAAAATCACTTGTAAAAAATAAAAAAAATGTAAGCCCCTGTCATCTACATGTATACAGTTCCTATTTATATTGTTCATGTGCCATAGGAATATTAAACTGAGAAAGTAAAGAGCAACTGGTCTAAGACCTTGTAGTCTGCTGGAACCCTGGAAAAATCGATTGTAACGCTTTCCAAGAGAGAGATTTTCACAGCTAAGAGCACATGGGTTTCCTTAAGAAAATATGTATATATTTATCCCATGCTGAAGATAAGCTCAAAAAGAGAATTATAACGTATAAAAAGAAATAAATCACTAAGAAAAAAGTCCCTTGTCACAACAAACAAAATAATTAGGAATACAGATAACAAAACCACCTAAAAGACACTTTAGAGAGCCCATAAAAAAAGAACATGTATTTGGAATCCAATTTCAGTTTCACAAGTTCAAAGTAACTCTCTGCTTTAAAGTCATTTTTTCTTGAGAAAGAAGGATTAGACTTAATGATGACATCTAATGTGCGTCTAAGAATTTAAAAATGATGGACATTTTAGATATGGATAGTCTATGTGATGACCTTATAGATGTAAAAGGACCTGATTGGTAAACACCTGGCCCACCAAGATGAGTCTTGTAGATCCAAAGTGTGTGGACATTTTTGAAGAGCTAGAAACTAATTTCTACAAATCTAAAAATTTGCTGTTGCTAGAAAGTAAAATCCTAAATGCCCTATGCCCAAACCTTTATTGAGAAGATATTGAGTTCAATGTCATTACATTGACTGACATCAAGAATCAGTATGGAATGGGCTTGATTAAAGGCAGAATTGCAAGTAAATTTTACATTTGGCTGCGGCAGTTTTACAACTATATAAAAGAAATGAAGGATTTCCTAAAGGTTGCAAGCAGAGAACTATGACTGAATTAGGAAACAGAAATACTAAAATATGCTATTGTGTCATGGAACAGAAAGAAATCTGCCATTTCTATTTTTTATAATAGTGATAAATGCTTATAAAGAGTAGTTCATAAACAGTTTATAAATAATTTATAATAGTAATTTATATATTTTGAAAAGAACAATATGTTAAGAAAAAACAGTTAAATGAGAAAAATGGCAGAATTTCTGGAGAAAATAAACATTTAAATGAATGTTCAGAATACTAGACATTGTTTAAGAGAAAATTAGTTATTTAAAATATCTGAAACAGAGACAAAGGGATGAGATATCCTCAAGAAAGATTAAGGCGTATGGAAGATACAATGAGTATCAACATATGTCTGATTGGAAGGGCTTGACTGCACTTTCTCTAAGAAATTAAACACAGAGAAACACAGAGAGAGGGGACAAAACTAAGCACAAAAGCATTATGTATTTAAGTTAAAACAAGATAGATGGGATAAGTATTCTTTATTAGTACTTATAAATTACCATAAATATTTTCAGAAGCACAAAGGAACTTTATAGATCTACAGTAATTAAATTGTACCATTGGTAAAGAAATGAACCCTCCAAAATGCTTACAGATAAAAAATACCAAAATCCTAGAGAACACAAAACCTCTTTCATATAGATATTATTCCAGAGAGTAGAAGAAAACATGAAAGCCCAGGATGGATCATCTCATCCATGTGAGCAAAATTATAGTACTTGAGTGTTATATTTGAGATTTTTCAGGCCAGATATGTTTTAGGATCTACCATTTGCTTTATTTTTAGAGAGGTAAGGAATATATATTTGCATATTATAAAATATTATCAATAATGTCTAAACACCACTCTATTAATAAAAAACCTGTTTATATGAATAAACATTAGTATTTCCCCAACAAAATGTGTGACTATTAATATTAAGTTAAAAAGACTATTATATGTGTTATATTCATTCATGTTTTATATTTTGCTAAATTGATAAATAATGGGATAAATGTAAACCTCAAATACTAGAACACTTTTAAGAAATATCTTCAGGGGCGCCTGGGTGGCTCAGTTGGTTAAGCGACTGCCTTCGGCTCAGGTCATGATCCTGGAGTCCCTGGATCGAGTTCCGCATTGGGCTCCCTGCTCGGCAGGGAGTCTGCTTCTCCCTCTGACCCTCCCCCCTCTCATGTGCTCTCTCTCATTCTCTCTCCCTCAAATAAATAAATAAAATCTTTAGAAAAAAAAAAAGAAATATCTTCAGTACAATTTTTAATATACATAGATCCAAATCACATTATATCTGTACATATTAATGCAGTATGCATTTACTACAATTGTTTAAAGATATTGGAGATGAAGCATTATTATTATTGTCATCAAACTGGATTTGGACATCTCATGATAATGATGGAACAGGATTCTTAGGGATAAAATAGCATACAATAATGGTTTAAAAAACATTGTCTTTTGGCCTAGTAACATAGTTTTCCAAGTAATCTCTCTCTAGCTGAATAAATAGCAATGAATCTCTTACTGATAAATTCAGGCTGTTCAAAAAGAGCTGCTAATAGAATACACATTTTCCCTATATCTCCAATAATGATCTCATCCCCTTCATTTACAGTACCATCATTACCATCTTCACTAGGACCTGATGCTTATGTGCATTTCACCACAGTAGAATTATTTCCCCATCATACAAAGAAAACACAATAGACATGTCATTATGAATGTTTATCATTTTTTTCTGTCAACTTCTGACTTATTTATACTTTTGTCTGACAAACGTTTGGAATCTGTAATGTGGTTTAATATTCATTCTCATTAATGAGTTTCCATTTCAGTTTCCATTTCAGACATCATTATAGGATAAATTTTTCACTAAGCATGTGTTCATATTGGTTTATTACCATTAGCATTTATTTATTATAAGTTTATTATACATGAGTATCTTTATACTAAATGATTTCAGGAAATAATGATTCCTCATGTTTATTAACTTCAGGGAATATGTGGGGTAAAAGAGTATTAATAATACTTTTTCATAGGGATTTTTGGCATTGCTACTGTCTTATATTTTACTTAGACATATGTTATAAACTCCATTAGGTGTTAATATTTCTGTTTAGCAATTTTATTTTTAAAAGACTTAATTAATAACAAAGTTATCCTATAAATTTACTCATATAGTTATCCTTTTTTGTGCTTTTATTTCATTGTGGAGATCTCATACTTCAATCTGCTCTCACTTACTTCATTCTGCCTGAAAGACTAGCATTTTCTGTAATGTCGGTTGGTAGATGATGAACTCTTTCAACTTTCGTATGTCTGAAAGAGTCTACTTTGCCTCAATTTTTGAAAGTTATTTTCTCTGGATACGGAATCCCAAATTTCTTTTTTTTTTTTTTTTTTAAGATTTTATTTATTTATTTGAAAGAGAGAGAGAAAGAGCATGAGTGGGGTGGCAGGGCAGAGGGTGGGGGAGAAGCAGACTCTCCGCTGAGCAGGGAGTTTGATATGGGGATGCGGGGATGAGGGGCTCATTCCCAGGACCCTGAGATCATGACCTGAGCCGAAGGCAGACGCTTAATGACTGAGCCACCCAGGCATCCCCCATTGTTTCCAATAAGAAATCTGCTGTCATCCATATCTTTATTCCTTTGTAAATAATGTGTCTGTCTCTTGCTGCTTTATAACTTTTCTTGCTGTAAATGGCTTGAGCAATTTGACTATGATTCATGTGTCTCATGATTGATTTTTGTTTAGCTTGGGTATACACTTTTCATCAAATTTGGACACCTTTCAGCCTTTATTTCTCTAAATATTTTGCTCCCTATTTCATGTATTAGGATACTTAAAATTGATCCACAATTCACTAATGCTTATTTCACTTTTTAATTCTCTTGGCATTTAGTTTTTGCTAGTTTGTATTCCCGATTTTAAGGCTACTAATCTTTTATTCAGTAATGTCTAATTGTAATTAATCCCATCCAGTATATTCTTTATTTCAGACATTGTATTTTCAACTCTAGAAGGTTGATTTGAGTCTTTTGTATATGTCTTTACCTAACTTTTTGTACATATGGAATTTAGTTCTAATAACCTTTTAAATGTCCTTGTTTTATAAATTTAGTATTTGTGTCAATTCTCATCAATGTCATCAATTGATTTGCTCCTCACTTTGGGATATATTGTTCAAATCTTTGATTTGATCCAGACATTGTGAATTTTACATTGTTGTAGGCTAGTTGCTTTTGCATTTCTATAAGCATTCTTGGGCTTTATTCTGGGACACAATTTAGTATTTGTAAACAGTGTGATAGTTTTATTTAGTTATTTGTAAACAGCTGTAATGTTCTTAAAATTTGTCAGGCAGTACCAGAGGAGCATTTAGTCTAAGGTTAAACATTCATCACCACTGACCCTTCTCAGTACTCTATACAACACTGTAAATTTTTAGATTTCCTACACTGGCTGGGGGTAATAGATATTATTCTTGTCCCTGTTTGATCTCTGAGTTCTGTTTTCACTGATCCTTTTGGATAATTCTCTCCCTGGCTTCAAGTAATTTCTTCACATTCATGTACTGATCAATGCTGAGTCATCAAGAGATCCCCTCTGCAGATATCAGATTCTGTGTGCAGTTCTCTCATCTCCAATGCTCTATCTTATCATTCTGGCTACCTTTGTCTATGAAGACTCTAACGTCCATCTCCTCAACTTAAAGAGTGAGCTGGGCTCCACCTTGGTTTCCTTTCTCTGTGCCAGGACCTGTAAACTTTTCAAGTTAGGAAGCTGGGCCATTCTTAGGGCTAACCCATTTGTTCTTTGTCTCAATGATCACTGTCCTTTGTTGCCTGCTATCCAATGTCTTGAAAACCATTGTGTGATATACTTAGTTTTTTGTTTGTTTGTTTGTTTCAGATACATGTCTAATATTCTCCTTCAATAAAAAATATATTTTTACTAAATAAAAGATAATTGAGTTTAATAGGATGCTGCATTAAGAACAAAATATTGAGATTATAAATTGATTTCAAGCAATTAGATGCTCAGAATTAACCAAACAGCTGCAACAAATCTATGTTATAGAGAGACAAAATGAAATATGCAATATGAGAAAGTTTGTGAGTTACTAATATAAGATGACAACACTTAAATTGTCAGCTCCAGAAACTATTAAAATTATCCCATCAACCCCACTGTGATCAAAATTACCTATTTTTACACTTAGATTATATCACTGTATTTCACATTACTGTAGGTTCATTTTTCAAACTAAGCCAGAAATTCCAAAGAATTTACTTAGGCACTGAGAAATGGAATTGCCCAAGAACTGAAATAACACAATAATTTCTTTTCTATTATGGAGATCAGTTCAAATTCAGAGAGAGAGAGAGGGATAGGAGGAGAGAGAGAGAGTCCTAGAAAAATTTGCCCTTTATATTATCTTCATTTTTAGGTATTTTAGATTTTATATATTTTTAGTTTAAGTGGGTGGCTCAGTCGTTAAGTGTCTGCCTTCGGCTCAGGTCATGATCCTAGGGTCCTGGGATCGAGCCCTGCGTGGGGCTCCCTGCTTTGCAGGAAGCCTGCTTCTCCCTCTCCCACTCCCCCTGCTTGTGTTCCCTCTCTCACTGTGTCTCTCTCTGTCAAATAAATGGATAAAATCTTAAAAAAAAAATTAAAAAAATAAAAATACCATTTTAATAGCATCCAATATACAAAGTACCTAGGAATTAATTTAAAGAAAATGTGTAAGAAAAAAGTAAATTGAGGGAGATAAAGAAGACCAAAATAAATAGATACAGCATGTTGATATAGTAGAATTTTTAATCTCCCAAAATTCCATTTTTCCATAATTTAATTCCAGATTTATAAGAGCACTGTTCACAATCCCAACACATTTTTGTGGAATTGTCTAGCCGATTCTAAAATTCATATGGAAATGCAATGGACAAAAAATGTCAAGTCAGCCATAAAGAAGAACAGAGTACTTCCATTATCAGATATAGACACTAAAGATATAGCTACGGTAATGAAGCCACCATAGTTTTGTTTGAGGGTAGACACAGATGAGAGCTTATAATAGCTCAGAAACAGATCCACACATACATGGACAATGGAAATATGATGAGGTGCTACTGTAAACCAGTGGGGCCAAGATAGCATTTTAATTAAAAAAATGGATCTAAGTGGATATCCATACAGAAAAAAAATGAAATTGCACCCCTACCTCATGCAAAGTAAGTTTCTTCTAGCTAGATCAAAGACTTGAATATAATATCCAAAACTGTACATATTTCTAGCACGTACTATAGAAAGTCATCTCCAATATTTTATGACAAAGAAAGACTTGTGAAAGAAGGCGTAAAAAGCACTAAATGCAAATTAAAATAATAATAAGATGTAATAAAAATGTGAAATGCCAAAAGATACTTACGAAAAGAAAAGACAAGATTCCAAGTGGAAAAAATATTTATTACATACACAATAGACAATGAACTAGTCCCTAGAATGGATAAGAAATGCTTCCATCAATGAGAAAAAGAGAGGTAAACAGCATTAGAATCAGTACTTCACATGTGAGGAAATGCAAACATGATAAACACATGAAAAGATTTTTAATACTTGATAATGAAGAAAATGCAAGTTAAAAAGACAACATGTTACCACTACTCACCAATCATAAAAGTGTGATGATAACTATTGGCTTGGTTGTAGGTATAGGATCTTCATATTCTATTACTAAGAATGTATATTGTTCCAACAACTTAGAATGGTTAGGCATTAATTAACAAATTTTAAGATGCACATGTTCTGTCACTTAGCAATTTTGCTCCTAAGCATATAGGCAAATTTTCTGTACATGCTTCTCAAGATATATGAAGAAGAATTTTCTTTGCATATTTGTTTTTAATCAAATTTGATAATAACTCACATATATTTCATCATTAAAATGGATAAATACAATATGGTATATTCATTCAATGCAAAGTAAGCACAAAAAGTTAATAAGCAATGCAGGCTGAAGTATAGTTGAATTTCAGAAACTTAACAATTCTTGAAGAAAAAAGACACAAAAGAATTCATATGATTATATTCATCTAAACTTACAAGTAGGATAGAATAAATGCATAAGATAAAAGAATGTGCATAATCTGATGTGCTTCTTGATTTCCTATTACTACATCAATCTCTCTTCACATTAACAGCTAGGACAGACAGGAATCCAAGTTCATGGAAGGTTTGAGAAACCAGGCTATAGAAAACTCTAGAAAACATTCAGCCTGGTTAACCTGTTAGAAGCAAAATATTGATTATAGAAGCAAAGTCAGAATTAATAAGAATAATTTGTGCTATTCATCATTAACTGTTACCAGTCAAAATAAATAGGCAAGGTATTTATTTTAAAATTTCAATTAGAGGGGCGCCTGGGTGGCTCAGTCGTTAAGCGTCTGCCTTCAGCTCAGGTCATGATTCCAGAGTCCTGGGATCGAGCCGGGCATCGGGCTCCCTGCTCGGTGGGAAACCTGCTTCTCTCTCTCCCACTCCCCCTGCTTGTGTTCCCTCTCTTGCTGTGTCTCTCTCTGTCAAATAAATAAATAAAATCTTTAAAAAAATAAAAAAAATAAAAATAAGAAAAATAAAATTTCAGTTAGAGAGAAACAAGTAAAATTGTTTATTTAAATCTATGGGAAATAATTCTACTTAATAGTCCCTTGATTTAATCCAAATAATGAGAATATAAATATAATTTATCTTATAACCAAACTTAAAATTTTTAGAAAAAATTCAAAATAGAAATTCCAACAAACTTCTGGTATCATGCATTGTACTTAACTTTAGTAAAGCATATTCCATGCACATTTAAAAAGATTGAACAGTTGTAATTGTTTTTTTATTTTTTTCTTTGCTTTATTATTCTTTCCTCTCTATATTATTTTTTTCACACTGCTATACTATTTTCTATCCTTGGAATAAAGCCAACAATAAATAACCTGTCAGGATCAATTCCAAGTTGTATAATATATGGGCTATTAACAAAGAGAGCACAGCTGGTTTGTGTGTATCTTTAGTTTTATTTCATGGAAACGATAGATAATTATGGGAAAATAGAGAAATTCATGATTTTAATATTAATTATTGGCAGTCGGGTTAGATTGAGAAAGTAGGATACACATATTTTAAAATATCAGGTATCTATTTTTAAGAATGTTATAAGATTTATTTCCTTGTACCTATTTCTTTTTTTAAACATACAGAAGAGGGATAAAAGGTAAGATCTGGTTGAGCAAATTCAAAATTCAAGGTCTCTTTTTTTCCTTTAATTATCTTGTAAAGCCTAAAGCCATTGTTTTCTTTCCCTGATACATGTTTTTCTTTCTTATTCATATGTATACTTAGGAGATAACCTTCATTTTTTTTTTTTTTTTTAGATTTTATTTATTTATTTGACAGAGAGAAAGAGCACAAGCAGGGGGGAGTGGCAGAGGGAGTGAGAGAAGCAGGCTCCCACTGAGCAGGGACCCCAATGTGGGGCTCCATCTCAGGACCCTGGAATCATGCATGACCTGAACCAAAGGCAGATGCTTGACTGACTGAGCCACCCAGGCTCTGTTAACCCTCATTTTTTTTATTTTCTTCTTTCCTTCCCCTTCCCTCCCACTAAATTATCTCCTCATATAACATATAATATTTTACATATATCTCCTCGAATAACATATAACATGTAAACTTGGGATGCAGTTTAAATATGAACAAAAATTCATTACTAGATCTTGATTATTTTAAAACTTGAATATAAAAACATATTTAAAAAATATATCTTAGTGCAATATACTAAATTATAACTTTGTCCCCTTCGGTGAATGTCTTCTTGTGGCTAAATGTTGTTTTCTCTTTCTTTCTTTTTTTTTTTTTTTTTGATTTATGAAAACTATTACAATATATTGCCAATAGGTTGGGAAAATTCTCATATGTCTGTCTTTCAGGCAATTATTCTTTCAGATGATGTTTAAATGAATGATGGTTGTGAAAATTAAGACCTGTATATATTCAGAAATTTTTTGTATAACACTTGGCCTATCCAGGTTTTAATTTTTGTTGCAATTAATTTGAACACTTAAAAAATATTTTTAAAACAAATTAAGAATTCTAACATTTGCTTTTATGACAACTTTCATGATGTCATGTCTACTTCAGTGGTTTTTCTTACACATGTACACTGAAAAGCTTTGAAACCTTTGGTCTTAGGCATTACTAACAGTAGGATGGAAAATTCCTAGAGTCTACTTGATTGTGCATTCACTGAGGTAGATGAGAGAAATTAAGAAAAAACGCACCAAAACAATTGCCCTAAGTCACTACAGAATTGTGTGTATTTGTGTATTCTCATATATCTCATTTTCTAGCATGGCTTACTTCTGCATTAGAACAAGATATGGAGAACTGTATTTAAGTTAGTCAAGAAGTTAGAACATTCTGGTTGTAAGAAAATCCCCTATAAAGCAGAATGTGACATTTCATCTCAAATAGAAAATCTCTGCTAACAATCCTCAGTTCCTGTCTCTCAGACTATTGACAACTCTGAAAAATCTGCTGATTAATTGCTATAAAATCTCCCTGAAAAAGGAAAAACAAATTTAACATATATAATTCAAACTTATTTTTCTAGTATTCTCTTCCCATGAATTTCCTTAGGATTCCAAGAAGAAAATATTCTACATTTCCTTGGTGACAAGGCTCAAAAAAAATCACAACTAATTCTGCTACAAATGGCCCAAATTTTAGATTGAATTGTTTCTTAATACCCATTACAGTTTTGAATATTAACGACTTCTCTTACTGAGAACTGCCTATTTCCATCTGCCCTGAGCTCCAAGAGCTCCGACTGCAGCTCTCAGTTCCTGACAAATATGACAAAGAGGTTGCTCTGAGCTGTTCATATGTTCATTTTCAATATGTGATTTTTTTTTTTTATATTAGCCATCAAAATGGCTGTTTTTTCTAAAAGAAGTGTCAGTATAAGTTACTGAAATGGGTAAGACTGTCTCTAGCACAATGTGGTTATGATGCTATTATGGAAAATATGTTACATACATGAACAAATGAGAACTAGAGGAAGTACATTTAAAATCTTATTTAAGAAGACAAGAATACACAGATGGTTGCAACATTTGTTATTTTTTATAGGATCTCTTTTCATATATTGGTGACCGCCATTTGAAGCAAGGTAGGGCGAGCTGAAGATGGGCTAGTCACTGCCACACCTTCTCTAGAATTAGATAAATGAAGTGTGGAAGAATCTGTACTTAGATGTCTTTTGTTAATAATGCTGATAGCATCAGTCTTTAATTTATTAAATAATAGCCTTTTTAATATTACTTGCACTTAGCATTTTACATCTCCCATCATACTTGGACACTTCAATTTGCATAGATTTGAGTGATTGTTTAATTTTGAGAAATTAAGCTATCGCTTTTAACTTTCAGCTCACATAAATCACTTTTATGGCTAAATTTTGAAAAGGACAAATGTAATAAATGCTTGAAGAAGGCAGGAGTATCTTCTGTTCTTACAAGTTGCTGTTTGACAAAATATCAGTAATGGAGGCAGGTGTTTTAAGAATAAAGAAATCACTGTTTCAGTAATTTCTAAAATACATACATATATAATAAAGAATTTTAGAGCCCATATTTAAAAAGAAAGGCTTCCATATGGTTCAGATTGGTAGCTGAAATTAGGTGAATTAATATCATTCTAAAGGGATAGGAATTACAATAATGTTAGCTACAATTTATTGAACATTTACTAGTGGCAAGGTCTGTGCTAGGCACTTGATATGAATTATTCCTAATACTAACAGGAATCATGCAAGATGATGGATTTAGCTTCATTTAAATTGTGGGAATTTAAACTTGGAATTTAAGTAAATTACCCAAGGGACACAGCAAAGCTGAATTTAAACTCAAGTCATCATTCTTAAAAGCCCATGTTTTACCATTGCATAATCTCAGATGACCTTAAAACTTAATTACACAGAATTGTCACTCCTTTATCTTCCTTTCTCCCCTGTTTTCCTCATCTTGATCAACTTAGGAAAATGAGTGCTGAGGCTAAGATGAATCAAGTCTTTTCCAGTATGAGTATTTGGGTTTTAGCCAGAAACGGGGACAGAGTTCTCAGGGCAACATTTCAATATCCAGATGTTCCAAACTCCCTAGGTTATACTGATTTATGACTTCTATCCTTGATGAGATGTCTTTCAAGGGAAATTAAAGGTGTTAGTTACAGGGTGGGGAGTAGAAGGTGATTGTGGTGGTAGTGATGAGGCTCCCAGAAGGATCTACCTGGACTTCAATGGTCTGATCTTATATGGGACCTAAGTATTAAGTATTGGTTGCTATTTTAATTCAACCAAAAACCAAGACAAGAAAAGTTAATCTTTTATCTAACTCATCAGATTATGTGTTAGTTTCAGGAAACAAATCATGATTCTAAGGGCTGTAAGATGCTAAGATAAGTAGCAAATGGAAATAATGGGTGTGCCTTAATTTGCTTTTTAATTTTCAGAACAAAAGTGGGCAGCTATCTTTTCCTTCAATAACTTTTAAGTGCAGTCCTCTTTCAAAACAAAGGTGCATATTAGCAACCCCTTTTAGCCTTATTCTTAACATTTTCTACTGTGTTTTTCCTTTTATTTCTTGATGAATAAAACATGATGAAGAAAACATGGAAAGGTGAGTAGACGATGTGCATAGTGATACGGATTTGCAAATATGGAAGCTCCTACTTTAATTTCCCATCAAGTTATTTAATTTACTCATTTAATTTCTGTAGAATTTTAGAGATATAAAATGCTGTGAATATGTGTTTTACATATGGAGTTTAACACATGAGAATATATTCTGATTAAGCCTGTACAAATTACAATCTCACTTTATTATCACAGAGTGATATGATTAGAGTGTGAACCAGTGTGGAAACGCTCACCAACAAATCAGACACCCTTGTTGAACAAATAGCAAATGGAGCCCAGTCGACACAAACACCTATTTCTTGTTTTAGTTCTATGAGTAAGACAGAAAAGCAGTCTAAGCCTATATTAGTCATGAACATGACTCCTTTGATTCAAACATTTCTGTTCACTTGGTTTCAGCTGACAGTGTGGTTGCTGACAACCTTCCTGTCATTCCTGTCACCAATTTCATAACCCAGCCAGTTGAAAAGATCAGTGTGGATCCCTGAGAAGTCCCCAGTTGTGCTTCTCAATAAAACTTTAGAGCTAAAAGCTTGTGGAACCCATGAGGGGAAATAAGGAAACTCGAGGCTGTAGCACTGGACAAATGAAAAAAAAAAAAAAAAAAAAAATCCTTTCAAAAAATAATCCTGTGGCTTCCATGAATTCTCAGCTCCTCACTCCTTTGGGGTGTTGGTGAGGCCCAGTTATCTGGTTACTTTCATTATTTATTGAAAAGCACCATGGGGAGCAATGTGTTGCTCCCCACAGTGTTATTCAATGGATAATGAATTAATGAACAGAGGAGCAAAGAGATTTGAGCTTTAAAAAGAAAGAAAAAGATATTTGTGTGCACCAAAGAGGTTGGGAGAAAAAATAGAAAAAGTTTCTATTGAATATAAAAAGGGGTGCTCTTGTCCCAATACCTTGCTTCCTTCTTTTACAAAACTGAAATAATAAGAAAACAAAACAAAATTTATTAATCCTAATATCAAAGACGCCAAATATGTAAGGATAAATTGTCACTTTTGGGTTTGAACGCTGATCTAATAAACATATGTCAAAAAATTTTTAAAAACCCACAACAATCTACACAATAGTTTTAGTTAAAAAAAGAAAAGAAATGACTCAGAAACATGTCTAGTCATTAATGTGAAAACCAATATTGTTGCTCCATGATAAGCAGAGAGGTCAATCCAGAGACTTAATGGCATTCAAAAACTCCAAATTTTCATTTGTTCAGCTCTGGACTCCCTAGCTCTGGACTCCCTATGAGGTTTTATTGTTCTCGTGTGAACCTCTGGTTCCCTAGATTTCTTTTCTTCTAGGAGAAGATGTATGAGATGTTAAGATTGCTGGATACTCTCTTTCTCAGAACTTTCTTGTGGTTTCCTTGGACATAGACCTACAGACCTGTTAATAAATAATCATATTTTTTGATATTTCCACTGTGGGCTAATAGATAAAACTTCTTCACTTGGGGTCTAAAACAAATCCATCTCTAATGAAAAGTGCCATGTCATATTTCTAATGTGTGGTCACTGTTATAATTAATATAATAAGTCTCTTTATAATTTTTTTAATAAATGTTTCCTAAATGGAATTCCATTCTAAATATTTCTTATAATGAAGCCAAATAAGAATAGTACTCCCATATGCTACATTTTTCTTCCTCAGAATAGGAAGAGTTGTTTCTCCTCACCAACTAATTTGAAATGGTTTTAGAAATACAGGAGCAGGTGGTTGCCCTATGCATGTGCATAAACCTGAATAGGGGCCCTCTGTCTCTTAAGTATATTAAACATGGGGCACCTGGGTGGCTCAGTCAGTTAAGCGTCCACCTTTGGCTCAGGGCATGATTCCAGGATCCTGGGATTGAGTCCTGCATTGGACTCCTTGCCCAGCAGGGAATCTGCTTCTCCCTCTGCCTGCCATTCCCCCCTTCTTGTGTGCTCTCTCTCTCTCACAAATAAATAACATCTTCAAAAAAAAAAATAAATAAAATACAAAATATCAAAATTCTCACTAACTATTTTGGATTAAAACTTAATTCTTTTTTTTTTTTTTTAAAGATTTTATTTATTTATTTGAGAGAGAGAATGAGAGAGAGAGCATGAGAGGGGGGAGGGTCAGAGGGAGAAGCAGACTCCCTGCAGAGCAGGGAGCTCGATGCGGGACTCGATCCTGGGACTCCAGGATCATGACCTGAGCCGAAGGCAGTCGCCTAACCAACTGAGCCACCCAGGCGCCCTTAAAACTTAATTCTTAATTCTTCCTTTGGGTACGGTTGTGTATATATTTTTAATTCTTTCAGCTTTTAATTTTTGTCCATTGATTTTGTTTTTGTTTGTATTTTATTTTACAGTATTTTTCACTATAAATGCTTTTGAACTTAATGTTTCTTATTAAAATTTACACAAATCTTGTCAGCAGAGATTTAGGAGCAACAGGTTTAGGGATCGTTAATTTTAAAGGCCTACCTGCCCCATCCCATCTAATTTATGCAGCTCAATGTCTAGGGCTCTGCAATAAACCTCTTGTGTAAGCCAGCAAACAAAAAAATAAAGAAATATGTCCCTGGATTGCATAGAAAATTTGCTAGTTACTTCAAGATCTTTTCTGGAGATTCATGATACACGCATGGATAATTTACTTGAATGGCTCCAGTGTTTTGACATCATCTACCATCCAGTATCTTTATGGGTAGCTCTGTGCCTTGAAATCCATCTAATATAAAAAGCCTGTGGATTTTGAGCATGTTATAAACAGTGTCTTCCCTCCTTCTAAAGCATATTTGGAATCTGGAGGAGAAAAAGTGGGAAAAAAAGTGCTTTTCCAGATGATTCCCATAATTACCAGACTCCACTGGAATTCCACAACTAACGGAGAAGTGGTCTCCACTTTACCCTTTGACCACAGGTCCATAACTATGAGAGGGCTCTCAAAATGTAGCTAACAGCAGAACCCAGCCTTTGTTTCTTGCCCTACAAGGAAATAGCTTAACATCTGTCTTATTATTTTATAATCATACCAATATCTTCCTCCTATATCTTAATTGTGAAATTTCCCATAGCTCGGCTATAGCTGAGGGTCTGGTTCTTTAGACATTTTCTAAACAATCTTTCTTACCATTTTTACTGTGGTCTCTGGTGGCCTGAGAGAAAGTTCTGATAAATTGTCTTCCATATACCCTGACTTTAATTCAGTTCCCTTTTATGCTGAATGTTAAGTTCTGACTTAGTATTTATGAAATGTCTTCTGCGATACCACATAACTTTTAGTTTACATAATTCACTCTGTTTAAAATAAAAAAAAAATTTCTCCCAGATTCCCAAAAGGTTTGCTTTTTGTGTAAGTATTTAGTTTCAGTTTGGAAGCACTTGATAGACAGGATTTTAGACATTTCTCTCTCTCTTTTAAAACATACACAATCAGAATAAAAATGGAAAAAAATAAGCAAGTTAAGAGTTTAAAAATATTTGAAATAACGCTAGAAAAAATAATAAATACAGATAAGAGAAATAATTGAATGTATACACCAAACACTACATGTAGAGATTGTGAATGATCGGTGTTTATCATTTCAGATTAATTTTCATGTAAGGCAAAACATTACTTAATGACATTAGTTCATTAATATAACAGTTTCATGTATTATACGGAAAGCTAAGGTTCTTATATTGGAGTCTTTTACCTTTTGCCTTTGTCCTGAGTTTTCTGTTGGTCATGTTGCATTATTTGCTTTTAGTATTTAAGTGCTTAAATTCTAACTACTGGATGTTTACATTCTCTTGAAGAAATGTCTACTATTCTCTCTATTTTCAAAAATATATTCTACATGTCAACCAGGGATACAATTAATATTTCAGTTTATACCTCCTGTTGCACAAATTTTTACAAGGAGGAAAATCAGAGGTGACTCTGTGCATTATTATTTACTTCAAGCTTATATATGATATACAAGCCTTGGCTAATGTGTCTGTAGATATTTGTGGAATTTTGAAAGGAAACTGGCCATGTTTTATACTTTTTGATGCCCTTAAAACATTCTGGTATAAAGATCATTAATGTCATGCTTGGTCTCTATTTTTCTAAAAGAAATTGAATCTACTTCCAACATTCAAAAATCGGTAGACTTAACAGAAGTATGGCCTTCTGGGTTTTCCCACAAAATTTAGAGTTTTTACAATACTAGCAACATTTTCTCATGAGCTGTGACTGCCACATTAAGGAGGGCATGAGCTCCTCAGCTCACCACAGCCTCCACTACTACCTATTGTAGACCTAAAGCAACTGGCTTTGATCTTTTATGATTGATAACCACTTGGCCTCTGTATGTATTTAAAGTGGTAACCCCAGGTTTGTTGCTCTTTCCTATCTTTTACCGGAAACATCCTCCCTGTGAGGCTGTGGATTATCTGGATCATATTAATCATAATCATATTAACTCCCTAAGGCTTACCATATTTTGTCACACCTAGTTAAACAGGTTGCTTAACTGTAATATGTTCAATGTATCAGGGTTACAAATGCATTGGTAACAAATCTGATTTTCTTTGTAAAGATGCAGGAGTGTCTTTATTTCCTAATTAGAAGCAATGATGAACTATGATTGTGAGTATCATGGTGTAGATACCTGAAATATATTAGTTTATTGGTTGCATTAAATTATGCTCCTCCTTCTTCTATGGTTTAGAATAGTAAGATAATAGTGAGTGTCTAGCTTTGGTCTATGTTCCTAATGTTCCATCAAATGCAAAAAGCAAGGACAAGCCTTAGCGATCACTGTGTACACTGCTTAACCTTGAAGCTGGCTTTGTGACAGCAGGGGTTAATGAGAAATGGCAGCTTTCCACTTACATGAGGATCACCCTGGCCATCAGAACCCAACAATGCCGAAAATAAAGCCAAACAGTGACAAGGGTTGAACTGATGCCAGCAAAAGTCTGGGGAAATTAATAATTCAGGAAAAGCTAGAATGAGAAAAATATAATATGTAGGAAGGAGCAATTTTTGTAAAATACTGTAAGAAGTAAAATGCTAGGTAAAATATTAAATATAGACGTACTAGTGACTCTGGGGCAGTAAAATGTGGGTTTAAAACCTGGCACTTTTGATATTTAGCTGTTTAATGGGTCGCTATTGGCCTAGGGAAACTGTTAACCTCTCTGACAGTTTCCTTATCTTTACAGTGGCGGCTATATATGCTTCAAGAAAAATGTTTGAGATACACATATATTTATGTTTGTGTGTGTGTTTATATATTTACGCAGACAGACACACAGTAGTCACACAATAAATAATGTCAGGAGGTGTTCCTGCTGCAGCTGAAGCTATTATTTCCATCCTACCCCTACTGATCCCCTCGCTGTGTACTGTGGTCTCATACCTGTCAGTTTCTATCACACTTCACAAGGGTTGTGAAGGGGACTGTCTCCTCCATGTGCCATAAGGAGACTACCTTCCGCATTCTAGAATTTATGATCCACTAATGACCTGTTATATTTAATTACAACTACTTGAAGAGTCTGTACTCAATAAACAAACAAACAAGAATGCTGTCTCCTAACTCCTGCTAAGATCTTAAGAAAGAGGCCCCAGACTTTTATTAGATTTATACTCCATCACTCACCACTTGACCATGTGGACTAATTTTTTTTTTTCAGTATATCAACGTGGACAAAAATAATTCCAATCGCTTCTCCAGCAAGGCATTTGCTGAAAAAGGAATGCTATGTATGACAAAAAAGAAACAAAACCTCTGTTTCTATAGACTTCAGTCTCAAACACCTCTCTTCATAGCTTCCCTAACATCGAAGGTTCTACCTCCTGGCTCTTAAGTTCAGGAAAGAAATGGAATTTAGGAGCTGGTGTTTGGCTAGTGAATTACAATCCAGATCTGCAACCCCTGACCAGGGGCTTTCTGTCCTTTCTTTTTTCAATTGGATTCAGAAATTTATCTTTTAAGATGGCCCTTGTCACTTATTCATTGGTCATTTTAAGGAATAATCAGTAAGGAAATGACATATTGGCCATATTCCACCCTGAGAAAAATTATTTAGGTGTTCTTTTTGTACTATAGGGGATGTTAAAAGTAGGAATAAGGTTGGTTATAATGTGGATCAAAGTAGTATTCGTCATTATAAGCAGTATATATTTACTTTACTTTTTAGAAATCATCTCTGTAATAACATAATTGTGGGGACTGAAAATTATCTTTTCTCTAATTACACGTACCAACTTAATAGCAAGTGGACAGACATTCAAGAAAAATTCTCATGCTAAAGATTTATGTTTATATGGGTAAATTTATGATAACAAATAAATATCTTTGTGATTTATTACAACTAAATGTCATTTATGTCAAAATTAATATAACTTCTATTGAAAATTATAGTTTTATACATATATATATTTTTCCTACTTCTTTTAGAACTGACAGGCAAACTTTGTGCAGAAAAACCTTCCTATCAGTGCCATCATGAAAAATCTCAACCAGAAAATAGTTTTAAGACACCAGAGAATTTCTAAGGCAATGAGATATTGTAAGGCCATGATCCTTTAGAGAAGGGAAAGTAAATGTCTCTCTTGAGAGATATGAGCTAAATAGAGTTTTTCCCCCTTTGAGGTATTTGTTGATTTGAAAAGTGGAAGGAGAGGCAGAGAAGAATTGGAGGCTAAACAGCAGAATAGACCTGCTGGCAATTTTATGGGACCAGGAGAAAATAGTATGGAATTCTCGGGATCTACTGAAGAGTAGGATCTGTGTGGCTAATACCCCAGGGTTTTATTAGGGACCTCCGAAAAAGGTATAGGCCTATATCCTAGGCACAAGAGAAACAGAAAATGAGCTTCTAGAGGACTGAAGCAGAGCTAATTTCTCTGAGTTCTTTGACAAAATTAAGGTCTGTCTGTTTGTTTTTGTTTGTGTTTTTGTTTTGTGAGCAAAAGTAAAAGAAAATCTTCTTTGGAGGAATATAATATCAAATAGAGGCACAAATTGTCTCTATGACTTTTCATTCAATATGTATTGCAATCAATCAAAATTTCCAGAACTGCCAAGAGACAAAATGTCATGACATAAGCCATAATAAAAATGGATAATAAAACAGACACTCAGGATATACAGGTTCGAATTTACCAAACAACAATTTATACATGACTGAGAGTAATAAGTTCAAGAAATCAGATAACACCAGAGACAATTGCAGTTGGAAAATATAAAAAAAATATCCAGTGGAAATCCTAGCATTGAAACATACCATGAATGAAATTAAGAATTGAAACTTTATTTTGTAACAGTGTAGAAAAATCTAAAGAAAAAGAAATTAACTAGAACAGAAAACAGAAGAAAATCCCACTTATAGTACTGAGAGAGAAAAGAGTGCAAAGTACAGATAGAGTGTAAGAAATATATAAAATACAGTGAAAGTTTCTGACATAGATATGTTGGAAATCCAGAGAAGAAAGAGAATTTGACAGAAGTAATATTTGAAGAGATAATTGATGAAAAATTTTCAAAATTATATTAAGCCACAGCTTCAGAATAAATGCAAAATATATAAAACTATATCAAACATATATCTTGCAAAAACCAAAAGCAATAAAAACATTAAAGGCAGACAGAGAAAAAAACATGTTCACAGAGCAACTCTAAAGCTGACTTTGGCCTTCTCACTAGACAAGAAGGCAGAGGGAAATGAAATGTCTCGTCAAAGGTGGGAAACAAAATAACCACAGATCTAGAATTCTATATCCAGCAAAATTCTTCTATACAAATTGGTGTTAAATCAGGAAATTTTGATATAAAAATGCGATAATCAATTAAAAAAAATTTTAAAAATGAGATAATCAGCAACATAAAAGTAATAAGAAAATACTAAACACTTTTGTTATCAAAAGGAAAATAATTCCAGATTGAAGCAAGAACATGAAGAAAGGAATGAAAGGGGTAAATATGATAAATAAAGAATAATTATGACATGCTACAGGGTATGATTATGTATTCTTATGCATAAATGGAGAGAGAATTACTACATGGTAAAATTGCATAAAATTTGGGAGACTGTGTAGGAATTAAAAAATTTTAAAGTCCTTATATTGACTGGGATTAGTAAAGTAAAATTTTCATTATGCTTTAAGAAATCAATAATATATGTTGTAATAGATATGGAACTAGTTGTGTATTTATTTATATATATTCAAGTTTAGTACAAATACAGAAAAGTATAAAAATCAGAAACATACAGTTTAATTATCAAAAATGGACACAACTGTGTTACCAACTTACAGACAGTTTCATATATATATATGTAATTGTATATATATGTATGTGGTTTTCTTGGTGGACACAACTATGTTACCAACTTATAGACAATTTCATATATGTAATTATATATGTATATGGTTTTCTTTGTGGACACAATTGTGTTACCAACTTATAGACAATTTCATATATATATGTAGTTATATATATATGGTTTTCTTTTCTTTTCTTTTCTTTTCTTTTCTTTTCTTTTCTTTTCTTTTCTTTTCTTTTCTTTTCCTTTTCTTCTTTTCTTTTGACTCCACACCCAATGTGGGGCTTGACTCACAACCTTGAGATCAAGAGTTGCATGCTCTACTGACTGAGCCAGTCAGAAATCCCTATACATGTATATGTTTATTATATACGTGCTGTTTTTCTCTAAAATGATGTTTTCTGTTTACTGTGTTTAGACTGGGCATGTTATATAAAAATATAATAGGATATATCTCAAAAAAAATTCATTTATGTTCTCCCACTTTTTATGCAATTTTACCATGCAGTAATTTCATTTTATACATAAAACTAATTATTATACCTGTAGTGTATCATAAATAATTATTTTTATTTTACCTTTTCATTCCTTTTCATTTCATCCTTCATATTTTGTGCTTCTATCTGGGATTATTTTCCTTCTGATGGCAAAACTGTTTAGTACTCTATATATGTATATATATGTTCAAGAGAAACACTAAAACCGACTTTGGCCTTCTCAGTAGACAATAAAAGACAAAAGGAAATGAATGTATGCATTATATCCATGTATGGATGTTCTCCAAAAGCATGGGGAAGATATTCAAGTTATTCATAGTAGTGATAGTCACAACAGCCCCAAACTTTAAACAGTTCAAATATCTTTTAATAGTAGAATGAAAAAAAATTGTGGTAGATGTAGATATATAAAATAGGATATTGTACATAAGTTAAAATCAGAAAATATAGCTCCATGCATGGATTAACCTCACCAACACGGTGCTGGTACATGAAGTTTTGTTTTTTTTTGTAAAGAAAATATTCCATTTAAATAAAGTTCAAAATCAGGTCAAAAATAATCTATAGTGTTACAAGTTAGAGTGTTTTCCTGTGAGGAACAGATTAGGGGTAATACATGAAGTGATTTGAAAGGGGCTACTGGTATGCTGGTAATATTCTATATCTTGATCTATGGTAGTAACACAGTGGTGTACCTTTTCTGATCATATAAGCCACATGCTTATGAAGTTTATACTTTATGTGTATTAAAGTTGCATAAGAGTTAAACTTAAAAAGTATACATGCTGGGGGCACCTGGGTGGCTCAGTCGGTTAAGCGTCTGCCTTTGGCTCAGGTCATGATCCTAGGGTCCTGGGATTGAGCCCCGCATCGGGCTCCCTGCTCAGCAGGGAGCCTGCTTCTCCCTCTCCCACTCCCCCTGCTTGTGTTCCTGCTCTCGCTGTCTCTCTCTCTGTCAAATAAATAAAATCTTTAAAAAAAAAAAAGTATACATGCTGTTTTCCTGGGCACCTTACATAAAAAATAAAATGGGATATCTCAATAAAAATTCATAGCGTGGGCGGCACAGATAAAATCAGCAACAGGATGGTACATCGGAGAGGTTTCTAAATTGAAAAGGTAATATTTTGTTTCATAATCTTTGCTCTATCACTAATTAACAGGAAGACTTGGCATGTCACAGATTCATGAATTAGCAAGTTCTATGTGCCTAAAGTGAAGTGGGTTGGAGGTTGGAGGGAAGTGGAAGGAAAAGTAGAAAGTTCTGATTTATGAGGCTGGGCACTGGATCATGTCACACTTAATGAGAAATGTTTAGGAACTTGTAATTTATCCAAAAAGTCATAAGAAGCAGTAAAGATACATACTTTTTGTTTTTTTTATTTGAGTATAACAATTAAAATATTTTTTTAAATCTGATGTTATCAGTAACATAATTTAAAAGATTTTCCTACCAGACTGTCAAAGATAGTTAAGATTCTATGTGATGACAAAATACTCAATATGCTAAGGCAGAAAGCCAAGCAAGAAATAGACTAAGTCAGTAGTAGTAGAAACAATGCAGGAAATGGTAGATATCTGAGGAATATTAAGAGATTTAAACTACTGGATTCAATGGTTAAATGGAGGAAGATAAGCAATAGAGAAAATGAGATCAGATTCATAGATTTTTTATTTTTGTGGGCTGAATGATTTTGTAATTCACTGAGTTGGAAAATACAAGAGGAAAGCAATGACTCGGAAACAGAGCTTTTCCCTTAATTACTTAACAAACTAGGAATTCCAGTTTGAGGTCTTATTTTTTTTTTTTCTGAAATGTTCTGATATTTATTACATTGGTCCAATAGAGCCAATCAATTCAGATCTGTAAGGGACTTGTGATGTATTAATGCTTTACAGAAATCTCCATGAATGGAGGAGAGAGCTTCTTAGGAGAATTGAGTGGTTTAAACTAAATACACTAATTTCACAGCTGATGACTTGAATAATCTAACCAGGTTCTGTATGACAGCCTCTTGTTTAACATTTCAAGGGGATCCTATAACTAAAATAAATTTTCTAGAGGCAAGCCATCAATCTTTCAGTTTTTCTTGGCTCTAATCTGTAGAGGGAATCTGATAACCAGAAACACAGGATTGAAAATGATGCATGAAATAAAATGTTCAAAATATATTGAAAAGTGAAAGGGATGATGAGATTGGATGTGCTTCCTAGTTACCAATTTGTTTCCCTTTCTAAAGAATTGCATTCTGTTAGAGGTCTTTCAGTTTCTTCTACTGTACCTATACTGTCCACCCTAATACATGCACCCAAAACAAAAGCAATTTTGATTGTTCCAACTCTATTTATGAAAAAAGTTCCATCTTAACTAATTTTTAGCTTTCTTTGTGTCTCTTGCTCTGCACATTTCATGTATACCTGGATGAGGGGACTCTAATGTAGTAAATGTCTGTAAAGAAAGTGTGAGCTTAATTGAGGGAGGCAATTCATCATGATGGAAAGAGTATGGAATTCGGCATTAGACACATCTGGGTTCAGATCTACACTTTGGATCTTTGTGGCTGTGTGATGATAATCCTATATTGACCTTAGTTTCCTCATGTGTAAAATGGAACTAACATTAAATAACTGTCAGAATTAGTGGGTTGTTAAAATTAAACATATACCCTAAATTTAATGATATTAAAATGAAAATAATCTAATTAGAACATTATTAAATGATTGGTCTAACACAAATGCTAAGTCAATGTTTTGAAAATTGTATTGTTTATCAAAATGTTAATACCATTAAGCACTTTTACTTAATTCATACTTTTTTTTAATATAGCATAACTTTATTAGTTTAAAATCTTACCTTAAATGACATAGAATAATTACAGAGTAAAAAAGTTAAAGGGAAGTTGTTAAAGAAAGTATCAATAATTTAGAACAAAAATCATTCTAAATCTTAAAAGGCAAACAATTAAAATTACTTTTAACTTTCTTTTTAAGAATAACTATCTAGGTTTAATACATAAGTAAGTTTTGATGTGTATTTTATTTAGAAGTATTGAATAAAAAGTAGAAAATTTCTTAAAAATTGGAGTTATACTCAAGTTTCTTTTGCTTTCTTTCAAATAGCATGCCATCTATACAATATACCTTCTATAGAAAACTGATTTGAATTTGTGTGTATTCATCTATGTGTGTTCATGTCTATATATATGGGAAAGAATTCTCTTTTCCCCCAAAATATATATGCATTTTCCATTTCCACTTGAAAAATACAAAGATTTGAAAACATATTAGTAATATATCTTAAGTTTGGAGTGTTTCATGCTGCTGTCAAACATTGTTTTTGAAAATTATTATTTTGATGCCATCATCATCTATTTTTTTAGTACTGCTGCCCATTAAATAGATACTAAAGAAAATATGACAGGAGAAAAAATAGTTAAAAAGGAATACAATCACAATTTGACAGGAATTAAAAGATTCATATATCTAGATGTCAAAATGTCAGTAGTGATGCTTCACAGTAAACCATGTTTTTTTGCCTTATCTATATTTTAAACATTAACAGGAAAATAGATTACAAGTAGTAAAAATTCCACATATTAAATAATTTTAAAAATATTGGTGGTTAGATTTTCCATTAAGGTCATAAAAGTCATTGTCAAATGAATTTACCCCCACCCCCCACAGTACAGATTAGTAGAACTAAAAGCTCACACTGAAATAAGTACTTATTAGCTAAACAAGATGATAGGAAGTAGCAGGCTTAATACTATCAGTATCCAAAGTGCTACTGAAGGCTAAAATATAAACTGGAAAACACTGAAGTTAATTCACAAGTTAGTTTTTACACAAAGCTGAGGATGCTTGAAAATTATTAAACCATGTGAATTTCCTGGGTAAAATTAATCATTGATTGAAAACAGGATACCCTTAATTGATGTATTTATATGGTCGGACAGATACATTTTTCTAATAGTTAATTTTATCACCTCATCACAAATACAAGCATAACTCAGAGATCCAGGAGATTTGGTTCCAGACCACTGCAATAAAGCAAATACTGCAATAAAGCAAATCAAATGAATTTTTTGACTTTCTAATGCATATAAAAGTTATGTTAACACTCTAGTATCTATTAAGTGTGTAATAACATTATATCTAAAAAATGTAAATATCTTAATTAAAAGTACTTTATTGTTAAAAAATGCTCATCATCATCTGAGCTTTCACTGAGTCATTTTTTTTTTTTTTTTTTTTTGGTGGAGGGTCTTACCTCAATGTTGATGGCTGCTGACTGATTAGGGCAGTGGTTGCTGAAGGTTGGGGTGTCTGTGGCAATGTCTTAAAATAAGGCAACAATGATGTTTGCCTCATCTGTTGATTCTCTTCCTTTCGCAGACAATTTCTCTGTGGCATGCCATACCATTTGATAGTGTTTTACCCACAGTATAACTTCTTTCAAAATTGGAGTCAGTCCTCTCAAACCCTGTTCCTGTTTTATCAACTAAGTCTATGTCATCTTCTAAATCATTCGTTGTCAGTTTCCACAATCTTCACAGCATCTTTAACAGGAGGTTTCATCAAGCAAAAAGACCACTTTCTTTGCTCATCTGTAAGAAGCAACTTCGCACCTGTTCAATTTTCATCATGTGTTTGTTTGCTGTAATTTAGCTATATCTTCAGACTCCACTTCTAGTTCTCTTGCTATTTCCACCACATCTGCAGTTACATCCTCCACTGAAGTTTTGAACCCCTCAAAGTCAACCATGAGGGCTGGAAAAACTTCTTCTAAACTCTTGTTAATGTTGATATTCTGACCTTTTCTCATGAATCACAAATGTTTTTACTGTGCATCTAGAATGGTGACTCCTAGACGGTTTTCAGTTTACTTTGTCCAGACCCATCAGAGGAATCACTATCTATGGCAGCTACAGTCTTACAAAATGTATTTATTGAATGATAAGGCTTGAAAGTGAAAATGACTTCTTGATCCATGGACTGCAAAATGAATGTTGTGTCAGCAGGCATGAAAACAGCAGTGTCTTCATTGTCCATCTCCATCAGAGCTCTTGAGTGACACGGTGCATTGCCAATGAGCAGTCGTATTTCAATGGAATCTTTCTTTCTGAATAGTAGATATTAGCAGTGGGCTTAAAATATTTAGTAAACCATGTTGTAAACACATGTGCTGTCATCCAGGCTTTGTTGTTTTATTTATAGAGCACGGCCAGAGTAGCTATGTTCTTCAGAGCCCTAGAATTTTCAGAATGGTCAGTGTATATTGGCTTTGGCTTAAGGTAACATTGTGGCTGGCTTGATCTTCTGTCCAGACCACTAAAACTTTTCCGTATCATAAATAAGTCTGTTTCACTTTCTTATCATTTGCATGTTCACCGGAGTAGCACTTTTAATTTCCTTCAAGAACTTTTCCTTTGCATTCACAACTTGGCTAACTGTTTGGCAGGAGAGGTCCAGCTTTTGGCTTATCTTGGATTTTGGCATGCCTTCCTCACAATCTTAATAATTTCTAGCTTTTGATTTAAAGTGAGACATGTGACCCTTCCTATCACTTGAACACTTAGAGGCTATAGCAGAGTTATTAATTGGCCTAATTTCAATATTGTGTCTCATGGAATAGGGAGGCCCAAGGAGAAGGAGAGAGATGGCAAAGGGGTTGGTCAGTGCAGCAGTCAGGATACACACATTTATCAATTGATAAACCAACCTATATGGGTACAATTTGTGGTCCCCCAAAACAATTACAATAACGACATCAAAGATCACTGATAACAGATCACCCGAACAAATATAACAATAATGAAAAAGTTTGAAGTATTCCGGAGAATTACCAAAATGTGCCATATAGATACAAAGTGAACAAGTTCTGTTGGAAAAGTGGTGCCAACAGACTTGTTTGATTCAGGGTTGTCACAAACCTTCAATTTGTAACAAATGCAGTATCTGTGAAGTGCAATAAAACAAGGCATCCCTGTATTGTGGAAAGGGAAATCAACCTTAAGGTTTGCCATAATATTGAATATTTAAATAATAGTGTGTTTAATAATAGTTTAGTGTGTTAGTCACTAAAGATAAAAAAGAAAGAAACAGCCCTGTTTCTCAAGGGTCACATATTCAGACATTATAATGGGGACAGATGTGCAAGTATATATTACTTCTTTCCTTTTATTCATGGCTTCACTAATAACATGGGTCTACAGATACTAAAATGTGAATGAAAGCCCCAAATTACCTTTTACCTAGTGTCATCTGGAAGGGAAGAATAATCTGAGTCACTAGCAATTTGGATCCACTGAAGGGAGAGTCTTGGGCTGGATTTTATCTAAGACTCATCCAATTCTTGATCCTAAACCTTGATTTATCTTTAGTCTTAAAGGAAAAGGCAAGCAAAGAGGGTATAAATAAATTTTGCTGATATAAATGATAAGAGAATGGTATGTTAAGAGCTGTCCTCTCTTCTGAACAGAATTTTCTCATAGAATCAAGTAAGGAAACATATTTCAGGGAAATGGGAGAATTCACATACAGAATGAATTTTGGTTAAACCTGAGATGGGTACATGTAGTGAAATGTAGCCAGACTGGAAAAAAAAAAATGGCTTTGCCAGGAGATATGATGGAAAATGATAAGAAAAAAAAAAAAGAAAAGTGAAGCAGATTCATTTCTCTGATATTTTTTGAGAGACGTTAAATTTCAGCAAGTTGTTTTGTTTTCAAAACATCTGCCTGATTTTGTTCTCCTGTGATTCTTACAATCATTTTTGTAGTTAGCAATGCTTCTGGGTTTGCGTATATGCAACTGATTATTTGTCACAGTAGGAGTGGGTACATTTAAATTTCTTCCTGGCTGTGGAGAAAAAAATGTGCTGCTTTATGACAGTACAAAGGGGGGTCAAAGAGATCCAGATATTAGAGAGAATCATTTCCAAACACATAGGGCTAGCTATTTCTTAAATAGCAGGGTGACATTTATTTTAATGCTATTTAAATGCATCTAGATTCTATTACACTATTCTGCATGCATGTATTTATGAGAAAGTCTACATTTTGTGCATAATGCATGGAATTTTGAGCTATTCATGTTCCATTTTTACATAGTTCTTAAATAGAAAAATATGTTTTCATTAATCATCTGGCATTTAATTAATGTAAAATATCCATTTGATTAAATCTCAATTAGATGTCTATTCAAAACAGTGACATTTCATGTGTTATTGGACAACCTTACTGCCCACACAGATGGCATGCAATAAAAACATTAGCCAAATATTTTACCATGACTGGTTGAACAAACTAAAGCACATCCATCTTAATAAAATACATTATAGACCAGGCCTCTGCAATACAGCCAACAATGAAATTATTACCATAACAGATTGGTGTTCACTCTAACATATGCTGCCAGTCGAACACATTTTGCAATTGTGAGTGTAAACAAGCAGATGCAGATATGTAATGTTCTGACTTTGATCTTGAGCACATTTTACTTAGTGTTAAGTAAACAGATGGGTTATGGTGTTATGAATTTGAGCATATCTGATGACCACTTGGGTCATCAGAGTAGCATCTAATAGCATCAGAAGTATTTTATCAGAATTATTTAAATGAATTTTAATCATATGGCTATTAATCAATAGAAGGATTATATCTTTACTTTTTTATTAATAGTTAGACATTTGGACAAAAATATATCCAAAAGAGACCACAATAATTCTTATTAATAGTTAAAGTAAACATTATTTATTAGACTACACAGGTATTATTCTAAGAGTTTTACCTAGATTATGTGATTAAATACTTCAGACAAGCTGAAGAAATATTAATGTTACACCCATATTTTACTAATAGAGAAAAATAAGTGTAAAGATATGAATTAATCTCCCCCAATATTCAACTAAATTTAGGTGATTATGCTGGTGGGACTCAGATCTAGTAGTTTGGCTTTAAAACCCATAAATTTAAACAATCTGCTGTATTTTCTCCTCAAATACATTCATTCAGAGTCATAACATCAGTATTGTTCACTGAACTTTGGTGCCACAGGGAACTACTTTATAGAATAGAATGTGAGATAATCAAGTAAAGGGATAATTCTTGTTGATTTCTGTAGTCTAGAGATCTAACCTAGTGCTTAAAATAAGAGTGGACATTCAATATGCTTAAATGGTTAAATGATTAAACCAATGATCTATTGATTGTTGAGTAGCTGATATGTATGATGATATATATGATGATGTATGTATCCTGAGAAACACTAGCATTTTTTTCTATTTAATTTTTTAAATTAAGACTTTTTTAGAGCAGTTTAAGGTTTATAGCAAAATTGAAAAGAAGGTACAGAGATTTCCCATATACCCTCTGACCCCACACATGTGTAGCCTTTCTCATTATCACTGTGCTCCACTAGAGCACATTTGTTACGTTGATGAACCTACACTGACATATCATAATTACCCAAAGTCCAGAGTTCACATCAATGATTCACTCTTGGTGTTGTAAACATTGACTTTTTAAGACGTATTTGTTAATCAGATCCTCATGCAAATGTGTTGTTTAGATGGGTTGAGACATGATTAGAAGACTTCTCAGAATCACACATATAAAAATGTATGCACCTACACAAATATTCATGTACATGTATACATATATGTATATGTACATATAGATGAAAATATATTTGCTTAGAGGCATTTTACACAGTGTTGCAATGATCAAAAAGCTAGATTATACTGTCTACTTTTTGCAAAGTACTCCTGTTTCCTTGGTGAAAGGAAAAACTCTGCTTTAGAATATAAGTTGAACCTGGGTGCACTTTGGGGAATGAGTGAGGGCAGTAATAGCTGACTCATCCACCTTCTTTGTGACAGGAATCTCTTTCATCCATTAGCTGGCATGACAGTATTTGTTTTTCATTTTTCCTTTAATGATGCAGCCCGATTTTCCTATTTTAGATACTAAGGGTGAGCTGGTTAACATTCATGTAATCATATCATTGTTTTGGCAATGAAAAATTACACAGTACAGTGGGAGATCATATACTAACACTCCATGCATTGTTTTTTAAACACTCAAAATTATCATAAACCTTAAAATTAATTTCCATTTAATTTCCACTTTTTTTTTTTAATTAGTGGAAAATATCAGGCACAATGTGTCTGTTTTCAAGGCAATGGGCTAGGATGTCCACCAAAGCACATTATTCACTGTAGCATTTCTCTAAAATATGATTTGGAAAAATTATAATTTTCTTAATTCTTTGTCATTCAGTGAGTTGTTAGGTCAAACAGTTCCTTCATAAACAGAAGCATTTATTTGGTAGGTATTATTAGTCTTTCTGATTCCATTTTCCTCCAGCCCTCTCTTCTAATTCATTTTCCATATCACCTCTAGATTGACTTGGTTTATTAAATATCTCATTAAGGAACTCTTCATCTTTCAAAACTCTCATTATTTCATTGCTATCAGAATTAAGTTATTTCTCAAGGAAAGAAACATTCGACAAAGTTGGATTCCCTTTCCCACCATTCTACTTCCTATCCATTTCTTACGTTTGTTCACTCTGACTGCAATGTTCTTCCCTATCAAAGATTGGTGTCTGAGACAAAAAGACCAGTTTAAGGGGCTTCACCTTCATTTGTGACTTGGAAGTTCACAGGAGATAAATTCAGATATGGAGTAGCTTCCCAAAGTAAAATCAAGAGTGTATTTCTGAAACAAAGACATAAGGCTATATTCAAGAGATCTGTGTTCAGAATCAGAAGACAGTTAAGTACAGAGGTTGGAAGGAGGGCAAACAGCAGAATAAGCAGTGAGTTCAGTGCTTTGGAAATATAAGAGCATAGGAACAAGGGCAAGGTATGAATCCTATTGAGCAATTTGAGTCATTCATCCAGTAGAGATATATCATAGGATAGCTTTTTATATCATGTCCATGCACTGGATTTCAATATAGATAGGTCAGTACAATATTTAAACACTGAGTTGGAGTGAGCCATGGAAGGCTGTAGCACATTCCAAAATCCTTTAAGAATGCAACGTGAGCTCTCCATGATGATGACATCTGTAGTAACACGAGGCAAAAACCACCTATATGGAGCACTAGTTCTTTCTTATTTTTTATCTTTATTATCAAGACAAGACTGTCAAAACAGAGAATTAGAAAATCTGGGTTCAGAAGAGATTAGTGAAATAAAAATGAATGTACTTGAAGGTAACTATGAGTTCTGAAATTGGAATTGCTGGTATAAGATACTTGGAATGGACTAAAGTGGCATGGTCCAATACTGGGATGGGCTCCTTAGCAAATGATTATTTCACAGAAAGTTCTGGTAGCAGGTTTGGCCCCCTGGAAAGGGACTTTAGAGTTTTATAAACCTAGAGTTGCTGGCTGTCAGAAACTTTTACCATCATTTAACATTTTAGGACTGTTGGGATAATAATTTCCATAGAGGTGATTTGCAATTTATGAGGGGATTTTCACAGGCAGACTTGATCATGGGGAGAGGGTTACATGATTATTTTGTTGGGAGAAGACATCAATTAAGGACCTTGCTCAAAATCTTAATAGCATCTTTTATCTGGATTTTGATTTGGAAGTTTTAGAGAGACTTGAAGAGGACTATTGGTTGAGAAAAATGTCTAAGAATACAAGAATACTACAAAAGATCCATTTATATTTTAAATATTATATTTTTAATTATTCTTGAAGATGTCTTATGTATTTTAAGTTATATTTTTTCTAGAAATTTATTCTTATGTTTTAAAATGTACTGGCACAAAGATTTTTGTACTATTGTCCCAACTTGGCTTATCTGTGCCTTCAACCATTCAGCAATAACACCAGATACTGGATTAGTCTTTAAGAAAACAACCTGTATATATTTTGATCATCTCTATTGTAACATTATCGTTTGTTCATTACTTTCTGTTCCATTATTTTTTTCTACTCAAAGTCATACTTAACATTTCTTTAAGCACATAATAGTTCAATTGTTTCCTTATATCTTTGTATACTCAGCTATTTGATTATTAGGATTTTTCTTTTCTAATATAAGGATATAATTTCTCTCAAAATATCTCTTACTCGGAATTTGTACTTCTAATGTATAATATTTTAATTTTTATTCAGCTCAAAATATTTAGCCTGTTAGCTATTTAATAATTATTAAGTTTCCAAAACTATGGTTAACAATTTTTTGCCGTTCAATCATTGATATTAAATTTGGTGTCATTGTAGTCACAGAACAGTGTGTGACTCATTTAAAAATTTTGTTGAGATTTTTCTTACGATTCTTTTTGGTTTTTTTGTTGTGTTTTTTCTTATAGATTCAAGTTTTTATTTAAATTCCAGTTACTTAAAATATAGTGTAATATTAATTTCAGGAGTAGATTTAGTGACTCATCACTTACATACAACACCCAGTGCTCATCACACGTGCCCTCCTTAATACCCATCACCCATTTAGCCCATCCCCCAACCCACCTGTTTCATGTGGTTTGGACAAAGTTATATTATCTAATTTTTGAATGCAAGGCTTTATAAATGCTCATTAAATGAGATTGCTAAGGCCATCCATTTCATGAATTCAATTTTATAGTTGTATTGACCCGATGAATCATGCTTTTTAATCATTTTGTACATATGATATTATTCATACTAAATTCAAAGAAAAGAAGAGAAAATGTACACATATGATTCAATGGTTATATGTTTTTGAAAAATGCATGCATATTCAAAGACTTTAACACTTAGAGTGGATGTAAATGGGAAGAGTAGAAATTAACAGTGAAAAACATTTAACTAAAAAAAAGTAAATAAAGTGGGAATGGTACCTCACCCAAACTGATAAATTACCATAAACTGAGAGGTAAGATTGTCTTTCAGAACTATGTGGCTCAAGAGATAAAAAGAGAGAGAGAAAGGATTATTCTCAGAGAGAATGGTTAAAGCCTGTGACCCCTTAGCAAAGTTACATTCTTGCGGAAATTCTTGAACATTCTGAGCATTTGTTTAGAAATTTGAAAAGGATATTGAAGTGCCAAACCAAACACAAATAATAATGCCATAAAATATTTTATTTTGAAATTAGAAAAAGCAATTAGCCAAAAATAAAAAGAAAGTAGGAAATCCCTTTGTTAATTTTGGAAAGCAAAGCACACACTATTCCTCTCCACCCAAAGGAAAGATAACATAGAGAATTCCTTTATGTTAAGCATACTTTCCACGCTTGTAAATAATTACCTATGCATTCAATTACCAATTTATTGATAAATATTTTCTTCAACATAAACAAAACAATGAAACTATACAAAATTTTGCATACATCTAAGAGGAAGATAGTGGTCTTTATTACCAACAGATATTATAAATTATTTTTGGAATAGCTTTCTCATTATGAAAATAATACATGTTCATTTTATAAAAAATTAAAAGATACTCATAGATAATTTGAAACAGTGAAAAACATCTTTAATTCCCAGGGCAGAGATAATCACAGTTGGTATATATAGTTACAGATTATCCTTGTGTGTGTGAAGAGACAGGTCATGTCTTTCCATGTCAATGAATATTAATGACCAAAATAATTTTTATTAGGTAAAAAGTATCCCACAGTCAAGTGATTTATTTAATCTGGGCATTTCTGTTGTTTTTTATTCATTACATGATTACCATTACCATCCTACATTATTTTGGGGGGATTCATTTTCAGAAATGGTATTACTGGAGTGAAGGAAATGAATATTGTTAAGGATTTTTAAAACGATTTGCTAAGGTTGGACTAAATCACACTTCCAAAAGCAGTTTAAGAAAACTGTTTCTCTGTGCTCTTATCAACATTGAGTTTTTTTTCTTGAAATTGAAATTCTAAGAATTACATGTAAATAGATGGATAGATAAATAGATTTCTTTTTTATTATTGCACAATTACCTACTTGAATGAAGGTTTTTGTTGTTGAATAAAATATCTTTTTATTGCAATTTAAGAAATTATTAGTCATAGATGGCAGAATGCTACTGTCATCCCTCTAAAGTATGTTTTTCCCTCTGAAATATCTTTTACATATTTGATTCACAAGTAGGTTTTTCGGTCATAAATCTATGAAAGAGTTCTTTGATTTTTTTTTGTTAAGTAATTTTTATTTTAACTTTATGAATCTAAGAATTATTGGTTTCGCAGCAATGAATAAATCAGAGTTTACTGAATGATGGTTAAAATAAAGAAATATACTGTAAGCAAGAAGATTGAAAATGTTTCTTATTTTTCAGGATTTGAATTAAGGCAAATCAAATAACATTTCATTTAATTTAAGAAAAAATCTGTTTTTTTTTCTAGGAATATTATAATAAGATGGAGTAAACTTTAGAACTGTATCAAAATTTTAAAGTATTTTCCCTTATTAAAATATTATTACAGTTCAAACATAAAGATCACTAAAAATTAGCTTTTATTTATTTATTTATTTTTTTTTTTAAAGATTTTATTTATTTATTTAAGACAGAAAGAATGAGAGAGAGAGAGCACATGAGAGGGGGGAGGGTCAGAGGGTGAAGCAGGCTCCCTGCCGAGCAGGGAGCCCGATGCGGGACTTGATCCAGGGACTCCAGGATCATGACCTGAGCCGAAGGCAGTCGCTTAACCAACTGAGCCACCCAGGCGCCCTAAAAATTAGCTTTTAGATATCAAATTTGACATTGTTATTAATCATATTGTTTGTAATACTACATTCATTTGAGATTCATAGAAAATATCCCATTTAATATGGAAATTAGTAATTTTATATTTCATATTTCTGATTTCAAACCCTTTAATTTTCTAAGGATAGAGATTAAGGGGCTTGTTGGAACTGCAGTCTGGTGCTTGCTGTAGTTAATCTTGGCACAACAGTTTTATCTTCATGATATTGCTAAGTAATTTTATTAGGCTTGATATTCTCTACTCCTGGGGACAATCATCTCTTCCGAACTACCCCAGCTAAATGAAGTCAACTAACCCTTCTCCCACTTGTTTTTTGCTTGTTCATCTTTTATAGGAATTATCACTATTGTAACCACTGATTTATCTTTTACCCGTGAATAACTCACTAAACTCTCCGAGGCCAAAGGCATATCTATTTTGTTCACTCTAGAATTTAGTGCGAACAACATACTCTTGTTGTTTAGACTGAGGAACCACTAGCACCATGCTTACCTTTATTTAAAATCATTTCAAACTTCTGCAAAAATGAGACCGGAAGTCAAGCTTTCTTTCAAAAACAGTACTGGAAATCATTCTGTCATTTTGATAACTTAAGTGGGACAAAGAACCTAGCGTTTTTGTAGGGAAAAACAAACACATTATTGAAAGTTTATTTTAATTACATCTAAAGTCATCAGCTATATAGGTGATTGCCCAGGAAGGAATCAGCCAATGAGTCTTGACTGAACATTTTTGAAGTCATTATTTTAAATTGTGGGAGTAGAAGAAAAGGTGGGAAGGCAAATTTCTTTTCATATCTGCTAGCGTGGGCACTGCTGAAAGTAGTTGGAGAAGGTGTAGCCCACTTTCAAAACACTAGAATATACTACTCACATTAAGAGGTATAAATGTGGCAATAAAATGGATCTTTAAGATCTCTGACTGCTTTCATGCTTTTATCTTTACAGCTCTTTTGCCCTTGCAATATTTTCTTTTTAATGCTTATGTTGGGGTTATTGTTTAAAGATTTTCTGCTTTGAAATCCATACTTATAATACACCTTGAAAAAATGTAGATACTATCTTGCATATTCATTAATTTAGATATTATGTATCATCAGTATCATGAATACCTACTGAGGTCCTAGTTTTTTCAGTGATGTGATTTGATTAATATTTTTCTTAGTAAAACTTTAGTTATTCATGTTAGTTTTCTTTAGTAATTACAGAACACAGATGGACTGTAATACTTCATTTAGGATTACTGTTTTCTGTAATTTATTTAATACTAGTATATACACAATTAATATCTTTAAATATATGAAAGCCTAAGATAGATATGAGGTAATTTTGTTAAAAGCAGTCTTTTTTCTTTTTCCTTTCTCTCTCCTCTCCTTCTATTTTCCCTTCACCCACATCAAATTACCTATGTTAATCATCTAGTATGTACCCTAATGTATTTTTCTGCTTGCTCATATAATCTTATTAAGCATTTTATAAACGCAGTGGATTTGGGGGTCAGTGCTTAACAAAAATGAGTTAATTATATGAGTTGTTCTACATTTTGTTTCTCTCATTCAGAACATATCAAGCCTTGTAAAACTCAATTATTTTTCGTGTAGTGTCTCACTGTCTTCCAGAGATTGTTTTATTATTTTTGTACATCATGTGAGTGATGGACCCAACTTTTCCCCAAGATGAGTTGTCAATTATACCAACACTACTTATTGAGTCAGGTGTGGCTGATGACTTGAAATGACGGGAACCCATTGGCAGGCTACTATTCCTCCATGGAGGCATCTGGAGGAAGTCCTACTGCCGCTCAGTCTTCTAGGACTTTCCCAGCCTTCCTGGGGTTCTTGGTGGCCCATGTGACCAGACTTATTCATGTTGAGCAGTGCCAACTTTACCCACAAAGGGTGATGGTCTTATAGGCCAAACCCTTTCCCAAATCCCCAGCATTCCAATCTTTACATCAGGCTTCCTTAATAATGGAATGTTTTCTTTTTCTTTTAAAGATTTTATTTATTTGTCAGAGAGAGAGCACAAGCAGGGGGAGTGGCAGGCAGAGGAAGAAGCAGGCTCCCTGCTGAGCAAGGAGCCCAAACTGGGATTTGATCCCAGGATCCTGGGATCATAACCTGAGCCGAAGGCAGATGCGTAACCGACTGAGCCACCCAGGCGTCCCAATGGAATGTTTTCTAAGCAATTATTTGCTAACCCAGAGGGAAGAAAGTGCTATGTATTTTTTCCCACTGGGATTTCTGTAGAGTCCTAGACCTTATTATCGAACAATAGCCAGCAGTCAGGCCCAATAATTTATTTGCTCTGGAGAGGAATACAAATTAAGGAGGGAGGGGAATGAGAAAAACTCAAGCTTGCCATTGTTGCAAGGATTCTCACCCATGATTCCACTAATTAGAAAGAAAAATATGAGACAGGAAAAAACTATGTGTTATAATCAAATAATATTTAAAAAAATAATAACATTTTACTTAAAGTTGGGAAATGTGCCTTTTTCCTTTTTGGGGACTGTATAAATAAGGTGGTGTTATTTCAAAGTATGCATATGTATACACACAGACATAATCCATATTTACATACTACATAAGTATGTGTACCAGTATATATGTATATATATATACTGGTACACATCTTATTTTGGTTGTAATGGTTACCATGCCTCTTATAGCCATCAGTCCCAGTGTACTAATGGAATGTAACAAAAAAACCTGTACTTGTGTTTGAAATTATTGCCCCATAAACACAGTTGTATGTTCTCTAGAAATAAACCTTTTTTTTATTGATTCTTTCAGATGTTTTCTACTGCAAGTTATCAGAAACATTTTTACTAGGCATCTGCATCAAAATTCATGTGCAACCAGTCTGCCTAGTCAAGCATTGTATTCTTTACTTTGTATTCAAGACAGTTGAATGATTCTACTTAGTTTGAGTGGCACTCTGCCACACGTATATTACAGCACGAGGAGAAGTCGGAAGAATCACTGAAGCTAACCATACATTACATGCATGGTGCACACCAGATGTCTCTTCTTACATTGTCATGGCTTCATAAGCTACACTGACATTGTCATTAAGTTCAGAAATTTGATTCTGCTTACTTTGCCATCCTTAAAATAGATGACTCTGAAGGTTGTTGCTTTAACAATAGAATTTGTACACAAAGAGAGTTCTTTCACCAACATGTAAATAATTATGTTATTCCCTTTATTCATAGGAAGTGATGAAACAGTCACTTCAGAACTAAGAAATCATACCAACCAAGAACATGACGAAATCCTAAAAATTCTATCACTGAGTTTTCTCCCCTACAGTATTCTAATATAAAATAAAACTTCCCTATCTCTTACTCACTTTTGGAGCCATTTGTTTTTTATGGTGTGTACTAACATATATGACAGTCTGTAAAGAGCCACAGATTGGATAAGAATGAAACATTCTCGTCATTAAAGTTTATGTAGCTTGGTTATATAGCTGAATTTGGCTTTGTGGTAAAAGCTAAAAATGCTGATCTTCCCTTAATTATGCCATTGATGGCTTTCAGACATGTGGACGTAATGTCTGAGCCTGCCCATATAATGTCTGCAGCATAGGGAAATGCTCCTGTGCTTAGAGCATTGCTTTTCTATCAGGCTATAAATGCTGCGGATATTTCAACTAGTGGCATTTTACAGTAATAAAAAATTCACTTTAGATGAAAACTTTGCTGTTTTTAGAAAGAAGCATTGTATAGAAAGGTTGTGTGTTGGGATAATTAAAGGGTTCATATATATTTTTTTCATTTATGTGTTTCTGAATAAATTCAGTTTTGGCTTAAATTACTTAATAGTTTCTATATTTATTCCCAATGCTCTGATAACTTTTTTCAAGTAAATTGTGATTTAAAACATACAAATATTACTTAAATGTGTTTCACTCTAATTGAGTTACTGCTAGTGTCGCTTATTTAATTTTGCTCTCCTGTACATATTTTTAGAGATAAGCATCCCAGAGAGTGGTTCTTTATTACTAGCCACTAACAATTCTCTTTTTCCCTTCAATATATATTTCTCTGGCATTGGGAGGCATTTGAATGATGATTTTTCTTCATGACCAGATTAATGATTGAGTCCCATAGAGAACGGATAAGTTTGTTTGTTTCTATTACTATGCTTTGGTAAATTGCCAATCCTAATTTTTATAGAGAATAATTTTATGTGATCTAATATTGGTCTCAATCACTTCTATTTTTTTAAAAGATTTATTTATTTACTTGAGATAGAGAGAGCACATGAGTGGGGATGAGGGGCAGAGGGAGAGGGAGACTCCCCACTGAGTGCAGAGCCTGACAATGTGGGGCTGGACCACAGGACCCTGAGATCATGACCTGAGCTGAAATCAAGAGTCTGACACTTAACCAACTGAGCCACCCAGGTGCCCCTCAATGACTTCTATTTCTTTTTTGTATTAACTTGCTTCAGTTTGCTTTTCCTGCTCCTTCCTAACCTTTAGAAGTCACAAATATTTAAAATGTTTAGGTTAGGTTGACTAACACATTTTCCACTTATTTTAATTATCTTTTGAAAATGCTAAAGAAAACCTCTTATTCTTTATCATGATCAATTATTGTATTTCAACTGTACTCACTATTATCAAATAATAGTATCATATGTAAAAAAGGATACCTAAAACTTTTGATAAGAATTTCAAATCCTCTATAGATGGCCAAATTGATATTATATTCATATGATGAGGTATAAATTTTTAAGATTTTTTTCTACTACTATCCAATTTTAATATTTTTCTCATATAGATAACATGCAAGATGAAATAATGTAGTCGTCTTATTTTTTTGTCTCTGACTTCCCTTTTATTTTATTTTGAGTAAACAGTTCTTTCTCTGCCCAAAGTCCATGATGCCTTAAGAATCACTGTTCAGTAATAAAGAGTTGCACTTCATTTTGACTCAGAAAAAAAAAGTTCAGTTCAATAATTAAAATGTCTACTCATATATATTAATCAAAAGTTCCTTTTTGGGGCACCTGGGGGGCTCAGTCGGTTAAGTGTCTGACTCTTGGTTTTGGCTCAGGTTGTGATCTCAGGGTGGTGAGATCAAGCCTGCGCATCTGCTCTGTGCTCAGTGGGGAGTCTCTTGAAGATTAGCTCCCTCTACCCTTCCCCTGCAATGTACACATGCGAGCTCTCTCTCTTTTTCTCTCTCTCTGGATCTGTAAAATAAATAAATAAATCTTTAGGTTTTTTTTTTTTTTTTAAGATTTTATTTATTTATTTGACAGAGAGAGGCACAGCGAGAGAGGGAACACAAGTAGTAGGAGTGGGAGAGGGAGAAGCAGGCTTCCCTCTGAGCAGGGAGCCCGATATGGGGCTCGATCCCAGGACCCTGAGATCATGACCTGAGCCAAAGGCAGACGCTTAACGACTGAGCCACCCAGGCGCCCCAATAAATAAATCTTTAGAAAAAACAAAAATCAAAGTAAAATAAAACAAAAAAAACCAAAAATTCCTTCTCGATTTAAAATGGTTTAAAATGGAGGCCTCTCTCATCCCTCAGCGTAGAATGTTGCAGGTCAGAAGACTGTAGCTAGAGCGAAATAAGTCAATCAGAGAAAGATGTATCATATGACCTCACTGATATGAGGAATTCTTAATCTCAGGAAACAAACTGAGAGTTGCTGGAGTGGGAGGGGGTGGGAGGGATGGGGTGGCTGGGTGATAGACATTGGGGAGGGTATGTGCTGTGGTGAGCGCTGTGAATTGCGCAAGACTGTTGAATCACAGATCTGTGCCTCTGAAACAAATAATGCAGTATACGTTAAGAAAAAAAAAAAAAGAAGAAGATAGCAGGAGGGGAAGAATGAAGGGGGGGAAATCGGAGGGGGAGACGAACCATGAGAGACAATGGACTCTGAAAAACAAACTGAGGGTTCTAGAGGGGAGAGGGTGGGGGGATGGGTTAGCCTGGTGATGGGTATTAAAGAGGGCACGTTCTGCATGGAGCACTGGGTGTTATATGCAAACAATGAATCATGGAACACTACATCAAAAACTAATGATGTAATGTATGGTGATTAACATAACAATAAAAAATTAAAAGAAAAAAAGAAGGCTAGCTAAAGGCAGGACATGGTTGAATTTTGCTTCTCTAGTGTTTAGACTTACGTTACTTGATGAAGGAAGGATTGGGGGGAGGAGGGATGGGAGAAGAACAGTTCTTTCCTGACGAATGTCAAGGTGAGCTGGTATTAGTGCCCTCTGAACTTAGCAGATGCTTAAAGATGACATTTTAGGTACTACCTGTTGTCTTCTGATTGCCAAACACTCACTTTTCATCCCTTCTAAACCAGTTTTTGGGTGGAAGTAGGAGGTCATCTAAAGATTAACAACCTTTTTTCTACTACCTTCTTTTTGAATATATATATGGAGGGATCTGATATCCCTGTTTGTAACCTGGTATCTATTATGTTAATGACTCAGCAGGAACTGGAGCAGAAAGCATCCACTTTTGACATCCTGTTCCATAAATATTTGACTACACCTCTAACTTGTTAGTGTTGTTGCATTTGTTTTATTTCTCCCCTTGAGGGTAGACTTAGAAAGCGTCACTGCCTTAGACAACAATGGATATTTTAAAACTCACAAGATAAATTAGAAGATAATTTTTCAGAAAGTTGAGCCAATTTATAATCCACTAACCATGCTCGAAAGTGCACCTATTAGTAAATCCTAGCCTCCAACAATTCATTATTATTCTTTTGATGATTCCATGAGTGAAAAAAAATGGATTGTCTGGATGTTTTAATTTACATGAGTTTAATTATTGGCAAGCTTGATCCTCTGTGCGTATGTTTACCAGATGTCTGTCTTCTCTCAGATTTTATCTACCCATGTCACTTGTCCATTTGCTGAAATAGCAATTTCACTCAATGCTTTAAATACATACGTGCAATATAATGTATAGTACAGTATAACTAAGAATCATAATGTCAAATATAATTAGTAACTAATCTAGCCATGACTTAACATTAAGAACTAAAGCGTGATCTACACATTTGGAGCCCATCTGGTGTGAACCTTCTGCTCTAACAAGACAATTTTTATTACAATATTTTTATAAGTATTCTAAGTTGTTGCTTTTATTAAGTATTTTTATGTATACTTTTTTAATTATTAAGTTGAAAAAATTAATATATATTGAGCATGTTGTGTGCAAATGAGTCGGAAATATAATTTATATTAATAATAATTTATATCTTTGTAACTTCAATCTTACCATCCAGAGCATCTTTACATTTATTTAAATGTTCTGTAATATCTTTCTGTAGTTTTTCTTTGTTCATTCAGGTCCTCGATTTTTACTTAAGTTTGTATATAAAGAATGTATCATTTATTGTTATAATAACTAAGAGTTTTATTATATTTTTTAGCTGTTTTGTTCTGGTGTATTTGAAAGCAATTGATCTTTCCAACTATATTTAGTGATTGTCCAGCTAATTAAAATTTGTTTCACTTCTCAGTGATATGACTTTGTCTTATATTTTACAATAGCTATTCATTTTATTATTGTGTCTTGTCATATTATAATGGGTATGCTTTCTTTTGATAATATAATCTTATGCCCATAATTTGAATGAAATAGTTTGTATTCCCTATTAATATTGTTTGTATTATTTAAGGTGTATTATTTTCAAAAAGCATCTTTCTTCTTTTATTATTGAGAATTTTATTATTTTGGTTTTTATCAGAAATGGATGTTTATTTTTTAATGAATATATTTTCCATCTTTCTGCCAATCATTTATCTGCCATTCATGTAAAATGGTGCTGCTATTTAAACACTGTTACTTACTTTCTCGATAGATTGACTTCCTAAGGAATTACAAAAAACCTTTGACAAGTCTTATTTTGTTTCCAGATTCTGGCTCACACAAAGGTGGATCCAGGATAGAGGACCACTCATCCATCTTCTGGAAGATAGACATTCAATATCTAATCTGACAGACACTGTAGAAGGTAGGAAGAGATTTTCTTTTTATTTTCAAGCATGTTTTTTTCTGTTTTATAGCACATAGGGATCTATAATTCTATTTTTTCTTCCACTATTATTGGCTTTGGAATTAATAAAAATTCCCTTAGATTATGGAAAAGGACTAATGTTATTCTGAATATACAAATGGACTTTTCCCAACGGGACTTGAGTACTCTCACAGAATAATTTTGATTATTGTTTTCTTTTGGAATTAATTTTCCCATTATCAAATTATATTTTTTCTTTTTTTATTATGTTAATCGCCATACATTACATCATTAGTTTTTGATGTGGTGTTCCATGATTCATTGTTTGCGTATAACACCCCATGCTCCATGCAGAACGTACCCTCTTTAATACCCATCACCAGGCTAACCCATGCCCCCACCCCCCTCCCCTCTAGAACCCTCAGTTTGTTTCTCAGAGTCCATCGTCTCTCATGGTTCATCTCCCCTTCCGATTTCCCCCCCTTCATTTTTCCCTTCCTGCTATCTTCTTCTTTTTTTTTTTTTAACATATAATGTATTATTTGTTTCAGAGGTACAGGTCTGTTATTCAACAGTCTTACACAATTCACAGCGCTCACCATAGCACATACCCTCCCCAATGTCTATCACCGAGCCACCCCATTCCTCCCACCCCCCACCACTCCAGCAACCCTCAGTTTGCTTCCTGAGATTAAGAATTCCTCATATCAGTGAGGTCATATGATACATGTCTTTCTCTGATTGACTTATTTTGCTCAGCATAATACCTCAAATTATATTTTTGAGTAGAGTAGGAACAATGAGGGTATTTCATTCTAAGTGTTTTATGAATTCACGCTATCTCTCAATAAGTAAATTTATAGGAAAATGAATTATTGTAATCACTATATAATACTCAAGAGGGACAAAAATAACTCTACAATATGATGCCAGAAATGAACTAATGATTTTTACCCATTAGGATGTTTGTGATTGTGAATAAAAGAAAACCCAAAGTTTCTTAAATAATAATATGATGTAGTGTTTCATATAAAATGTAGAACGGGCTTCTTGATTGATTGATCTAGTGACTCAAAAATAGTATTAAGGGCTCAGATTCTGTCAGTCTCTCTGTCTGTTGTCCATATTGTAAATTTCCTTAGCTTATTTCAATATCTATTTATAGAAAGATTGTCACTTGCCAGGGATTACAGGTTGCCTAGTTCACCTCTGACAGAAGAGAAATCGAGAACTCTTCATTCCCATTCCTTTCCTTTGGTCTAATTATGCCAGCCAGTCTCACATGCCCTACCAGAACAATAACCAGTACTCGGAGAAATCTTTGCACTGATTCTGTGTACTGTGCTAGCCCTGGATTCCTGGACTAGCAGTGAATTTGGGATTGCTCGTGATTTTCACTAAGCAAGACCCACATCAAGCCCCACTGCTGCCAGAATAAAGGGAGAAACACAGAGTATGTCGGGATGTTGCATGTTGTGTGCTTCCCTAAACCTTATCATTCAGTATCTTTTATTGAAAGTATCTTTGTGTGTATGCCTGTCTTCTCTTCCAGTGGAAACAAAGCTTTTTAAAAGTAGGAACCATTTCTTATCTATTAGTGTCCTTTTAGGACTTAAAGTGTTTTAGAATAGCTATTTCATGAACATTTGCTAAATGAAGGGCATAGTTTACTACTTCCCATTTTAATTTATTTTTTTAGTATTTGGGAAATAGACCAAACATTGCTCCTGGCTTTTTTGGGGGGTCATAATCATAGTTTCATTGTTTTTTGCTTTGAAATCTGCTTATTCATGGACCACATTTTTCCATATGATTTTCCTAAACATGGTTCTATAGGTAAGTGCCCTACTTATATTCATTTCTGTAGTAATAATAGGCAAATATAGTGTCTTTAATTTTATAAAACTTGCCCTGATATGCTCTGTTACTTTCAAATGCCTTGCTACCACTGGAAATATAATGTTTCTATATTTCTAAAATATTTGGTGTTTATGAGAGTCTGTACTGCTCATATAAAATCCTTAAAACAGAGTTTGTGTTTTCTTTGGACTTGAAGTCATTTTCTCATGATGAAAATAAAAAATACGATTTTTAAAATTTCCATGTGATGCAGGGTGCCTAGGTGACTCAGTCAGTTAAGCATCCAAATCTTGATTTCAGCTCAGGTCATGATCTCAGGGTCATGAGATCAAGCCCTAAGTCAGGTTCTGTGCTGGGTGTGGAGCCTACATAAGATCTCCCCCCACAAAAAAAATATTCTCTCTTTCCCTCTCCCTCTGTCCCTCTACCCTGCTTTTTCAAATAATAAATAAATAATAAATAAATAAATAAATAAATAAATAAATAAATAAATAAAAATTTATATGTGATGTTAAACTGATTTGTAATAACTTAGGTACTTCATAAAATTATATTTGTGAAGAAATATCCATTTTGTTTTCTATCTATTATGGAAATTGATGATCTACTTGTCTAAGGCTAGGGTTTATAGGATTCAATTAGAAATGGCTTATACTTATCAGCATGTTGGTACCTATATATCCTGTGAGGTAGAGCATGGCAGAATTAATTAGGCATATACATTGCTATAGAATTTGTAAGTCATCATGTTTAACTTTATTATTATAAAATAAATGAACATCATCTAATAAATTCTCTTCAGTTTAATTCTTATTAATTTAATTTGTAACAGAGATATGTGAACTATAAGAAATTTTTTATCAGATATCAATTTACTCAATACTTCTTAAGCATCAGCAACAAATGCCCCACATACCAAGCACCATGTCAAGCACTGGGGATAAAAGATGAATGAAACAGTCTACATATTGAAGGAGATCAAAGTCTACTAATGCAAATGAAAATAATGAGATAATCTCATATACTAGAGTCATTGCAAAGCTCTAATGATGTGGAAAACCTTACTGAAACACTGAGAAATCTTTGTACAATTCTGGGGGAGTTAGGAAAGCTTTCCAGATGATAAAACCTAAGTTGAAACTTAAATATGTCTGTTTTTTCTTTATACTTTATATTCACTTCTTAAACTAAACAGAGTTTGAAACCACATGGCTATTCTGCAGGAGAAATAGTATAAAGTATGCTGGTGAAATCTTGTCACAATTAGACTACAGAGCAGGAGATGGGTTAATAGATTTTCATTTTGTGCAAGAACTCAGAAGCAAAATTATTTCCTCATTTTCAAATTTGTTTGATATTTAGATAAAAAGTCAGACTACTTAATAAATATATATGAAATGTTAGAATCAGCCAGAAACAGAAACAACATGAAAGTTCACAAATTGAAGGTGAAAAAACAAAGTGTTATAAAAAAAAAGACTTTGAGTGGAAGAAAATTTCCTTTGAGGAGGAAAGGACCCCTAAAATGAAGACAGAGCTGAACAAGAAAAGGCCAATAAATATAAAATAAGTAATTTTAAAATACCATTGGTTCAAGAAATAAAATATCTAAATTGCTACAAAAATCATTCATATGTTACAAACACTGCATGCCAACTTTGTTTCCCTGGTCTCATTAACTATTCCATGCTTGATCCGGAAAAGTTATTTCTATCTTTTGAGGTCAGTTCCCCTATGCTATATTACTATTCATCTAAATGTTATTTTGCATCTGTTTTCCTCAAGTCTGCTCAACTTTATTTATTTTTTTTTTTATTTTTATTTTTTTTAAAGATTTTATTTATTTATTTGAGAGAGTGAGAATGAGAGAGAGAGAGAGCATATGAGAGGGAGGAGGGTCAGAGGGAGGAGCAGACTCCCTGCTGAGCAGGAAGCCCGATGCGGGACTCGATCCCGGGACTCCAGGATCATGACCTGAGCCGAAGGCAGTCGCTTAACCAACTGAGCCACCCAGGCGCCCTGCTCAACTTTATTTTTAAAAATCTTTTTAAAAACATGTATTTATTTTGGAGAGAGAGAGAAAGAGAGAGCGCGTGTGCACGAGTGGGGGGAGAGGCAGAGGAAGAGGGAGACAACCTCAAGCAGATTCCCTGACCAGCTCAGAGCCTGACCTGGAGCTCCAGGGGGAGTTGGAGGTGGAGCTCGATTCCATGACCCTGGGATTGTGACCTGAGCCAAAATCAAGAGTCAGCCACTTAGCCAACTGAGCCACCCAGGTGCCCCAGGTCTGCTCAACTTTAAAGGCAGCAGGTTTGTTGACGTCCTGTAAAATATTTCATGTAGTGATATCACAGCTCTCAATACGTTCTACATTTAAGTACTTGCTTATTATTGCTGTTATCTTTGATAATCACTGTCTTTTATATTTTGCAGAGTACTTTGACTTATCTTTTCTAATTTTACCCCTAAAACATATTCAGAAATTATTAGAACAGTTTCAAATAAATGTAGTGATCAGTTCACTACATTACACTGCCTCTTATATAGATGATACAAGCAACTTTTCACTTCTGGAACTTTAATTATATTATTATTTATAACCATGTTATCAAGTAACCACACTTATCACATAACTACCATATGTTTATTAACTTTCTTCAGGCATGTAGTTCATATAACTCCACAATATAACTTCTTTTGGGGCTGAGTCTGGAAAGACCTAAGAAAATGGGATGGGTGGGATCAAGCTGAACTAAATACTGGTAGGAAAGGAGTAAAAGAAAAGAACAGTGAAAATTATATTCTTAGTTTAAAGTAGAAGATTCATTTATGTTTAACTAAAATTAATTTGAAAGCTCTGGTGATAATTCCAAAAGAGCACTTCTGAATGTTTTAAAATTTGGCAACATGGTTTGAATACAGGATTTCTACTTTTTCGAGTAATTCTCAACACTCAGTTAGATGGGTACAATTTGATATTATTATTAAAAGAGAAACTCTAATATTTAAATTTCTTATTACAAAGAAAAAATTGTGTCATAGAAATGATTGAGATACTTTATTAAAAATATCCACATATAAGTATTCTTAATATATTTTAAATATACCTCTGGTTGAGATGGAAACATCTGATTTATTTTTTGTCAAAATGGCAGTTTATAATTTTAAATTATTTAGCCAGCATTAGAAACAAATATGAGATGTTTCAACAATAAAATAAGCAACTTTACACAGGATCAGATAAACAGACCTTTAGGGGAAGTAAAGATTTTCAAGGATTTTAACAACAGGTGAACTCTTATCCTTTACCATTGTAAAATCCCAAGAAGGAGAAACACGTTCTATTCTGTGCCAGTCATTACAGTGGTCAATAAATTAAACTCTATTGCCTGTACTATCATAGGAGAAATTCACAAAATAAAAAAAGAGATCAACAGAAATCTATGAAACTGTTTCTTTCTCTTTTTTTTTTTGACATCTTTATTTTATTTTTCAAGTTTTTATTTAAATTCTAGTTAGTTAACATATAGTGTAATATTGGTTTCAGGAGTAGAATTTAGTGATTTATCACTTACATGTAATACCCAGTGCTCAACACAAGTATGCTCCTTAATACCCATTCATGACACTGTTTCTAAGTAGCTAACCATTAACCCACCTTGTTTTTTCAAATATCCTGGAAGAGAACAGTTAATGTAAAGAGTTAGTTCCTTTAAATACAGGACAAATTATAGCACCTATAGCATGCAGTTTTGTGAAGATTAAATGGGATAACCCTCTATATCTCAAAGAGCTTAGCATATTTCCTGGCAAATAACTAGGTGTTACTATTATTATTCCAAAATATTTACCATATGTGTGTGTGCATGTATGAGTATGTGTATTTATAAACATAGAAATGCTGGGGTGCCTGGGTGGCTAAGTTGGTTAAGCGTCTGCCTTCAGCTCAGGTCATGATCCCAATGTCCTGGGATTGAGCCCCACAGGGAGCCTGCTCATCAGGGAGTCTGCTTCTCCTTCCCTCTCCTCTTGTGCTCTTTCTCTCCCTCTCAAATAAATAAATAAAATCTTAAAAAAAAAAAAAACACATAGAAATGCTACTGCCTTGTTTCGACATGTATATTTATAGACATATTTAAATAGAAAAAAACTTAAATTTGGGGTGCATAGGCTGGGTGTAAAACTGTTCAGCTTGATTAAACCAAAGGCTCACTTAGTGCCATCAGGGTATATTGAAAGAATCATGGGCTAAGGCTTCTGAAATAGCAGCATTGTTTACAAAGCTAATCGGGATCAATGCATACAATAGGTTGTTTTGCAATGAACAGCGATAGGTAAATTTTAATTTTGTAATGAAAAACAGTTATTGATAACATAGTGGTTTTACAACACTTAGGTGATAGTAATCTCAAAATAATTAGATTTAAAATCAAAAGATGGAGATGAAAAATGTTAGTAAGATAAAAATGCAAATGGTAGAAAGTTCAATGTTTTTGTATTAAAGAAACTATAAAGGTTAATTGGGAGCAAGAACTGAAGAAAAACTATTAATGAGAATTTGGAAATATTCAGAACATTGCTGGAAAACATAGAATTTGAGTCAAGTACCTAAGTCTACTAAAATTCACATGTGGATCTCTTCCCTAATAATAAACTTTGTGAATATTTCAGAGGCATTTATAATATGCATGTTTTATGGAGAAAGTTAAGAATTTAATAACAGACAATTGAAAATTTAAAGCACAAAAAAGCATTTTGAATGAGTAAGCGTTTGATGAGAGTTGACCATAGATACCTATCTTTGGTAAGATTAGATTACATTCCCAATATATATTTATCCAAAACTATACAAAGAATTAGAATTTCTTGCTTTTTATTTTATAGAAATGTTTATAAACATTGGGCTCTCACACATCTATATGAGAGGAGAAAGCCCTGTCAGGCCTTAGCCCTTCCAGAACAATGTATCTGATATTAGCTTTCTAGCTCTCCAGACAAAATGAGATAAAGAGTAAGGACTAAAATATGCCTTTTACTTATTTTTCTCAGATTCTTAAATACACTCTTGTTTGAAAAACTAAAAAATTGTTTTAGTGAAATAGTATACTCTGATAAGAAAAGATCTGTATTTCATTGATTCACTTACCTGAAGTGTGACTCTATGCATCTTATTATTTATCAAATCAGTCACAAGTAAAATATTCTTATTTTTTCCCTGTAATTTTATAAGCTTTGTGGTTTTCAATAGAAGATGTCAAAAATGAACCAGCTGTTATAATCCTCTATTAGCCTTATTTTTTCTTTAGTGGTAAATAAGTGATAGGAATTTTTTCCTACACTATAAAATTCATTATTTTGTTGTTCTAATACGCTACCAACAGGATATATGACTATGAAGATAAAGGAACTTATTTGATGGTTGAATTCTAATTTTCTGAAACAATGTACATCCATATTTAGGTTAAAAAAACTTGATTTAAATGAATTATAACTGGCTAAGTAGCCACTCTGAATTTTTAGATAAATTTTAATTTTCCTTGTGTCATCATGATGTTTTCATTCATTTGAATAATTTATTGATTAAAGAGGAATTGAACTAAATTTTGCTATTGGATTTCTATTAAAAGCCCCAAGCCCTATCTTTGACAGTTGCTAGTCAGGTGACTTAGAAAGCCACTTTCTAAATCATCATTAAAATTTCCAACATACTGACACCCTGACATAAATTTCTGGCTCAGTTTTGAAATTATAAAAGATTATTTTTCTTTAATTTTCCTTTTAAAAATTTTTAATTGTGATATTTTACACCAAGTTAAAAATATGAATACCCTAAGACCCACTGATTTTATTCTTAGGTAATATTGTACAGCAGGATACAAGTACAAGAGTGTTGGTAACAGTGCTACTTGTAAGTGACCCATATTGGATACTATTCATATGCAATCAATAGTAGAACAGATAAAGGTATTGATGCATGCTTCTTCAATTCTAGACAACAATAAGAATCACCAAAGTGGAGATAAGTAGGATAACATGTATAAATCTCTAACAATATTTTAATGCAGTTTTTCATCTATAAAATAAATAATAATATTGCACAAATACAATAATATGACACTTTTACAAAATCACAGAGCACTTGATTACAAGAAAACAAAGTGATTTCCAATGAGATTAATATGTGTATTTAGAAAGACTGTATACCTAAGATGTGTCCATTGAATGTCCTTTTATAAAGATTTTAGAACTATTAGAAATAGTTGAAAATCCTATGGTTATACAAAAGGAAATAGAAACTTAGTCTTCTTAGATGCAGTTGGAAAAATTGGAACTGTTGATTTTACAAACATGCTTTCCTTTCTGGTCTTTGAACAGGTATTGCCTGTACCTGGTATGCTCTGACATTCTCTTCAAATGCTTTTTCATGGGATTCTTTATTTATTAAAAGTCAGTTGCACATCACAATTATACTTTGTTAAAATAAGGCTTACCACTGGTCTGTTAGATAAACCTGCATCCATAGGACTTAACGTACTGTCTATTTTGAAATTTCTTCATTGAATCTCATCACATTTCTAGTAGCAGAACCACAGTTCTTTTAAGATGCTGAATTTGAATTGATCATCAGATTAATAGGAGAGAAAAGAATTCTTAAAATATGAAATTCCTAATTGTTATACATTTCTAGCATGTGAAAGATAGGACTAAAAAATCCTAGTTTTATTTAGTTCCAGAATTTTCCAGGTGAGTATAAAGACGTATTTCCAAAATCAGGGATTTGTTTTGCAGAAGGCAATTTTTCTCCCCCCAAAATAATTTATGGAGAGGTACACTGTAGTTTCCCAGAATTTACAAGTATCCTGAGGTTTAACTAGTAGATCTTTCCTGTAGAAGTTGAAGCAACTCATGAGATGACCAAATAGTCAGCAGTCTAAGTCTTAAATCACAGACAGGGTCAAATCACATTTACATGTGCATTATCTGCCCTCATACATTATTTTAGAGCCTGGAGGCTACAGGCAGAAGACCTTGAATCTTGGATGGCAATTCATAATATTCCCCACTAATCTTGACATTTCTCAGGCCATATGCAAGCTTTTCTTCTGTCTTCATGATGGAGCAATGTGTTAGAATAATTCTAAACTGGACACTCCTTCATCCTAGTCCCTCTTCAGGGTACTCATCTCTTCCTTTTAAGCCTATTCCTCTAATGATCTGTCACAATAAACTGGAAAGTCCATCAAGAGCTTTAGAAAATACAAAAGTACAACCTATTCAGGCTGTGAAAAGGGACTCAGTCATCATAAACTCAGGGACAGACTGTCCCTCCCTGCAAATATGCAGAAATCACTATATAACTTCTTTTTGATTCAATCCTCCATCACCCACCTTCCATTGCCTACTTATCACACCTCTCTTCCAGATTAGTTGTTGACAATGTCAGCAAGAGGAGAGAAAAATTCTCATTCCCCCAGCTGCTAATTAAGCTTTGGAGGGGCAACCGCCTATAAACTCTCTCAGTGTTATTAAGTGATTCTTTGTAATATCATTTAAAAATTATTTACTTTTGCATGACTACTCCATAATTCAAACAAACTACATCATAAAGTTGGTTCTATAAGGTTGAGATTATTAAAAATATAAATAATGAAATAGATAATAAAAACCAAAAGGACATCTTTTAACAATATTAATTTTTTATTTTTTTAAATGTTAAACCCTAGAATTGTGGATAATAGATAAACTACAAAAAACAGATAAATATGAAACAAATATCTATGTATCCAAACAGAATTAACAAACAGTAATAGTTTTACAGTTTTCCTTATAATTATTTCTTTGATTTATTTTATGTGATAGAAATAAAACATCACAGATAAAGTCAAAGACCTAATTTTTACCTTCCCTCCCTCCCCAAGGCATTCACTTCCCTTTTTCTATAGAGGAAACCACTATCATATATTTGCTATATATTTTTCAGTCCTTTCTATAAATTTTACTTTATATAAATGGGTCCGTGAAAAATATAGTAGTTCTGTGTGTTTAATTTACCTAAATGCCACTATACTGTGAATTGTGTGAGTTTTCTTTTTTTATATTTGTCATTTAACAGGATATTTTCAAGATCTATCCAAGTTGGCAAATATAAATCTAACTTCTATATATTATTTTATTGTTTGACTAAATCATAATTTATTAATCTATTTTCCTAATATAGACCTTTGGATTATTCTCATTTTGCCCTATTATAAACAATTCTGCATTGATCTCAGTTGTATTTGTGTCCTCATGAGGACACATCTTAGAGGACCCCAGGCTCCTTTAAGATTTATACCTAAGAGCAGTTATTACCCAGTCCTCCACCATGTCAAGGCTATTAGATGACGTCAAATTATTTTTCAAAGTGGAAATTCCAATTTACTTTCCACAAGTTGATTAAGAAAGTTTTTGTCTCCCATATTCTAGCAGATGTTTTCTGTTAAGAAAATTTTGACTTTTGCCTGCAAATGTGGTTTCTTTGATGATTATCTTCATAGCAACCTATTTCTTTCAAAGTATATTTGCACTGATTTAATATTTTCTAAAAATAGCTCATTAAAACTGTCCAGTGTTGTTGACATAAAATTTGCTACTCTTTCAACAGATATGTATGAAGTGCCTGTCCCATACTGGGCAGTATACAGAAAGGATAAGCAACTGTTCATAGCCCTGTTTGCAAATATTTCCTCAGGGTTTTTGTTTTTTTGTTTTGTTTTGTTTTGTTTTGTTTTTGATGGCTCTTTTCTTGGCCTCAGGTATTTTCTTCACATGCATGTACTGATCACAGTATTCAACAAAGTAGTTTATTATCAGAAAATTAATAAACTGCAGCTACACATAATAAAATAGATTAATTTCACAAACATTAAGTGAAATAAACAATAAAGAAAATAATATATGTTACAAGACACAAATTTATTAATTTCAGAATCAGATCTAAGTAATATTTGTGGTTAAAAATTGTAATATTATTTACATAAGAAGAGTTAATGATGGGATGGGGGTACAATCAAGACTTCTGAGTTGGGAGATATATTCTGGTTATTGGCCAGCATCATAGTTCCCAGGTGTATTTATTTTGTGAAAATCCATTTACATATACCCTTATGATTTATGAATTATTTCTTATTTGTGATACATTTTACACTGTGATTATATTTTATATTGGTTAATAAACCAACAGAAACATTGCAACATGAAGTTGAGAAATAAGTTTTAAAAAATGGATGAAGTAGAAAAGAAGAAAACAAAGAGATTCAAGGAATCAATCCAGGAGGTAAAAAATCAGATTAATTGAAATTCTAAAAAAAGTACAAAAAAACTTGAGAAAATAAAATTTTCAAAGATATTAGAAAAAGGGAAATTTCCAGAGCTGAAGGAAATAAGTCTTCGAATTAAGAGTCAAACCAGAGCCTTGTGTAATGAGTGTGCATTTTGTGAGGTTAAAATTTAAAAAGTTAAAGAGACCACATGAAAGGGTCTGAAATGAAACTTAAAATACTAAAAATAAGTAAACTAAAACATAAACAAAATAAAAATATTTAAATACAAATGAACTAGAATAAGAATAATATCAGATATCTCATCAACAGCACTGGATATTAGAGAACAATGGATTGATGCTTTTAATTTTCAGCAAGAAAACAATGTTCTGCCTAGATTCTGTCCAAAATGAAACAATTAATTGTAAAGGAAGAATAAAAGCATTTTTAGTCATGTAATATTCACTAAGCTTACCTTCCCTGCACCTTTACTTAGGATTTGATTGGAAGATTTATTCACAACAAAATAAGACACTAAACCAAGAAAGAAGATATGAGAACAAACTTTGGATCCAACCTAGAAAAAAAATAAAGAAATGCTCTAAAACCTCATATATAAACAGCAGCTTTTGAAAAGGAATGGTAGGATGAGAATTTAGAAAAACCTAAACTTACGATAAAGACAATTAATAGATGATGAAAATGGAAATTTACTTGAACTTGATGCAATGCATACTCTCTGTTGAATAATATGGGAGTTCAGAATTAGGGTCACAGTAAAACACAATATGATTATATTTTGGAACTATGTTGGAACTACCTTGGAACTTATCTTGGAACTACCTTCAAAAATCTTATTTTTGTGGTGAAAATTATCTATATAATATTATTAGTTTTAAGCTTTTATAAGCAGTCTCAGAAAACTATGTTTACAAAAAGAAGATATGAAAGTAAAGGTATTGGTGACAACTTAGGAGATGAAAAAATGTGAGAAGTAGAGGAAATGAAGAAGGTGCTAATGTTCTCATCTAATAATGTAGAGAGTCAAAAGATAGTGTTTGTGGTTTATAGAACAAGAGATGTTTGAAGTTACTTGAAGTGGTAGAGGTAATTAGAAGAGGGACTATGGATACCAGTATAACTATTAGGGGAGGTAGGAGTAGAGAGAGTTTAAATCCTGTCTTTTGTCATCAACATCTACATCACAACTCATATGCACAGAAAAATATGTATCTTTATGACTTCTTAAAATATTACTTTTGCTATAGTTTTACAATTTTTTTTTTTTTTTTTTTACAAAAACCATTGTTTTTACTCCTGAGCCTCCACCTAGCTTCTGATGGTTGTTCTGCCCTTGGCAGGATTCAACAGCCATTGAAATGTAGAGTCTGCTTTTTCCATCTCAGCTTGTTCAGAGTCTGGTACTTCTTCCTGGTTGATATAACTTCAGTTTGGGTCCCTCTGGCTGAAACCTCTGAGACACATCTTCATTATGTATGTTTCCAGCTAACTTGGCATACTCTGCCTAGACTGTGATGTGGATTAGCTAATTTTGGAGTCCTTATGGCAGCAGGTCCATTACATCTCTATTTATCAGTGGGCTTGGAAAGCCTAACTTCAGACTCCCATCTGCCTGAACAAGATGGTGCAATGTTAAGATAATATGGTGAGGGGGTGGCCTATAGTCACTTGGGAGGGTTCTGGAGAGATCTGTGTTGGTATCCTATTGCTGCTATAACAAATTGCTGCATACTTAGTGGTTTAAAACAACATAGTTATGATCTTAAAATTCTCAAGGTCAGATGTCTGAAATATGTTTCACTTTATTAAAATCAGGGTGTCAGTATGTATACATTTGTTCTGGAGGCTTGCAGAAGAATCTATTTTGTTACCTTTTCTACATTTTCTGGATTATTTAGCTCTTGGATCCTTCCTCTGTCTTCAAAACCAACAGAATAACATTTCACATCTCTTGCTTTCTTCTCTCTGCCTCCACTTATAAGGACCCTTGTCATTACATTGGGTTCACAAAGATCATCCAGGATAATCTCCCATCTCAAAATTTAGCCATGTCTGCAAAGTCCCTTTTACCATGTAGGGTAACATCTTCACAGATTCGAGGGATTAGGGTATGGACATCTTTGGGAGACCATTTTCCCTGCTAAGGAGCCAAGGCTAAAAGTCCAATCTGTACTAATTGTCTCTACATTTTTCCCTGCTAAGGAGTCAAGGCTAAAAGTCTATTCTGTACTAATTGTCTGTACATTTCTAATGTAACTCCTTCCCAGGAAGCATAGTTATCAGACAGCCTTGCTTTCCTGCCACCTCCTCAATGTCCCTCTTCTTTAATTCCCAGAATCTAAAAGGGAGATTTCCCAAATGTCCTTTGCTCCTTCTTCCTGTCTTCGCCATTACTGTTGAATGATTATGATGAATAGGCATTCTTTCTTTATGCATTTGGAGAACTCTATATAGTCATGTTAAAGAATGCAAAGGTAAGACAAGAAAGATGTTAAATTTAGAATGTTTTTAGAGACAATGGCATGGATCTCAAGATGATAGTCTTTTTAGATAATCCTATTTGGCAGATAGGGAGCTGATTTTTACCTTAGTCTTTGCTATTTTTTTCTGCAAGAAATCCTCAACTTCTCTATGTTGGATAGATGTCTCTCACTTAATAGGGAGAAGGTTAGATACTCACGAGGCAGCAAAAAAATGTACAAAAATATCCAAATAATAATGTTAAAAAGTCATTTTCATCTATTATATAATGAGTAGTGGCAAATGTGAAAAAAATATTATTGATATGATGTTACTTATTAGAAGTGTCAAAAAAAACCACAAAAAAACAAAAAACACAAAACCACACAGTGATTTAAATTCTCCAGAATTGTAGGGATAGGGAAGAGAACTTCTGTATTGTTTGATTCTTTATCTATGTATGTATATGATTTAAATAGGAAACAAAAAGTTGAAAAAAATCTTAATAAAGTACTGGGTGAATTTTTAAGAAAACTGATTTGGAGAAAAGTGGAAGTTAAACTCTCTTAGTTACAAATACTCAATTAAGGGAATATTTGTACAAAGCAGAAAATGGTACTCCCTCTGTGTAAATGCAGCACTATGGGATATACCTTAAGAAAACAGATATCTTTATGCTAATTCATAAAATGTGCTACTTTTAGGACACCTGGGTGGCTCAGTCCCTTGAGCATTGGAGCGTCCTTAGCTTGGTTTCAGCTCAGGTCATGATCTCAGGGTCCTGGGGTCAAGCCCTGTGTCTGGCTCTGCCCTCAGTGGGGAGTCTACTGGAGATTCTCTTCCTCTCCCTCTGCCCCTCCCCCCCCACTTTCTCTCTTTCTCTAAAATAGATAAATCTTTTAAAAAAATGTGCTATTTTCTCTGGGCAGATGCAGTCATATGCATGAGCTCATAGCTCACCAAGCAAAATGTCGGCTAGATTTTATCCTTCACAGGCCATCAGCTGGATACCCTCCTAAAGTCTATAGTCAGCAAAACCATATGAGGCATTCCTGCATGGATAATTCAATTGTCCAATATTCCTAGTTATATTACTGCAAATTGGAGGAAAAATGCAATATATGGAGCCTCAGAATGCAAATTGTTGGTGCTTATATTTGCTGTAGTTGAGTTTTGATATTAAAAACATCTATAATTTCAATGGCATTTTTGCTGTTTTCAAAAGTTTCCCTGTTGTATAGCCAATAGCAGTATTGCATTTTTTTTTCTTACTTCATATAAGTTTTGCGCCAACAGCAAGGCAGTCAGAGTAGCATATCTTGATGCAAAGAGATGGTCCCTTGTCTGTGGAGAATTTGAGAATAGTCAAATCAACTATAAGTCACTTTGCTTTTTATTATGACCATAAACTGGAATTTTTTTTTTTTTTAGGAACTGGAAGTTCTAAATAACATCCATGAGAAAATACTGCTCCCTGAAAAAAATAATTTTTTAGTTCAAATTATAAAGACAATTGCTAGTTACTATTGAATTTTAGTGGTATATATACAATATCAAAGTACTTTGTTAAATTCTTAAAACAATTTTATTATCAATTTATTATTGTTTTATATTTCATTTATTTTTTTATAATTACTTTCACATGTTACCTACTAAGAAACACTGTATCCTATGTGAAAGGTAATATGGAGAATTCGTAGTTATACATATATTCAGTCCCTGACATGCACAGATTCAGCTACTTGCATTCATTTCCAGAGCATGTTTGGAATTATTCCAGCTTGATTCTAATATACTTTATATCTTCAATTGCTGTAGTACTACATTTCACTGAATTTAATTAGTAGTTTTGGAATTAAAAAAAAAATGACCTTCAAGACAGAAAGAAACTGATACGGCAATTCTATCACTCAGTACCATCACTCAGAGATTTTATGTGTTTAAAATTTAAAACAATGAAACAGAATAAAAGCTGTAAGATGTAATATTTTGTTTCATATAAACAAATTTTAGGTTATATGAAAACTTTTACTGAATTTGTGCCTAAACTGTGGTCATTAAAGCAAGAGGGAAGCCTGATACATCAGGCAGGCTAAGAGTGTAGGTTTATACAGTTCTATGTGTAGGAAGGAATTAGTGCCTTTCTGGAAAAGAACTAATTAAAAGGGAAGAACGAGTTGAGGTGTATAACTTGGGATCAAGGTGAGCTGGCAGGAAATAGTAATTTGGATCCAACATTATTAGTGCCTATCATTTAAGTTATTGGTTTGTTTTATTCCAGAAGCCCACAGTTGTGTGCTGTAGCAAGGATTTCACAATTGGAATGTATGGACAAACTGAAACATTTATGGGATGAGCTAAAGTACTTATCTACAATTGCACATGATGTTTAAAAAAAAGGTAGTATGCGGGATGTGTAGTAGTGTTGTCAGTTGCACTGATTATAATGGCAGTGGAAAGCTTGATCTTGGCACTGAACACTGGTACCCTTGGCCTGTGTCTCTGGCCCTGGGGATCGATCTCCTCAGCCTATAGCTCTACAGCCATTATCTCAAATAGTATCTCAAATAGTACTGCTTTGTTACTAACAGAAACTGTAGATTTCATGTGAGTGAACCAGAGTGGGAAGAAAGAAGTGAAAGTCAGATGCTATGGTGTCAACTAGTTTCCTTTACTCAGGTAAGGTTCTTCCAGGTAACTATTTACGTAGAAGTTGAGAAGGGAGGAGAATACCCAGGTGAAGATAGGGATGGAGAAAATCAGATATTTGAATCCTTATTTTTCTCTTTTGTGCATTTATAGTGATAGGAAACATGTTTTCAGAAAGTTTTATCTCTTTTGATTATTTTAATCATGGGGTAGTTTCCTCTATGTAATAACTACTATATTCTTTAAGGCAATTAAGAGATGTGAATTAATGCTTTAGCACTGTCTGCTTTGTGAGATCCATTACAACAAAGAGTTCTATTTACCCATACCACATTTTTTTCTACTGATTAATGGTTAATTTTATAATTAATGAATCTGAAAGAGAACTTTGAATATTATTTAAACATTATAAAAATGTAACTAGTCTAAGGTACTTTTAATCAAAGTGAGCTCATTAAGATTCCAGTGTTCGACCCATTTTTTTTTCTTAAAGAGAAATGAAAACAGACAAGGTTAGTATCCTGTGATACTACAGGTTAAGAAAAAGCAAATAAACATAGCACTGTACCCCTGTTTTTTTAGGACAGCTGGGGCTGGAAGCCTCACAATACTTGCAAGAAGAAAATGGTCATGAATTGTTTAGAAGGTCAGCTTAAGTGAATTACAACAGAAGCAATATTTAATCTAAGAAATGTATGCACATTAAAGTTTCAGCAAAATCAAGTTTATTCCAAAATTCATCATAAAAATGGACCTTCCAGGGGTGCCTGGGTGGCTCAGTCAGTTGGGCATCAGACTCTTGATTTAAGCTCAGGTCTCAGGCTCACGGTTGTGGGTTCAGGCTCTGCATTGGGCTAGTGCTGGGCACTGAGCCTAGTTAAAAAAAAATGGGCCTTCCTTTTTCTTTTTAACCATACATTCTCCAAATATATGTTTTGATTTTTTAATTTAAATATAGTTGACATACAATGTTATATTAATTTCACGTGTACAACATAGTGATTTGATAATTCTATACATCATGCAATGCACCACAACATCTAGTTACCATTTGTCACCATACAACATTATTATAATCTTATTGACTATATTCCCTATACTGTACATATATTCTGATTATTAATATATTATTGATATTATAGTGCAATATGAAAACTCAATTTTTATAATATATTCCTACCCTCACATTTAGGTCCCTTGGACCTTAATTTAATATTTTGATTAAAATAATATCAAGTATAGACAGGAAATATACACAAAGCTTGCATCTAGAATTCTGGGATGCAATATTAAGTTCAATCCTGACCTAATACACAAGTTTTGTTAGCTTTATCATTATCTTTTTTTCCAATGCGTACTTCTTGCTAGTCATCTGTTTGGCACCCTCTGTCTCTCTAAGTTTGGGGTCTCTGTTAGTCAGTATAGACTAATTTATGCTGTGGAAAAAAAAAAACAAATAAAAAATATCAATGGCTCAACACTATGGAAGTTCGCTCTACCATGCTACAGGTTCCACATGGGTGAGGTGGTGCTTAGGTCAACAGAACACTCAGATCCCCAAGAAGTTAGCAGCACCACCACCTTATAGACAGGTGATTATGGAATAAGCAGCTTTCTCTGGCATGCAGACATAGAAAAATAAACCTGGAAAACCATGCACAGAGTTTTCAATGCCTTACTTAGCTAGGAAGTGTCAAATCACTTTTCCTCATGTGTCATTGGCCAGAACTGTCTACATGACCCCAATCTAATTGCCAGAAAGGCTAAGAGAAGTGAGGGAGGAAATGAGACGTTTGGTGAACACCATTGTCACAGTGCTCTTCCTTATTCTTGTCGGCAACTGAATTTTTGTCTTTCAATATGAGCGCAGTGTCTTAGAAGCTGCTCTCTCATTTCTCTCCATTCTTGTTTGGATTTCCAAACATTGTCTGCATCTGTATTCTCTAACTCAAAGTTTTGAATGCTCTCTTGATAACCATGAATGGATGTAGGAATTCCTTATTGCCTGTTTTTACAAAATGGCTATATTCATTGAGCATCCCTAGGCTTTTTGAAATGAGGACAAATCTCAGAATAGGCATTAAAATCAATTTTTAAAATGTGACTCCATTCTAAAATTTTGTCAACTCCCTATTACCAACTACTGCCTCTTGTCTCTATGCCCCAAAGGCTCGGAAGATTTTGAAGTCCTCTACTAATAGACACTAGAGAAATGAATGGTTAGAAAAAGACTGAGTTATCTCCCTTTCCCTACTTTTTTCCCACCCAATTTTCCTATTCACAGACCTTCCTACCTGCCCAGAACATTGCTTCTCTATTTATACAAAATTTTAAAGTGCATTGAGGAAAAGACGAATGAAATAAGGCAACATACAGGTAGAGGAATGTAGAAAATTTGGTTTGTTGGTTGGTTGGTTGTCCTTAAGGAGATTTGATCCTGGGATTTGTGTAATACATCATGTAATGAAAACTCAGGAAAAATATAAGACAGAGAGATATCCTTTTAAACCTTACATCATGGAGGATTTAGGAATATGGGTATGCTCCAAAGATAAGCTATTAGGAAAAGAATAAGAAAAAAGAGGTTTGAGTCCCAGCACCTAAACTTATCAATGAAATAATGACCCCTCAAGCATTGAGGAAAAGACTGAGCTGGAGAGAATGGCAAGGAATTCTATCCTGATGGAGAACCCTCCATATGAAAAATATGAAAGTAGAAATAATATTCCTTACTTTTTCTATTTTTAGTCGTTTACAGTTAGCCATTAAGTCTGTGATTAACTGCGGATATAGTTTATACCTCCTAAGATCTTCCTTCCTTCAAGAAGCCAATCTCCTTCAACAGCCATAGCCTCTTGTATGTATTATGTAAGAAAAATAGCAGAAGGCTTAGAATTTTACCTCAGGATATGCTGAATGACCTAAATAGTAAGAGATTAAATTAAATTCAAGAATACCCTGCCCATAGGCAAAATGGATTCCTTCTTTTGTTTCCTGTCTCAAGTATGACCAGAAAACTTTTTTCACCAAGATGGGGTGAGAAGAACTGGATTTACCTTGCCTGAAACAACAACAGCAACAACAACAAAATAGCAAAAGAATAGAAAAAAAAAGAAATAATTATTTTTAAAATATTGGACATTAAACAATGAAGAAAAGGGAAATGTGAAACAAATAAGGTAAACCCTATCATTGCCCAACTCACTGTACTGAAAGAGTTTCCAGATCACAGTGCAGGGAGTGGAAACTGAGGTTGAGCCCAGCATATTCCTAAGGTTGAAGAGACAGAGCTGAGGGTCTGGAGAGATCAAGGATACTAGAATTCACAGGACAGAGCAACAGAGAGGAGAGACAATCATGGAGGGAGAATCCAAGAGACTTGCAGGGAGTTCTCCTAAAGTATTAAGGAAGCATTTAGTCAGCACATGCATGTGAGGAAAATCCCTACAGGAAAATAACGATCTAATGATAACGAAATAGGAGAACAGTGCCTGATGTTCAAACAAGGCTATGAATAGTGTCCTTTCCTACCAACTAAACTGGAAAAAAATCATTAAATGATGGAATATCAAACAGAGTATGAGGGAAGGTCTTGATTCAGATGTGGGTAATAAGCCCTAGACTGACCACTGCTCCAGACTCACATAACAAATCATAAAAGCAAAACACAAAAGAACAAACCATTTCCAAGTAAATTAACTACATCTCAGAACAGAGCTTAAGAAGAATTTTAGGAATAAAAAATTATCCAGTATGAAACAAAATAAAATTCACAATGTCAGGAATCCTTCAGAGATTACCAGGAATGCAAAGAGGTAGGAAAAGACAACCCAAAATGAGGAGAAAAATCAATCAATCAAGACTCAGAAGTGATACAGATGTCTGAATTATCAGAAAAAGTCATTAAAAATAATTTTCAAATTAGCTTATAAAGTAGAGATATGGAAGATATTTTTAAAAGATCAAAATCAAACTACCAAAGATGAAAACAGTATCTGAGAATAAAAAACTCTGAATAGGGTAAATGCCATATCAGATATTACAGGTGAATATATTAATGATTGTGAGGATATATCAATAGAAACTACTCAAAACAAAGTGCAGATGGAAAAAAATGTAAAGTTACTTGTAGGATAACTTCAAACAGATTGCTATATATGCAATTGTAGACTTTCAGTAGGAGGGATAGGAAGGACGAAAAAAAATTGAATAAATAATGGCCAGTGAATTCACAAACATGATGGAAATTATAAATGTATATATCCAAGAACCTCAATAAACCCCAAGCACGAGAAATATGAAGAAAACTATACCATCTCATGTCATAATCAAAAGCAGCAATGAAAAAATCTTAAAGCATACAGAAAAAAGATGCTGTATACAGAGAAACTAAGATGCAGATGAGGGAATATTTCTCATGAGAAATAATACAAGCTAAATGACAGTGATGAAATGTCTTTAAAACACTGAAAAAATTTAGGAATGGGGAATAAAGTTGTTTATAAAGACACAGCCTTTATGATGGGATCATTGTTAAAGTGAATATGGTGGTGATAAGGGATTCTATCCATTTGTCAAAACCCATAGAACTATTCACCACAGAGTAATTTTTAGTATATGCAAACAGCAACAAACACAATAAAAATAAATCAGGCTGTGACAAATGTATCTAACTGCATCACAAATGAATCACATAACAACACTGAAGTGTATGAGGAAGAAAGTAGGTATCTAAGTAACTTTAGAAAACATTATTTTGACTGCACACTATAAAAAAATACTAAAAACAAAACAAAAAAAATACTGTCTACTTCTGAACTTAATATACAAAGCTTGGCTTAAGTACTCAATAAATGATCACTAATTATCTCTGTTTATGCTTTTTTGATTCTGGGTTTCATAAAAATGGCTTTAAAATCTTCCCAGATTTAAAGGGTATCTGGGGCTTGGTCGAACCAAATAGACTATGAGATAAGTTGTACCCAAAATTATTTCGAAGAATCCTAGGAAGTTCCTTAACCGAGATGGAGGTGATACAGTTGGGATACAATCTACTGAATGGTAGTTAAGATGGAGTAGAGATGAAATCATTGGTAGTGAGGAGGCCCAGTAATTGAGAGGTTGAGCTATTGGAGGGATGGCTTTAATCACAGTACTATGACATGATTATGACAACAAAAATAAGCAAATGTAAAAACATGTGTAAGTATTAGTTGAATAGCTTCAATATATCTTGTTAGTCTTGAGATTTACTTCTTGACCTCTGTTGAGAAAGAGGGGTCCAGTGTTAATATGGTTGTAGTGAAAAGAGGGACCTGAGAGTTAGTGAAGGCTAGGGAAGGAATAAAAAGAACAAGCAACTTGGAAAGATGGAAAAGAGTTGAAGTTATCCAAACTGGCTTTATTCATATAGAAAAATTTATAAAATGTTATTTATTTAAAGATAATCAGAATATTACTTTGAACAGTCCTTCTGTTGTCAGAATTGGATGATTCTATAGGACATAATTCTTAAGAATTTCTTAGCAAAGCAAAATCTTTAAATCCTGTTGATAAAAGACTCTCTAAAGGAGACATAATATTTACTTAAAGAGCATAAAATCTGGCTCCAAGGAACACAGTTAACATCCTTGGATATGGGGTTTACCTGAACAGATGCTCTGGTACTTTTATTTGAAGTAGCAAATGAGGCCACATGTATTTGCAGAATTAGCACATATAACAGATGAAAATTGGACGTTGTACCCATTTTCACTGTTATGGGGATTGTGCTATGAGACACCCCAGATGTTACTCTTCGGCAAACAGTTGTTTTTTTGTTTGGGGCTCAGAAGATTATCTTATGATTCTGGATATGTACCAAACTCACTCTCTAAGCATCTGGCCTAATTTAGTCAAGCAGGTAATATAAATGGACTTCCTTACTAACAAGGTAATGTGTAAAATGACAGTTCACTTGGTTTGGGAATTCTTCATGAATAACACGACCTTTCCCATTCAGTGTGATGCACTTCACTATTTAATGAATGATAGTTGTTGGCTGAACAGAAGGCTCCATGTTCAACATGGAGACAAGTTTCTTAATTTATACTGTGTGTTACAACTTCCTTTGGGCTCTACTTGCTTTCATTATAGTATGAAATTTTAATAGATGCTGAAAAGCAGACTGCTACAAACCCAGTAAAAATTGTTGGTTAGTTTTATTTTTCTTTATATATTGACAATGTTTCCTCCCTTTTCATAACTTCACTTTGTATTTTTTGACATTACTTATATTTTCATTTATTCATTTAGAATCCAAACTGGTCCTGAATCTTGGCAATGAATCAGATAGGTGATGTCAATATATATGTGTTCCATTATTTTTCTATCTTGGTGAGATGTCCAAAGTTGGTTTAATCTAGTTAAAATATGTCAGATGTGGAAACTTTTCTTTTTGCTTCCATTAGTGTCCTAGGTAGGTGAGGACCCACTCTTTTGTTGCTTTGCAAACGTGGGAGGCTCCTGTGTGTAATCCGAACCAATATCTTTATGCAGAAGGCAAGGAGAGACTAAAAAAAGAGTCAGACCACTCCAGATTGGGTAGGTGGCAGTTTTCATAAGCAAAGGAACTTACATATCAGGCTTGTCTGGGGCAGTCACAAGACAAGTACATCTCAGGCATGCCCGCCAAATCTTAAAAATTTATATAGAGGCCTTAACTGGATTCAGTCACATATACTTTCTAGAGGGCCTCCACCTCACATCATCATCCAAAGGCTATGCCTTTAGGGCAGCTTCTGGGAGCTGAAAAGGAAAGTGGAACACCTTCGAAGGACAGGGGAGGGAATAAAGAGCCTCTAGTTGCGTGGGTCGGATTCATGGATCAACCATTTATCACCTCCTCTTGATGGTCTGCCCCCACATCTTCATTCCAAGGACTTAATAATTTCTCTGGGCTATTGGATGGATGTTTCTTCACTTGGGTCAGATGGGGGGTATTTTCTCCAATCAATAGTCACATTAAAAGAGCCAGAGGGAAATCACAACCGGTGAAATATTCATCATTAAGCCTGCCACTCAACATCATACTAGTCCTTCTTAGTCTATTATGATCTATCTATTTTTGCAGAGACCATGCAGGTAAAATGAACAGGGATATTCTGGGAATCATCACTCTGTATCCAAGCTGTTGAATGTGGCTCTAATCTCTGCAGTGCCACCCCACATGTAGTGTAGCTTCTCTTGGCTGAGGAGAAACAAGTTTCAGGCATTTCCACCTAATTCTTAATGTTCTTAATGTTTCTTTTTCTATAGGTCAGGGAACCAAAGTGAGGGTTCTGTTAGCTGCAAAGTATACCTATTCCAATTCCATATTCAGAACACAGATAAATAACCACAGAATGGAGCTACAGGGGATCCTGAGTGGCTCAGTTAGTTAAGCATCTGCCTTCGGCTCAAGTCATGATCCCAGGGTCCTGGGATTGAGTCCTACATCGAGCTCCCTGCTCAGTGTGGAGTCTGCTTCTCCCTCTCCCCCTGACCCCTGCTTGTGATCTCTCTCTCACACACTCTTTCTCTCGAATAAATAAATTAAATCTTTAAAAAAAAGAAAGAGAATGGAGCTACAGATTGATTGGATTCCCTATCAGACAAATTTTGGCAACATACTTTTATTATTCATACTTCACCAGTCTAATTTGGTGGTCACCATAGTGTTTCATATGGTGGAGTGGAGTCATTTTGTACATTGTATGCAAAGACTTTCAAAAGATGTGAGTACTCTCTCTGCCCTAGTATATACAGTTAGTCTGATAAATAACAGCAAGTACCTTTGGAGAAGGATTGGGAGAATACTAACTTGTAGTGGTATTATAAAGTTCTTTTTTAAGGGAAGTCAAATTCCCTTTTAATTCATGTGCTCTGACTCAGAACTGACCAAAACTTGGAAATAGATGGAACTTCTATTCACTAGTTTTTGTTTTTTGTTTTTTTCCTGGTTCTACAATTAAGCTTACCCTTGTTGACTATCCACTCATCTTGTACCATGCTTATTAATGGATCTTTGGTTTTCATTTCACCGTTGGTCCAATGATAGCAATTATATTCACCTTGCCTCTGCAATATTAAGTAATTTAAGTGCTTTCATTTATTCACAATTCTATGATTCACATTGAACTAATGAGATCTATTACAAGGTATCATCTCATTCTGGGTTACAGGATGCAACCACCACAAGGCTTCGCAAATATGCTGTCACATTAATTCGTTCATTATTGATTTAATAAAGGGAGTGTTCTCTGAGACCTTCTAGTATCTGGTGGATTCTTTGGTCTCAAATAAAAAAACAATTCTAACATGTTCACTACCATGAAGCTTTAGATTCCCCCCCCCCATTTTTATTGAAGTGTAACTAACATACAGTGTTAATTAGTTTCAGGTGTACAATATAATGATTCAACAATTCTATACATTACTCAGAGCTCATCACAATAATTATACTCTTAATCCCCTCATCTATTTCACCCATACACCCACCCACCTTTCCACTGGCAACCACCAGTTAGTTCTCTGTATTTAAGAGTCTGTTTTTCTCATTTGTCTTTTTTTTTTGTTTGTCAATTTATTTCTTAAATTCCACATGTGAGTGAAATCATATGGTATTTGTCTTTCTCTTTTTGACTTATTTCACTTAGCATATAGCTCATAGGTCCATCCATATTGCAAATGGCAGGATTTAATTCCTTTTCATGGTTGAGCAATATTCCATTATATATATATACTACTTCTTTACCCATTCATCTATGGATGGACACTTGGGTTGCTGCCATATTTTGGCTATTGTAAATAATGCTGCAATAAACATAGGGGTGCATATATTTTTTTCAAATTAGTGTTTTAGTTTTCTTTGGGTAAATACACAGTAGTGAAATTACTGGATCATATGGTAATTTTATTTTTAAGTTTTTGAGAAACTTCCATACTGTTTTCCACAGTAGCTGTATGAATTTGATTTGCATTTTCCTGATGATTACTGATGCTGAGCATCTTTTCATGTGTCTGTTGACCATCTGTATGTCTTCTTTAGAAAAATATCTATTCATGTCCTGCCCAATTTTGAATTGGATAATTTGTTTTTGTTTTTTTTTAGTTTTTTTTTTTTTTTTTTGGTATTGAGTTGTGTAAGTTCTTTATATATTTTGGATATTAACCCCTTATTTGATATATCATTTACAAATATCTTCTCCCAATCAGTAGGTTGTCTTTTTGTTTTGTTGATAGCATCCTTCCATGTGCAAAAATTCTTTATTTTGATGTAGTCCCAATAGTTTATTTTTGCTTTTGTTTCAGTAGCTTTAGAAGACATCTTTAAAAAATGCTACTTCTGATGACAGAGAAATTACTGTCTGTGCTCTCTTCTAGAATTTTTATGGTTTCAGTTCTCAAATTTAGGTCTTTAATCCATTTTGAGTTGATTTTTGAGTATGGTGTAAGAAAATGGTCCAGTTTCATTCTTTTGCATGTAGCTCTCCAGGTTTCCCAATACCATTTGTTGAAGAGACAGCTTCATTGCTTATTCTTGACTCCTCTGTCATAGGTTAATTAATCGTATAAGTGTGGGTTCATTTCTGGGTTTTCTATTCTATTCCATTGATCTATGTGTCTATTTTTGTGATAGTACTAGACTGTTTTAATTGCTACAGCTTTGTAGTATGTCTTGAAATATGGGATTGTGTTACCTCCAGTTTGTTCCCCTTTTTCAAGATTGCTTTGGCATCTTTTGTCCATACACATTTTAGTATTATTTGTTCTAGGTCTGTGATAAATGCTGATGGTATTTTGGTAGGGATTGCATTAAATCTGTAGATTGCTTTGGGTAATGTAGATATTTTAACAATATTGGTTCTTCCAATCCATGAACATGGAATATCTTCCATTTGTGTCATCTTCAGTTTCTTTTACCAATGTTTTATAGTTTTCAGAGTATAGGTCTTTCGCATCTTTTCACCTTTAATAATACACTAGTGGTTAGCACCACAAACAAGGCAGTACTTATTGTCATAATGATGAGTGATACATTTCTAGAACCCCATCACAGATACTTTCTAAAATAATTTCTTGTACCAACTCTCTTATTTTGAGTTTTCCTCAAAACAGAAGCAAGATAAGCACTTAAGTGCAGTTTAAATTATTTGGGAAGTGATTCTGAAAGTTAGAGGGAAGGAGTAGGAAGAATAATTAGGGAAGTAGTTAAAGCCTAAGGGCATTATTGAGATAATTCCATTAGCAGTGAGGTCCTAATTCACCACACTTCCCTGAGGGGTGTTCAGCATCCCTCTCAGAGATGTCTGTCTGAAGCAAAGGAGTCTAAAATATTTTCCTCTGCTCCCATTGCCCTTTGATTGAGCTTTAACTGGAGGCAGTGTTATTTTTTTTGCCTTCTGGTCTGTACTTGTATGTTGACTGCAACATCAGGGAATTTCTGGGGGAGAAAAGAAAATACATGCACAGTCTGTACTTAGGGACCAAATTCTCAGAATAGGGTGGGTCTGAGCTTGTGTGAATGCTCCATGTATATGAATTGCTCTCATGTCTATTGTATATGTGGGTAAAATTAAGAGCATGTCAATTTATGTGAGGCTGGGCTTTTACCTAAGATTAAAGAAAAAAAAATTACCAAAAGACAACCTACAGAATGGGAGAAAATATTTGCAAATATCTTATCAGATAAAGAGCTAGTATCCAACATCTATAAAGAACCTATCAAACTCAACACCCAAAAATCAAATAATCCAGTCAAGAAATGGGCAGAAGACATGAACAGACATTTCTCCAAATAAGACAACCAAATAGCAAACAGACACATGAAAAAATGTTCAACATCACTCAGCATCAGGGAAGTACAGATCAAAACCACAATGAGATACCACCTCACACCAGTCAGAATGGTTAAAATTAACAAATCAGGAAACAACAGATGTGGGTGAGGATACAAGAAAGAGGAACCTTCTTACGCTGTCCATTGACGATGAATGGCTAAAGATGTGGTGTGTGTGTGTGTGTGTGTATATATATATATATATATATATATATATAATATATATATATATTCAATATATGTATATAGATACCAGTGTGTATATACTGGTATGTACACACACACACACACACACACACACACACACAGGGAATATTTACTCATCCATCAAAAAGGATCAAATCTTACCATTTACATTAATATGGATGGAACTGGAGGGTATTATGCTGAGCAAAATAAGTCAATCAGAGAAAGACAATTATCATGTGGTTTCACTTATATGTGGAATTTGAGAAACAAGACACAGGATCATAGGGGAAGGGAGGGAAAATTAAAATAAGATGAAATCAGAGAGGGAGACAAACCATAAAAGACTCTTAACTATAGGAAACAAACTGAGGGTTGCTGAAGGGG